>NC_066875.1:35702988-36932988 GCF_022985175.1 Labeo rohita
ATAGAAAACAATATAACACATTTTTGTTTTGGCTTCACAGACAAACATGTTGGTCCATGATGTTAGCCTAGTCTAGCACAACTCCAGTTATAATCACTGAAGCGAGTGTGCTTCAGCATTTTCAGCACTAAATAATCAAAGCGACTCTGATTAGCCCATTTTCAGCGCTGACTAATCTAGGTGCCTCTGATTGGCTGAATGCATTCCTAAGTTCAACAGAAACGCGTTTGATTGGTTACAAGGCTCAACGCTGCACAAAGCGGTGTGTAAAAGCAATCTGATGCAGTGTGAGCAATTTAAATGTGATTCTGCAAATTGACACTTTTCATTATTTTTCACATTTCATTTTAATCGTGGCAGCTGTAATGTTATTTAATTGTGCAGGGGCATTTTTTTTCCCCTTCGTCTTGAATTTATGGGGCATTTTTGTTCTTTTTTGTGGCATTTTTGCCACGAGCCCTTGTTAATTTCCAATCTGATACATACATACACAAACATAATGATTTATAAATACGTTATCATAAATATACAGTGGGTACGGAAAGTATTCAGACCCCCTTAAATTTTTCACTCTTTGTTATATTGCAGCCATTTGCTAAAATCATTTAAGTTCATTTTTTTTCCTCATTAATGTACACACAGCACCCCATATTGACAGAAAAACACAGAATTGTTGACATTTTTGCAGATTTATTAAAAAAGAAAAACTAAAATATCACATGGCCCTAAGTATTCAGACCCTTTGCTCAGTATTTAGTAGAAGCACCCTTTTGATCTAATACAGCCATGAGTCTTTTTGGGAAAGATGCAACAAGTTTCTCACACCTGGATTTGGGGATCCTCTGCCATTTCTCCTTGCAGATCCTCTCCAGTTCTGTCAGGTTGGATGGTAAATGTTGGTGGACAGCCATTTTTATGTCTCTCCAGAGATGCTCAATTGGGTTTAAGTCAGGGCTCTGGCTGGGCCATTCAAGAAGTGTCACAGAGTTGTTGTGAAGCCACTCCTTTGTTATTTTAGCTGTGTGCTTAGGGTCATTGTCTTGTTGGAAGGTAAACCTTCGGCCCAGTCTGAGGTCCTGAGCACTCTGGAGAAGGTTTTCGTCCAGGATATCCCTGTACTTGGCCGCATTCATCTTTTCCTCGATTGCAACCAGTCGTCCTGTCCCTGCAGCTGAAAAACACCCCCACAGCATGATGCTGCCACCACCATGCTTCACTGTTGGGACTGTATTGGACAGGTGATGAGCAGTGCCTGGTTTTCTCCACACATACCGCTTAGAATTAAGGCCAAAAGGTTCTATCTTGGTCTCATCAGACCAGAGAATCTTATTTCTCACCATCTTGGAGTCCTTCAGGTGTTTTTTAGCAAACTCCATGCGGGCTTTCATGTGTCTTGCACTGAGGAGAGGATCTGTTGGGCCACTCTGCCATAAAGCCCCGACTGGTGGAGGGCTGCAGTGATGGTTGACTTTCTACAACTTTCTCCCATCTCCCGACTGCATCTCTGGAGCTCAGCCACAGTGATCTTTGGGTTCTTCTTTACCTCTCTCACCAAGGCTCTTCTCCCCTGATAGCTCAGTTTGGCCAGACAGCCAGCTCTAGGAAGGGTTCTGGTCGTCCCAAACGTCTTCCATTTAAGGATTATGGAGGCCACTGTGCTCTTAGGAACCTTAAGTGCAGCAGAAATTTTTTTGTAACCTTGGCCAGATCTGTGCCTTGCCACAGTTCTGTCTCTGAGCTCTTCAGGCAGTTCCTTTGACCTCATGATTCTCATTTTGCACTGTGAGCTGTAAGGTCTTATATAGACAGGTGTGTGGCTTTCCTAATCAAGTCCAATCAGTATAATCAAACACAGCTGGACTCAAATGAAGGTGTAGAACCATCTCAAGGATGATCAGAAGAAATGGACAGCACCTGAGTTAAATATATGAGTGTCACAGCAAAGGGCCTGAATACTTAGGATCATGTGATATTTCAGTTTTTCTTTTTTAATAAATCTGCAAAAATGTCAACAATTCTATGTTTTTCTGTCAATATGGGGTGCTGTGTGTACATTAATGAGGAAAAAAAATGGACTTAAATGATTTTACCAAATGGCTGCAATATAACAAAGAGTGAAAAATTTAAGGGGGTCTGAATACTTTCCGTACCCACTGTATATTGGACAGAGAAAGTGCATTATTAAAGTACATTGTAAATATCAGTATTGTTACATTATCATCATGGCAGCATTAATGCACTTAATTTTGTAGTATAAATATGACTATGATTTTTTATTTTATTCAAGAAATTATTTTTGAATACTATAAATATTAATCACTGTACAGTATAAGGACAATGTTTTTCATTATTGTATTACAACATTGAGATTTTGTTTTAGCTTTGATAATGCAAATGTTGGTATAAAATATGCTTAACTGTCATGAAAATAATGTTACAATACTAAAATCTTAAAAAGGGTTAATTTTAGGGCTGTCAAGCGATTAATCATGATTAATCGCATACAAAACAAAAGTTTGAGTTTGCATAATATGTGTGTGTGTACTGTGTAATTATGTATATATAAATACAAACACATTTATGTATATATTTAAGAAATTTACAAGTATATGTATTTATTATAATTTTTTATATAATTTATATTATAAATAAATACAAATATTTTGTACATAACATATTTCTCTTAAATATATACATTAATTTGTGTGTATTTATACATACATAATAATTACACACAGTACACACACACATATTAGGCAAACTCAAACTTTTATTTTGTATGCGATTAATCGTGATTATCCGTTTGACATGTAAATGTAAATATTGTTTCTTTTTCAGTGTGAAATACTACCTGGACATTTAATGAAAACCATCCATATAAAGGTCACTCTCATCACATAAAATGCAGAGTACTTACGACCGAGAAATCCTGTTAATGAGTAACAGACAAGGTGAGAAATGAGAGGAAAAAACTGGTTTGCATCTGATCTGATGTCTTAACATAAGTGCATGTGGTTTGATGAGTGAAGAGAAGATCGAGATACCAGTATGAGACTCACTTCTCTAGGAGGGCCAGAGCCGTGTGAGGATTGACTCGCAGGTACTTGCAGGTGGGTCGGCCGTAGTCAGCCAGATACGTGGACCAGTCCCACTGAGTGAAGAGATCCAGTAACTAAACACAGGACGGTGGTGGTGCAGGGAAGAAAAGACAAAGAGAGATCATTAAAGTTCATTAAACACCATTGCTGGTCCTTGTTAGATCAGGCCAGTTCACTTCTCCCAATGTTACATAAGTGAGCAGGGCCTCTTAAATGAGATTATAGAGGAGACACAGGGGAAAGCAACATGACAAAGCAGGGGATTAGAGGAGAATGGAGGGAGGTTAAAGAGAGAACAGCCATTTACACTCTTTCACCCTGAATGCAGGGATCTTTCTGACCCGGACCTGACCCGATAATGGGCCGGTAATGACCCGTGATTGACCCGGCCAGCTACTGACCTTGCTGGAGCCTGGCCAAAAATGCACCCCTCAGCACTGGCTCAATAAACAACAGAGCACATTCCTCACTCCCAAACAAACCCACACGCACAAACACACACATTTAGCCGCAGATTCACTGCTGGGAATGCAAACAAACACAATCAAACATGTCATCAAACTTGCAAACAGAAAAAAGGCAAATGGCTGTACAACAATCTCCGTATTCAATCGCAAACACACACACAAAGGATGCAAAAAAAAAACATATGCCCATGTGTGTATGAAGAAAATGCATGTTAAATTCATTGTTATTGTTGAGCTACAACAGGTTTTTGCGTAGCCAAGCTACAGTCTTTCCAAGTATACAGTTGAGGTCAAAAGTTTACATACACCTTGCAGAATCTGCAAAGTGTTAATTATTTTATCAAAATACGAGGGTGAATGATCCACAGCTGTGTTTTTTTTGTTTAGTGATAGTTGTTCATGAGTTCCTTGTTTGTCCTGAACAGTTAAACTGCCTGCTATTCTTCAGAAAAATCCTTTGGGTCCCACAAATTATTTGGTTTTTCAGCATTTTTGTGTATTTGAACCTTTTCCAACAATGACTATGATTTTGAGATCCATCTTTTCACACTGAAGACAACTGAGAGACTCATAAGCAACTATTACAGAAGGTTCAAAAGCACACTGATGCTTCAGGAAAAATGATGCAGAGCCAGGGGTGTAAACTTTTGAACAAAATCAAGATTTTGTACATTTTTCTTATTTTGCCTAAATATCATATATTTTTTCATTTAGTACTGCCCTTTACAAGCTACAGCAGATACTTACATGTTCCCTAGAAGACAAAGTTATATTTACCCTGATCTTCAAATTCAAAAGGTTTCAAAAGTTCTTAATGCACTGTGTTTCCTTTTGGAGCATTAGTGAGTGTTTGAACCTACTGTAATAGCTGCATATGAGGCCCTCAGTTGTTCTCAGTGTGAAAAGATGGATCTCAAATTCATAGTCATTGTTGGAAAGGGTTCAAATACACAAAAATGCTGAAAAACCCAAGAATTTGTGGGACCTGATGTATTTTTCTGAAGAACAGAGGGCAGTTTAACTGTTCAGGACAAACAAGGGATTCATGAGCCACCATCACTAAAAAAACAAACAAACAAACAAACAAAAAAAACATCTGTGGATCATTCATTTAACAACACAGTATTAAGAATATTAAGTGTATGTAAACTTTTGAAAGGGTCATTTCTATAAATTCAACTATTATTTTCTCTTGTGGACTATACGTAATGTCTTTTATGTGATATATCTTACTCAGGTCAGTACTAAATTAAAAAAAAATAACATGCATTTTGTATGATCACTCTTATTTTGATAAAATAATTAACATTTTGCTGAGTCTGTAATGTGTATTTAAACTTTAAGCATAAGCATACAAAGCTAAAGACAACTGAAGTTTGACTATTGCTAAATTTTGCAGGCAAAAAGGTCAAATTTCAATAGTTTTTAAGTGTATGAAGTCACTTTTAAACCAAGGAGTTTTTGGCTGGTCAATCAAGGTGAAGAACTGGGAACATTTTTTGCTCTCAATCAAAAGAGCACAAAGAAAACAAAGGTAAATTCAACCAAGTAACAGTAAATGTGAAGTCATCTTTAGTCAGACTTTTGCCAAATAAATAAGCAAATAATAACTTGTACAATTTCAGACTAAAGCATTTACTTAAGCAATTCCATCTGAAATCAAACTTAACAAACAACAAATGGAACCACCTGCGTTTCAAACCATGTGCACACACCCTGTGCGATGACAGATAAGCACCTGCGTAAGATAAGTGATTTTTAGATTTGCATTCATATCTTGCTTGTTCCTTTCTTCTCTCTTCTTCCCGCTGGCATGGTCTGAACAGACCCACCAAGGAAGGCTGCAGAGAAGAGAGAGAGCGAGAGAAAGAAGCCAGGTTTTGCCGCTGTCATTTGTAATCTGAATGCACTTGCATTCCACGTAGCGCGAGCTAGTGTGTCAAACTCGTCCATGACCCGGGTTTCACCTTTCCGCTCTGCCTCTCCGCCCCGCCTTCACCTCCCAATGAACTTCCACTCGGTCTCTCTCTTTGACCTCGCCGTGACCCCCGACAGTGTTATCGGCCCCTCTCTGAACAAACAGAGGGCCATGCTAGAGAGGAGCTGGGGCATGGGGGCGGGCGGGCGCTGGATTATCACTTCCTCTCATTCTTCTAAAAGAAAGAATGATGGAGAGAAAGGGAGGGAAAAAAGAAAACATGACGTTGCACATTGATGTGTTGCTCTCGGTTCCCTCACAGCCTCGGCGTCACCCCTCGCTCGCACTATCTCTCTCTGCTCTGGGCCGCTTGGATAAGGGCTTATAACAGTTATTCCGACCGTCGTACTTGTTTGTTTGGAACGCGGCAGGAATAGCTATTCTCGTTAATAGCCTGGGGGTGTTGGGACTTGACTGCCGTGTTATTCTTTTCTCCCCTTAGACTTGTTGCTCTTTCTGGCAGCGCTCTGGAAAAACAAGGTTTGATTTGCCACTTTACTGTTGCAATAAATCTAAAAATGCTCTGGTGGGGAGCTTGTTATGTAATGATCACCTATGCCCTAGTAACCCAGTAGCCACCTACAACGGCTTGTGAATAACCAGCCAATAAAGTGTAATTATTCATTACGACTTAATGAGGTCAATTCGAATGAGTCGCTATGTAAAAGAAGGAAAATTAAGATGAGAGGATAACGTTCTTAACCTCCAAGTCAATTAGTTCTGTGTCCTGTAGTCGCGTTTTGTTCCCTTTGTGCCACTATCACTTCATCCATGCCTTCTCCTCTCACTCCTTCTCTCGTTAGTTCTCCTCTCACCTCTGGCTGCCCTCTGGCTCTCAGCATTGTTTAGTGCATTCTAGAACTGGGCTGTCAGCCCCAAAGGCTCACGCAGGCCAAAGTCAGTTGAGCTTGAGCCTGAGTAAAGATAACATTGATAATAACCAGCCCAGAAAAGAGAGATCAGCCTAGTATAGAAAGCAATAACAATAACCCTCACCTAAAACAACCAGAAAAAGAGGCCAAAGTGAAACTTGTAAGTCTCTGTGCTTTATTCAGAAGGGCCTTCTCTGTTATCTGGAAGAGTAGCTTCAGGTTACGTCTTCATAAAAAAATGTCCTTAAAAAGTCTACTGAGTCACAATGGCCTGGTATGCAAGTTGTGATTTGAACCGCAGCAAATGGAGCTCAAGTGCACGGTCGTAAATGTGAACGACGAGCAAATCAGATACAGATACAGCAGCAGTAAATGTCTGCTGGGAGCAAATATGAGCTTAAGAAATCCAAAACATCCTCAAGTGCTCCTAGAGAAAGACGCCAACAACAACAACAAAAAAAAAAGAAATCAAGAGGATAATCAAGGAAGATAGTAGGTATCTTTGTTGGCCTCTTCAGATGTCATGTAAACGGTTTTCTCTGTTGTACTCAGCACAAAGAACAAGACTTCTTGTAGTTTAAAGGCCTAGTACAGTACGAGACTTTCATTCATCTTTGAAAAATGGAGATTTTTAACAAAACCTGAGAGATTTATCCCTCCACTGAAGTCAATTGCTGAGTCTGTAATGTGAGTCCAAAACTGTGAGGCTTAAAAATAAATGTCTGATTAATGCACATACATATAGCAAATCAAATATGGAAACAGAAGCTCTATAGTACGTACAAGAACAAATGCTTAAAAATGCTTACCGGGGGGTGAAAACTTTTTGAATTTGAAAATCAGAGTAAATTTAACTTATTTTGTCTTCTGGGAAACATGTAACTATCTTCTGTAGCCTCCGAAGGGCAGTACTAAATGAAAAAATATATGATATTTAGGCCAAAAAAAAAAAAGTACACATCTCCATTCTGTTCAAAAGTGTACACCCCTGGCTCTTAAAGCATGCTTTTTCCTTCTGAAGCATCAGTGAGCGTTTGAACCTTCTGTAATAGTTACATATGAGTCTCTCAGTTGTCCCCAGTGTGAAAAGATGGATCTCAAAATCATACAATCATTGTTGGAAAGGGTTCAAATAAACAAAAATGCTTGAAATTGTGGGACCTAAAGTATTTTTCTGAAGAACAGTAGGCAGTTTAACTGTTCAGGACAAACAAGGACTCATGAACAACTAACACTAAACAAAAAACACAGCTGTGGATCATTGAGGTAACAACACGGTATTAAGGATCAAGCGCGTGTATACTTTTGAACGCGGTAATTTTATAAATTCAATTATTACTTTCTCTTGTGGACTATATGTAAACGCCTTTTATGTGAAACATCTTATTCAGTACTAAATAAAAAATAACATGCATTTTGTATGATCCCTCTTATTTTGGTAAAATAATTAACATTTTGCAGATTCTGCAAGGTGTATGTAAACTTTTGACCTCAACTGTATTTTTAATGAAACCTGAGAGAATTGTACCTCTATTGAAGTCAATTCCTCTAAAACTTTAAGGCTTAAAAAAAGTGTTTGATTAATGCACATACATAGAGCAAATCAAATATGGAAATGGAAGCTCGACAGCACATGCTTAATGCGCAAGAACAAACCTAACTGGTTCTCACATATCAAGCACATTTTAGATTCATGCTTTCCACGTATGTGCATTAATCAATGTTTACATGTGAATAAAAGCATAAATTAAATCTGTTCAATCTTTTCATTTTTGGCTGAACTATCCCTTTTAATTATTTATGTCTGACATTTACATTTATCACTGATTCCATGTCACATTTCAATACCTAATTTTCTTCAAATCAACATTATGTTGCAGCATTTTCAGTAAGCAGGAAAAATAGATGCAAGAAAAGTTGACAATAGCAGATTTGTAAGGTCTATTGCTAAAAAAAAAATGTGGCACAATCATACAGTTGGCTGAGTAGCTTTACAGAATGACTAACAATTATGATTCCCAATCATCCTGCCCCTCCGTCAATCAACAGGGTGGTTTCAACTTCTTCACATTACTGAGAAAGCTCAGGAAAACAGTCTTATCTTTAAATTGTCCTGTGCAGATAATAAACAGAGAGGTCTGAATCAAAAACACTTTGCTCAGCTTTCCATGGTTCTAGATCATGTGAATAGAGAGAGGAGCGGGGAAAAAAACGAAAGGAGCAGCAACTAAAGCATCATTCAACATCAGTCAAAGTCCACAGGGAGGAAAATGATAAGCGGTATCTGGGTAGTGAAAAAAGGAAAAGTGGCTCCCTGTTTCTCAAGCCATATTTCAGTCCGCACAGTAGTAGCACACAGAGGTCAAAGGTTATCCGTAGAGGTTATCTAGGCTTAGGCTCCATCTACGCTAAAGCGTCCAGCAAAGCAGCAAGCATGAGACGCTCAAACACAAATCTCAGTCTAAGCAAACAGACATGCTCTTAACCGCTGGGAAAGGATGCTCATGTCAATCGTCAAGGATTAACAATGTTGAAAGTGTGTGCTTTCTTTTCTGTCAAGAAACATTTTCAAATGACAAAGTCCTAGAATCACCAGTGCTGGAGATAATAGGAACTGTCAATCAAAATGGGAGAAAGAGCAAACGAGGAAGAGGAGACAAGGAATACAAAAAATTTAAATAATGGAAAGATGATGTGGAGGAGGAAGAAAAAAATGATGGAGAGGGAAGGTAGAGAAGACAGCAAAGGGAGAAGAAGGAAAAGAGGGAGTAAAGTTGTTGCACAGTACTCAACTATGAAACAGGTCAAAGAGAGGGGATATAAATAAAGGAAGGAAAAACATGGTCAGCACTTTACAATAAGTTTCAACTCATTTTTAGTTAATACAGGTATATAGCTGACAATAAAAAAACCTTTTAAAGTATTTATTAACCTAGGTCAATATTAACATAATATTACAGACGTCACAACAGATCTTTTCTACTGTCATCTGATGCACATCTGAGTGAACTGGATTACCGAAAAGATTGAAAATGAAGGATGAGGACTTTGTTCTATGTGAATACAAGCTTGTAGCTGATGATAAGAAAGGGGTGAGGTTTCAACAGAAGTTAAAAAAAAAAGTTTGCCGTTTCACTGGAACATCGACTTTTGATTAAAAAGATAAAAATTTTGATTTACAACATCAAAAAATAAAAAAGTGGTCATTACAATGTTGTGATGTCTAATGCATTAACTAATACAGTGGCATGCAAAAGTTTGGGAACCCCTTGCAGAATCTGTGAAAATATGAATAATTTTAACAAAATAAGAGCGATCATACAAAATGCATGTTATTTTTTTATTTAGCACTGTCCTGAGCAAGATACTGTACATAAAAGATGTTTACATATAGCCCACAAAACAAAAACAAAAAAAAAATAGCTGAAATTATTAAAATACCTTGGTTCTTAATACTGTGTAGTTACCTGGATGATCTATGACTGTTTTTTTTTTTTGTTTTGTGATGGTTGTTCATAAGTCCCTTCATTGTTCTGAACAGTTAAACTGAGCACTGTTCTTCAGAAAAATCCTCCATGTCCCCTTCTTTGGTTTTCCAGCATCTTTTGCATATCTGAACCCTTTCCAGCAGTGACTGTATGATTTTGAGATCCATCTTTTTACACCGAGGACAACTGAGGGACTCAAACACAACCATTTAAAGGGTTCAAACATTCACTGATGCATTAAGAACTGAATTTAAAGATCAAGGTAAATTGTACTTAATGCAAACATGCAAGTATTTTCTGTTGCTTCCGAAAGGCAGTACTAAATGGACATCTTCATCCTGTTTAAAAGTTGTAAAGCATCATGTTTTCTTCTAGAGCATTAGTAAATGTTTGAAACTTTTTTAATAGTTGTGTTTGAGTCCCTCAGTTGTCTTCAGTGTAAAAATTTGGATCTCAAAATCACACAGTCACTGCTGGAAAGGGTTTAAATATGCAAAAGGTGCTGAAAAACCAAAGAATCTGCAGGACATGGACGATTTTTCTGAAGAACAGTGCTCAGTTTAACTGTTCAGAACAAACAAGGGATTCATGAACAACCATCACAAAACAAAACAAAACAAAATAGTCGTAGATCATTCAGGTAACCACACACAGTATTAAGAACCAAGGGTTCCTAAACTTTTGAAGGGGGTTATTTTAATTATTTCAGCTATTTTTTGTCTTATGTAAACATCTTTTATGTGAAACATCTTACTCAGGACAGTACTAAATAAAAAAATAACATGCATTTTGTATGATTTTGCTAAAACTATTCACATTTTCACAGATTATGCAAGATATTCCAGAATTATACAAAACACAATCTTGTCACAATCTTAAAGGCATAGCTCACTCAAAAATGAAAAATTCTGTCATGATTTACTCATCCTCATGTTATTCCAAAGCTGACTGACTTTCTTCTGATGCAAAATAATAGTTTTTATTTTTTTCGTGTCTGTACCATGAAACTCTAATCTTGTTTTGACACCAACGTCAGAAAATCTTCTGTTGGGTTCTGCAGAACCTGTTATACATGAACAACAAGAGGGTGAATAAATCATGACAGAATTAACATTTTTGGACTAACTATCCTTTAAGTGCTATAAACATGAATTTTGTTGCTATATCATGTCAAGATTAGGTACGTGCACGTATCTAAATACCGTCTTCGGAAAGGAAATGACATGCATTATTAAACCCCTAAAGGGAATAAATACGAGATGGGAGAAAAAATATATTTCAATGCTTTCTCTTGCAATTATATTGTTGGGTAATTATACTGTATATAAATTGCGGGAGCCTTTATTAATCGCTTTTGAATGCATGCTTGCTTTTTATTTTCTTTAATTATAAGATTCGCAATCAATGCATTAGTACTTACCACACATTTTACAAGATTAGATTTATATCTGTGGCGCTCAGGATCTGCAAATCATTCGCCATCGTCGTATCGATGCCTTTCCGAATACGGATTTACTATTCATGCACATCCCTAGTCAAAATGGTGGCAGTGAAGTGTGTCTATATATAGGGTGTACCAAAAAGAGATTGTACTCTTCAGAGTACTCCAGAGAGAGTTCTCTCATTCAAATAGAATTCACCCTGCACTGAACTCTGAACAGAGGGAAATCTAAGTTTAAAAATGAACAATGACCACTTACCATTGGCCCACTCAGCTAGGATGCTGGTGGGGCTGTGCCACAACTGAGTGGCTCATATAATTACATTAGGAGAGGCAGAGACCTACATGATTAAGACCGGACAGAAGTCTCAAGAGGGCTTCAGAGGATTTCAGCAGAGCAGAAGCTCCAGCCCGAAGTATTCTGACAGCCGTAACTCGATTAAAAAGGGTACAAACATCTCTGTCTAAATTAAAACACAGACTGCAAGATACAAAGAGTTCATGAGATTAGGGTTCCACCTTTTCCACCTCAATGACAATATTAAATTGATAGAGTTTCTCCTACTGGGTGTGTATGGAACAAGTCGCTGCAGGACACTGCTAATCTCTAATTGCAAAGTGAACATTTGCTGAGGGAACTCTATGCATGTCCAAAACACATGAGGGAGGTTGGGGTCAGTGGGTGGTCAAGACGGCGATGGCTGCGGTGGCCGATACACTCTGCCTCTAAGCTGAACCCCACTCGGGTCATTGTTCTGTTATCAGTCCTTTTCGCTCTGTTAGCAAGCCACATCAGGGACAAGTGAAAACAGCCCTCTTCCTGAGGCCGCAACGTCTGAGGAGCCATAGTCTGGGGAAGACTTGGCCTCAAACTTACCTTCCTGTCCTCTTCAGACAAGGAAGAGTTATCTCGGAGGTTATGGAGTGGTGAAGCGGTCATAGAGACCTGAGGAAAGTGGCTAAATCCCACAGAATGCAAAACAGTCTCATTTCTGAAACATCTAAAGATTTCAAATGGCTGCATAAGTGAACCTTAGAAAAACCTGGTTCATTGAAATCTTCAATTGGATGAACAACTATGACAGAAGTATTACAAAGTAAACCTAAAAAAGTCAAGTAATTCATTTAAAAAAAAAAGTATAATATAATAATCAATTTATAATAAATGCATAAATATAAATAAATAAAATAAGTATTTAAATAAGTAAATACATATATTCACAGAACAGTTGATTTGGCACGTCCCTCTGTATACTCTCCGTGACCTTCTGGTTGACTTGTTTTGACACTTATTTTAATAGAGTTACAGACTGTAATTCATGAACATTTGACAGCGTTTACGTTAGCCTAGGGGAAGAGGTGGCCTCACTTTCAACTTCCTGTCCATTCAGAAAAGAGAGTTATTGCCAGGTCAAAATGACAACAAAACAGTCACAAGCCATTTTGTGTCCAACTCAAGTCAGATCAACTAAGAATGAGAGTTAATAAATAAATAGGCAATATCTATATCAGTAACATCTTGCAGGTGGAGGATGAGCTCATTCTCACTGTCCATTTCTCCACAACACCCACATAAAGGAGTTGCTGGTGGTAATTAATAACTGTTAGACTGAAAAACTTGGCACTGGCCTGGGGAAGACATGACCTCCCTTTTACCTTCCTGTGGATTCCGACAAGGTAAAAGTTATTGCTGGGGCAGGAGTGTGACTGAACGGTCAGAGCTAAGAGCTGGTAGCAAGAATCTAAAACAGTCTGCGATGTGCAAGCAGAGTGAGAGGAACACAGAACAGAAAAAAGAATGAGGTTGAAATATTTACTAGAGAGATTTTAACATTCTTAAAAGAACAGCTCAGCCAAAAATGACAACTTTGACATCATTTACTCACCCTCTTGTCGTTCCAAATTTGTATGAGTTTCTTTCTTATGTTGAACATAAAAAGATATTTTGAAAAATGCAGATATAGAAGTCAATGGGGACCAACAACTGTTTGGTTCTTCAAAATTCTTCAAAATGCCTTATTTTGTGTTTAATATAAGAAAGAAATGACGATGAGTATATGATGACAAAATTGTCTGCTTTATTTGTAAATACTGCAGTCTCTGGGGAGGATTTGAATAATTCTGATTGCAAATGTATAAGAAAAAGGAAAGGAATTAGGAAGTGCACAATATATTTTTGCCTTCACATTACAAGAATAAAATAAAATAAAATAAAATAAAATAAAATAAAATAAAATAAAATAAAATAAAATAAAATAAAATAAAATAATGGAACACCGATCAAAAGTGACAGTAAAGATTTTGAGAATAATAAGAAAAGTTTCTTGAGCACCAAATCAGCATTTGGTTCTACTGTTTTACTTAGTTTTGATCAAATAAATAACGTTTCATCAGAAACGGGGATTTTAAACAATTTTTAAAGTTGAAATAACTGTTTTTAAAGGTTTGTCTTAAAAGGTTTTGTATGTTAGTGTAGAAAAATCACTTTACCATTGGACAAAACATGGGATTTTTACTTGCGGAACTTGACTACTTTGCTCAATTCCAAAAATGCACTAAAACAGGATGAAATGCTGTGGAATATTTAAGTCTGAAATGGAAATTCAAAGCAGCTTTATTACCAGCATGACACACAGCGTCTTTTGTTGAGGCGGTTTCCAGAAATCATATTTGTGTCAAGGGTGTCTCATCGTTCACGTTTATAAGAAAAGATCCATTTTAAGGCTTACAGGAAATGGACAAATCAAAACGACTCATACAGCTGCTGTAGGAAAATGAAGATGGAATGTGGATCTGCGTGTGTTTGTGCGTGTGGTGTGGTGGCAGACAATAAACCAGCATTACAGAACTCCTACCCTTTTCACAGGGCATGAATAACAATATAATCTGATAAAAGGCTTTTTTGGTGATGGCGTGGTGCTGTCTCTATGGACGTGAACTCTGATAGCCCTCATGATCAGGGTCACAAAAAGGCTACAGACTGAATACTGCTTACTCATGATCACCACGGCATGAAGACAAACAGATAAACAGCTGCCAAAGAAAGAGAAAGAGAGAGTGAGAGAGGGAGAAAAACAAAACAAAATGAAACTAAGGGTCAGGTTGGTGCTTGTTATCCCAATGGAATTCACCAAATCCTATTTACCTTACTTAATGGCAAACAAATTGGCATTTGTAAATGGCCTACAACACATTGTTGCGTTCCGGTAAGAAGGTGATGAGGGTTGAGATGGAGGTTATTAAAGAGGCAAGACCGGTAAAACGACCTCTCCGTCAAGTCTTTAAGTAGAAATTCACAGAGGGAGGAGGAGAATGACAAAATAAGCAAAGAAAAATAGAGGAAAAAAGAAATGAGGTAAAAGAGAGAGAGAAAAAAGGAGAGAAGGGGAAAATAACACCAGGCTCTCTTTTCCGTACCCCCGTGCAGGGGCATAGCCCCTGGTGCGGGACTGATCTGAATGGAAGGTGAAGTGGTACGGGGTGAGGGGCTCAGACTTTAGATCCTGCCTGACTCCCTGACTGGACCAAAGCCAAGGTTAGCGGAGGGTCAGCAGCTCCCCCCCCCTCTTTCTCTCTCATGCTTTCCAGCATGTATTACATGCATAACACACACAGACTTACTGCTTTACCATACAAACCCCCTTGGCCTGCCAATACTAACTGATCCTGTGAGAGACCGAGAGGGAGAAAGAGCGAGACAGATAGCACGTCAGGCTTATCGTCCGCTGGCTCCGAGGGAATGCGAGCAGGGTCGGCCGGAGGCCACTTGACTGGCCCACCCCCTACTCGCTTATTCTCTCTCCCTTGGACGGAAAGACAGGCGGAAGGCTGGAGAAAGTGATTACACCTGGTCTGGTTCTGGCCGTTAACTAGAGGAAGGTCAGCCAGCGTGCGCCAGGGCCAGGATGAGTTCACTGTCCAAAACGTCACATTCATGTATCTTCCCACTCACTCCCCCGTTCTCTTTCCTCATCACTTAGAGTTGTCAGCTGTGCGCTCTAAATAATGCAATGAGTTTGCAGTTAGCATTAGTAAACAGCTATTTGTGCACGTTAAAAAGATGAATATGCACAACAAAGTGGCTACGTGCACAAAAGCAGTGTAAAAAAAAAAAATGGCATGGCATTTTCCAGGCATTGCTTTCAAAAGACTACAAAAGATTCTGCAGATCAGATATGTAGTAGTGATTCATCATGGGCTGCTTATGTTTCTTGAGATGTTCCAAGTTGTTTTCCAAGTTGTATTCAGAAACAACATCTGAATGGCTGTAAGGTAACACCAATTCTTAAAGATTTATTTCGTAACAGTATGCATCAGTAATAATCAATAAAAACAAACATCTACTTGTTTCCACCTGCCATCAGTTAACAATTAAAACTCAGTATGGCATTTGTTCTCCAATTATTGTCTTCTTTACAGCCAGATGTTCTACACACAGGAACTTACAATCCATATAAACTGACTAATATAGGGCTCATAGAGTGTAACTTACCAGAACCAAGAGTCAGAACTGAGAGAAACCACAGATATGTGGGTCCCATAAATGACCCCTATATCCACACCCACCCACACACTCACAAAAACAATCTATTCTACACGTATGAAAAGTGGTGGAGTTTTAGTCCAGCTGCTGGACAACAGGAAAATCTGTTTTGATCTGGAGTAGTTAGAAGCAGTGCAACTTAGTGGAATAGTCATTTTCTCACTCTCATGATGTTCCAGACCTGTATGACTTTCCGTGGAAGATAGTGGAAGATATCTGAAAGTTGTTTTTGTCCATACAGTAAAAGTTAATGGGGTCTAAAACATTCAGGCTCAAAAAAAAAAAAAAAGATAAATTTACCAGGAAACTATTCCATATGACTCAACTGAAGCAACAGAATCACTTGGCATGATGAACAGACTGATATTTAAGCTATTGTTTACTTCTAGATTACATAAAAGCATTGGCGAACGTACACAACGCAATCAAATACGGCAATGCAAACCTCAAACGTCAACAAATGTCTAATCTCATTGGTTGCTGCATGTCAAGTGGCCAAACATCTTCAAGTTTGTTGCTATATTTAATGTAATCTGCGTATATGGTCTGTGTTCACCAAAGTTTTGTTTTGATTTGAGAGAAAAGAGGCATGTCGTTCCAAACCCATAAGACCTTTGTTCATCTTCGGAGCACAAATGAGGTTTTTTTTATGAAATTCAAGAGATTTTTGATCCTGCATAGACAGCAACGTAACTACCACATTCAAGGCCCAGAAAGGTAGCAAGGAGATTGTTAAAATAGTCCATGTGACATCAGTGGTTCAACCGTAATTTGTTTAATCTACAAGAACATTGTTGTACATAAAGAAGACAAAAACGACTTTATTTAATTTATTCTCCTCCGTGTCAGTCTTGGATGCGCATTCACAAGAGTACCACCACGCATGCGTTCTCGTAACTTCATAAAATTACGGTTGCACCACTGATGTCACATGGACTATTTTAACAATGTCCTTTCTACCTTTCTAGGCCTTGAATGAGGAAGTTGTGTTGCTGTCTATGCAGGCTCAGAAAGCTCTCGGATTTGACCAAAAATATCCTAATTTGTGTTCTGGAGATGAACAAAGGTGTTACTAGTTTGGACGACATGAACGTCCTTTTTTTGGACCTTGAAGAGTCTGAATCCTGTTGACTTTGCTAATATGCTAAAACGCTCTACAAAATATATTCTGTGTTCCGCAGAAGAAATAAAATCATTCAGGTTTGGGGAGTGAATGAAGCGTGATCTATATTTTTAAGATTCCTTGATTGTTCACATCATCCACTGTGTTTTTATACACAGAAAAATACGGAAAAGTAAGCTGGAGAAGCAGGAATCGGTTGACAGTTTGTGTTCATGCTGGAGTGAGAGAGAAGATGCATGTCAGTGCCATCCTCATAGGGCTGAATGGGACCCTGCCGCAAAGAGAGATGTCAACCCCCTGCTCAGAGAATATCTGCTCCCTCACTGACTCCATACAAGCAGGGCAGCTCATCCGTCTGACCCCTGGAGACCTGTGACAGCGCCTCAAACAGGCCTTTCACTGACACACACCAGCACGCCTTTGAGAAGGAGCAGGGGGGATGGATTTAAGCGTGACACACTCACTGGGCATTGAGAGGAAGCAAATGGGGGACGATTAAACTGTGACACCTGTCACTGGCTTGTTTAGGCAGACTATGGAGAAACGGACTGAGGAGAGCACTGCCTGTGTCGTTTCCTTTTCTTTCCCCTTCCTACATTTCCACTCCTCCTCATTCGTTTTTACTTCTTTTCCATAAGCAAAGACAGGAAAATCGAGGAGAGCTGGTTTGCTTGTACAATCGAAGTTCTGTGGCAGTCTTCGTTCTTTCAAACTTTCTATCTCTCCCTGAAGGAGCCACACAAAGAGCTGATCTGTGGGAGGCTGTAGCTGAACGGGGTGAGGAGAGGAGCACGGCCCATATGGTTTCATCCTCAATCTCTCTTTCCTGCGCACCTTTGCTGCCGTCTGTCTGACCTCAGCTACTGAACCAGGCAGGTTAGGGTTCAGGGAGACTGCGGTTGACCGAGAGGCTCCATTAAAAACATAAACACACACTCAGACACTGGTTCATCCTACTGACATCACCGAAAGGGAATGTGGGACAGAGGTGGTCTTAAAATCTCCCACCACCCCCTAAAGGTGAAAAATAACCTTGCAGATCAGCTCCATGGTTCACACAGTCATTGAGCTGTCAGTGGATGAAAGGAAATTGATTGGAAATCTTATTAACTGTGAAATGGATCGTCTTTACTGAACAAATGATTTTATTTTTATCTTAATTTGGGCCTTTCTGTCTCTTTTGTAGTGGAAAGAGGACAGGAAATTGGATTCGAATCATCTACATGAGTACCATAGCTTAATACTAATCAAAAAAAGCTGAAAAAATAAGCTTTTCATTGATGTATGGTTTGTTAGTATAGGACAGTATTTGGCAGAGATACACCTATTTGAAAATCTGGAATCTGAGGGTGCAAAAAAAAACAAAATATTATAAAATTGCCTTTAAAGTTGCTCAAATGAAGTTTACCAATCAAAGTTTTGATATATTTACGGTAAATTTACAAAATATCTTCATGCAACATGATCTTTACTTAATATCCTAATGACTTTTGGCATAAAAGAAAAATAGATGATTTTGACCCATGCAATGTATTTTTGGCTATTGCTAAAAATATACCCATGCTACTTATGAGGATCACACATAAGCAAAGGGACAGTTCACCCCCAAAAAATAAAAAAATAAAATAAAATTCTGCCGTTCTAAACATTGTTTAAATGTTGTTCTAAACCTCTGGGCTTTTTCTTCATTTAATAAGTCAGTGGGGTCCAATATTTGTTTCAATTCTTCATCTTTAATTACATAAACACAAACACTGCATAGATATTGTGTGCATAACAGCTGCAATCACACAGACAGCAGCTTGACACTTTACTGAAGTGATTCACTCTCCCAAAGGTACACACTTGACAGGGAAATACCAAACAGCAATTTTGCAAACAGCTGGAAATCCCACATCTAGCTAGATTTCGGTTTCATTTTCCAAAGCAACATTTATTTGCACCATAAGCTCATTCGTCTCTTAGCCAGTATTTCCACTTCTTTGATAGTGAACACATTATGCCCTGACATTATTCAGTGTATTCACTGGTAGTTTGCTTTCATTTTGACTTGACTGCAGGATCATAGCCTTTCGCTTTTACTAAACTAGAAACAGTTGAAAATCACGTCATGTATAGATTCATTTTTCCCAAACCCGGCACGTTGGGACATGCTGAGCAGCAACTGCCTGAAACTAAATGACACATTGATACTGTAAGCGTCAATGTTCCTTGAATGGGACACTCCCGTTAGTCATTTCTCTGAACCTGCTCTGAACTTCCTCCGATACCACAAACAATATGAAGATTAATTATTGTGTCACAAATCAGAAACAAAAACTAATACTACACAACAATCAGTTACTTTTCATTCAAAGTATTACTGTTTTGACTAAACTTTTGATCAAATAATTGAGCTTTATTTAATCTTATTGACCACAAACTTTTGAAGCATATATACACTTACACACACAAACACACTGGGCAATATTCAAACCTCAGTAGTACCTTGGTGCCTGCAATAATTAAATTATATATATCATTATATTTTTAAGAAAACTTTAAGTTAGAAAAGGAGAACAAAATTGCTCGTTTTGTTACGAGAAGTCTTTATAACTCAGGGAACATTCTCCAGATTCCCTGACTCTCCAAAGGAGGTTGCTGACTGAGAAATGGGAGCAAGCAGCAAATTTCCTTAAACCGCAGTGAACTCCTTTCAGAGGGGGGCTTCAACTTTCTGGCCCGCCAACATGTCCCCGCCTTGCACCCTGTTGCCGGAACAACATTTTTTCACTATGGGTCACTAGCGGACTCAGAGTTTGTTTAGCGATTACCAAGCACACACACACAAAAATGAAGAAACATAAACAGACTCCAAAATAACCCTGAGAGTATTAAATCATTGGATGGTGCCAGAACATTGTAAGGATTACATTTCAATCATTCGTTTTTGTACAAGCGTCAAACCACGCTTAAACCAACATAACCAACTCTGACAGCAAAATTTCACCTCAGAGCACAGAGTTATCACAATCACAGAAGAAAAGTGATGACAGAATATATAAAAGAGGGAATAAAGAAAGTAGAGGCAAATCAGACACAGCTGCAGCTGGACATGTAGTTAGAATCGTATGGACACTAAAAAGGTGCCCAGAGGGTTCAGAAGGACGCAAGCATAAGCCTCTAGTGGTGTCACTGGTGTTAGGCTTTTTACCGCCAAGGACTAAAAGAAAGGAATGGAAGGGGTTAGAGAGGGGAAAAGCATTTTACATTGAATCCTTTTAACAACGTTCCAGGAATTCTAGGATAATGCCTGTGGACAGGCCACAGGAATGCTTAGCAGCCTCATGGTTCCCAAATTCACGGGACCAGGAAAACATTCCCCCGCCCCCTCTGCTCTTCTACGCAGTGCCCCAGAATGGGTCATGAAGGGTGGCGAGCAGAGACACCACCGTAGGGGATGTAAATAAATGTCTTCAACTACCACAAATGGATGCTGGAAGCAAGGGCATTCCATCTCAACTTCTGAAAAACCCTGTGGCTTTTATGCACCTGTACCAGAGCACCAAATTACTGAGCCCTGCAGGGTCATGCACCAATCACAACTGACATGAGAATGCCTTTAAAAATTCCAATTCAGTTAGAGAATTTGTAATGAATATGAATTCAGAATTGCAATTTGAATTTGAATGTAAGATAGAAGAATTAGAATGAATCTAAATTCATAAACTACATTTAAAACATCCTTTAAGTTTGAAGGTTACATGGACAGACAACACTACAGATAGACAGACAGATAGACAGACAGATAGACAGACAGATAGACAGACAGATAGACAGACAGATAGACAGACAGACAGACAGATAGACAGATAGACAGACAGACAGACAACCACTGTAAATCCAAATAACACTTCTCTGAGTCCATGAGGCCCTCTGTATCAACCGAGGCCTGGCTGCTGGTTCTTTCCACCCCCACCCCTAGGAACTGAGAGGAATTTGGAAAGGCAGAAGATCCAGGGCAAGAGTTGAGGCATGCGGCAGCCCCGAGAACGTGCGCTGCTGGGGGGCCAGCCTCACCACAGAGGCCAGCAGGCCTCCCACACCAAGGCCAGCCAAGGGTTCCCATCACCACAAAGCTTTCCTAATATAATCTTCTAATATAAGACTCCTAAATATAGAACTGCAGCCTGCAACGTGCCATTTATAATACCTACTTCTGATTCCTCACAGTCTATTTATCTGTTGTTTTTTATCTTGCAAAATCACTCTTCGTATCTTGCTAAAATAAACTTTGACCTCCACATTAATCACATTTTGAAATTACAAGAAGGCCTTGTTCACAGTGTTTGGGAATGACAATCAACTGTGTCTTTAAGGATGTCATTTATATATTCTATACTGCTTCAAGCAACTTCTGATTTCCTGTGTACCTGAACATTTAACTGAAATGCTGTCCTGCTCCCTGATTACAAATACCTCTATTTCCATTTGTATAATAATATGTATGAAGATAGCCAGGCTTTCTTCATATGCTTATCAAACTGAAGTTTCGCTTTACATTTCCGTCTCTGTTGTCTCTGGTGTTTCTAGTCAAATTTAGATATTTTCCAAGCCGGTTTTACAACGTTAAACCTGCGCACAGTTATTTTGAAAAAGCTTCAATTCAGTCTATTTTTTTACCCCATTTTAACATGGATTTCTATGAGGAACGGAACGCGAAAGAACCAAAAAGGAAGTTAGAATCCTTCTTGGCACCGCTAACTCAGGAAAAAGGTGGATACTATATATATGTTCATTTTGCTATGACAGATGAACCCACTCTCAAATTTTAGCCATGACATCTGAAAATTTCAGGTAGGCATTTCGGTTGAAGAATCAATCAAACACAAACGTATTCAGCACTCCAAACAGCAGTATCCCCCCTGCTGTGTGAACATGGCTCACGAATGAAGTCGTTCATCACATCAGTCCGCCATCCATCCTCTTACTCTTCACCATCTAAAGCGCTTTGAAGCAGAGTCTGAACGTTCTTCTTTTCTTTTTGTATTCTTGTCTTTTCAGATAGGAGAGTGAATCCAGGTTCCAGCCTCTCACCAAATCCCCTCCCAGAGCTTCCGGACCTTTTCGTTGTCTATCTCCATAAGGATTGACCCGCGGCCCCATCCCAGGACCCGGGAGACCGGGACACAAACGGGCCCTTCAGGTTGATTTATCGGGCGTATTCAGGGCCAGGCACGCAGGGGGACAGAACGGTTCCTGACATCTCTGATCACCAGAACAACCCCTTGAAAAAGCCACCTCTTGAGAGAAGACTGCACCTCTACCGACTTCCATCGGATGCTATTGAAATTACAATAACAATAACAGTATTAATAATGAAAGATATCTTTGTAGAGAGCCACGCATCATGACAGCTCAAAAGCAAAACATGACATTAAAAAAAGCAAAATGGCTATTTTGTTCATTCTTTTCTTCAGCATCCTCTTTTCTCCTCTCTTTAAAAAAAAAAACAAAGCAAAACCACACAAGCGCCTTCATGGTGAAGTCAGGTTTAAAAAAAAAAAAAAAAAAAAAACTAAATGGAAAACAAGTGGCACTGCATCATGATGGCAGGCGGGACAAAACGGAATTGTTTTAGTGGAAGAAAGAGCTATCCGTCACTGTCTGTCAGCTCATTCATCCAGTACTCCCTGAGCATCCAGCCCATCCGTCATCCCCTCTCAGTCTCTGACACCCGCCCAGGTTGGCCACTTCGGCAACGAGGGAGGGGGTCCCAAATATGGACCCTTATAACCCCACTATTATTGTTTCCCATCCTCTCTAGATCTCGGAATTCACGAACACACATGCTACATTCTTCTTACCGGCCTTTTTTCAAACTTGTTTGAAACTTGATGTGTCAAAAAAAAGAAACTGTAGCTACGTTTGATACAACTCATGCACAACCAGATATAATTATTTTATATTTTTTAGGTTGCTGCCTATTTTATTCGGACAGACAGTTGAGAGGGTAGAAAATAGGAAACAGTGAGAGAAGTGGGATCGTAATCGAAGTTGCATCTGTGTGCATCACTGCTTTTCTAGAACTGGGGAACAAAACTAATTCATCAATGCAATGCAATAGTTTCTTTAACAATTCTGAAGTGATTCATAAGTTCAGTGTGAACTGCAAGTATGCAAGTATGCAAGATGTAAGCAGCCAAGCAGGACTGTACATGAAAGCCACAATGTTGCAAAAGAACAACTGGTCAGTATAAAGAATATTCTAAGCTTTTGTTTGAAACTCATTCACTCTGAATTTAAAGGGCCACATAATATGTTATTAAAATAAAATCAATGGGAAAAGTTTATCATTTTTTATGATTAAACACTGCCATACAAAGGCAACAAGCAGTAGCTAGGTTTTAGTGTGGGTTTTGTAGTTACTGCAATTGTCTCTAAACTGGAACATGGTTGAACCAAACCTAGGAGATCTGGTCATTACTCCTGATGCCAAGTTGCTGAGTTTTGCTTTTGCAGGACAGAATAAATCCAATCAATAATCGTTTCTGGAAAAAGCCTCCCTGAAGCAGAAGAGAATTATGAGGTGCTTACATATGCCCACAACATTCATGCTCTGAAGTATGCTTGCTAGGCTATGACATATTGTATGTCATTTGTATCAAATGAACTGCAGCAACAAAATCTATTCTGAGCAACCAAAGTGCTATCAAAACGTCCTCCAAACGTAAATAATGGGATGAGAGAATAATGCCTTGGGCTGTTGCCTTTCTGGTTGCAACATCACCTTGATGGTCTTCTCAGTGCGTTTCAGTTTTGTGTTTTCAGGCCAACGTTTCCTATAAACGACTCCAGCTCTGCAATGTTCAAGAGTGCGGAGGTGCAAATGGGATAAGATGACCCCTAAAGACCATCTAAAAAAGATTCTTACCTTAAAGCGAACAGGAGGAGGTCTTGAGGCCACCTCCGCACCACAATGGTAAACACAAAACCACCAAGGTGAATATCAGGCCAGGCCTTGGGACCACAGATACGAATACAAACACACACAGGTTCACACATTGAGGAAAGAAACCTTGAAACAAAACTAAGGCTAGCGTGGAGGTTTAGGGGGTTGGGTTTGGCGGTAGAGGGGAAAATAAGAGAAAGAAGGGGGGGATGTTAAGGGGTAAACAGGGGAAAACAGAAGAAAGGGGAAAGAAGAATGAAAGAAAAGAAAAAGGAGTGGAAAAAAACAAAGACCTACTTGTCTCAAGTCGATGAAGGCGAGCAGCAGAGTGTCCCCCTGGAAGCCAGGCACCGGGCCGGCCCTGGCAAACCCTGTGGGAAAGAGAGAGGGATAAAGAGAGCAGGGAATTCGCCATGGAGCGGGAGATTGGCAGACGGATGACAGCCGGGACAAGGGGAGGACAGGGGGAGGTTCAGTGGGGGCGGGGGAGGTAAAATGGAAGGGGGCTTTGAAGGTTTTGGGGGTGCTGGCAGAGGGGGTGTGGAGGGTTAGTTGGGTGGTTCAGGGCAGAGTCATGTCTCTTGGTCTGCCACCGGCTTTGTGCGGCCCATTCGGAAAAAAATCATCATCAAACTCTCATTAATTCTCCCCCGACGTCCATCTGACAAGCCAGATAGAGGGGATGTGTGGGGACGAGGGGGCTGCCTTTACCCCGTAACCCAAAACCTGACGCCGATTCCCATGAGGCCGCTCTCCCAGACCAGTGGCGTGGTACTGAGCGAAGGGGCCGACAAAACTTGTGAAAAGCCAATGGGCTGGGGGTGTGTGGGGAGCGCAGGAGTTGTAGAGGTTTCTGAGGGCCATTGGACCTTTCTGTGCCTTTGGACGGGAACCCGTAAACAAGCGGCTTCGCCATTCTGAAAAACGGAACATTTGACACGCGGGGACAAAACAAGCCGGGGCCAGGAGAAATCCCTTTCACCTCGTGATGCTGCGTGCCTTTCTTGCCTCTCACGCAAATTACACGCCTGCCATCTTTATTTCTGACCCCCGCAAACGCTGAGCCAGCGACTGCTTACCCTTGCGCTTTTGTTGCCACGTCTCGGTCCGAGACTCTGACGGTTTCGCAAACTTCCCCGCTCGCCCTTTTACAGGAGCTAGACCCGCAGCAAAGGCGGCGTGGTTCACGTGACACGTGTCAGGGCACATCTCATCAAGATTCAAGAACAGGGACCTCTAGGCTTTCACCTCACTGCCACATACCAGCATAAAGCCCTGTTAGTGACTACGCTAAGAAACCTCTCGAGGGATAAGCAGGGGTAAGATGTCAAGACCTTTATGCTCCCCAAAACTGGCTGAACTGAACAGGAAGTAACTCATGATGCTCTCTCCCTTTGAATGCTCCATCGCCCACTTGTGGTGTCGTATGGGTCAAAGAGGCACAGCAGACATGGAAGAGGCCAATCTGAGTTTAACAGAGCCTCTTGTGGGCTCAAGATAAAAGTGCAGTGCTATGATGACTGATAAACTTTAATTACGAAAAGAAAGTGATTAGAAAGCAATCCAATTCCTTAGTTGTTGCACTGGGTATAATTAACAATATCATTAACATAGTTCAATTAAACCCTACAAATACTGAAGTAATGCTTATTGAACCACAAGCTCTTTACATATTCTTGTTAGACCCCTTTAGGGGTATAACAGCTTGTCACTTGTACTTATTCACCCTAAAAGGTTCATAATTGACGTGCTCTTTCTAGAGGTACAAAGTTGACATTGCTACAATAAAGATGCTTGTCCACACTTTCAACACTACTTGTGTTGACTGTTATGGCTTTCTTTCTTCCAAAACTGTTTCCAGACTTCAATACATTCAAACCGCAGCAGCCAGAAAACCTGTGCTTTACGGTTTACCCATATTTAACATTTTTTAGGCCTGCTTATGATCAAGCATATTAGACATTTTTGGGGCCTGCTTACGAACAAGCTTTAAACAAAGATCCTTATCGTTTCTTGACTTCATTGTGTCTTCATATCCCACACGTCCAAACTGTGGATGGATTAACCACAGACATATCATCTGTGCATTCAAGTGGTCACATCTTTAAGAAGTTATTTTAGTTCTGTTATTACTTCCTAAAACCCATCCTTGAAACGTACAGAAACCGTAAACACAGTGACCTCATTCGCCAAGACTGTGTATGTGAGTATGGGGGGAGGGGTCTTTCTTTTTACTTGAGTGGCATTTTGATTAAAGCTCAGTTCTGTGGTTTGAGGCATACAAATACACAGGGGGGGAAGGACATCCAAATCAACAGGACGTGGTCTCTAGAAATGAAAACAATCACTGATATGGTACTTATCAGGCTGCTTGGTAAACCAAAGCAAACCACACCAAAAAGGCAGCATACGGTGTGACTGACATGACCGTTTTATGACAGGGGTCATTCTCTCTCTCTGCCTGTGACCTATGTGCAATAGCGTGCGCTGGCGGAGGATCACGCGAAATCCATTAACCAGCCAGGGTTAGGCGCTCCAAGGCAGTTTTAGCTGTGGTCACATGCAAAGGCATGAAGAGAGATGATTCAAGTGAAAAATCTCAGGCGCTAGCCAAAAATGCATACTCGTCTCTTCTCACCTTTTTCAGCTCAATCTCTAAGAAAGCGGTGTCAAATTAAAAGTTGGTTACAGCAGACACAGCATTGTGGCGTAATTAAAAAAGTCTCCAGTACAAATTAGGAAATTTTTAATTGGGCCGCAACAGAATGCAATCAGGTTTAAGGAGGCTTATGAATGGTCATTCAGCTTTTGCTCCAGGTCAAACTTACTCTCGCACTCTTTGACATCCACGTTGAACTGCTGCAGGGCTCCCATAGACACTTGCCTGACATCAGCTTCCAACAGCAACTGCAGCAGGGAGGTTGAAAGGTGTTTACAGGCTGACATGCATGCCGTCTGAGCAACCTTCCCCTATGGAGAAAGAAGGACAGGGAAGGAAGAAAACAAATACATGAGGTTCACATATGAAGCATCTTTCAAAAACAGTACGACCCTCTGCGACAGGTGGTAAAACTATGGACATTTATTTAAATAAATTTTGCAGGTTTCTCCCCTCATCTTTAGCTCTGTCAATACTCTTTTCTTTCAATCGATTGGCAAAACCTGCTGAATTCTGTTCTCTATGAGTACACACACACAGGAAACACTATTCATATTGTATTTACAACCAAACAAGTCCATGCCTCCATGCAATCTCACAAACATAAAAAGTGGTGCTTAGCAGCACTCCGGTGGACATTTAAGCTGGGAGAACTGTAGTGCTGTTTAAACATCAACACACGTTCACCATCACACATGCAGATACACACAATCCAAGCTCCAAGCCAAAAACCTCAAATATGCCCTTGTCTGCCGTCCAGCGCCTTCCTGACAATCAGACTAATACTTTAGGGGAGATCCAAAGCTATTAATATGACACTAAACCTGAAAGAAAACAGCAGACTGGAGGGCCAAGAGTCTATGTGGGATTTTATCTGATGGGGTCAAAAAATAAAAACAAAACACCATTATACAAGAGGACTTCCTGCACATTGGAAACACTTGGGCAATAAATCTAGTAAAATGAGGGAGGAATACAGAGTAAATCCATAACAGAGAGAGGGAGAGGTCTTTTTCATCCCTTTTCTGTCCAAGTGAGATGGGTGAAGAGAAAGGAAGGAAAAACAGAAATCAAGACAATGCCCTCTTTGCTTCGAAGTCATTTTATCCTTTCCTCCTCTTCCTCTGTCTCTGCCATGGAAATTCCACTGTAATCATTCCTTAATTGGAAGCCACTAGTATTATTGAACTAACCAACGCTCAGGTTAAATAAAAATAAAAAAAAACAAACACAAATAAGGTAATAAAATAAAAATGTAAACAAAATGTAATAATAAACAAACATTTTATATAATATAATAAAAGAGAACAAAAATCAATTCAAATAAAGTAACACAAACGCATTTAAAAACAAAGTATCAAAACCAGGTGGTATCAGAAAAACAAATGATGTGTGCTCAACTAACTTCACTTTTATTTCATCACAGTAGCTGGGTTTTCATCCAAAGTTGCGAATTTAACTTGTGCGCAAAATTGGAATTGGCGAATAGGCGCAGTTTCCATCCAACGAGTCAAAGAGAACAAAATCATCACTTCCTGATAAACTGGCACTAAATATTACTAAGAGAAGTAGGAAAAACCACCGAATGTAATCATTTTCATAATAAATTACATGCGCCGAAAGCAGACGAAACAATAAATGCGGTCACTGTTTTCGGAAGCAGATGCAAGCTGTTTGAGAATCATACAGAATTATAATAATTATACAGAAACACTTCGACAAAAGATTTTGCTCAGGCATTTTAGAATGACTATAACAACATTTCAGATGCTGTACAATGAGATCGGTTCACTGGTTAGTCAAGTTAACCTGTCCCATAGCGTAAAGTCACATGGAATTTATTCACAAAATGCGTTTCTATCTCCCATTATTTGCAAAACCACCTCAAGTGAGCATAAAACCTTTTTTGCAAAAGGATTTTTTTTTTAATTTTGCCATTTTCATAACTCGTTTCTGATGCAATACTTCAAAATGCCCATAAAAACAGGGTGATGGAAACATAGCTAATAACTATAGAAACATTTTGCACTTGCACCATCGCATGCATCGTGATACTCTCCAAAATGGCCGCAGACGCAGAGGAGAAGAAATTTTGAATAAAGTCGTTAGTTTTTTGTTTTTCTTGCGCACAAAAAGTATTTTTGTAGCTTCATAAAATTATGGCTGAACCACTGATGTCACATGAACTATTTTGTTGATGTTCTTGATACCTTTCCGGGCCTTGAACATGAAAAGACCCTTGCTGTCTATGCAGAGTCAGAAATCCCTCGGATTTCATTAAAAAAAAATATCTTAATTTGTGTTCTTACAAGTTTGGAAAGACATGAGGGTGAGTAATTAATGACAGAATTTTCATTCTTGGGTGATCTATCCCTTTAAGTTTACATATACTTTTCGGGGTCACTTCACATTCTAGGCACATGTGCCAACTTCTGCAGCAAAGCCCTAAAATAAGTTTGTTCTGACAGAATCAGAGGGCAAGAACTGGGGAGGGTCAGCTTCACCACTTCATTTGGCCATATGGCTGTGAACTTCACTTAGCCAAAAGTTTCTTTGTACACAGTCATATAAAGTACACAGTACACACACACACACACACACACACAACGTTGGGTTTACATGTTTTATGGGGACATTCCATAGGCGTAATGGTTTTTATACTGTACAAACCGTATTTTCTATCACCCTACACCTACCCTACACCTAAACCTAGCCCTCACAGGAGACTGTGCACACCTTTACTTTCTCAAAAAAACTCATTGTGCATGATTTATAAGCCTGTTTCCTCATGGGGACCTCACAAATGTCCCCACAAGGTCAAAATTTACTGGTATTACTATCCTTGTGGGGACATTTGGTCCCCATAACGTGATGAATACCAGGTGCACACACACACACACACACACACACACCTGACCGACAAAGACCAGAATGGTTTTGGTCAGGTGGGGTCAAAAGGAAAAGCTCTCCCTTCCTCTCTCACTCCAAAAAGTGGAGGTTTGAGGAGTGTGATTGTGTTCTGTGTGGGGTCAGTCAAGTCCCATGTGTAAGTGCTCCTATCCATCTCCAGCAGCTTCTGAAATACCTACGACCTACGTGTTAATTTACAGACGACACGGATATAATGAGTAGAAAACAGTTTAGTCTGTTTGACATGAACAAATACCACAGAACGGTCAGCACATCTACACACACATTGCAGCAGTATTCAGCCAGCCACTAATCAGGCTGAAGCACTAACTAGGCGATTACAGATGATTAGAGTGCATGCTATGCACTGCAGTGATTAAAAAATAAACACGCTTGTTTTCCGGCCTACCGTCTGTGTATGTGTAATAGCCGTAATAAATCACAGAGGCCAAAGTAGTAAGGGGTTTGTTGTTTCTGGTCCTCCTGGTGGAATGAAGACACACACGGGTACCTGTCTCCTACTGGGGACATACTAATCACTCATGAGTCATTTGCTCTGATTGGAGTGAGGCGTTTGTAAACTCAATGTGGTAAGCTTTGATTTTTTGGAACAAATAGAGTCATAACTGAGGATTGCAGGATCTTTGAGGGGGTGATTAGATACTCTATTTTCTTATATTGATCTATAATTTGTATGTGCATTTATGCGTGTCTTCATATTTTGTGATGTTCAGCTATTGAAGAAACAAAACCTTTTGATTAGTCGTGATATTTTGGTGAACACGCTGCGAAGACTGACACGGAAGAGAAGAAATTGTTTAAATAAAGTCGTTATTTTTGTTTTCTTTGAGCGCAAAAAGCATTCTTGCAGCTTCATAAAATTACAGTAGAACCACTAATGTCAAATGGACTATTTTAACAATGTCCTTACGACCATTCATGGCGTTGCTGTCTATACAGGGTCAGAAAGCTCTTGGATTTCATCAAAAATATCTTAATTTGTGTTCCAAAGACGAACGAAGGTCTTATGGGTTTGGAACGACATGAGGGTGAGTAATTAATGACATAATTTTCATTTTTGGGTGAACCCTTTCAGTTGGCTGGCTTTAAAGAGGCTAAAATGACTACAATAATTCAAAATGTGGAAAAATGTGTTCTTTAAGTGTTGTACTTCTATCCCATTGCATATCATAATGCGAAGTTGTTTGATATGGGCTCAAAACATAGTAAAGTACCTAGACAGCATTTTGAACAAAACAGGCGAATCAACCAGTGATTAATCTCAGATGCATCCATTTACCGGCTTCAACCAGCCATGTATAAATCTGAACAGATTAGCTACTGTCAACACTTAAACACAGGAGCTTTCGTTCTAAGATCTGTGTGTTTTAGGGTCTGATTTAAACCGTTCTGCTTCGAATGGCACACCCCTCTCACAGTAGCACATTTGTTTTACAGTTCAGGGCAGGGGGATGTTAACAATTAGCTCAGGGGCTCAAAGTAGAGACCAAAATTCAAAAAAGGAAGAAAGTAGGTAAGGGTGAAATGAGCGAACAGTTAGAGGCCGCTTGCACTCCTCCTCTCCAGTCCCCTTAATTAAACAAAGGCTCATCAAAGCCCTCATTAAAAACTACTCAACAGCAATTGGCTGTCAAAATAAACAGAACACACGGTACAGTGAGACAGAAAGAGAAACAATAACAAAGCAAGACAGATAAAGAGGAGGAGGAATACTAGAACAGGGGGTTCTGGACAGTGGGCCAACGATAGATTTCATAATAATAATATGCTTGAAACGTCACAACAGTTCTGCAAACAACCCCGACACGCACCACATGCGACCCCTGAGAAATCTCAGCAGAGAGCGCCGAGGCTCTCTCAATGCGCTCATATTTCAAACGCTCCCGCTTATTTATGCAACACACATCGATCGCTGTTTGTAAAAACAACGAATGTACACTCACGACATCCTAACGAGAAGCAGAGACGATCGCTCGAGGAGAACCGATGCCTGTCTGCACTGATTACGCTCTGGTCGGAGGAACGGTGATAATATGTGTTGAACTTCCCGACACCATGCAATACCGTTCCAGCATTTCACAAACACAAAGGGAAAACAGAGACAGCAGCCAGTGAGGTTGGAGCTCAAATCAGGTTTGAAGTAAATAATGACAAATAGCGTTGCTCTTACAAGGTGCTTGACGATATTGAAATGGAAGGCCTTTCAGTTACCTCTGGGTTTCCACAGCTACAGTACAGTAGGCCAAGAAGCAAATCCAATATCCGACGCACATTTTGACACCTTGCTTTGGAAATTAATAAAAGAGCCGTTTTAGAAGATTTAACAAAAGCCAGGTGAAATTCCTAACTGGGAAAATGGATGATACTGTGTGTTATTAAAACAGACACAGCAATTGTGGCTCCCTCTCTTTGAAAGACTTATTCACTTATTCTCTTATATTCATTTATTCACACTAGACTTTTTATACAGTTTTAAAATTCTGCATTAAAAATTCTGGATGGGATTTAAAAATAATAATAATTTGATATGAATAAATGTTTTATTCAGTATGAAGGCATAAGGAAGGCATTTTTTATTTTACTCAATAAAACAGAAAAGCTGCTTTATTTAGAAATGTTTCTGCAATGTCAAACTTTTTGCAGAATCAAACTTGGATAGAAAAATCCCTAATGAAAGCAATTCACAGCAACAAAGAATATTCTATCATTCAAAAGTTTAGGGTTGGTAAGATTTTTTTAATGCTTTTGGCGACATTTATATGAACAAAAATACATTAAAAGCAGCAATATTATGAAATATTATTACAGACTGTATTTTAATATATTTTAAATTGTAATTTATTCCTGTGACAGCAAAACTGAATTTCCAGCTCCAGTCTTCAGTGTCACATGACCCTTCAAAAATCATTCTATTGGAGAAACTTGCTGCTTAAGAAAAAAAAAATTTTTTAGTATTCTTGATGAACAGAGTTAGTAAAATTAAGTATTTTTAATTTTGGTCACTTTAATGTGTTTAACTTTCTCAATAAAAGTATTAATTTCTTTAAAAAATAAATCTTACTGACCCCAAAAATTTGAACGGCAATGTAAGTTGTTGACATTAAGGCTAGGACACACCAAGCCAACTCCGAAAAATTAGCAGCGGCAGAAGCCGACGGTGTTGTCACCTTGCGTGAGCAGCATCTGGACCATAGCACAGACCAGAGATTGTCTTACTATTGGGAGACGAGAGGTCCTGTATTACTTACTATTGGAGAAAGCGTAACGGCTAACTTGAACCAAGTGTCCCTTAACCAATCACATTACAGCCTTGACGTCTTTGAATTTCAGTCAGAGTTGTGTGACACTCAATCACTGTTTACAGATCCCATAGGAATGAATGAGAAGTGCCATATAGCTGAATCACGCCTGTTGCAAAAAATCAGTACTTCTCTTATAAAACAGCATTTTTTGTGGTAAACTCTAAAAATAGTTCAATCCAAAAGTATTGTTTATTGTAAAACGTGTTGAAGACTAGCAGATAGGCTGTCGATCCATTAAATAAGCCGTTTGCTCTAAAAATCTGCTCCTCCATTGACATTCATTAAAAAAAGTCTCCATTGACTTTGTATTGAGGGAAGCTGCTTCCTTGTCATTTCTGACTTATAACAAAAAACAGAACAATGACTAAAAGCTGCTATGTGACAAGGTGAACAGTGAACAAGCTAAAAAACCCAGAACTTAATTTTTATAAGTTGTCGAGCCAAAAAACGAGCGATTAAGGACATAAAAGTAGAGCGTAATGTGTCATATTGCTCTGAGAACTACGCCCACTGGAGGAAAACTTAATCGGCGACAATCATTATTTTTAACCACGTCAAAGAATTTTTTCACCACCCTATGTAAACCTGAGAGGACGAGATATATTGAGAAAGTAAGCTTTACTGGTTTATGTCAGTGCTCCTTTTCCTTACCTTTTTTTTTTTTTTTGAGAAATGATCCAACTGAATATCCCAATGTGAAATACCCTGGCATCTACAACTATTTGTGTCCTTAAACACTCGTTTTTGGGGGGGTCAACAGCTTATAAAAACATAGTTCTGGGATTTTTAGCTTGTTTACTGTACACATTTTCACATAGCAGCTTTTAGACATTGTTCTGTTTTTTGTTATAAGTCAGAAATGACAAGGAGGCAGCTTCCCGCAATACAAAGTCACTGACGAGTGCTGGATTGTTTCCCACCCCCCTTCCCCCGGTGTGGCCGTGGCCTAAATGCGCTCTGTCTCTATATCACCAGCTATCAATAGTATATATTTGTCATTCAAAAGGAGAAACCAAAACAAGGATATGGAAGATATACAAAATTTAAACAAAGCAGTGCTTGCTTTACTATTTTGAATATTTCTTCATTTTAAGCAGCTCATGTTGATCTGAAAATCTTCACATATTGGAAAGCTTGGGTAAAATCACGTAACATTAGAACAGCATTGCCTGTGCCGCTTTCATTTACTTACTCATTTTCATTACTTTCGCTTTAATTCACTGGACTCGTTCACTTCGCTAAACCAAACATCCAATCAGAGTTCTCACTCTCGCCGACAGCCCCAACGCCGATTTATTATGTTGAATCGGGCAAACTAGTTGGTGTGTCCCGGCCTTTAAATGTTGATGATTTAAGGAAACACTAGAAATGACAACCACTGGTGATACAGTGAAGCTGAGCAGAGTTCAACTTCATACAAATGTACAGTGTGACGTAAACGCCAACTACAAATGGGAGAGCAGACAGGGGAGCTCATGTGATCCACCTCATATATTTAATAAGTAACGATCACTCTTTTAAAACAAACACACTTCCGAATTAAATAAGAAACACAAAGCCAGTGATGCTAGCAGACAGAGTGGACGTCTATTTTGTGGCTGCATAACTACAAGATAAAGCTCTTCTCATGAGCCACCACATTTTCACAACATCTTGCCAGCATCAGCTCAATAATGACAAGTTAATGCAACAAAAACACACTTGCACACAGAATGTTTTATGGATCAGACACCAAAAACACTCACAAAATGTCTGCTGAAGCATGTCAGTCTAAAAACAGACCACCATGTATAAACAGCGTGTTATGGCACAAAAAAGGCTCCACAACTCTAAATGCCCTGCCAATCATTCAGTTCCATCAAGAAAAATACTGTTTTTCCAATAAGCTTCAGGAAAGGAGTTGACATCATGAGATTTTTTTGCTTTTTGTAAAACCACAGTGTACAGTCAGTTCTCTGTTCTTAAGCGTACATGAGCAGGCCTTGTGTGTTTAATACAGGCCTCAACATACTTTTCACAGTAAATCACCATCATGTGATGCTTTAAGTTGTCAGTACATGGTTTTATGCAAATATCTACTGTCACATTTTAAGAGGCTTGTTTACTTCGCATTTGTATCCAAAGTAATATTATCAGTGCAGAGCACACAAAAATTCACACCATTAGCTGAATTTTATGGTAAAGATCTACAAAAAAATCCAGGAACCTACGGGACAAAGCAGCACTACTGTCACCTCATTTGTGTTCCATAACAAGCATTAAAAATCTATGAGTGGGTCAGATGAACACCAGGCAGCATGCGGAAGTACTGCAACGAGAAATGGCCGAGGTTATGCGTCAAGTTAGACCACACTGCAACCATACTCACCGGTAGCGTGGCGTGCTCTATAGCATTGCCCTACAGAAGATAGACAGAGACAAAATTCAGGTCAAAGGTCGAGTTTATGACTCCCCCAGGGTTCAAATGAAGTCGGTCAACCGCACTGTCCCGTATCAACTTGGCCGAAATGTTTACGATTGAAACTGAAAGTCCCTCTGAGTGTCAAAGATGGTTTGTGGTCAGGTGGGAGAGGTCGAGAAAGCAAGCGTGACTGATGGGACTGTGGCTTTAGAGTCATTACCAGAGTTTTTGGCTGTGAACTTGATTGCAGGGCCACTTTCACACACAAAAACGGCCCGTTTTTGACCTTTCCTGAAAAACCCATGTGAACTGGGGCTGACTGAAACAGGATGGACTATGTTCACATGCAGAGCTGGAATGTGCAAACACAATAATATAAGCGGCATATCTGGAAGAGTACAAGATCGTTTGAGCGTACATGTGTGTATGCGTCGACGGAGAAAGTGAGACATTCAGCCTGACCGTAACCCGACCTGGGGTCGAACAAACATTGCCCCCTGTTGGTGAAATCCAGCCAACAATGTGAGGGCTGTTTTGCAGTGGGCTGAAAGGGTCGTACTTCTCTGTTACTGAAAGTTTAGAAAAAGGGGAGTCAGGAATTTAAGAGATTACAGGAGCGCAGGAAGCAGCATTACTGCCACCAGCCCTAGATCAGAGACAATCCCAGCCAGTCATGCAGACACGGGAAGGTGTTTGGTTGAGGCCCGTAGGAAGGAAAGCGCTTAAATTCTTTGATTATCAGAAATCCCTCATGACAGGGGTCAGGGCCGGGCTGTGCCAGTGCTAGACTTCCTTAACCAAAGCTGAAACCTAAGGTCACGCCACACGATCTCTTTAACTTCATGTCAGCTGAGCCACACTGGGCTTGCAAGCTCAGAACACTGAAATCCTCTTACTTGCTACAACCATACTTAGCTTCCCATCAAAGTTCAAGTGTACTGTGAGTACAGTCTCCTTTAAAGCGATGGTGTCAAATAGGGGAGACCAGAGGCTCAGGCAGAGCATGCTGGGTACAAGAAAAGATTATGGTCCAGGCCAACAGAGTCTGTGCACCAGGACCTCAAGGTGAGAGACACAACATGACAAACGGAGGGAAAAATGTAATATTTTAAATCAGTATAAAATTAACAATTACCTGTATTACTATTAATAATAATTATTAATTTATATTAGGGCTGCCCCCTAATAGTCAACTAATGATTAGTCGACAAGAAGAGGCTTGGTTGACCAAAATTTTATTAGTCACTTTCCACAGGAAGTGGCGAAGTCACGCAGTCCATGATGGACACATGATAATATAGTACATTGGGCAGGACATCCAAGCGCTCACCAATCATTCACTGACCTCAAATATGGCTTTTCATCTAATAGCTGTATCTTTTAGAAAGTTTACATGGCCACTCAATCTAATGTTAACGTAGAAAAATGTGTGCTATTCAAGTGTCTGTGTGGATTGTGGAAGCTGAACAGTAGCGCGCTCACTGCATGACACGTGCTCTTAAAATATGCCGTCATTTTTGATCATACAGATAAGAGTAATACATCTTTCGAATCTGTAAAGACTTTACATTTATTTGTGTGCACTAAGAATAACAACAAAACGTTGCACTTTTGTAAAATTCCAAACAGGACACCTTTTTTAGCCGCCTCAATCTCTGTGAACTTGAGTGCGAAACTTCGAAACTGTGTAAACTTGCCTTACAGACATCAAAAATATATCATAGTAGAGTGAAATGTCTACTTTTAAATGAACCAATTCAAATAGAAAACAAATATTCTATGCAAATAATTTGTATTACTAATAATCATCATTTATTGATTTTGAGCAATTTTGATCAGAAATTTGGGATCAGTAATTAAAAATATATATATATTTTTTTATTCAACTAGGATGCATATCAAAAGTGACAATAAATATATTTAAAATGTGCAAAAGATTTATTTCAAATAAATGAACCTGCTATTAATCAAATAATCTCGAAATGTATCATTTCCAAAAAAAAAATAAACTAAGCAACAACTGATAATAATAAGAAATGCTTCTTGAGCAACAAATAAAAATAGAATGATTTCTGAAGGATCATGTGTTTTTGAAGACTGCAGTAATGAATGCTGAAAATTCAGTTGTCATAACAGGGAATAAATTACATTTTAAAATACGTTAAAATAGAAAACAGCTATTTTAAACTGCAATAAAATTTCATAACATTGCTACTTTTAGTGTATTTTAATCATAAATAAATTCATCTGTGAGCATCAAGAAACATTTTACCAATCCCAAACTTTTACACAGTAGCGTGTATAAAACTGATGCAAAAGTGAAGCAGATGGTCTCCTTATCTCCCTAGACGGTCACTTTTTTCGGCACTATGAGATATCTTACTTTAGACCTTTATCAACTCTATTTTAAACGAGCAAGAAGTTGAATTTGCAAAATATAAAGCTATAACACCAAGAAGGATATTAAGACAAAATTCTGATAAAATTGAAATTCTGAATTGCAAATGCAGACTCTAAAGCCACAAGGTTCATTAATATAATTCCAAGGTAAGAGCGAGTTTGGGCTGGTGCCGCAGGGACTTCAGACGACCATAATTATTATAATAATAATTAATTCCTTGGCTGGGTAGAAAAAAATTTCATTATCTTGTGCAAAAAAAATGGTTTACACAAAAAAGAGAAATGTGTACGTGGATGAAATACTTACGGGCAGGTGAGTGAACACTGCAAAGGTGCTACAGAGGAAAGCGATGAGATCACTCAGGTAGTCACTGGCCTGTCCACCTCCCTGTGCTGCCGTCCAGTCATAATCAGCCAGCTGCAGAAACTGGTCAATCTTTTGATTCAGGTTGGTGTAGATCTCCTCTTCAGCGGCATGCCTTGCATCCTACACAGACAGAAAGAGAAGAGAATCCTAACCAGGCACAACATGTATTTAAATAACACTAAAAAATAATCCACACGTGAGGGTGTGATATCACTAGCTGCAGGTACCTTAAAGGTGGAGGTTCCATAGAGTTTGGTGGCATTGATAGTGTCAGGAGGCACGTTGGTTATGTTGGAGATGAACTCTTCTAGGTAGTGACAGGACTGCTCCAGATGAGTGGTGTTGATGATGATCTGAACCAACTTTGGGAATCAAATGTGATTTCAAATTATGACTAATCCATTTTTGTCCAAATCAGATTTGCTGACAAAGCGCAATTAGTTACATGCGCAAAAAGAAGATTTGTAGGTTTCTGACCAAGACTGAAGCAATGGCTGCTGAAAATTCAGCTTTGCCATCACAGGAACAAATTACATTTTTACAATATATTGAAAAAGACAACAATTATTTTAAATTGTAATAACATTTCACAATATGACTGTTTTTACTGTCTTTCTGTTAAAATAAATGCTGCCTTGAGCATAAAACTCCTCTACATAAAATAAAAACAACAACCACAAGCTTTTGAGTTGTTAAACTTAATTTGCATCGTTATGTTGCACAATCAGCATCTTTTACTAGTAGCTGTACTCATCTAATGAAGCTTGTCTTTTTTAATAATAATGTAGCATATTTTCAACTGAACATAACAAAACTGCATAGGTAGTCATTACAGAGAAAAGCAGTGCAAGCTTTGGGGAAAAGATTTTGGAGGTATGAGTAATAACAACCAGCAAAAGCCTCAAGTGGGAGCAATTCCGAAGGGGAAAGGGCATAGAGAGGAAGTCAAGGGTACATCTAAAGGGACAGAGAGAATCCATCTGTGGGAAACAGACCTGGAGCTGCTCTACGTTCAGTTAGCTGTTCTGTGGTGCAGAGTTTGAGGTCCACAGGCAGGGCAAGGCTGTCAGCAGCAAGGCGCTGAGGCACATTGGTGCTAATTGAGCCCAGACCTTTAACTTGGACCCGGTCTTCCCTCCCTCCTCCCTCCCTCTCTCTCTCTCTCTCCCTCTCTCCCTCTCTCTCCAGTCATGGTGCACCGTGCAGGGAGGGAAGCCCGATGCAGAGCCCGGGTCACACTTCCGCACCTCCGCCAGATCCGGGGCAAGACAGGGGGAGGAAGGAGCTTGATATCTGATCTGGTGTGTGACTGCGTGTGTGTGCAAAGGTAGTAGTAAGACTAGACTTTGCTGTGCAAACTACCTGAAACCAAAAATAAAGCTTTTGCTTTTTTAAAATACAGCACTGAATGTCTTTCTTTCTTCCTCTGCTATTCTTTCATCATTTTCTCATCAGCGGCACCCAACTGAACTGAACACATCTGGATTCGAGGGGTTATAAACAGGCCAGACTGCAAGCAGAATCAACAGAGCAGAGAAGAAAGAACCACATTTGAGCGAGAAACAAGGGCAGAGTAAAACAGAGGTAGAGTGAGAGCAGGACGGGAAAAATCATACATGTCACCAGCCAGTGACAGGTTATTTTACCATATCTGTCTGACATTGTTGGGACCGGTCCGTTTCAGATAGGTCTTTGACATTTAATGCGGTTTAGATATAGCAATGCACTTTTGTTGAAGTAACAACTTTTAAAGCAGGTGTCACCAAACTTGGTCCTGGAGGGCTGGTGTCCTGCACAGTTTGGCTTCAACTTGCCTCAACACACCTGCCTGGAAGTTTCAAGTATACTTAGTAAGACCTTGATTAGCTGGCTTCAGGTGTGTTTAAATTAGGGTTGGAGCTAAACTCTGTAGGACACCGGCCCTCCAGGACCGAGTCTAGTGACCCCTGTTTTAAAGAGTCTGGTCATTATTTATCAAGATCAAAAGTCTTATTTGATCTAAGAGTCTTATTTGTGAGTGCTTCAAAAGAAATCACTTAGAAAAAAGTAAAATTGTTTACTTGATTTTGACATTTGCACATAGTCAATACTCAGTAAGATAATAACATGCTATAAGTTGAAAAAATAAATATAATATGCATAGAGTGTTGTTTTATATATATAAAATGTAAAAAAAAATGCTGCTAATAAAAAAAAACGTTATTAAAAACGCAATTAAAAAAAAACTGTTCGCCATCCTGAGTGAGAAAAGAAAGGCTACTAGAGTTTTAAAGTGGTCTATCTAAAAGATATGTGAAGAGTGAAATCTTGTTATTTCAGACCAGTGCAGAAAACCAGAATTCAGAGAACCCAGATAGAGACTATCTGTTGTGGTTGGACTGACGCAACATCAATGAAGAGCAACATGGATGTGGGCATATAAACACAGAAACAGATGGAAGAAATAAAAAAAGATCCTCACCTCTGCCAGTCCTACGTTTTTCTTCTTTATGGCATACTGTAGGCAGTGGCTGAGGGTTCGTGTCAGCAGGAGGTTTGTAGACTTGCGGATCATGTCATCAATTTCTGTGGAGCTGAACATAAAAATTCATCTCATTAGGAATATAAATATCTATCTATATATATCTAAATATATATCTTATACATCTATATATATATATATATATAGATAGATAGAGAGAGAGATATTTTTTTATATCTATAAAGCAAATCCATAATACATCAAACAACTAATTCATGACAAGGGTGAGTAATTAATGACAGAAATTTCAGTTTTGGGTGACCTATCCCTTTAAGCAGCACAATAGTTTTCAACATTAATAATTATAAAAAGAAGAAATGTTGCTTGAACACCAAATTAGCATATCAAAATGACTTCTGAAGGATCACATAATGCTGCTAAAAATTCAGCATTGCCATCAAAGGAATAAATTACATTTTAAATTAAAGCTGCAAGCACCGTTTAAAGGGCCCTTGCACCTGGTCTCACCACCACCCGGTGGCTTTAGGAAAACAGTGAACATTGGGCTATATGCATTTAAAGTGGTAAATATAGAAGGAATATGTCATAAGTCATTTATATGTGCCAAACTTCCTGCTACTAGGTGGTGGCGCTATGACTATAACTGGATATTGGCATGTAGATGTCTTCAGGCCACTTTTCTAAAACATGAAGTTTGGTGCAGATTGAACATGGTACATTTGAGTGCAAAGCATGAAGTATCCTGTTGCCAGCAGGTGGCGCTATGATTATAACAGAATATTGGCCTTTAGATGTGTTTAGGCCAGATGTGTTGGGGCAGATCGGACACTGTATGGCTGAACAAGATCTTCAAAATGTAACACTGCAAAGGCCAATATTGATGTCAGTAAATCTCTATGAGGAGTTAGTTAGAGCGTAAAACATGCCACTTCCTGTTGCCAGCAGGTGGCGCAATGACTATACCTGAATATGGTCATGTAGCTCCCTTTAGGTCAGGAGTCTTATCAAACAGGTGAATTTTGGTGCAAATTGGAGATTGTATGTCTAAATTATAACAACTACCTTTTTCATGGCACAACACTGAACTTTGTCAGGTTGCCACGGACACGCCCTTCAGCAAAAACTCAAGATCTTCACAATTTAACATCACAAAGTGCTTTAGATTACACTGACCAAATTTGGTGTTCATCTGTTTAAATCTCTAGGAGGAGATTGTTTAAAATTCAATGCCTGAAAATGGCAAAAACAGAACAAAACTTGTCGAGAAAATATAAAATAACATATTTCCTGTTGAGTTTCGGATTTCGACCCTGGGGACTTTTTTGTAGGTATTGGTGTTACATGTGTCTCCTGAATTTCACACATGTAAGTAAAACAGCTCGAGGGGCACTTCGTTGAAATTTTATAGGTGGTGCTATCGAGACATTGACATCACTTCTAAAATCAGATGTAAATTTTCACCACTTTTGGCGTGCGTGTAAAGTTTCATGCGTTTTTTTTTTTTCAAGCATGTTTAGGCCCTCAAAAATGCAATATATATAAATATAGATTTTTGATATGATTGAAATGATTTTCTTTCAGACCCAACATATGGAGAGCAGAGCCCTGAGCGAGATGTTTTTGTGGTCCAGATTTACATAAGCATCGTTCTGACTCACAGAGTGTTCTATGTGCTCTAATCTCAGCCTTAATACTCCACCTCCTCTGAGAGAAAAAAAAAGCACAAAGTGGAACCAAAAAAGATGCAGTGAATAAGATGAAGAGGCCTACACACATGAACACTCAGATACACAGACTATGGGCGGGATTTAAAACCACTCATCAGGGCCCAATAACACCCTCTGGGTTTCAGTAACGCATGTTCCAAAAACCAGAGAACAACCACACACAGATATACGGTTTAAATCAACATGAGGGAAATGGGGGGATATCACTTTTCTTTACTCTTCTGTTTTATTGAAGAGCAATGGGGGTGGGGAGGAGGAGAAAAGGGGGCTAGTGCTCGTTAGTAAGCCCGCAGCTGCATCTTCCTTTACTTCCCCCCACAGATTGGTTCGCAAATAATTAAAAAGAGAGTCAAAAGAAAGAAAGGGACAATATGTCTCAAACGTGTCTGTCAATGTGAGCCAAGGCCCAGGGTGCAATAGTTTTCCCCCTCGATCTGGGCAACAAACGCATTCCTTGCAAATTACTAAATCGTCTCTCATTGTGTTGAGAAAAGCAGAGGAGGAATTTGAAAAACGTTCCTCTCCTCAGCAGGGGGAAAAAAACTCTGAGCTCTCTCCGCTGACTTGGCAGGAGGAGAGCCGAGCGGAGCGGAGAGATGGAGAACATTAGGAGAAAAAAGGAGGTGCTACAGACCAATATACAGATTACAATATTAGCATCTACCATCCCGCTGAAATCTGTAGGTGACTGTGAGACATTTTCAGTGTTACAGGGTTACAGTCATCGGTTTGTGGATGTTGATGACCAGCTCTGATTCTGTGCACTACAATATGGAAACGTTCCCAGTATAGAACCTCAACTAGGCCGTAAAAAAAAAGGCTTGGATTTAAATCGAGGACTTAAAGCGAGGCATTGGTCTTTTTGTGGCGATCTGGAAACTGACAGTGTCTGGATGAATCCAAAGGCCTCTGGCTATTCCTCATCTTAAGAGGGAGGGAGCTACGAAACAGAAAAAGAAATTGTAGTCTGATTAAACACAGACGTTTTACTGGCATTTACATTTGATTTATTCATCCATTCAACTCTCACTATTTCAGTTAAAATTAGGGTGGGGGTTCGGTCTGATAAACAATAATCTGAGAAAAACAGATGAGAAGGGAACCAACGCAGACTGAAAATGTCCAATTAACTTCACTGGAAAAAAAGAAGCTAAACAGAAGCATGTGAGACATCGGTTAGCACAGAACGTATGTTCATTAGCTACTGAACCATCAAAAAGAGTAACATTACAGCAAGCTTCAACTCAAGGGTAACTTCAGGTTAATACGGTAAATGGGCATTTTCTAAAGCGGCTCTTGTGAGGGAGGTCTAAAGTTCGCTGGACATGCATTGGGGGGAGTCACATACATTCCTACCGTCTGGTGTCCAGGCACCTGCACATGGACTTGAGCCCCCTTCCTCCCCCTCTGACCGCATCTCATCTCAATATTAGCGGAGGGAGACCACAAAGACTAATTGCCTCCGGTGGACTAGTCTGGGTAGTATGCAGAGCTGTTCCTTTCCTCCTTTGGTGTGTCAGTCATAGGTTTCCGTTTTCAATAGCAACAGGTTTTTTTTTCTCTACCTCCTTCCATACATACCCAAAATCCTGACCCTAGCATCCAAGACCTTTGGTTGAAGGCCATCTGGCTGCCTCTTGCCCTCTTACTCAATCACACTTGTGCTAATAGGGATTCATTTTTACAAATATGTCAAATACGAAAAGATCCAGCGAGTCGTGCCATTATTTGACAGTGTTCCTAAATTAGATGTGTGTATGGGGGATTTTGGCTTGATCTGGAGCCCTTGGACCCCACACGCTGAAGCACGGACTCCTGTGAACGCAGCCAAAAGAGGTCAAATGTTTATTGTTGAATTTTAACTGACATTTGAGCGTGGGGATCGGCCACGTTCTGAAAACCACATAAGGACATGACTGGTAAATGTGAGGAGGCAGTGAGCAGCCAAAGACTTGGTAGGGGTCCCAATAAAAGTGAGACAACTTCCTCCGCCAACATACATAGTGTATTATATATGTCATATATGGAATGGACACCTTCTGCAATACAATACAAATGTAAAACGCTAAATGGCTTCTTTTTGAGTACTATTTCCACAGAGTTTAAAAGCCATTGTTTGGATTTTACCACTATGCATTGGATAATTTTTAATAATGACCATACAAAAAAATTGACTGCAGAACACCACATTTGACTCTTTGCAGGGAGTTTGACCGACAGGCTATCTGACCAATCATAATAACTGAAAATCTGTCATCTTGTCCAACAAACAAACTAGACAGGAGAGTAGATTAACATTGGTGGACTAAAATATATTGTGTATTAACAACTTTCCGCAGCTGAAACAAGATACCTTATGGTGTTCATGTTTATTTTGTGCTATAACTAGTAATAAGGAAGAATTGATCGGTTAACGTGCTGCAACAGCGATCTGTCACGACACACTAAACAACCAAAAAACAGTATTTATTGTTTGGATTTCTTAAGGCAAAATTAGAAAGCTAAGACTGTTTGATTGCAAAACTAACCTGCTCTGTCTTATATGTCAGCATGTTGTCAGTTTCCTCTTTGCTCCGCAGTATATTTTTTTACTGTGTTCTACGGCTTGTCAGACAAAACAACAGTAACTAATGGGGGCAGATCTTTGCAAAGGGTCAGTTGATCAGACAGAATCAAATATTCCAGACAATTATGTAATAAATTAGTTTTGCTTATGTTCTGTATGTTCTTTCCATCAAATCCTGGGGTGTCTCATTTATAATTGACACCAGATTGGACAAAACTGCAAGCACTTAGTTTAATTTCATTCACCAGTATAAATGCCTGTAAATTAAATAATTACACAAAATTAGTAATTAGGGAGATTTCACCAGACAATTAACACTGACAAGAAAAAGAGAATACCACTGCTCTTGGCTGAATATTTTTAAACACATTTAACAGAATTTGGACATAAAAATTTAAATATACAGTGCATTTTAGGCCCAATTTTAATTAGGGATTGGCTTCTCAGTTACACTTGAAATCAGTATTATTAATGTAGGTTTATTATATTTAATAATTATCGATTGGAGACATGGAAACAATTCACTTTTTACTCCTAATATTTTACTTGTACATGTCCATTTCATATAAACTTAGATGTAGATTACATTCAAACATTTTGCAGATGTGTGCAAGAAGTGAGCCAATGTGTGATGTTACACAAATTTAAAAGAGATGTTCTTTCAAATGCAAACGCAAATGCAAAAAAAAAAAAAACAACAACAACAACAACAACAAAATGAATAACAGTTAAAAAAGTTTTTACCATATTTTTTTCCCTTAAACCTTCCTGCATGGGGCGTATTGGACTCATCCGCATGCCAAATACTTTGACACCTCTGATATAAACCAAGCAGTTTCCCTCACAATCCAGAGCAGCTATGCTTTTTACAGGATCTGGACAGTTTAGAAGAATTTAGCACGCACAGACTCTGTCAGACAGGAAGAAGGTATTATTGCTAATTTAAAGTCATTCTTTTCGTGATTGTAGAATGTATCTCCAAAAACAATCAGCACAGGTAGTCTTTTGACAGGGCAATCATTGCTTGAAATTAAGCCAATGAGCCAGGAAATACATTTCATCCAAGTCTTTTCTACTGTTATCGTGGGCATCATCTATGTGACCACTCTACAGGCGACACTGTTAAGAGTGTCTGGCTGGCTAGACAGTGTCTCAGACACTAATCGCTAATGATGATGATAATGGAGTAGTAATTTGGTAGGATGCAAGTTTCTACATGTTCTCGGTCCTGAATCATGTTCCCTCATTTCCTCAAAACCTCTAAACTGCAACACACACTCACAAACGATACAAACATACACACAAGGATTAAGATATCCAACCGGGACATCCGCTTCTGAGGTAACCAGACCTGACGGGGAGCTCAAAGAAAGAGCCAGAGACAGAGAACATCAAACGATCACAATCGGGAGGACTCGTCTCAATCAGGAGGAGGCAGGCGGAAACGCCAACGATAGTTCTACAGACAGTGACCTTTAGCCTCGACCCTTTGACCTACGGTTCCATTTAGGAGATTAGGAGAAGGGGTGAGATATCAGATCACAACACAACGTGACTATGGTTAAGGGGTGTTTGGGAGAATAATGGTTAGAGATTTTAATACAAAATGTCGAAGGTTGGTCCTAAACAGTTGTGACCAAGAATTTGAATCATGCTTGTTGTAAGGTACTTCGTTTCAGAGGGACAAAATCCTTTATATTACTGTACTTTCAGGTGCACTCTAGAAAAAAGTATTTAAAAAACTATATATCCGCATTAAACATGTCTAATTAGTAAGGCAAAGGCTGTACCTACATATATTTGTATAGACACCAATAGACAATAATGTTACATTTACTCAGTGTGTGCCACAGTTATGTCTGGTAAACATATGCTACAGTTTCAGATTCCATTTTTTTTTTTAATAACTGTTCTCTTTCAACAAATTTTAAAATGTAATTTATTTCTGTGAAGGAAAATCTGACATTTTCAACATTTTTCAGTGTCACATTATTCTTTCTTTCATGAATAGAAAGTTTGTTTTTTTTTGTTTTTTTTTAAACTTAATCTGGATTCAAATTTTAAATTTCAATCGAGATAAGCAAGTCACTTAAAGGGATAGTTCACCCCAAAAAAATGAAAATTCTGTTGTTAATTACTCACCCTCATGTTGTTCCAAACCAGAAAGACCTTTGTTCATCTTCGGAACACAAATTAAGATATTTTTGATGAAATCTGAGAGCTTTGACAGATTTTTGGGGGTAGGGGTGTCACAATTATTTTGGTAATCACATAATCTGTCGATTATTGTGACGATTAATCAAATAATCAGATAATAATTATTTTTTTATAGTAATAAACCTAAGCGAACAACAGCCTTTAAATTGACTTAAAATACATATATAACAGCAATGAGGCAATAATTAGTTCAAATGAAGTATCAAAGGCTAGTAATAATATGGTTTTATTGAACAATTGTTAAAATACATAACGTATTATAAACAATAGAGCTAATGTACAATATTTGGCCATTTCTATATGATAGAAAAACTACAGCCACTGTAATTTCTTGAATATGTGGACATCAAAACGTGAGGGAGACTCAGAGAGAGGGTTTAAATTTATTTTGAAATCACGTTGAACAGTTAAGATATTGAGAAAGATAATGATGTGTTCTCCTGTGCTTGCGTAAGTTTATAAATTATTTGCCTTACAAATCTGATGAAATGGCGCACATTGCGTTGCCAGATGAACGTTATTACAAACCCAAGCTCATAACAACTTGCAGAAATGGAGTTTGACACGCTCCACACATGTAAATAAAAACAGCTTGTGTAGCAGCATTTGCTGTGAACATAGCCGCTCTGAGATGCACGTACATAACCTACACATTTATTTAATTGAATAGTAGCGTTTGTGAATTCTTAATAGCACTATGCTTTATTATGATTTTTAAATGGGTTTGACATGTGGAATGTGCCACTTGCAGTATTTTGCCAATTACTCAACACGGGCAAAATGCAATTGAGGATTTAAAATCTAATACTCTAATAGAATCAAGGATTTGTTGCAGCCCTAATAGACAGCAAAACAACTGACACGTTTAAAAAAAAAAAAAATATATAAATATATATATATATATATATATATATATATATATATATATATATATATATATATATATATATATATATATATATATAAATAAATATATACATATTACTTTAAAAGTTATTATGCAGGGCATCCTAAGTATGAGCAATAAGAATATCTGTACTTGCCTTATTAAATTAAGTTTATTCTCTGACTTTATATAACAGGTTGCTAAACAGGTCTTTAGTTATTTATTGGGAAATCTAAAAGTGCTGTTTTCACAACTGTTTGTTTTCTACACTTGTGAAATGGACGTCTCTTCTGAGAAATATCATAAAGGGAGATCATACCGAAACGCCATTTCACAGAGCCGTTTATGCTGTCCAACAGTCAGCAGACTGGGAATTCAGGGTAGGCCACACTAAACAGATCGGCGCATCTGGCAACCTCATCAGTAATTCTAAGAACTCATAAACTGACCAGAGATCAGTCAACACTGGGAGAAATTCCTTGAAATAACACCCACTAGCACCAAGCATGCAATTAATTAGGAAAACACACAGAAACTGTTTGGTGCCGATGGAACTTCCTCTCTGAAGTTCAACGGCTACTCTAGGGGATAGGCAAAGACAATGGGGCAGGTTTAGTGATTTCATAACTGAAGAATGAAAGGTTAAAAAAAAAAAAAGCAGTTTAAAAATAGGTATGTAAACTGGCATCCAGGCAGCATGATTTACTAATGAGAACATTTGGACGGGAAGATTATACATGCAGGTGTGAAACAGTTTAAAGTGTGTTTGCACGCTCTTACCTAAGGTGCAAGTCCTCTGAATATTTCAGGCAGGCGTAGATGAATTCTTTGAGTTGTGAGTATACTTTAGGCACAAATTCAGAAAATGGCAGCTTCTTCGGAAAAGGCATCTGTTTAGAAAAGCCATAAGAGTAAATAAATGAAAGTACAGCAGAGAGCAAGTGTTCCGAAGGGTTTAAAATCAGAAATGTGAATTTTGTATCTTTGTTAAAGCACATTAATTATTCATGAAATGTTTTTGTGATTCTTGATACAATTCTGATTCTTGAGTGTATTTTAACAGCTGCCTTGCCATGTGTACTTCCATTGTAAGTGCTTTAAATGTAATCAATTTGTTCTAAATGAAAAATATTGACCATCTGTAACAAATGCTGTTGATAGAGCACACCGGGAGATTTCCTTTATAAAGAAAACACAAAGGCAGCCTAATTGCATGAAAGCGAACAGCTGCAAGTATAACCAAGAAAGGTAGCATCCTTTGATTACTATAACAGTGTCGGGCAGTAGTTCTTGTTGACGTCAATGGGAGAATTCAAATGTATGGCTCTGCTCAAGCATTTCAGGGGATGTGCATGTTAGTAATCAACTTCTTGGACAGCAGGAGGACTTTTGTGCCTTTGTGGAGACTGGAGGGTGTGTAACGGAGGGAATCTGTGAGAAAATCTGTGGGATAAAAGCTTTCTTATGTGCCTAATGTTCACCTTGTCTAGCTCTGGATCCTGGAAGGGGAATTGGCCTGCAATTCGCTGGTACTCTTCAGGGGACGCCACGGGAATTGGACTGTAGTTGTCCTGATCCAAGATTTGCCTAAATCAACAGAGTAAGTGTGAGGGGGGAAAAAAGACCTGACTTCATAGATGAACTGATCATAAACCTGAGGGCAAGAGCAGGATATTAAAGAAGACTAAATAATCTAAAAACCATTTACTGGACTCATGAGCAGTGTGTCTGTGTTTGTGTAACTCAGCCATAGCAAACACACATAACACATCTCTCCTTGAATGCCTGTTTCCACAGTAATGACATTCCGAGCCGTTCAAAGACTCCAAAGCATCATTCTTTTATGGAGTGAGTCAAGTGTTTCTGACAGGGAGCGCGAAACGACTCCAGCAAGGTTACAATAACCTTTCCATGTCATCTGCTCTTAAGATTCAGCCGAACAAATCGTAACCATCTCCCTCCAAGGAGCTTTAACATAATTTTTTTCAACATCGAACTGACATTTTTTGGATTAAATGCTTTTTAAAGAGATCCCAGCACAAAAAAAGAAGAAAATATTTGTCCTTTGAGCAATATGATTTAGTCACATGGGGGTAATTCAATCAGTGATTTTAGATTGTTTGGCCTGACAAAGTTTCCCTGTCCTTCAACCGTCCTGCAATCCACAACCTCTACAAATATAAATCTCTGAGCACTATGGGTATCAGATTCGGGCAATTTCCTTAAATGGTAGTTTGATATACGGCATTAAAAATGGATATTTCGTTAAAAAATGGATGTGTGGTTACCAAGTATTGAATTGAAGAGCAGAACAAATGACGTACAGTAAACACAATCTAATTACGTGTCTTACATTTGGACATAACCCTATTAGCGTAATTCCTTCGGTATGGATTTCTCAAGGGTCATAAGGTGATAACCAAATCATCATTATCCATACTCAAATGAGAAACTGAGGGAAAGAGATGGAGAAAACAAGGGAGAGAGAGAAAGAGAAGGCAGAAAGCACCTGAAGGACTGGTTCCACTTTTTCAGCAGGATCTCCCCATACTGATCCCTCATCTCCAGCAACATATCAAACAACTGGTTTACTGGAAAACCATAACCCTGAAGTGAGAGAGAGAGAAAGAGAGGGCGTGAATAATGCCCATCTCAGCAGAAAACAGGAAGAAATTATGCTTACACTTTTACACCTGAAATTATCATTAATTATATTGAAATAAAACAAACAACACACCCTTTTTGTAACGTCTATTCAATGCTTTACTTGTCTGTCACAATATTGTTTTTATTACATTCACCTTTCCCAGAATATATTGCTTTATGTCATTATTTATAACTACGTCAAGTAATCAACATGTGCAATCTGCAAAATATTATCCAATGATACCCCAAGTTCTTAAATGTTATCATCTGCTAGTACCCCACTCACCTGCAGTGTGTCTGCAAACAGCACTATAAGATTCTTCAGATCTAAAATCAGGTCTGGATCAGTGCAATAAGACTATGGAGACATGAGAGAGAGTGACGGATTACAGCAAAATCAGAGGAAGGACAGCACAGGGATTTAGATTACCTGGTATAAATGCAACATTAAGTGTACTAAGGTTTCCTGATGATTATCTGAGAACAAAGCTGTTCAGTTTGTAGTCTTAAAACCCAGAAGAGGATTAGGGATCTATCTGAAATTTAAGAATATTGTTTTTAAAATAGCGTTTTCACTTTATTAGTAAAATAAGGTCTGCAGTTTGCTAACTACATAAGGACAAAACTTTTATCTACTCGGACAACCGTCGCAGTCCTTCTGCAGGAACTTGCAACTTACATTTTCGAAATCACACAACAGTTTTAAACTTCATGTGAGGTACATCTGTGTGCAATTTGCAGTTTTTCAAAAATGTGTGGCCAATTTTTTTCTTATTGAAATAATTACTACTTTCTTTCAACAAGGATGCTTTAGAACTGATCAAAAGTGAACCGTAAATACTTTTACATTGTTACAAAAATTCTATTTCAGATTTTTGAACTTTCTACTTGTCAAAGGTATTTATGAAAGACCGCGCCACAAAATTCAGCATTGTCATCACAAGAAAAAAAATGCAGCCTTAAAGGAATAGATCATCCAAAAATGAAAATTCTGTCATTAATTATTAACCCTCATGTCATTCCAAACGCACAAGAACTTCATTTATCTTCAGAAAACAAATATTTTTTAAGGAAATCTGAGAGCTTTCTGACCCTGCAAAGACAGCAACAAAACTACCACATTCAAGGCCCAGAAAGGTAGTAAGGACATCATTAAAATAGTCCATGTGACATCAGTCATGATACTCTCGTAAACGCACGTTGAAGACTACAGAAGAGAAAAAATTGTTGAATAAAGTTGTTATTTTTGTTTTCTTTGCACAAAAAAAAAATAATAATTTTCACAACTTCACAATGGTTGAATCACTGATGTCACATGGACTATTTTATCAATGTCCTTACTACCTTTCTCGGCCTTCAACATGTCAGTTGCGTTGCTGTCTATGCACTGTCAGAAATCTCTCGGATTTCATTAAAAATATCTTAATTTGTGTTCCAAAGATGAACAAAGGTCTTGCGGGTTTGGAACGACATGAGGGTGAGTAATTAATGACAGAATTTCATTTTTGGGTGAACTATCCCTTTAAGGAGCATACGAAATTTCTTACAGAAACATTTCAAAATCTTACCAACCACAAACTTCTGAATGGTAGTGTAAATATAAGAAAATATAACAGTGTGAAAGCATCTTTAAGTAATGGTAACCACATACCTTATTGTACTAAAAACCCATCAGAAACTCCAGAGGGAAGCCATTAGCCTTCTGGGCTGGCTATCAAAATAATCTCTGGTTAAACAGCTCTACTGCTCGTCTTGCTCAGTGTGTGTAGTGTTAGGTGTGTAGTGTGTAGACATACTGAATGTGTACGCAAGGCTGCAATGGTCTTTGAAAGGGCCAGCTCCCACAGTTCTTCCACGTAAGCCCTGTTTACCAGGCCCTGTGTGGTGTGCAAGATGTGGTCCTCCACTACGAAAAAACTGCAGAACATATACAGGGAAACACAGGAACAAATTAATGAATGTTGGAACGGGTATAAAAGAGAAACAGTGAGTACAATATAACATCATAGGAAAACATTTCATTAAACTACGACAAGAATATCCCAAATGGGCACAATGAGGCCGTCCAGCACACAAAGGCATCAGAGTTATCGAATATCCCAACAACATTCCCAAAAAAAAATCCCAGGCACCTTACAGCATGAGTGCCCGAAGCCTTTTTTGTGCCACTTAGGATGTTTGTAAAAGCCTCCGTTCCAGACACCAGCCTTTCCGATATTCCCATTCAGACACTCAGAATAACACCAATCTGACACTCCACATCCCCACAACCATAAATTCTAAAGCTAAGAGTGTTTTTCGGGAGCACTGGGATGAAGAATCAGGAAGGGCCAGTGGAAGGGGAGCGTTTGGCTAAAGGGAGGGTCTGAACGCTAAGCCAAAACAGGCTTCGGCTCTTTTAATTCTCTTCTATATTAAAAATGAACTTTTTAAGCATGTATAATTGATTTTCAGTTAATTTGGCCATTCAAAACAAAATGTGCACTGCACTTACCCGACAATTTGATTGAAGTAGCGCCTGTACCCCTCTAACGTTTCATGCTGGAGACCACAGGAAGGAGAAAGAAGAGTTTATGAACATCAGTCATTTGAGCAGTATACTATTACAGCTATTTTATTATTCATGGAATAAACTAGATTTCGACCTCAAAACATTTTTTAATTGATGTCAGAATTAATTATTTCTTTAAAAGAATGTTAATACCACAATAATATTTCAGATTACTGACCAAATAACAACATACCTGTACAACGAAATTCTTCAAATGTCTTTAACACTTTAACGAACACTACCAAAAGTTTGGGGCTGGTAAAATGTTTTAATATTTTTGAAAAAAATAACTCTTCTGCTCACCGAGGACGCACTTATTTGATCAAAAATTAAGTAAAAATAGTAATATTGTAAAATATAATTACAATTTAAAATTGAGTTTTCATTTTATTTATTTTTTAAAAAGTAACAACTTCTTATGATAAATGCTGAAAACAGCTGTGCCGCTTTTGGGGTGGAGTAACCCTTTAATATATTAGTGGAAAGTGTTGGAATAAACAATTTGTAACAAATTTGTAAATTCGTATAAATTGTCTTTACTGTCAATTTTGATCAATTTAATACATCCTTGCTGAATAAAAGCTGTAGTATGAAACAAACTTACTAACCTCAAGCTTTTGAATAGTACTGTATAGCTTAACTATTTTGTAATGACATTAAGTGCACAGCAATTAAAAAAACTGAAGCTAGAAATATGCACAATTCAGCTCTGCTATGAGGAAAACTTAAGTGTTAAATCACCTGAGCTATATTTTAACTGGAACCATGCGTCCACACCCTTTTCCAAACATTGCTCAAGCCAATAAAAACTATATATGAACAGCTCTACACTTAAAGTCTACATGTAAATTTTCAGGCCCTATAAATTTGCTATAGTTCCTTGTATGCATCCATCTCAAATAAGCAATTTGCACATTATGTAATGATAATGGCTTACCTGAGAGTTTACGTCAGGTGATGTTAGCGATTGGGGTTGGTGCAGTGAATATGATTAAAGGGTGTAAAACAGACAGACACACAAAGCATGTGCTCAGCTGTGTGAGGGCGTACCATGTTAGAGTGAGGCTGCAGCACTAGTCGGGCCTGTTTCCGCCGCTGCTTCCTGTAGTAGTTCTCAAACGTGTCCCGGGCACCCTGGGTAAAGCAGATACACATTCTAATCACCTGAGTGAGAATAAGGCTGTTTACTAACAGGCGTGACTCATTTTGTGTGAACTGCTCCGTGACCACTGAGTACCAGTCATTAAAGACTTACACACACACACACACACACACACACACAAAGCTCAAGATGACCAAAGAAACTATAGAGGGGAGGTGATGACTGAGACAAGCAGTTAACACAGGAAAACAGATTCTCCCTTATAGAGGCCATGCTAAACTTCAAATAAGAGCATATCAAGTACTCTCTCTCCTAATCTCCTAGCATGATTCAGAATACAGCTCAACAGAGGCCTGTGGTCTAAAAACAAAGGCCTTCATTCACCGCTTTAAGACTTGATCCGTTTCCCAGAGTCCCAGAGTACAGTTCCTGTCCACCTCACACAGACCGCTATCAAGGTCTATAAGGGCATGACACTAACACATGCACACACGTCCCTGTCAGAACAGAGTGCAGAAACAGAACAGTAAAACACAGAGTGACAGAGATAAAGCTAGAAAACAGTGGCTGTACGGTAGGACTTATCACTACTTCCGGGTAAGGGCCTCTGAATTTATCTAGCCAGAGTGGGTGATTGAACCTCTTATACAAAGATAATAAAACAGGACAAGACTTGACCACACAGAACCATTTCGTAAATAACAAAAGAGAGACGTAAGCTCTGTTTCAAAACTAGTGAGCTTTTTTGCCGGTCAGCAGCATATATATAGGCAGCTGCAGCACTGAGCAACACACTTATACATCTCCTCGTGTGAAGTCCACAGGCAAACCTGAATGTCAATTGACCCTTTGCAGCTTTCACGCAGTGAAAAATACATTGTGGAGCAAAGAGGAGATTGACAGAGAAGGTTACTCTAGGTATTAAAAAAAGGGTTTTTTTTGAGAAATTCAAACAATAAATACCATTTTGTGGCTTTTTAATGTGTCATGACAGTTCACTGTAGTGCCTCAGTTCAGGCGGAATGTGAATCGATCATCTATTCCTCTTTAATAGATATTGCATGAAATAAACACATCAGAACATCAGAAGGTATCCTGTTTGTTTGTCAGACAAAAATGGCAGATTCTGCATTATGATTGGCCAGGTCACATGTCAATCAAACTCCCTGCAAAGTGTCAATTAACCATAATGTACAACAAACAAATCAGACAGGAGAGTAGAATAACTACATTGGACTTTGTTGTATTGACATCTTTCCACGGTTGAAATAAAATAGGTTCTGATGTTTATTCTTTTTTTTTTTGTGCTTTAAGTAAAAAAGAACAGATGATTGGTTCACATGCTGGTACAGCGATTTGTCATGACACAATAAAGAGCCACAAAACTGTATTTATTATTTAAATTTCCTAAAAAACTACAACATTTTAAAGCTGAGACCTTGTTTCACACCAGCTCTGTCTTTCATACACTACAGTAAAAATGCTACAGTAAAAACTCAGTAAGTCACCTTAACCAAACCTTACAGTTTTTTTACGGTAAAAAACTAAATGGTTTCGTGTTGCATGTCATTTTACTGTAAAATATAGTCGAATGTATGTTTTTTTTGCAATTATATGCTATTCTATAATACCAGAGACATTGTCATTGAGTATTGCAGTGAATTTCTGTTAACCACAGCTGCCAGTTTTTTTATTGAACATTTTATGGGATTTTTTACTTACTTTATAACAGCATATTTTTAATTAAATGTAACTATTTGTAAACTATTTTTAAAGGGGACATTGGATGAATTTTTTTTTTTTTTTACATGGTGTTTGCATAAAAATGCATCTTAGCAGTGTGTAGACAAAACCTTTCTGAGTAGTATGACATCATATTGCTCAAGCCCCACCCACGACCAATGATGGACTGTCCCATATTTGTAAATTTTCAGCTCTCAGCCAGTTGCACACAGTCTGCCATTTGCTCTGCGCTCCTGAGCAGCTGTAACGACAACGTCTCATAAGCAATGCAGGTGTTTTGTAGTTGGATGTAAAAGTGAATACAAGAGTCTTAACTTTCTCCTGACATCAGAGCCACTGAGGATTTTGATTAAAACATCCAAAACCACTGACTTGTGTACTTAAATTATGCCAAATATTTAAAAGAATGTTTAAATCCAGAGAAATAAGCTGTTTTAACTAGTGTAACTGACCGAGTCATTGTGTCGCCTGCCAGTGACGTCATACACCCTCGATTTTCCAGTTTTATTTTGTAGAAAAAATGGAAACCCCAAATATGTTATGCATTTTATTAGAGAGGTGACGAATGCACAGAGTAGCATTATAACAGAAATTTCAAGTATGATAAAACATGCACGACCGGAAGAAGAGGAAGCGGCTAAATCTGGCATAATTAAAGCCGTGAAAGCCGTAAAAGCATTCGAAGCTGTGTATCGCGCTCATCCTTCATTAACAATCACTCCAGCGTCCTTGTTTCGCTTCCACGACTTTCAGCCCGATACCTTTGTTTCTTTGTTTGTTTTGAATATGCGCCCTCTAGCGGCAAAAACTTACATTTTGTGCCTTTAAGGATACATACATTTCATGAAGACCCTAAAAAAAAATCATACCAACTTGTGGAAAATGGGCATCCAATGTCTCTTTTAATCTATTTTTTAAATATTTTAATAGACACTGAATAAAATAAGTATTCATAGACAGCTTTTACTTGAACTTTTTGCACTGATTGAGTCACAATGCTGGATACATGAAATGAATTATAATGCAGCTGTCTAAGTATTGCATCAGTCTTCGTACTGGTGAGCTTATAATGACTAAAATGCTGTCTACGAAAGAAGCACACCAGGTTTTTGAATAGAGCTGTAGTCTATTACAACATTGCCATTTAGCTGATGCTTCGATCTACAGCAAATTACAGCATACTTATTATGCCAGAGTCCTCACTAAGAGCACAATAGTAATACAGAGTCCCTCAAGGGTTTAAACCAGTAATCATTTGGTTACCAAACCCAAATAGTTAACCAAGACCACACAAATGTAATGATGTGTGGGGAAGAATAAGGTTTGAGAAATAAGAATTGAAGGAGAAAAAAAAAAAGTGGGCACAGAAATGGAAAAGCATTATATAAATTTTGAATGACTTTAGAACAACCTTAAACCTTTAATAACAGCAGGGATTGAACAGATATTCTGTTTTAACCACAGAGGACCTCAGAGCACAATGAAAGACAGAAGGTGAAACAATTCAGTAAGGAACATAAGAAGAAAGTATGAGAAAGAAAGTAACTTGCTCAACGCAAATGCTACATTTTCGCTCTCGCAAAAAGTGCCGGGAAGTCTGATTCATTTTAGCCAGTTGGTTCATCCATCAACTTATTAAAAAAAAATGTATTCAATGATTCATAACCACTCTACTTTGAAGCTGCAGCTTGTCATACTGTAAGCTGCCCGTAACTTAAATTTGCTTCACCAGAGTGAACAGTCCACAGTGGGGTAAAATGACTCTATACGGCACAATATACGGTCATTGACGACACTGATTCTTTGCAGGAATCCTTAAATTTTTTAAGAATCCTTAAAAAAAAATTCTGGAGAAGGAAAAAAAGAATGGTCAAGAAGGATGCCGTGTTCTGTATGAAGGGAATTTAACTGAGTGTGTCCATCCTGTTGGCTATGCAAGCTCTTCTGCGGTTACTAAGACTGAGAAGAGCAGGTCTACCAACTGCAGTCTAAACCCAGTAGAACGTGTCCAAACGCCCCATCTCTTATAGATGTTCCTAAACCTAAACAGTCAAAATCAAAGGAGAACAGTGCCAACATCAACTATCGAAGAAAGATCCACACTAAAGGTTAGCTGAACTTCCCTCCACAAAGATCTAGTGGTTCAACTAATACAGACAGTGACATATACAGTTGTGTCAGACGGCAGACTTTTGGGTGTGGTTTTCAGGGTCGGAGAAGTAGAATGGAGGCCCGCTCTGTGGTTCTCCTTCTCCACTGCAGCTGGCCCATCACAACCAGCTTGTGTTTACACTGATCAGAACACAGACCAGAACTGTCAGAGAACTGAGACACTGTTCAGACCTGAAGTTCCATCAGGAGCTCTGCAATGCGTCTGCGATTTCACGCATTACTTAATCACGATGGAAAGGTCACGTGTGGTCAGTTCTATGTCTGTGTACTTGAGTTCAAAAAGGTAAGCTAGGATAAAAAACTTCATTTTCTCCTCCATCTTCAAAATCATCTGACATCGTTTTTTTACCTTTTTCTTGTAAAGGCCTTTGACTTTCTTTGCACGTTCACTTTGTAAACACAGGGTCAGTACTTCCACCTACGTCACATGACCTTTCCAATGTAACTACATAACGTCGGGCTAGTGCAAGAAGACCATTTCACTAGATGGACATTTCAAAATTCCATATTTTTCCAGGCTCAGATTTCCAAACCTTTCAGTACATTTTCAGACCATATTTAATATAAATGGTACATAGAGCATTATTTTTAGCTTTATATTTGGTATATAGTACAGTCATCTGTAAATATTTTTCCTACCTATGTTTTTTTTCATGGATTTTCTCAAAGTAACAACATACAGAGCTTAACTAAAATAAAATTAAAAAATTAAAAAATTAAAAAATTAAAAAATATGCGCATGGAAAGTTTTTGCATGCTTACACATTAATATTTCTAGTTTATATAACCTATTTCCTTCATGCATCACTGCCATCTTAATATGAATAAAGCGAGAGCATGGATGCACATGAATTAATAGAGATCTACTTGCTCAAAATTTGGCTTTTCCTGTGGTAGTACCTCTAATATCAAGGCATAACGTCCAATTTAGTACATCCTCTGTGGTGGAGCCGTGATTCAAATTGGGCTGAAGGCATACAATTTGCCAAATTCAAGGGTCTATAAAAAAAGACTGGTAAAAAAAGGGTTTAAAATTTGTCTTTCGTTAGGGCAGTATTCAATATTTCAAGGCCCCAGGTCTCTTTAATGTATACTTTGTGGAGGCCAAGAAACCACACTGCAAAATAGGCTGATAACACAACAGGTGGCTCAGTGTGCATTGTCCTAAGTTCAATGCTTTTTTGTGCGCACATAAAAGTCTATTTATTTTTTATTTTTGCAAAAGTCCTTGAGGCTATGTCATACAGTGCTAAGAATATTGGTCCACTATATGGAGAAAAATCTTGGAATGTTTTCCTCAAAAACCTTCATTTCTTTTCGACTGAAGAAAGACAGACATCAACATCTTGGATGACATAGGGGTGAGCAAATTATCAGGAAATTTTTATTCTGGAAGCGAACTAATCCTTTAAAAAAAATATTACTTTCCCTTACAAATGTGTAACTAATCATTGCATAACGTCCAAAACGTTGAAAGTAAATGTCTACGCTAAATCAACCACCAATACATAATAAAAAAGGTCTAAATATGTGACAGAAAAAATTTAAACAAATAACCAAAAGAGAGATACCGAGAGCAAACAGAGGTAAGAGAACGAACTGTGACCTCTTGAGATCTCCATCAGCCTCTGATCTCTGACACAGTAGCGCTATTAAATCTCAGTGGCTGCACTTGAGGTCAGACTGGTTTAAAAGGCAAATGCCATTTCAGTTGGGCTGTTTTCTGGCAATGCAAAAACAATAAGCATTTATGGTAAATGCAAGTCCTTGAGACGGAGAGGTCACACTTTCTAAAACTCATGCTTCCTCTTTTCCCTGTTTTCTATTCTACTGCATTCCACTGTTCTCTTTCAATTCCACCACTCCAGAGGGATAATGTTTTTCCTCTGTCCGTTTGAACTTTATTATCTGCAAATTCATAAAAATGTCAATTGTCTGATGGCAATGTGTAGAAAAACTTAAAACACATTGTCTTCATTTGAAACATTTCAAGCCAAACTTGACTGAAGAACAGGCTGTACCCTCTAACTGGCACTCTGACCTCTTCCTTGTCCTGTTCTCTTACTCCATCCTTATTCTTTCCATCCCTCGGCTTGACTTTCCAACTGGAGTTCAACTTCCTGTCACTCCGCAGCAGCTCCACACTTATAGTTCCAGGCCTCACAGGCCTGTACTGTCTCACACACATACACACATGCACAAAAAAAAAAGCTAAGGGACACCGTGGCCGGGTCACAACCCTCTGGTATGAAGGAAACCCAGGTGAACCCCCTCAGCGTCTCCTGCCGGCTTCCAGCTCGGGCCATCTGGAGCGCAGCCAGCTCAGAAGTCAGAGCAGACCCAAAAAAAGGGCCATTGTACATGTACAGGACCAAGGTCAAGAGCAATTTCTATATTTGACTCATTTCCCTCCCTTCCATAAGTGTCTCTCAGTCGTTACAGTAGCGAGTAGCCATGTTTACATGAAGTTTGTTTAAATTATCAGGAGTGATGTCACACTAAGGCTGATCGCCATATAAACATACAACAGCCTCAACAACTTCCTTCCTGTGGGGGCGTTCAGGACACTGTATATACAGTGAATGGGAAGTATCGGCCATATGTGCAATCGAACACAGGCGTTCATGAGTGTGTGCTCACCGTTTAAACAAAAAAAGTCCTTCAGGGACATATAAAGTGCAATTCTGATTGTTTTTGTATAAGCAAGCAGTGTGATTTCCCAGGGTCCAAGGTGACTCAAGGGTCACCAGGGAAAGGAAACACAAAAACGCGAACATTCTTTCTTAAAAAGAAACACATCGACTCGCTTATCGAGGCTCCTTTCCCATTTGTTTGCTTTCTTTCCTATAACCTCAAAACAGTGTTTGTGTGTGTCCCTTCTATGACTCCCTGGTCACTTTCAAACAACTCTCGTCCTTTACTTTTCCTCCTTTTCCTCTGCGTCCTCAGACGGCTCCTAGACCTGGTCAAAAAAGGGCAAGATGTGAACTCTAAAGGCTTCCTCTCTACCCCGATTCCCCAACATGCCATTCTCACCAGCTTCCATTACAAAGACTATTGTAGTAATGACAGTCCGTCTGCTCACACTTGAAATTTACAGGCCGGGGGGTCATAAAAGTGACATTCCACCAACTCTAACAATTCGAGAGTCTTCATGAGGAGCTGTCAGCACGTACACTCTGAAAACAAACACGTGCGTACTCACGTAAAAAAAAAAAAAAAAAAAAAAAACCGACGTACCCACCCAAGCACGTAGACCTACACCCAATTCGTGGTCACATTTTGAAGCATGCTACAAAAGCAAACAGTTTAAAGACTCATGACTCCATAGATGCGTGTCTAGCAAGTTAATAGCTAATAAATTAACAGTGATGCATTTAAGAAGTGTTTTTCATTACTTGTGGCTGCGTCAAATGCAATATTTGTTTGTGCAGGAAACATTCCAGGGTACTTTTGGGTGGAGAACATGCTGGTAAACTATGGAGCAGTTTCCACTGGCAGATTTTAGCAAAGTCATCAACAAACAACTGGTGCTAGCGGCTTACATTCAAAATGACCCGCTAGCATGGATGAACAGATGTACTTACCATATAGAGATACAAATCAATTTAGGGCTGTATGAGTTGGACCAAAAACTCAAAGCAATTATTGTGTCAAATTTTGCAATTTTGTTATTTGAAAAATGATATGAAAAACATCTAATATCCAGATAAAGCCAATTTAAAAACCAAAAGCCATAAAAATCACAATGAAATAATTACTTGCCATGTTCACCAAGATCAACAAAAGTGCATGTTATCCTTTTGATTTAAAATTAGGTTTGATGTTTTCACTTAATCAAGTAACCATACATTCAATTAAAATGATTTACACATACACTACCGTTTAAAAGTCTGGGGTCGGTAAGATTTTAAAGGGGTCATGAACTGCCTTTGTTTTTATTTTGTACTGTTCTCTGAGGTCCACTTATAATGTTATCAAGATTTTTAGATCAAAAACATCATAATTTAGAAGTAATAGGCTATTTTCTGTCCTGCTCTTAACCCCCCTCATCAGAACGCTCTGTCTGAATAGCTGTGGCAGATTTTAGACTCAAAAGTAAACGCCCACTGCTATGATTGGCTAGCAGCATACAATTATTCCTCATAGATGGCAGCTGCTGTGATTTAGGCTTAAAACACATAAATAACTCAGGACGTATCAAACAATCTGTAAGAAGAGACAAAGCAATAGTGACCACGTAATGAAAACAGTTATTCACATTTTTGTTGCAACATCACTGTCGGAACCAATATAGACGGCACAGCATTGTCTTTCAATTTCAATCTTTTTGAAGTTCATGCACTCTTCCCTTATGTTGGGATCAGAAGGAAGGCAATGCAAAGACTTTTTTTCTAGAAATTGGCACTGCAGAGCATACTGTTGTTTTTAGAGCATTTTTTTTGTTTGGTTTCTGTGTAGACCTGCTTGTTCGCCTCTCTGGTAAACACTAAGCGCGAATCGGTGGGCGGGGTTAAACAGGCAGTGATGTCAACTGCTTCTGCTGAGGCGGCACTTATTAAAAGTCGTTTTGGCCTAATGACAAAGTTTTGAGTTCTGAAACTTACAGGACGTTTTTATAGTACAATGACTTCTTATGTCAGGAAGATCAAGAATTTTGGTTTGTAAGTTCATGACCCCTTTAATTTTTTTGTCGTTTTTTTTTAAATGCTCACCAAGGTTGCATTTATTTATTAAAATACAGTAAAAACAGTAGTATTGTGAAATATTACTGTTTTCTTTTAAAAATTAATATTTAAAATTTTAATTCCTGTGATGACAAAGCTGACTTTTCAGTAGTAGGACTCTATGATTTCCGTGATGCGGAAAACGCGGAATCCAGTCATAAAAACAGAATTTAATTGTTAAAACTTTTATTTTATTAAGGAACAATCCCACAATACTTCTTTCATGTTTTAATTTTAATAGTAACTTTGTTTGCCAAAAAAATTACATTTGTTTAATTTTCATTTGATTAAAGGATAAATTAAATTAATATTTTATGCCTTCATGTGATAACCAGAACATTTTAAATATTGTGAAAAAATATTTAAAAAAAAAAAAAAAAAAACTGTATATATATGCATTCCAATAATAAGACATGCTTAAACAGAATTTGGTAACAGTAAAACAGTAAAACAGAAGGTGAAAAAAATAAAACATTTCATAAGGCCCTAAACATGTAATTTTTGTTATGTTTTTAATAAATTGATGTTAAACTGTATCATATTTTTAATTAATTAGAAGTCCAGAAAAATCAAAATGGTAAAAATGGATTCCAGAACAATTAAAACGAAAAAAAAAAAAGAAACACAGAATTTGGAAAAAAAAAATTAAACGGATTTCATAGGGCCCTACAGTAGCCATTACTCCACAATCACAAGATCCCTTCCTGCGCTGCTTAATATTATTGTGGAAACCGTGTTTATTTAGGATTATTTGATAAAAGTTTAAAAGTACAACTTTTTTCATAACAATATTAAAATCTTTACTGTCACTTTTGACATATTTAAAGCATCCTTGCTAAATAAAAGTAATAATTTCTTTAAAAAAAAAATCAAAAATAAATTACTGACCCAATTTTTGAATGGTAATGTAAAAGACATTAACACAATTCACACATTTTACATGAACGTCCTCTCATACACACACTAAAAATACACATTCGCTCACACACACATTTTCATAAACATATTCTGAAAACACACAAGACATTCACTCTTTGAGAACCACACACTGCAAGGCCTTGGGGAACGAAGTGCAGGTTATATGTGTAAGCGTGAGGGCCAACACAGAGTTCATATTCTGATTTTAAAAAAGTCAAACCTGAAATAAAAATTTAGTATGCAAACAAGACATACTCACCAGTACAGTGTAGATGTGTAAACAGCGATACACAGGAGAGAAGTCCACCAGGTCCTGCGCACCAGGAATCTGCAATACAAAAAAACAAAAAAAACAAAAGTCAATGAGAAATACATCAGCACTAAAAATGGAAATCACAAGAAACATATTAAAAGGTATTTTTCAACTAGAATAAATAACTGCAGTAGGATAGCTTTAACCAGACTGAACCAGATTTAACTTCTTTCTCCTTACTCCCTTTGACCTGAGCCACCCTTGACCTTACCGGTAAGGAAAGACTATTTTTCTAAAAGTAAGCAAACAAATGGAAAACTAAACAATGCCAGCTTTGATCTGGTGCCCGCAAAATGGCAACTTGGGACAAACAAAACCAACTATGTTGTGCCACCACCAACAATAACCCAGAGAGAATGTGGAAAAAACAATTCAGTCTTGATGCACCGCTGGGACAGCGCTGGAAATGTCTATCCGGTTCAGGGACGGCATGTTCACATTAACATTCTCCCCTCGAAACAGTTTACAGACAGGACAAAGGGGCGCAATGGGACATCATTCAGGTGGCATGGGGTCATTAAACGGGCACCGATCTGCATCTCTGGATACAACCAGTTTCTCAGGAAGCCCCTGAGCGCAGAGATTCGAGCAGATTAAAGGCTGGCACAAGCAGGAGCCAGAAGAGGAAAACATGATGACGCACAGGCTGATTGAAGCATGGAGGGAAGGGAAGGGGGAAAGGTCAAACGAGAGGGCAAAAAGCATTAACCTTACCAGGGTCACTTAAAGGTAAGGTTTTCACTTTTGTGGAACTCAAAATGTTGAGATTTGATCAAACAGATCTCAAAATTGTATTCAGCTAAATTGGGTATGATGTTAGGTAAAGATGGCGACATTAGTCAACAAATTAAATTATTTAGCAACTTTTTTTTTTTGTTTATAGCTGCTTTGGTACCAAAGTGTCTGCTTAATGTAACAATGCAAACAGAAAACAAAAGCCTATCACCAGTGCTTTGGTACAAACACAACAAGTGTCAATCTTGTGTTGCTTCAGTCTGACCAAGTGAAAACACCACGTCAAAACAAGTGAAGAAGTCACACAACACAAACAACGCTTATCTGAGCACGTCAAAATAAACTTAAGGTAAACTAAACAACGAACTGAGAGTGTCTTGACTGCGTCACTTTAATTTGTCTCTCAGGAGCAAAGCGAGACCGGGAATCATCCTTTTTCTCCATGACGGTGACGGCAGCCACAGCTGGGGAGCACGTCTTGCATGCCCCACACGTCTCACATTGCCGCCTCAGAGGAGCGGGGCAGCCCTAATGACACTAAACGACTGCAGAGCTGAGACGCTCCATTAAGAAAGGGAGGGGATCCTGGACTGGGCAGGCAGCCCAACAGCAAGTCCATGGGGATATTAGAGTAAAGCAGGAGAAAGGGACTGCTAGAGAGAGACAGAAACAGAGTCAAAGGGACTAGGTTTTGGTATTCATCAATATTCAGAAATGGTTCCACTTCCACAAAAAAAAAAAAAACTGATTGATTTTCATGACTTTTGGCTAACGTGGATGGAACACTGTACTGAAATACTGTGATAGTGTTTTGCAGATCTAAGTCGATTTTTCAGAAGAAAACTGATGAATCAGACAGAGCTGAATAAATCTGATGTATATGCTGAGTGATTCATTCACATTCAACTCAAAATTAACCAGGAACCATTACTGTGTACTTAAGAGCTTCTTTCCCACCAGGAAGTTCTAGGAACTTAGTTACTGAAGAACAATTTGTTCCCCTAAGAACATTTTCCTGGTTGTTGTCTGTCACCCTAGTTACATATCATGTACACAAATGATTGCCGTAGTTCATGAGAACAGGCAAATTTTTAAAAATGCTGATGACTCGGTGATAGCGAGTTTTCTACAGAAATAAAATCGAGGGCACGGTCCCGTAGTACAAGACTTTGTGACGTGGTAAATACCACCTTCAATTACATGTGGGGAAAAAAACAAGGAAATGTTAACTGATTTTGGAAAATCAACATTGAGTCCAGGGTTGATGAACATAGATGGAGTGGATATTGAAATGACTGACAATCATAAATATGTTGGGATAGTAATTTTGATGACATACTAAGTTTTAAAGCAAATTTATCATTTGTTGTAAGAAAATTCAGCAAAGAATATTTTTTTAAAAAAGATGGGAACATTCAATGTATGTACCAAAATTTTGACTTTATTTTATAAGTCTTTTATTGAATTCAATTGCTGCCCTCAGGTCTAATGATTATCTTGGTAATCGAGTAATCCAACGATTAGTCTGACGATTAATCGAGTAATCGGATAATTATAATTAATGTTTTGGTAGTAATAAAAACAGACCTAAGTGAATAATAGCCTTTAAAATGACTTAAAATACATATATAATAGCAATGAGGCAAAAATAATTAGTTCAAATAAAGTATTAAAAGCAAGTAATCATATGGTTTTACTGAACAATACTGCTAAAATACATAATGTATTATAAACAGAGCGAATGTATATTAGGCATTATAACAAATGCCTGCAAAAGCCACCAACTGCCTGACAATTGTTTTTACACTTCATTGAGCAACCGAATCCGTGTGTACTCAACAACATTTCATTCAAATGTCCACTTAATCTTTAATATTCAGCCTTTTCTTTATAGATAGATAGAAAATCTACAGCTACTGTAATTTCTTGAATACGTGGACATCAAAACGTGTAAACTCAGAGAGAGGGTTTGAGCTTTTATTTTGAAATTGTGATGAACAGTTAGCATATTGAGAAAGATATTGATGTTTTCTTAAAAATCTGATAAGATAGCGCACATTGTGTTCCCAGAAGAACGTTAGAATAAACCCAAACTAACAATAACATGGAGTTTGAGAAGCTCCACAAATGTAAATGATAACAGTTTGTGTAAAAGCATTTACTGGGAACAGAGCCGCTCTAAGATGCACATACGTAACCTACACACGTAAATAATTAAAGTGCATACAGTAAACCTGCATCGCATATATTTATTCTGCAGGTTACTCGTCATGGGCAAAATGCAGCCAAGGATTTTTTTAAAAAAGGAATACTTGAATAGAATTGAGGAATCTTTGCAGCCCTACTCAGGGCATCAGTTTAGTGTATCTGGTGGAAGAACAAAACGTTTTAAGGGGGTTTTTTGTTTCAGTGGCTATCCTTAATTTGACTGAGGTGTTGTGTTTTTTATGTGAATGTGTTGTCTGTAAATTATGTATTGTCTGTATATTATTTATTTATAAAAAAAATTTTTTTTCTAAAATCAGTTGAAATGCCTAATGGTTTTATTGCAACTGCTGAGATGAATCTTTCCTTTCTCACCTCATCTTCCTCTTCATCCTCCACATCCAGTATCCCAGAATCCTTTTCTGAAAAGGGGTTGCTTCCAGTTCTGTCCACCTCTGTACCTGAGCACACTTCCTTTCGTATCCTCCGTCCACTCACTGATCGCTGCTGTGATGTCACGGCATTGTCACGAGCGATCTGCACCTGTGCCTGGAAAACAAACAATTTGTAAAAAATATTGACTAAAATATTGAATAATCATCTCTAATGATAATACATTAACGTGCAAACAACACTTAATTCTACAGCAATTAAATATTATATATTATCAACCCAAAAAACCATGGGAAAAAAGAAAAAAGGACAAAAGAGCTTTAGTATTCACTAACTGCAGAATCCCACATGCACTCAAAAAGGAACAAAGTCTGAGCTCATGTCAATCATTTTCCCTGTGACATTCCAATACTGACAAAGCACGTCTTTCCCATTAGCAGCAACAAAGGGGAAGGCACCTGTGAATAAGGACTTCCCATATGCAAAACGTGAGAGTTCAAATTAGATTTTTTCATCAATAGAATACTATTCTTTAATGAACACCGTCTGACGTCACAACTAAGGTCAATGCTCACGCAAGTTTCTCCTTACAGACCCTCTCAAGTTTTTTAGTGAGGAGCGAGATTCGGGATTGGAGGGCTCTTGAAGCAAAAAAGGGCCTCTTTATAGAAAAACTGAATGGAGAGGAAACTTCAACACCATGAGGACAACAGAATAGAAACCAACCAGCGACAATAGGATGCAAGGTAGATGTTGTAGCTGTTCGGCGGTTCCACAAAAAGGAGTCAAGACAAAACTGTTTATTCTAATTATTCTTCTTGAGAACGAGAAGGTCTAAACCCACTAATTGGACTACGTAAAGATTGAGTGTTGTCATTGTATTCATCTTAGAATTGTGTTCTGTTTATTTCTTTAGACATGCCTGAAGTTCTAGTCCTCTTCTAGTCTTGAGTAGAGGCATGTGCGTCAGAGCGAGGGTGTATCGGAAGGTGGCACATGAAGAGACCTTTGCAACTCAAGAATTCCTTCCCATTAAGAGCATCAGAATTAAGGGGCTTCATTACAGGAAGAGCTGTGAACATTTCAACCCAATGTTCACATGCATTATTGTTCATACTTGTCACATACCTTAATGTTTTGGTTTGTATGGTGGTGCCCAGAGGTGGTCCTGATCTTCTCATAAAAGAAGAGCATCCCTTTTTTCCCCAACAGTTCTACATTCTGCTTATAAACCAGCTTGTTACAACGGTGTGTTGTCTAATGTGCTTCATTAACTGTTGTGTTCCACTTGTCCGGTTCGGTCCCCTCTTCTTAAGTAGAGGTATCTGCGTCAGAGTAATGGGGTACGGGATGGCAAACAAAAAGAAAGAAACAAACGCTGCAAAAATTCCTTCCTCTAACCACCCTGAAAAGCCCCATTAAGAACTTCTGAATTTCAAATCATATTAGGTAGCCACAGCTGCAATTTCAGGATTTAAACAAGAATGTAACTTCGTATTTTTGGAAAATTCCAAATGAGAGAAGAATTACATGTGCGTCCAGAAAACGCCATTAGTTGTTAAGATGTTATGTGATCTGTTGCACAGAACTTATTTCCCTAAATATTTGTAATTATGAATAGTGCAACAGAAGTAAAAAAAAAAAAAAAAAAACAATCCTACTCACTTTCTCCACACAAAAAGATTAGATTTTTCTAATGTATAAACCTTTCGAGACATGAATTTGAAGATGATATGAAGATAAAGTGATGATTTACACTTCTGTAGAATTGTTTCTTCAGTGAGGCATTGCAAAAGACGCAAATTAAATTTCTCTACGAATCTTCAAAAGGACTCAAAGTGTTAGCAGAGACAAATTTCCACACTGGTGGAAAATAAAGTTTAACCGATCCATCAATTAACCTCAATTACACCAACATTTCAGCAACAGAAAATATTTGGCTAAAGGAGCAAAAAAGAAGTATCAGCCAAAATAGTTTTGGGGGGCTGTAACAACTGTCCCGAACAATGACGTTTAATTAGCACTTCTCTAATAATGCTTTTTGACCGTGTAATCGTCAATTTCGTGGACATAGTGTGGATAAGAAACAACATATTCTAGGACTAGCAGTATGCAAGTTATTTTCAGCTAAAAATAATTAAAAGTTGGCTCGTTACCAAAGAACTACAACTGGTTGAATTTGTAAGCTGAGAAGAGTACACAACCTGAACAGCATATCAATTATGCAATTTTACCAAATATAATTAGCCAAACTTTATTTTTGGTTTGGATTTACGCAAAATGAAAAATTTAAATTCATTAAAAAAAAAAAAAAAAAAAACACATTTCAGTGCATCACTACCTCAGATTACATTTTATACTTTAGGACTATAAATCAATAGTTTTAGGTTTAATCAAACGGGTCATCTGCAATGACTAATGGGCTCAATACTCCATTTCTACATAAAAGATGGTAAGTACACAGTCTCAATACAGTTTTCCTGGATTTAAAAATTTGCATGGATTTAAGCCCGGTTCAGACTACACTATTTTACCCCGATATTGCCATTTTTGTCATAGTGGACAACAACCAATGCCACGCCTGCAACGCTTCACAATGTCGCCACAGAAAGGTTAGCATCTTTAATATATTTTTCAGTCGTCCATGATGAGTTCCATCACATCTGTGGCACTGGCCAATTGGAGCACAGAAGTGCCTTCATACATGCTTTCAAACATGCCAATACTAAAGAGACACAATGGTATCGGTCCTGCTACGTGGAATTTTTCAATGGATGAAATGTTCATGAAGCTATGGCAACAATACTCCTGCATTTATTTTGTTTCCTTGAGGGACTACCGAGACAGAGTGAAAACAGTAAAATAAAACTATTTTACCTCAGTTCTCTTTGGCAATCCATACTGTCCACTTAATTTACAGCGATATCATTCACTTGATTACACTAATACTATTTTAAGTGAATTGAGCTGGATGACGACATCACTGAAATCAATTATGAACTGACTTTTACTGAAAAATAAGCGTGTACTATTGTCCTTTGCATTATTGATGCACTATTTTCCTGTTTAATACTGTAAAGCTGCTTTGACACAATGGGCCTCATTCATGAAAGTTAAAGGAACACTCCACTTTTTTTTTTCATTTCATTTTTTTCATTTTCCAACTCCCCTAGAGCTAAACAGTTGAGTTTTACCAATTTCCAATCCATTCAGCCGATCTCTGGGTCTGGCGGTAGCACTTTTGGTAAAAGTGCTACCGCCAGACCCAGAGATCGGCTGAATGGATTCGAAAATGGTAAAACTCAACTGATTAACTATAGGCAATGAGCCTATTTATAAAAAAGTGGAGTGTTCCTTTAAATAAATATATGAGTAAATTCTGAGTAATTTGCATGTAAAACAGGCCTTCCCGAAAACTCTCCTCTGGATTCATTAACACTTCGAAAACAGGGTTGCCAGGTTTTCACAACAAAACCTACCCAACTGCTACTCAAAACCTGCCCAAAACTAGCCCAATCGCGTTTCGAGGGGGGTCCCACATTTAAAATTTTGTTTTAAAAAAAAAAAAGTGTTCCGGGGGGATAAAATATAGGGATGCACGATATTATCGGACTGATATCGGAATCGGCCGATAATGACTTCAAATGTAAATATCGGCATCGGCCCGATATGAAAAATTATGCCGATATGTTTTGCCGATAAGATGAATATGTTAACTCACATGTGCTAAGGGTGTGCTAGGGATTAGATCACGTCAGCAGTGTGGCTCATTCTTGAAGCAAAGTTTTGACTGAATGAGGAGTAGATTCACTGTTTTGTATCGCTGCATTTAAACTGAGAATACACATACAGAATGATGCATAGCAATAGCACGTGCAGTGGCAGCAGCGGCTATAGGAGAAAGCGCGCCGTTGTTCCATTTGGGATAATTTACTGTTGCCTGTTTCATATCCAGTCACTAGATCGCTAAATGCACATTTTAAATGGTTTTATGGTGCTCTTTGTTGTATTTTGAAACCCAATGGCTGTGTTTGCACATGACATGATCTGCATTTAAAATAAAAAGTAATTACGGCGCGCGGTCAGTGAATTCTCTTTCTTCGGCGGCGCAACGGCAAAACACACTGTTGCTCATATGAAACATTTTTCGTGAATATGACACAAGTGAGGTACAAAGCATTCTTTATAAGTTAAATAATTGGTTAGCAGGCAAATGTTAGTAGCGACCATACTTTTGGATTCATGCAGTTCGAGCCAATACATTTAAAGCCATAAGCGGCTGTGTGTCCTGTTTTCCCGGTTGGTCACGAATTGCCACAAACTTAATAATATTTATAGTTTCTTTTCACAAATCATCACCGTCTCACCCTTTAATTTCGCAGGTTTGTTTTCTTGTCATTTACTTTTAATCCATGTTGTCGGATCATTTATGCGGGTAAACTGCGTGTGGGAAATAAAAGATTTCGTGGCAATAAATTAAGAATTCGTTAATACGACTTTTTAATTCGTTCCCTTATTTTACAAATTAATAAATTAATAAAACGTAGGAACGAATTAACAAGTTGTAGGAAATAATTATGTTCGTGTCCCGCAGCCCTGTCAGAGCGCAGTGCACCGTATAAAATAATTAGAAATTATAATTAAACATGACTTAGTGACTACATTTCTATTACTTTCTTTCCATGTTGAATGCCTTTGTATTGCAGGGCTCTAGAATGATCAAAACTGTCTTTTTTTTTTTTTTTTTTTTTTTTTTAAATGTGCAAGTTAAAATTTGACGTGGTCGCACTGCTCCATACAGCGCGGGTTACAGAGTTACAAAGCCGTGGCATATTCAGGATTTCACTGATCACGCAAAGAGTAGTTTTCGTTGTGAGCGCTTCGGGTGTAGAGCCTGGTTTGTATTTGTAGTGTCAGCACGAGCCAGGTGGTGACGGCAAAAAGGACGCGACTATTCTGGAAACGATGGCGGACGGAGGATTTGGTTTTCGAGTAGGGTAAAAGACCGCTTGTTAAACCAGAGAAGGTAAACATGTTGGTATTCTTGTGCAAAAAAAAGTGTACTGTTTTGCCAGTTGGTCACGAATTGCCACATAACTTAATATTTTTATTTTCCCAAATCCTCACCGTCTCACCCTTTAATTTCTTAGGTTTATTTTCTTGTCATTCACTTTTAATCCATGTTTTCGTATCTCTTACTGTGATAAATTGCGGGTGGGAAATAAAATATTTCGTGGGAATAAATTAACAATTCATTAATACTACATATTAATTCGTTCCCTCATTTTACAAATTAATAAATTAATAAATCATAGGAACGAATTAAGAAATTGTAGCAATGAATTATGTCCTGTTCATGTCCCGCAAAGCACCCTCACAGTCACCCAGTTTAGTTCTACTTTTCTGTTTTCGTTTTGAAATGTTGTATTCAGATTGCGAATTCGAAAGTGAAAGCATCCGAAGTTCGGCTTATAACATAGCAAAAGTGAACTTAATTTACAAAATTCAGATCATAAATAATGCTAGTCTACTGATGAAAAAGAAGGGATTGAATGTAAACCACTCATTACTATTTTTAATCCTAACGAATAAGTTATTGTTAAAAACTAACTTTCCAAATAAAATGATATATATCGGTATCGGTATCGGTATCGGCCAAAATGAGATGACAAAATATCGGCATATCGGATATCGGCAAAAATCCAATATCGTGCATCTCTAATAAAATACAAGTTTGTTTTTTTTTTCGCCAGGGTTTCCCCTGGTAAATGCGCATTTCAGGGGCTAAATATGACATTATTGGGGTCGCTTCGTCCCACGGATATCAAAATCTACCCGCGGCAACAGTGTAAAAGTAGCCCAATTCCATGGGAAAACCATAGACTTGGCAACACTGTTCGTAAACATCCGATTTGATAGAACGTGTATGTTAATGAATTCCAATAATTTGTAAATAGGGCGCTTGTGCACGCTCATTCATAATTAACATAAACCCCGCCTATGAATTACAGCTATGCAAATTGCGTGTCCAGGAACGCAGTGGAATAGTCTGGTCTACCTTCTCAGGTATGGCTCCAGTATACTGCATAAATGCAAAAAAGACTAATAGGCCATATGCTTAACAATAAATATTCAATAACGTGTGTCCACCAGTGTTTTTAGCCAGTTGAAAAAAAGTCAGGTGCTCTTCTTAAAAATGACCAGCTAGTAGCACTTGAAAAAGCTTTGGTGGTACAGCATTTTACTAAGATGCTTTAGTTGCTATAATTTGGAATATTCACGGTGGCAACGTATTACTAGCATCTCATTTTTAAGAATATTGCTAAATATAAAAAAGCAGTAACCAGTAATATTGACTTCTCCATTGTTGTAGGCAGTCATTGTAAGATGGTTGGTCGGTATGGTGTTTCTGACCACAAGACATATACGCTTTACGTTGTTTTTACTCATTGCACCTTTTGTCTAGTCCCACCGTATCAATGACAGCACGGACGTCATTAAATAAAGCAAGCGATGAATGGAAGTGGAGCGTTGTGTAGTCTGAACGTTTCTCGTTCACAACAAGATGTTAGGAGTCAAAATTGCATAATCTGACACAGTAACTGTCGTAATTGACCAAAGAAATTGTGTAGTCTGAACCACTCATTACTAAAAGTCTTGTTCAGTGTTTTAAAATGATATGATTGACTGTGGAAAACAATGTTGTTTGACAAGGTGATGATTTCAAAATAAGTAGATATAACCAACCACTAACCAACACAAAGCAGAAGACAAAGTGAGCATTTAAGAAGTCATTCTGAAGTTAGTGGAAACATGTTCCTACAGACGAAATACACAGTACAATAAAACAAAACTGGAATAGAAATGGTCTGAAAGTGACAGAGAGAACAAAAGGGACGTAGGAGGAAAGAGAGATTCAAAAGAAAAGGAAGACTAAAATTCAAACATAATCTTTGACTAACCACTTCTATATACTCCACACACATACACAAACTCTCTGTGCTCGACAGCTCACAATGGAGCCATTATTACAGCACTGGATCTCCCAATATATTTATTTTCAGATCATTTGTTAGTGGAATTAAAACAATCACAGGCTCAGAGACTGGGCCTAATTTCCAGTGGAATAGGAACCAGTCCGCAAGTCTGGATCACAGAGCCCCTAGACAAATAGCCTTCTGTTATTAGCGGTTCGCTCACGCGCTTACTCGCTCCTCTGGAGTTGAGGATGGAAGAATGGAGCAGGGAGGAGGGAAGAAGAGCCATCCAAAGCTCAAGAGAAGCCGTCTCTGCTGTGGAAAGGGAAGCGGATCCACTTGAGGTTGAGGGTCTTACCCTAAAATAACCGATTTATTGCCCAAAGGTATTTGGTGGTGGTAGTGATGCCATCTGTCTTGTGACATCAGCCTGAAGAACGTGGAAACTTCAAGTATTTCTCCACACTACACTAACAATGTGACCATAATATGCGGTGATGGATGGGCAAAAATGACTAAGAAGTGGACAAATACAGAGGCAAAAAAGAAAAAGCGAAACCCCTGAACAGAAGAGAAATATAAATGATGGGAGAAAAAGGCGCTCTGTTCTTCATCAGTCAGCAAAGAGCAACCGATCCATTCTTCTCGAGCTTCTACAGTCAGAACGTCTCCAACGTCACTCCACCGCAAAACCGCTGGAGCAGAAACCCACAAAAAAGGAGCAAGAGCGACGGCACCCTCCTGTATTTAACAGCAGAAACCACTACTGAAGCTGCAAATAGGCCACAATGAGTGCCAACATGTAAGCAGAGCAGTCACATCTGTTTGCGAGGAGAAGTCGCAGGTCAGAACCAGGAGCCAGCGCCTGTGTCAGCAATCAAGCGTAAGAGAGTGTTACAGATTGATTCTCCGAGTTAACAGAAAGCTTGTGCAAGGTGACATTAGAGCTTGATTTATCATTCACTTGGTTTACTTTTGAGGAACAACTCCATAGCTTTGCTCTAATCAGCACGTGCCGGGTTACAGCCAAAACACACACGCACGTGAACGCGCGCCAACAAGACAAATCTTACAGGACTCAAAGACATGCAAGAAAACAAACTTTAATAGGAGGAATGTGAGGCTTTGGCAAGTGCCGGCCGGACGGCCACTTTGTTCAAAGGTTACTGGAGTTTGAATTTTGGTTTAACTCTACACCAACATTCCACTTCTGCGGGAGATATTACAGAGCAGCACAGACGGGCAAAAATCTGGAATGACCTCTGCTGCCACCTACTGGATGCAAATGTAACTGCAAGATGGAGAGCCTCCGTTGCTGGGGGGAAAAAAGGAGAACCGACTTCAAATAAAGAGTCTTTTGCTGGTTTACAAGCCAACACAAAAGAGGGGGAAATGTTTACATTTTCTGAAGAAAAAAGTAAGTGATGTAAAACTCCTTGATACGATGCCAGGGTGCTGGTATGTGGTTGTTACATTGTACTCAGAGTTTTTTTTAGCACACTGCTATGCTGTTGTCATATTGTTTTGGCCAGGTTACTTATTGCACAAAGTAAAAACAATCCCAAAGTCACTATAAAATGCTGATATATAAAACAGAATTTACTTTTAAAATATATTTTTGAATATACTTTTGAACTTTCTGCTCATCAAAAGAAACCTGAAATCATGGTATCCACAAAAATATTAAGCAGCACAACTGTTTTCAACATCGAAAATAATTAAAAATGTTACTTAAGCACCAAATCAGTATATTAGAATGATTTCTAGTGTATTTTGTGACACTGAAGACTGGACTAATGGTTGTTATAATTTAGCTTTATTTCTATATTAAAGTAGAAAACAATTGTTTTAAAATTGTATATAATATTTTACAATTCGACTGTTTTTAACTGTATTTCTGATCAAATAAATCATAAAAATCACATAAAAGTCAGCATAAGAGACTTTTTGTAAAATAGATCTGCATGATTCTGGATTTTTGCTTCAAATACAGATCATACAGATCTCCCACGATTCTGAACTAAGCAAAATAAAATGTAACTTACTAGGCTGTGACAAAATATGAATTGCTGCAATTTATTAAAAAGTGCTTAAAGGAGTAGTTCACTTCCAGATGTACAAATAATGTATTCGTTGTCATCCAAGATGTTCATGTCTTTCTTTCTTCAGTCGTAAAGAAATTACATTTTTTTGAGGAAAACATTTCAGGAATTATCTCCATATTGGAAGTCAGCCCATATAGTGGACTTCATTGGTGGCCGCAAGTTTGAACTTCCAAAACGCAGTTTTAATGCAGCTTCAAAGGGCTCTAAATGATTGCAGCCGAGGAATAAGGGTCTTATCTAGCGAAACGCCCATTTTCTTTAAAGAAAAAAAAAAATAATAATTTATATACTTTTTAACCTCAAAAGCTCATCTTGTCTAGCTCTGCGTGTACTCTGTGCATTCCGGTTCAATACAGTTTGGGTATGTCGAAGAACTCCCATCTCATTTCTCCTCCAACTTCAAAATCGTAAAACAGGACAATTTTGAAGTTGAAGGAGAAAATGAGATGGGAGTTTTTCAACCTACGCAAACCTAGCAGAGCTAGATAAGACAAGCATTTGGGGTTAAAAATTATATAAATGACAGATCGTTACGCTAGATAAGACCCTTATTCCTCGGCTGAAATAGTTTAGAGACCTTTGAAGCTGCACTGCAACTGCATTTTGGAAGTTCAAACTCACAGGCACCATAGAAGTCCACCATATGAAAGAAATCCTGAAATATTTTCCTCAGAAAACACAATTACTTGACAACTGAAAAAAGAAAGACATGAACATCTTGGATGACAACGGGGTGAGTACATTACCTGTAAATTTTTGTTCTGGAAGTGAACTATTCCTTTAACCCTTTAACAGTCACACCCATTTTTGAACACAGACATAAAAATGCACTATCCAGACTTAAATTTTTATAAATGAAAACATTTTGTAATATGATTTTGATGTACTTTTTCCATTGTAATGCAATGTCTGAATTTAAAATGCCTTTTAAAGGATGAATTTTGAGATTTTAAGTTTTGAACTGATACATAATTTCTTATGATATCTAAAGCGTGATAGGGAAAAAGGCAATGAAGAATGTCTTTTGTGACAAAGGTCAGAACTCCTGTTTTTATGAGGTTATGTTTTCTAACACAAAAATATGGTAAAATATCTATTTAGGAGTCTTAGACCTTTCCAACGATGTATAGTCTGTCATGATTAGATTAGGATTTATTTGTAATATGGTGAAGTGAACTTCCACTGGGGGGGATGGTGACAGTTAATGGGTTAAGTAATCTGAATGAACTATTTTTAAAAATTTGTTTGAATGAATGATTCAATGGCTCACTCATTATTACATACTTGTTACCAAAGTTTTACTAACCCCAAACTTTTGAACTGGAAGAGCAAACTTATTACATATTTGTGCATGATAAGAATCTTAATTCGACATGTAGATCGAATCTGGAGGTTCTCAACCAAAGCAGATACTTGAGTTCCCACCGAGTTTTCTACCAAAAACACACTTCCACAAAGGAAAAGCTCCAATAGAGAACGATTCATTCAAACAGTATGTTTTCAAAAGGGAGACGCAGAAGATCAGCCCCAGCAGTGCCCTGGATCAAGGCTTATCTCAGAGACTCGAGCAGTAGCTGAAGTCAGCGGCCAAGACCGGGTCAGACACGGATCACATCAGCCCGAGCAGAATCTGGGTCAAATGGAAGTCCGTGAGGGGAGATGATGAAGAACGCTGGGGTGGGAGGAAGAGAAGTTAACCACGTTTTGAACCCGAACAGCCGCGCATGGTTAGGACACCACATGGCGATGTTGACACAAGTACGTGTGCGCATTTGAGTGGGTGGTTGCGCACGCAGCACATTGTGCGGTTCAAGAGTTTGAACACTGTACGGTACAATTAGTTATTCTATGCCAGAGGCCACTGGAAGGGTATGACAGGCACCCAAGAAAATACATAACCAAAATCACATGGGCAAGTGTGTTTCATTATCTGTTTGGCAATCTCATCCACCTTACATCCAACCAATACTGCACTATGGGATTAATCCTTACAGCTTATGTAAATGGTTTAAAATGGCACAAGAACTTGCTTGCGCATCTGCATGTTTCTCTGTGGGGTTTTGTTACGGTCAGTAGAAATTTGTGGAAAAAAAGTGGGATATTTACTGATTGTTCCCAATTTGACTTCATCTTGTGCAATCTACCCTTCACCCCGTTACATGATTTCCTTCTTTTCTACTCCGTAAATCCCTTCAATAAATCCCAATGCTGAACACAGATGACACACTACACCAGGAGCTCTCAAACTCCAAACTCCAATCACCTAGAGACCCAGCTAAAAAACTTGCATCAAGTGTTTTTACTATATGAACTTGAACTCAATTCACTACTGTTGAAAAGTCTGGAGTCAGTAAGATTTTATTCAGTATTAAATTTATAGGAAGTGACAGTAAATACTTTTACATAGTTACAAAATATTTGATTTCCCATAGTGAAACATGTTTCTTGAGCAGCAAATCAGCATATCAAAATGATTTCCAAAGGATCTTGTGACGCTAAAGACTGGAGACATACTGTAGGGTTTAACTTCATTTATATTGCTGTAATAACTAAGGCATGTTGAAATAACGTATATTCAGCTACTGTAATAATCCTTAGAAAAAGTGCAAGCTTTAAATTTAGGGATAAACGTTAATACGTTCATATGCAAATCTAAACCTCTTTTCATGTGTAATGAATTTAAAAATCTCCAATGAATAATAACACATGGCACTAAAGGAAGAACACAAACTAACCGATGTGAATGCCCTTTGAAAAACAAAGCAGATGATCAGCCTCAGAAAGCAGACCATCAGAGAGTTCAAACCAAACAGTCTCCACCATCCAGATTGGACCGGTGGAAACTAACCAAGCACTGGAGCTTCGGGAGCCAACAGTTTGTTCAAACTATGGACCAGGGCGCAGGCTGATGAGGAGAGAGGAAAAAGGGACAAAGTGGAACTAAAGGCTGAGCTGGGGCGACTGGAAGCAGACCAGCAACAGAACAAATGGGTATCTCTGATTACAACTCATGGTGTCCACATGCATTTGCTCATGTCAGAACGGGAACGCATTAAAACCTGCTGGTAGAATACGCATCTACCTCACCCCTGCCTACCTGGATGAATACACACATTGTTTTATTCTCCAACTTGCAGTCTTCTTCGACATCATCAGAGAAAAAAAAAAAAAAAAACTTTCCAGAAACCAGTGTTGGGGAAGCTACTTTGAAACTCTAGCTTTCCAAGTGATTAAAGTACAGTAAAGCTTCTATTGAGAAGTAGTATGTTACAAAACTAGCCTCATAAAGCAGCAAACTACATTACTACACTAAAGCTGGAGGATAATATCTGTCTTTAAATATAAAATTACAGAATTATATAATTATCACACAATCCCTGGACCACAAAACCTGTCATTTGGCTGAGATTTAACTATTTGAAAATCTGGAATCTGAGGGTGCAAAAAAAAATTATATAATATATAATCTATAAATTTTTTTTTTTTTTTTTGAGAAAATCGTTTTTAAAGTTGTCCAAGGTCTTAGCAATGCATATTACTAATCAAAAAATAAGTTTTGATATATTTATGTTACATTTATACATATATTTATGGAACATGATCTTTACTTAATATTCTAATATTTTTTACCATAAAAGAAAAATTGATAAATTTGACCCGTACAATGTATTTTTGGCTATTGCTACAAATATACCCATGCTATCTAAGACTAAGGTTTTGTGGTCCAGGGTCACATTAGAAGCAGTATATATGAGGATTCAAACTTGAATAGGAGACTAAATGCAACAGAACAAAACAGAGTGCACCTTAACTTATATAATTTAGCTGGAAACACTGAATTTAACTAAATATTTTGATAAAAGAACACCTCTAATGTTACACTTCATCATCAAATGGGTGAATCATTTCTTGAATTGTTTCTTTTAAACAAACCGTCTGAACAAACAGGAGAATGTTGTGAATTTCCAACACTTCATGTAAGACAGAAGACCGTTTAGGAGAGCTCCTCAGCTCACTTGGCCGTAAAGCTGCATGCACAATACAACGTGAAATAAAATCCAGCCATGTAGTGTTTCATTGCGTTACACCTGGAAAAGATAGGCTACTTGGGAAAAAGCTGAACCAACTTTAACTACTGAAAAATGCCAGAAGTATCACTACTTTTGTCTTTTTCTATTGAGGGGGTAACTAACAAAAGGCTCACACGATAAAAAGAGAACACGTTATAGCCTACCACAGCACCACACACACACACTCCTGGCGTTGGTATTTTTCAGCGAGGAATATTTGAACTCTTCAGTGACATCTTTTTGGCTACTTTTATTCCCAACTGTTTCATAATTAGGATCAGCAACCGGTCCATATTGAGAGGAACTGGTAGTGATTAGAAGAGCGGACAACTTTCTGAAGAAAACGACTGGATGTCCCTGTGCAAAATTATCCACAAAGATACTAAGGTGTCACTAAGGTGTTTCTAAGTGGTTTGCATCTCTTTGGGCCTCATTCATAAAACACATGCAGAATGATTTTTCTGTGCAAACCTTTCATTAAATCGTTCTGACACAAATGTTCGAATTCATGAAACAATTTACGCTGGCTCTCTACCACATGTAAATGGTGCATAAAACATTCTGTGTTCTTTGTGGCTATCTGATGGCACTGAATTTTGATGCACATCCATAATAATACTGCCCAAGTTTGCCCTGCCTTTTTTTTTTCTGGTAACTGTACAACTTTGGGTAAAACCCAGTGCTCGTCACTGTCACTTTTTACTAGCCATACAATCAATGGAGGAGGGGTGGGACAAATAGATAGATTGTTTCAATGGACGCACATGCCTGGCCCGAAGTTAACTTCTGCTCAGTGTTTGTTTATTGGTCTGGCTAGTTACCGGGGAAGCCGCTCCAATAGCACCACCTGCTGGCAGAGAATGAATTAACATTTTCAGTCAGCCCATCTGATTTACACAGCAAACACACAGAGCAGAGTTGTAAATGTGAACCGGATATATTTAACACCGGGACAGATACAGTGCAAGTCTGTGAGAAAGACGAAGGGGGACAGCGACCATGGATCACCGCTGTGCGAAGAGAGACTTGGCAGCCAGGCAAGACATAGGTTTAACTTGCTAGCTAATGTAAATTACTTGTTATATATTTTGCTTGTTATCAGAAATAATCTACTCTAGAGGGACACCATTGTTATTGATTTTAAGTATACCAGAAACTATATACAGTGCACAGCATAAATGAGTACACCCTCTTTAAAACTTAACAAATTGAGCAATTACTCTTCACTTGAAAGAAATATTAGGATTCTTTGGAGATATAATGTTCCAACAAGTCGGCTTGATCAATTACCAAAGAAGAATGTCAAAATTATTTAGCAAATTAAGATTTTCCTATCAAAGTGATAAAATGTTGTGTTGCAAAAATGAGTACACCCTCCTGAAAGTTACTAAATAAAACTAAAAAAAAAAACAAAAGTGCATGTTTAAAGCTATTTTTGATCAACAGGCAAGTATACTGAACCAAAACTTCTAAAGACAAGTAATTTCCTGACAGTTAAAGGTGTTTTATAGCCTACTGAATCATACACAGACTTAATGCTGTCAACAATGAAACCACTTGGGAGAGAACTGCCAGGTGACTTATTTCTTAGCATAAAAGAGGACAGTGGTACAAGAGGAATACCAAATTATTGTTTTAAGTGTAAAAATATAGCAGAAGTAGCACTGACATTCAAAAACAATGGACTTGTGACAAAGCTCCTGAAATAATCAGGTCTTCACTTTAAGTTTTCATTTAATGATGAGTGAATTTTTGCTACAAAATGAGGCAGAGAAATACCTTGCAAGAGTATCAGAGCCGGCAAAAGCTATGAAAAGAGTGACACTTTATCTCACATAGTACGAAGCAGCCTGCAGAAGTGACATGCATGGTTATTGTCACCACTAGAATTACCTACTGTAGCCAAAGCACAGTGAACTCTTTTAACCTCTTCCAAGGCCCATATTTATAAAATATAGACTTCTGGGAATCCATACTCTGGTGTCAAGAGACCAAGTCAATCATTTCGGATCCAAAAGCATCCAAAATGTTCTGGTGTTGCTACAGGAGGAGTACAGGGAGAAGTGCCTGGTGCCTACAGTGACGTTCAGTGGTAGTAAAGCTCTTCTACAGGGATGTATGAGTGCTGAAGGTGTGAGGGAGCTGTGCTTTATCAGCGCTGTCATGAATTCACACACTACTATGTGATGTAATACAAAAAACTGAAACTGCAGATGCTACCCTCCCCTCGTTCCCTGCATTATTGGGCATTTTTTCAGCATGACAATGAGGATATTTATTTTCCCAAGGTGAAAATCTTTCAGTGGACATGTATTTCACTCAGTATTAACACTCTTGAGTAGCTGTGGGGGATTCTGTAGAGACAAGCTAAGCAAAACTCCCCATTAAAGACCAGGGCATTTAAGGAGGTCATCCTCCAGGAGTTAAACAGGACAGATGTGAAAATTTGCCATGAACTTGTACACTCAGTGCCAAGAAGGGTCAGAGCAATATACTTAATGTTCTGAAGGACATATTAAATACTAGAATATTATATATTTGCTGAATTACATCTAGGGTGTACTCATTTCTGCAATCCTTTATTTAAACAAAATTGGCTAATCTACTTATTTTACAGGAAATATTGGCATATATTTTGTTGTTTTTATTACGTATATGTTTAATACATTTAAATTTTGCCATCTTTCATGAATTATATTAGTGATCATTAAGAAAATACATCTTTTATATATATTAAGAGGGGGTGTACTCATTTATGCTGTGCACTGTATATCTATACCGACCAACCATCCTACTTGTACAACAACCAAACAACAGTGAAGTTAATATTGGTGGTATTTAAAGAGCAGGTCATATGGGTTTTTTTGCAGTTTGAAACATAGCCATCAATCAATATAAACGGTCTGCAAAGTCATTAATCCAAAAAGTGTATGATAAAGATATTGTCTCCCAAAAGAAAGAGCCGACTCCTTAAGGAGTCGTCATATTTTCAAATCTTTTGGCTGCTACCAATCTACCTCACTCTGCGAAATACGAACAGTCTGACCTACTCACAAACACTTCCACTAGTTAGTGTGTTTACATCATGTCGAGAAGACGCTTGGTTCAACGATACCACAGCAGTATAACTCAAATCTTTTTGTTGTGTGCTCATCATTTTACAGAGGACTGCTTCACTAATCTTGCCTTTTATCTTTGTTGGCTTCTCAACTTCTTCATTTGGACCAACAACGTATCCGAACCACAACCTATAAGTACGATTAATGTGTTACGTGTATGTTTTCAATTGAGAGCTCAAAATATACATTTTTTGTGATGTATACCTTGTGCAGCTTTAGGTTTCCAGGTAAACCACAATATTACGGTCTTACTGAAATAGTTCTGATAATTCACTGTGAAACCATTATTTCCTAAGAATGTGTTGATTAATGAAGACTATCATTGTTCTAATTACTTTGTGTAATAATACAGAAGGTAGACATATTTTGTTTTACAAACTGCATTGTTTCATCAGTTAGTAACCTTAGCACTCGGCTAACGTATCCATCATTATTGTTTTGTTAAGTGTTTACGGTTTAGCAGCTAAACTTTAGCTGTGGGTACGATTCGCTTGCATAAGCGTTTTTAGAACCGATTGGAGCACTGTATTATTGTTTATGTAAAGGTACATGCTTGGCCAATGGTAGCCAGGATTGCCAGGTTTTCACAACAAAACCCAACCAATTGCTACTCAAAACTAGCAAACAAAGCTCTAAACTAGCCCAAGCGCCTTCTGGGGTGTAAAATACACGTTTTTTTTTTTTACAGGATTCACCTAGCAAATTTGCATTCCAGAGGCTAAATATGACGTTATTGGGGTCGCTTCAACCCACAGACATCAAAAACAACTGCGGGCTTGGCAACACAGATAGTAGCGCTCGCTAACTTGTTCAAGTACTCCTCTCCGTGCCAATCACAACAGACTTGGCCAGCTGACCAATCAGAGCAGAGTAGGCTTATGGGAGGGAGGAGTTTACAGACCTTATGCTCAGAACTGATCGAACAAAATGTTTCAAAATCATTGAGAAATGACTATGTATAAATGTATATTCTGAGAAAGTTACAATGTTTTTTGACCTTGTATGCATTTAAACCTGTTGTAGGGGATTCCAACACAATATTAGGACACTTTAAAATACCATATGACCTGCTCTTTAATTTGTACATTCAGTACTACTCTTCAAAATGAGATACTTGTAATACATTCCTGTCGTGGACCATATCAACCAAAGCATCTCAGCTGAAATAACGCTGTGCTATCAAAGTGTTCTCATTTTCAGAAGAGTGGCTGGCATTTTTTCAGCTAGCTAAAAACGCTTTGGTGGACACATTTTAATTTAATATTTATTGTTAGGCACATGGCCTAGGCTTTTTTGCATTTATGAAATCTACTGGAGCCAAACCTGAAAAGGGAGTCCAGAATATTCAACTGCATCCCTGGACACATAACTTGCGTACTTGTAATTCATAGGTGGGAATTTTACTAATTGTGAATGAGCGTGCCTGTGCGCCCCATTTACAACTGATTTGAATTCATTGACGTACGTGTTCAACTATCAAATCTGATGTTTACGAGGCGTTTGTGAATCTGGAGGGGAGTTTTCAGGAAGGTCTGTTTTGCATGCAAATTACTCTGAATTTACTCATATATTTACGCAAGTTTCATGAATGAGGCCCTTTGACTCTAAGGCCTCAACTGTCCTAAAAATATTCAAAAGCTCCATAACTTTTGCTTGTGATTAAGAATAAGAATTTGTAGGGAAAAAAAAGTGTTTACTTGCAACTTTTACCTGATAAAATAGAACTTAGCATAACCAGAAAAAAATACATATTTACAAAATGTATAAAACTGCCCATGAAGTCTAAGAAAAATTGAGAACTTCTATATCGTCTCTATGACATTTTAGTACCAAGATATGCCAATGTAACTGTTTTTGCCCATTTTAACCACCGGCAAAGCAAACATATAAACTGACTGCTAAGAAGTATCATGTCTGCACAGAACAAGTTACATGGAAAATTTAAATGGTTATAGATAAAGAAATGCCCCTAAATTGTGCAGTAGTGATGCCTGCCTTAGAAAACCACCACCAATGGAGCTTTCGCACAATAACATCTATGATGATTAGTTTTATTCCTCAGTGTAGAAGGACAAGAAAGGAAGCAAAGAAAGATATGTTAAGGAGAGTGGAAAAAGCGAGGCCAGATTTTTATAGTGCTTGGGAGATCTTAATGTCTATTTGGCGTTTCATATTCTAATGCACTCCTTGCCCCATCTTGGTCTAATAACTGTAAAAGAAAGCAGAGGACTTTTCTGCATTCCAATGAAAAATCCACTCAATTTCTCTCATATGTGTTCCCTGGGTCTTCTCTGTGTCTCTGTGCACTGTCCTTGAAGCAGTGTCCATACACAGTGTTCCACGATTCCTCTGGCGTAAACAAAATCGACCTGAAACGATCTTTGATTCAGAACAGATTGGTAGCTCTTTTTCCTCCAGACTGGATGACTAGATGGTCAAAGATAAGATGAAAGGAAAAATGGGGGAAAAGCACATTGAACTACTGAAGAACAAGGACTTCGTCCTTCCCTCAGAGTCCTCACGCTGCAACCCAGCTGTGAGCGTCAGGTCAGATGTGAGCACATGAGGCAGCTGTCAAAGAATGGTTCTGATACACCTCCAGGCATTACTCAGACACGAGCACTCACACACAAGCACACACACCTGTTTCATGGCGGTCTCTCCGATCTTATCCGAATGCTTGCGGATGCTCTCCAGGAAGTCTTTGAGGTCAGACATGGAGACGTCTCTGATCTGTGTGCGCAGGCGTGGGATATTCTCTGCCATGATGGCGCAGAAACGATACGATCCCGCTTGAGGCAAACAACTCTCCTCCAACTGTTCCAGGGTTCGTAGTGCTGGGTAGTATCTGGGGTAGAACACAGCAGGGTCAGAAATGATTGTGTATATACCTGCTACTTCAAATGAGTTCACACGCAGGGCTCAACAATAAGGTTTTTCAATTGCCACAAAGCAACAACTGTGACAAAAATATTTTATATGAAGAAATGAATAATTACTACATAAATAATATTTATTGTGGCATTTTTGTATACATAAATTAAATATTTTGTAATACTTTTAAATGTTAATTAAATTTTTTATACTTTGTATTTTTTCATACACAATTGAAGTCAAAATTTACATACACCTTGCAGAATCTGCAAAATATTAATTATTTTACTAAAATAAGAGTGATCATACAAAATGCACGTACAAAATACAGAAGGTTCAAACACTCACTGATGCTCCAGTAGGAAAAAAGATGTATTAAAAGCCAGGGGTGAAAACTTTTTGAATTAGAAGATCAGGCTAAATTCAACTAATTTTGTCTTCTGGGAACATGTAATCATCTTCTGTAGATTCTGAAGGACAGTACTAAATGAAAAAAAATGTAATATTTAGGCAACATGAGAAAAATGCACACATCCTCATTCCGTTCAGAAGTTTACACCCCTTGCTCTTAATGCATAATTTTTCCTTCTGGAGCATCAGTAAGCATTTGAACCTTCTGTAATAGCTGCATATGAGTCCCTCAGTTGTCCTCAGTGTGAAAAGATGGATCTCAAAATCATGCAGTCATTGTTGGAAAGGGTTCAAATACACAAAAATGCTGAAAAACCAAAGAATCTGTGGGACTAGAAGGACTTTTCTGAAGAACAGCAGGAAATGTAAATGTTCAAGACAAACAAGGGACTAAACAACAAAAAAACAAAGCAATTTTTATAAATTCAACTATTATTTTATCTTGTGGACTAAATGTAAATGCCTTGTATGTGAAATACCTTATTCAGGTCAGCACTAAATAAAAAACAACATGCATTCTGTGTGATCCCTCTTATTCTGGTAAAATAATTAACATTTTGTAGATTCTGCAAGGCGTATGTAAACTTTTTATGATGTATATTTATGTATATTGTATGTATTTTTTTAATATTTTGTAACATTAAACATTTTAAATTTATTACCAATTCCAAGGTTTCCAAGATTATCACAATTTACTCTCACTCTTCTAGCAGAAACAAAAATTAAATACATTACAATAATCCAATACTTTAAGTTTGCTAAGCATAAAAACACACCTACTGTACATGACCAACAAACATAAGATTGCACTGAAGGGCAAATGGCAGTCATTTAAACTGACCCAAAACTCTCAAAAAACTCCCCAGGCCATCCTTATTATCACGCCTTGCACATGCAGTGCATGTTCTTAACCTTTGGTTAAAGACTCAGATCTCAGCATGATAACAATTTAACCTAATCAAGATGATCTCAGAGATGAGCTATGCTCATTGCACACATGCACACACACTCAATACAGCATCACAGTCACGCAACATTACACAGCAGACCCGACGCCGGGGAGAGAGTCTCTCTTGGCCGACCCTGCCGCTACCTCCAGGCTAATGGCAAAACCAAGCACACGAGAGAGACGGAGAAACACGGAGAGCAGAGATAAATAAAAAAACAAAATGGATGGAAAAGTTGCAGGCCAATGCTGATGCTTAGGTCACACAGAGGACAAGACAAGACAGCAAAGTCAATGCTTCAAAAACAGTTAGCGTGGCACTTTTCAAACAACTTTGGAACTAGCTTTTTTGTTGTGACCCACAAATACGACAATTGCTTTGCGGTGGATCACCTTTTTAAAAATATAAAGCCAACTATATATATATATATATATATATATATATATTTATTTTATTTTATTTTATTTTTTTTTTTTCATATTTTTATATTAAAAACTATTTCTTTTCTTTTTTTTTTAATAAAAACCGCTACATTCTTCTAAAAGATTCTGTATTTAGTGTTTTCTTTCGACACACTACCAAAATGATTTTAGATGCATGATTATTTTCAATTCAAATCATGAATTCAATTACAGTCAACTTCAGCAGTCCTATTTTTAAATAATTTTTTTTTACTCTCTCAAACATTTTTCACAGATGGCCCCTGAAAGCTGCAACGTGCTTGTAAGAGCTGAGCGCTCATGAGGATAGACAGAGATAAATAGATAGAAATGCAGGTTAAAATTCTTTATCATCTCCACCCGGTTCCCCCCTTTCACTCCCTCCATCTTTCTGTCATATGTCTACTGTCCTTGACAAAAAACATAAATAAGAAAGATGCATGAAAATGCTGAGATTTGGGACAGTTCGATGTATCCAGCTGCTACAGCTAAGAAAATCCAAACCAAATGTGTCCTCTGTGTCTGACTCCTGACAGCTGCCAAATGCTGCTTTGGACATCTCAGACATGTGAAAAGCTCTCTCTCTCGTCTGGTCACTGCTTCAGTCACATCAGACTAGATGAGATACTACAGTGGTCCAGTGATCTATGGTCTGTTTAAATCATCAACACCTCGCTCTCTCTCTCCCAGCTGTAAATGTCCTGTTCTCAAATTTATTTATTTTTTTAAATAAAGGTGTTAAAATGTTTTGGGTACTGAACTGCACTTGTGTACTGTATTTAACTTCAACCTTGATAAGTTTATCTCTAGTGCCATCTAGTGCTCATCTGCAGCATACACAAAAAAAGTCATGAGCTCATGTCATACCTTTTGGCTCTCATCTGCTCCTGCAGTTTGCTGTACATCTCCAACACTGCAAAAAAAAAAAAAAAAAACAAAATACATGTGAAATTATGGAAAAACAGTCAAGAGAACAGTTTGTGAACATTCAAGCAGTACCCCAAAAAAAACACACACTACAGTTTAAAAGTTTGAGATCAGTAGGATGTTTTAATGTTTTTGAAAGTCTCTTATGCTCACCGAGACTTCAGCATCATTTTTGCTCAAAAACACAGTGAAAACATAATATTGTGAAATACTATTACAATATAAAATAACTGCTTTCTATTTTATTTTAAAATGTAATTTATTCCTGTGATGACAAAGCTGAATTTTCATCAGCCATTACTCCAGTCTTCAGTGTCAAGTGATCCTTCAAAAATCATTCTGATGTGCTGTTTTGTTTTTCAGGATTTTTTTCAACGAAGAAGAGCATTTATTTGAAATAGAAACATTTTGTAACGTTATTTAACATTGTAATATTATGTCTTTACTGCCTCTTTGTATCACTTTAATGCATCTTTGCTAAAGTATTAACTTCAAAAAAATAATTACAACAAACAGTAACTAAAGTAACTAAAAGCCTGATGTTTTTACTAGGGTTGTGACGATGAGGAAATTTCCCAACCGGTTAATCGACATGTGACAACACCGGTAATACCGGTATCACCGTGGGGGTGGGGGTTTCCTCTTTTCCTCTTTTTTTCTGCTTTTAAATAGCTTATAAATGCGTGCGTATTATACTTTCACTTTCAGTTTTGCGGGAATTGGCAGTTCGGCGTCAATTGTTTGAATGGACGACAGCGAAACAAACAAAAAAATAAAATAAATCACTGATATTAAACACAGAACTTTTATTAACATAACGAAAAAAAAAAAAAAAAAAACACAACAATGCTACAGGCTGAAAAAACTGTGGAAGTTGGAACCAAACAAATAACAACCATAGAACGTTTATTACGTAGCCTATGTTAGAACATTTTTAAAACGAATAAGAAAATAAAATAGAAAGATAAATAAATAAATTGCACAAAGTTTAAATAAGATTAAACGAATGAACAAGAAACGAATATAAAAGAAAAACTTCCAAAATGACATTAGGCTACAAAAATGACAAGTCAGCAGTCTTTAAAAAAATAAATAAATAAACAAAAACACTATAAATTGGCATTTATTAACAGTGCAGTCTACATGTTCTTTGCCAGGAAACCCAACATGTTGACCATCTCTGGCTTAAGATGGGATCTTGTGGGGCTCACTATGTTCCCCATCGTGCTGAACACTCTCTCGGATGCGCAGCTTGTTGTGCACACGCAAAGATTTTGGCAGCCTCATTCTTGTGGCGCGCTTGAAGGTGTGTTTATAAATTAGTTGTGTTTCCTCCAGATGCTGCCACCTTTGTCAGGCAAAGTTTGCAGATTGCCTCATTAACAGTTTCAGGTTCCCTGTTTGCATTTGGTTTGAACCCAAAATATTGCCAAACAGGCGCTTTTGCATTGCGTTTTGACACTAAATCGTCCGCCATTCTCTTTCTGTAAATTCGACTCCTCTCGTTCTCCTCACGTGATAAATGAAATATGACGCATTGTAGCCATGTTCAGTTTTTATAGTGCATGCTCTCGTCTTAAATAAATTATTTAGAATTATATTTTCCATTTAATTCAAATAAATATTTAATAAAAAAACAAATACTTAAAAAAAAAAATATATATATATGGGGACGGAGTCACGGTGGAAAAGTGATGTCACCGGTGTTGCATCTTAAAACCGGTAACACCGTCAACACCGTCTATCGTGGCAAGCCTAGTTTTTACCTGGTAAGCAGTGTGTGAGTTTGTCAATGGTGGTGGCGATATTCCTCTGCTGCAGACGGCACTGTCTCAGCTCATCCATCGATGTCAGGAGCTACAAGAAAGGGAACTCATTTTAATAATGCTCAATGTTATTAATATACTAATATATTTGCTTATAATGTTACAAGTTCTGAATCAAAGACTAAACTAAGCAAGCAGAATACACACCTCCTTGCCATCATTTTGGAGCTTCTGATTGGTCTCAGTCACCTGACACTGAAGAAGACAAAACAACCAATTATCCAGGAGCAATCAAAACAGAACCTATATATATGTCTGGATTTTTCATGACCTATTACACACAAATGGTTGAAAACTTTTCTTAGTTTAATTAATAATGTTTTTCTTTTCCTGTTTTTTTCTGGTTTTTAGGATTTCATCACTTCCTCTTTCTGCACCTTGAGTTTCTGGGCTTCTCCGCGCACTTTGAGCAGCTCAGTAATGGAGTCCACAAAGCCCTGGAAGTGATGGTTGCACATCTTCTCAATTTCGCGGTCGTGATTCCGGATCCGCCCCTCCAGTTTATCCATGAAGAGTCCATGTTCCTGCCCATCATAAACAGACCTTTCCAGGAAAACAAGGGTAAAAAAGAGACAGTGTCAAAATTTCTATATATAAAAACACATGTAGTCTACATTACAGCTATGCTACATACAACAAATTATACTATTACTGATTGCTTCCACATGTAAAAAAGGACAACTGAAAAGATTAGCAAAAGATACAGGAAGTGCCTTGTTGCTATTTAGTTGTTTTGAAATTACCCAGATAGCAAAATGACTCCGGACGAATCCGAATAGCCATCCACTTGCACAGCGTAACGGATGCAGAACAGAAAAGGGATCCGGATTACGGATCCAGACCAGATCTGGTCCAGACCCTACCAGTATCCACGTATAAAGTGGTTCAACCAGCCCAGATCCAATCCGAACTTGCTGATGGAGTAGCTCATTGGGCCCAGATCTGATCTGAACCCCTTGATGAAACAACTCATCCGAACCGGATCCGATCTAGACTCGTTCATTAAGTGGGTCTATACCTTATTTAAAATAGGTAACCTGGCCAAAACTAGGTATGAAAATATCTAAAATAGAGCTGTCAAACAATATATAGACTTCATTGCTCTATAAAAGCTTTAATATTTAGAATTAAAATTAGAGACTGTAAATACACTGAATAGGTTTTACAGAAAAAAAGGCAACCATAAATTGTACAAAAACATTGTTTTATTTAATGAAAAACTATAAATAAAATAAAATAAAATAACTCTAAACAATAGTACTGACTCAGTTCAATAACTTTGTAAAGTTAACATTTACACATGAATTAGTTCAATTCAGTCATAAGGAATTCTATAGTACACGAAAAAAAACATGGTAACACTTTTAAAATGTCCTTGTTACACGTTACATGTACTTACTATTATAAATAATAATTAATTATGCAAAATTACATGCAAGCAACCCTAAGCCAAACCCTAATTACATAATACATACATGTAGTTAATTAATATTACTCAGTACTTGAATGTATAATTACACCGTAACAAGGACACCTTAAAATAAAGTGTAACCAAAATCATTATTCACATTGTGCCAGTCAATTTGACAATTAAGCACCTTTGGAGAAAACAAGTGATGTCAACCCAGGCCAATTCAGTTCAAGTTCTGTCATTATGCAAGTGTCAGTACAGTCAAACCAAATATTATTACTCAATATTCAGTGTCTTTTATCAAATATAATCAACGACTTTATAAATGAGACAGCTCTTCTGATTGAGTGAGTGAATGCAAATTAAGTCTCTGTAAAAAAATCTTTTTCCACGCTCACTGACACTAGTTATTCACCACTAGATGGCAGTAAAAGATATGAAATAAACACTCCTCTAGAAGCGCAGAACTTCAGATGAATCCAAGAACAACTTGTAAGTGCATATATTTTTCTTTTTTTCTTTTCTTTTTTTTTTTTTTTTTTTTTTTTGAAACCAGAACAAACACAGCAAATGGCAATTTCAAAATATATTCAGTATTACCCCATCTTCTCCTCTGCAAACACACAAAAAAATTGCTTTATTCCACATAGCAATGTTTTCTTTTGCATAAAACTAAGTACGGAATCTACCTGACTGAGATACATACCAACAGGTTTCTAGAACAAGTGACAACAGAACACAATTCGATTAGATCTGATTCAATTCAATTCAATTCAATTGAATCAGGGGGAGCCTGTCCCTCTCTGCATGACGTAGATATCACACTCTCCTGACAGAGGTTATCATATGTAAATGAACCATGATTAATAGTGTAGACAATGTCATAATAAGGACTGTCAGGGAAGCATGTTATATCCTTTTCAGTAAAATACAGACTAATTCAGGACACAAACACACCAGCACAAGGCTTCACCTGAGCACAGCCTTCCTGTGGCTCAGGAAATATCTTCCTTCCATTAGCGCAGTCTTGACGTCACTGATGACTTCCTCCACAAACACCCACACACAGTAAACACACCTCAAATCCAGGGCTGCAAGGTAAAAACACTTCCAAACCTGAATTTAGCATTTTTATCTAAGATGCTGGAAGGAAATGTACAGGAAAGAAACGAACACTGGGACAGACAAATGGGCAGACATGATACAATTAGTCACGCAATGCCTAAAATACTCTATACGGACAGAAATGACTATTAAAAGTTGGCATGAAACAGAAACTACGTCCTCAAATGAGGAGAAAAAAAAATCATTGGCAAGACTTCGGCACGATTGTTGGATCGTTATGGGCTGCTAATTACACAACCTTATTGGCCAGGCCTTGCAATGAAGTACATCAGTGAGCAGATATTTAAAATGGTTGGGGGGTGGGTACGGATAAGGTGGGGGATTAGCCTAACTCTAGCAGAGAGCCACTTCTGGGAGGCCTCAACAAGCCACAGCGCGGCTGGTATAAACACAAGCATTGACTAGAGTGGCCGCGATCAGCTCCGGTGGCCGTGTCGGAGCCACGCCATAGAAGTATGCAGTGTGTGCTAAAAGATTTATTCATCATAGAGTGTAAATCGCTTCATTTATAATGCGAGTGTTTTTTTTAAAATAAAACAGTCCAGCCTCCATGTTTTGATGTTGGAGCAGGGATGTAAGTTAGACAAGAATTGAGTGATTGACGTGTTGTGTTGCTGGATGTAATAATGAATGTAGTGGTTGTCATTCACTCCCGACATCTGAGCTGCTGAAGATGCAGTGGATTACGTTTGTTTGTGAAGGGAATGCGCCTCCCGATCTACATATATCCATCTATGTTTGTTCGAAACATTCGTGATCCAGCTTCACTTACAGCAGAAGTGAGTATAAGGGTTTTTTTAATAAATCTTTGCGATCACCTTTCCTAATAATGTGCTAGTTAGCAAGTTTAGCGGCTAAATGTGGCTAAACTAAACAGGCTCGTCAATCCACAGAGAGAAGAGAGGTGCGAGCCGAGCAGCGCTCATTTGCATTTAAAGCAGCCTCGACCAGAAAGGGATGATTTTTGCAGAGCTGATTTTGGCAAGGTAAAAAGGGTATTGTTTTACACTACCATTGAGAATTTTTAACCAAAGTGTATTATAGACTTTTCATTAAGACCCTAAAGAATCATATCAACTTGTGAAATATGGGCATCCGATGACCCCTTTAACTAATAGAGCAGACGAAACTTGTTGCTTTGGCAAGGGGCGTGGCAGTACAGAACACGGTCTAAGCCAGTCACAACGCACTGGGACAGCTAACCAATCACAACACATTTAGTTTTTCGGAAGGCAGGCCTTCATCAAACCTGGAAATAATCGAGCCATTTGCGCCAGGCTGGGGAGAAAGGTATTGTAATGATGTAAATTATGACTTTGTAAAAGAGCATAACAGGACCCTTTTAATAGGGGGTATGAGGGCACTTTGTTTTTGTTTTTTTTTGGAAAAATTTCTGATTCTTTCCTCCCATTGCTTCTTGTCTCCTCTGACATTCTATCATAGGCAAAAACACAATAAATGAATAAATGAATGCTAATAAAAAATAAAGAAAAAGTAAAGAAAAAATAACCACTAAACTTTTTGGAAGCAAGGGTCATCTTCAATAATCTGTGTTGCGCAACTCCCTTAGCAAGACTCACAAAAACAACTACAGAGATGGGAACAAAAAGCTGAACAAATCATAAATAGCCCAGCTGCAGTGGTCCAGCTGTGTGAGACTCTACAGCATCTGGCTAAAGAACATCTCTCAGTCCAGTTATTTGAAAAAATAAATAAATAAACAAGCATCAGGCATTATTGTAATGATTTTCCCTGTTTCACAGCATGGGTAAACCATAAATCAACCTTACTCGATAGGACATCACTTCTGGCTCACACAGTTACAAGCACTATTGGGGAAAAAGGGCGACGTTCCCAAAACTGAAATGTGATACTCTCCTTGAAAAAAACTGGAGCCTGACATTTTCCCAACACTCTCTGGTAGAGAAATAATGGACATGTGACAGAGAGAGAGAGAAAGAGAAAAAGCTGTTTCCACTCAAACTTGTCACACACACACTCTCCAAACATACAAACATGCCTGTCACTTAACTGAAAGAAAGGCCATCATGTCCAGAAATGTGTTATACCAAATCAATGGACCATTACTCTGCAACTACTGTGCTTTTCTGCTCTGATATGGACACCAAGGGTGTCATAAAATGAACAACTGAAGGCCATCTGTGTCTCCATTCCTTTAAAAACAGAGCTGTAAATTCAGCTTTGCCATCACAGGCATAAACTACGGTCATTTAAAATTTGAATGACACAATATTACTGTTAGATTATACTGGATCTATTTGAGCAAATGCAGTCTAATTCATTCAATCTAGGCATGACAACATTGCTCTGAACCTGTTACACAGCATTCTTATTAAGAACATTTACTCTGTAAACTGTCGTCACCCTCGACTAACTTAAGGGAAACCTATGCTTATGTGCGCTATTATGTCATATCCTGTTGGCAGACTAAAATCTAGAGATAGCTCAATGGCAGCTGGGAAACAGAATGGATCGGAAATAGAGCACAGGATCTAAACTTAGAAGGCCTGCAAACACACGTCAGCACCTCACACCAACAATAGCAGTGCACTTTTCTGGCTATGATGTAACAGCACACCTACCGATCTGTACTTCTATCTTTTCAAACTTACTGTACCAGGCAGTTCAACAGAGGTAAAAAGTGTAAAATAAACCACTGCCTAGTCTTCACTGAATGGATTAAAGCTAACAGATGACTGCAGTTGAGCTGAAAAATTATTAACAGAATTAAGAATTTACTAAATTTGTATTTAAAAAAAAACTATGTTACCGAAAATGGTACCAAGAAGCGTGGAATGTTACTGGTACCGACCACTGAAATTTTTTCTCAGTTTACACTCCATATACCTTAATGACAAAGCAAAAAACAGATATAAAAATAAAACATTAAAATAAGTACATTGCATAAATATTCATACCCTTAACTCAGTACCTAGTTGAAGCACCTTTACAGCCTCAAGTCTTTTTGGGTATGATGCGACAAGCTTTGCACATCTGCAACTGGCAATTATCTACCATTCTTCACCTCACCTCTTCATCTCTCAAGCTCTGTTAGCTTGGAAAGGGGCTGGCAGACATTTTTAGGTTTCTCCAGAAATTTTTGATTGCGTTCAAGCCAAGGCTCTGGCTGGGCCACTCAAGGACGTTCATAGAGTTGTCTATAAGCCACTCTTGCTCTGTGCTTAGGGTTCTTGTCCAGCTGGAAGGTGAACCTTCTGACCAGTCTGAGGTTCTGAATGCTCTGGACTGGGTTTCATTAAGGCTATCTTAATATTTTGGTGCACAGAGCTTTTTTTCTACTCCGAAGAGTTCATCAGACCAGAGAATCTTGTTTCTCACAGTCTGGGGGTCCTTTAAGTGCTTTTTTGCAAATTCCATGTGGGTTTTCATGTGTCTTCATTGAAGAGAGGATTAAGTTTGGCCACACCGCCATAAAGACTGGATCGGTACATTGTTGCATTGATGTTTGTCCTTCTGTAAGTTTCTCCAATCAGCATATCTGACCATGGAGCTCAACTAGAGTGACCATCAGCTTCTTGGTCACCATTATAACTAAGCCCCTTCTCCATCAACTGCTCAATTTGACCAGGAGGCCAGCTCTAAGAAGAGTTGTTCTTCTGGATATTATGGATAATGGAGGATACATGCTTCTGTGAACCTTCAATGCAGCAGAAATTTTTTCTCAATTCTTCCTCAGATCTGTGCCTTGACACAAGCCTGTTTCTGAGCACTATAGGCAGTTATTTTGACCTTTTCTGAGGAGTGTGTGTCTTTTCAAATCCTACTCATTCAAATGAATTTGCCACAGTTTAACTCAAAGTGTAGTAACATCTACAAGCGAAATAAGTGCTCCTGAGCTCAATTTCAAGTTTCCCAGAAATACTTATGCAATGGATTTATTTCAGTTTTTTATTTCTAATAAATCTGCAAAGTTGTTACAAACCTGTTTTGTGCTTTGTCATTATGGTATATGGAGTGTAGGTTGATGTGAAAAAAGTAATTTAAAGCAGTTTAACATATGGCTGCAACATAAAGTGAAAAAAATGAATACTTTTGCAAGGCACTTCACCCATATACTACAAATAGAAACAAGTGCTGAATTGGTGTACAAATAGAAACAAGTGCTAAATGTCAGTCAGTAACAATTTGGCAGAAAATTCAGTTTTCTCGTTTCCCTGACTATGGCTGCAACAACTAATCAATGGAATTGATAAGCAAGAATAAAACTATAGGAATATAGGAAATTAATGTGTCATTTATTGCGTAAATCACTATAAAACATGTACATACCGGCACACACTAATTGCTTTTTACAATATAATTACTTTAGAGATAAGATTCATTCCATGCGGTATCTGCATGCTCATACATTACAGGCTTTGAAAGCAAACACTGTCCTGGACAAAGTTTGGCCCTCAGGTTCTGGTTTATTGACCCTGGACTAGATCCTTCTCTGATGGCAAGGGCTGAACTCCATCTGGAGGATCTGAGGTAACGTTAGAAGCTCTAAAAGAGGAAATAGTCGTACGCAGTGTGCTGGCTAAACACTAAAATCTGATCACTGTCTAACAGAGGGAACAGTTTACAGTCACTGCAGTTTATGACTCAAATCACTGTCTCATCTGTGTCCCTAAATAATCTGTAATTTCATTAACCTTTGAGATTTATTTTTGTATAAAGTTAACCAACAAAGAACCTAACAATACAACTCTAGCATGTCATTTTTAGCATAATAACACGGAATTATTCAAACGGGAGAGCAATGATTGCGTTCACATGTGATTATTAGCTGTAAGAAAACAACAAGGCACGAGATACTGAACATCTCTTCTCACTCACTACAATAAGCACAAAAGTTGATAGTGCTGTTCAGCCAAGGCAAACACTATTGCAGTACAGTGATGGTAGCAGATGATAACTGAATTATTAATTCTGATTTATCACAATTCTCACCAAGACAGCCGACTGACAGATACAAGGTTCTGCAGACTGCAAAAAGTGAAAGTAAGAGCATTAATAAGAATGTGTCCAATCAGTAATGTTCAGCATAGTATACAAATTATCCCAGTAAAAATTGTGTTTATGAATTTATGGACGTGTATTTCCTAGTTGTAGTAAATTTTCTTTATGCAGAGAAAAAAATAGAAAAAAAAAAAAATGTAAACAAATGTTGCCTTGGTGAACATAACTTCTTTTAAAAACATCTACTGACCCCTAACTTTGGATGGTAGTGTATGAATCTATAGACTAAAGACTCCAGCAACAGCACTGATAAGAGAGAACACACATGTATGGAAACATGCAAAAACAGAGGTATGCACCAGGAACCGTATGGCACAGAAAAATCTAAGGTCTTGTGGGAGGTGGCAGAGAGTGGGAGTGAAAAAAAAGAAGAGAAAGGTAGTAGCAGTCACCCTAGAAACTGTAAATTTCTCTGTGGGTATAAACACAGCAACAGTGAGGGCAGAGACAGGCCTTAGTGCAACAGCTGGGGAGTAAGAAACAAGTAAAACCTTCATGTTACAACAGACTGATAAATGATGTGTGTAGCAGTGCAATGCCAGAAGTAAAGCACTAAGCAACACAGAATGTTGCCCAACCTCTAAATTTTACAAACATTACAGATTTTGCAAGTACTTCTTGCACACAGCAGAGCACAAAATGTCAATATTAAATCTAACTGTTTAGAGAGCAGTTCTGTTTAAACCAACGCAAAGGCACATTGCAAGTAACTGAAGATCACAGATTAAAATTAAAGGTGCACCAAGAAACTTGTGTCTAAAAATATGACATGTATAAAATGTTTTACACTTAAATGAGAAGAACAGCACAATCATATCAATGAGAAATGCAAAAGGATGTTTTATTCATGCAGTGGTTGCCACTTCATGGGCTCACATGACAAGTAGCTTTTTTTATCTCACAATACTTTCTCACAATTCAAATCTAACTTGATTAGGAGTTATTAAGTCAGAATTGTGAGACATGAAACTTGCAATTCTGAGAACATCAGTCTTTTTCCCCCTAAAAACCGGACTTTATAACATAGCAAAAAAAAAAAAAAAAAAAATCTGCATAATGCTCTATCCATGCCAACATGCCAGAAAAAAACACTGATGTACAGTGATGGGGGTGAAAACTTTTGAACAGGATGAAGATGTCCAAATTTTCTTATTTTGTTGAAATATCTTTTCTTTTTCAGTGAGTATTGCCCTTCGGAATAACAACAGAAGATGCTCGCATGTTTCAAGGAAGAAAAATTAAGTACAATTTACCTTCAAATTCCAAAAGTTTGCACCCCCTGGCTCTTAACGCATCATGTTTCTGTCTAGAGCGAATGTTTGAACCTTTTTTAATAGTTGTGTTTGAGTCCCTCAATTGTCCTCAGTGTGAAAAGACGGATCTCAAAATAATACAGTCACTGCTGGAAAGAGTTCAAACATGCAAAAGATGCTGGAAAACTGAAGAATCTGCAGGAATTTTTCTGAAGAACAGCGCTCGGTTTAGCCGTTCAGATCAAACAAGGGACTCATGAACAAACACATAAAAAACAGTCACAGATCATCCAGGTAACCACACATAGTATGAAGGACCAAGGGTTTCCAAACTTTTGAAGGGGGTTATTTTAATAATTCCAGCTATTTTTTGTCTTGTGGACTATATTTAAACAACTTTTTACTCAATACTAAACAATACTTTAAGACACTAAGATACTAAATAAAAAAAAAAAAAAAAACATGCATTTTGTATTATGTTGTTAAAATTATTCACATTTTCATCGATTCTGCAAGCGGTTCCCAAACTTTTGCATGCCACTGTATATGGACAAAGCAAATAAAATATTACTTTGTGTACAAGTACTTAATCTGGCCTTTTTTTTTTTTTGGAAGACAAATCAACTAAATAAAAACAACAACAGGCAGTTTGATTGTCTTTAAAACAGCGGAAGCCATTAAGATCTTATCAAAGTCCTAATCTAGTAAACCACCACTTCACTGTGGAGAGAAAAGGAAAAATTATTTTAAGCACTTCTGGTAATACCAAACAAAAGACTTAGAGAAGTTAAAGCAGCCATAGCCCACTGAATATCCTTCAACCAAAAGCATCTCAGAGTTTTACAGCGGGGCCTGCAAGCAATCTCGTGTGTGTTTTTGCAGTGACTCAACTGGGTGTGGACCTGGCTGCACCTTTGTGGTAAATTGGTCTCTGCTTCTCTGCAGAGGTTTGTGTCTGCAAAAACATTGAACATAGGAAACCATAGCCTAAAACTTTGCTCTGCTTAGCAGTACCTGATCATTAAGACTAAACAGAATAAAGCAAAGCATTTAAAATTTTATTCCAAGTCATGTAGGTAGCTTACAATTCAGGTCCCAACTGCAAGAAATGTCTAAAGTAAAGAAACCACTGTTATAATAAAAACAGAACACAAGAAAAAACCCATAGTTATAACACAAACTATAAACAGTATATATAGTTTTTCATAATTAAAGGCGTTTCTTGCAACTAGCTCCAGACCTCTGCTCCAGTCTTGGCGCCCTGAAGTTGGAGATCTGTAAGTGATTTCCTTCATCATCAAGGGTATTGTTTGCAGGTTAAATGTGTGTGATTGAAGGTCATAAGTTGCCGGTCTAAAGATTCCCCACTGTTCAGCAAGTAAATGGAACGAAATGGGGAAGCAGTAAGACAATTGATTGGTGACGTGTGTGTGTGTGTGTGTGTGTGTGTGTGTGCTTTTGTGCTTCCAGATTCCAGATTGGTTAAAATTTATAATTTTATAACTTTTGTTTGCCACTTTACCATTAATATTACTTACAGTTTCATGCAAAAGTTTAGGAACCCCTTGCAGAATCTGTGAAAATGTGAATAATTTTAACAAAATAAGAGAGCTCATACAAAATACATGTTATTTTTTTATTTACTACTGTCATGAGTAAGATATTTTACAGAAGATGTTTACATATAGTCCACAAGACCAAAAAATACCTGAAATTATTAAAATAGCCCCCCTCAAAAGTTTGGGAACCCTTGTTTCTTAATACTGTGTGTGGTTACCTGGATGATGTACGACTGTTTTTTTTTTTTGTTTTGTGACGGTTTTTCATGAGTCCCTTGTTTGATCTGAACAGTTAAACTGAGCACTGTTCATCCATGTCCTGCAGATTCTTCAGTTTTCCAGCAGCTTTTGCATATTTGAACCTTTTCCAGCAGTGACTTTGAGGGACTCAAACACTACTATTAAAAACATTTTCACAGATTCTGCAAGGGGTTCCCAAAACTTTTGCATAAAATTGTATATTCAGGGTTAGGAGTTTGTTCCAAAACCCAAGCCATATCTAGAGACCAGAATAACATGCACACATGCCTAAACAACCTAGCAATGCATAAAATAAAAAAAATGTAGCTTATCACATTGTTTTATATATAACCAAACACTTTATTGAATATTTTTGCAATATCTTTTAATGCAAGCCATGGAAATCCTATGAGACACTGATACAGTTCTCAGCTTCTGTTCTTTAAATAAGCAGTCCTTGAAAAATGTTCCTGCGCAATTATTGGCTAAAGTGCTGTGAAATTCCTCAGGTGGATGCAGGAGAGCCCAAAATATTTACAACATTCCTCTTGCCATAATTGGAACGAAGAACTGTGTTTTCAAAGCTTCTGTCCTCTCTTCTTTTTGAACTGAAATCACCCTACAGGGGTCAACAACTGCCCACACAAAGTCCAGGAAATCAAGGACATTGAAGACAGACAGAAATCTAAAACTTTTAAACTGAAGAAACGAAAAATTAAACTGAAAAGAAACTGGATAAGACAGACATGGAGAAAGAGAGTAAGAGAGAGTTTGTGATAGCTGAGAAGGTATATGCAGAACAAACAGTCAAGTGTCTAGCATGCAAGTCACTGTGCTCCAGCATGTGACAAAAAACCTGACTGCTCATTCCTTGTATTCTGAGATGCACACACATACACACACACACTGAAGAAATTCAGGGCTGATAAGACAATACAAAATTCTCTTTAGATTTTTTTACATTTGAGCTCTAATGGCCACATACACACTGGAGATTAATACAATTGTCACTTACGGTCACTTATGGTGCTTAATTGTTTACTTTGAATGGAGTGAGGTCAAGTGTTGCAAAGGTCTGTTGTGCCGTGTCACTGGCATTGCTCACGGCAGAAGTTGCAAACTAATCAACATTTCAAGCGAAAATGCAAGCTTGACTGCCTTATGCAAACACAATAGTGTAGATTATAGCCAATCACATTCATGAAACACCAGAAAAGTAATGTGATTGGCTGATGTCACTATGAGAGCTGCGTCAGTACCAAGCTTTAGCCACACCCTCCCTCAAGCGTAGATGCCGACGCTCCGTGTGAATGTACCGTTAATGTTAGGGCTGCACAATATATCGCATACGTCATTAAAGCGGGTTCTGTAATCAGCAGTAAACCTCCATCACGTGCGTGCTTTCAGATAGAACAGCATCAATATACAGAGCCGTAGTTCACCAACATCTGAAAAGCATGTGTAAATACCAAATTTAATAACGTTTTTACTTAAAACTCACTTCATAACTTCAGTCGAGTGATTGAAATAAATCCTTCTGTGAGATGATATGGCTTCTTACACAGAATAAGGCACACAAAATATTTTATAGCATTCTAAGCAGTAATAAAAGCAATGTCGAATAGCACTGCATTATTATAATAATTTTCATTATAATACAGTAAATAAGTCGTCAGGTAAACCATATATTGTTCAATAAACTGAATGGTTTACCTCGATTACAACTAATGTTAGATTATTTTTATTTTACATATTTCTTTTTTGCCCTCATAGTTATAGACGTGAATGCCATTATCGCTGTTGCATGTGATCTTTCTCTCAGCAATCTTATCCTGTCATTATATATGCAGAAGTATTTGAGCTAGGTTTCTGCTGGCCATTCATATAAAACACGTCTTTGCACCTAAAGCCTGGAATACACTACACGATTTTCCGCAGATTTACAATCTTGAGAATTCGATGCTAGTTGTTGAAAGTCAGAGCCAGTCTGCAAATTTGAGTTGCCAGATTCCACTGAAAATCACGTAGCGTATGATGGTGACAGACTCCGATTTTTTAGTTTCAGACTTCGATTCTATCCAGGCGGAGGATATTAAACATGTTTGATATTTTCAGCCGGTTTTAGAACGCATATAGCTTTCATTTGTCAAGCGTCTCCTAGCAACAAGGCACACGTTTCTGCATCAAATGCAAAAGTTGCCATGCCAACCTGCTACTGGAAACAAAATCTCGCAACGCTTGCCCCGCCTCTGTGGTCTTCTGATTGGTCACTGTTGTGACAGCCATTTGCTCCAACACTGCACAGCAATACCACTAAAATGTTGTTAAAAATTAACTACATAAAAACTAAAATGGTTGTCCCTTTCACCAGGTATGTAAAAATCACATCCTTTTGGTAGTTGTAGTCTTTATTCTTTGTGTTAAAGCCAGGACACACCAAGACGACGGTCGGCCATCAGTCAACATCAGGCCGTCGGCCAGCGTCTGTCAGGCTAGTTTGTTTGTTGTGTTCCACACATTGGCGGCAGTTTGCCCAATTCAACATGCTGAATCATCGTCCGGGCTGTTGGCATGAGTGAGAAGTCTGATTGGATGTTCAGTTTAGTGAACGAGTCGATGCCCGAGCATTAAAGCGAAAGTGATGAAAACGAGCAAGTAAATGAAGGTGGCACAAACAGAAGACTGTTGTAGTGCTACCTGATCTTACCCAAGCATTCCAAAATGTGAACATTCTCATAACAACACGAACCCCTTAAAATAAAGGAAGTTATAGACATAACTGATATTCAAAATAGTAAGTACTGCTTTGTTTACATTTCATATATATGCGTTTATCTCATATATCCTTGTTTCGGTTTCTCCATTTGAAATATGAATATATACTATTAAAAGCTGCTGATATTGACAACTAAATCTTCTCACGCAAGCTCAGAATGCACATGTAAAGGGTGGGACACACCAAGTCGACTTCAAAGAACTAGCGTCAATGAAAGCTGACAGTATTGTCACCTCGCATCGACAGTGTCTGGACAAAAAGCTGTTCTTAAACACACCACACAGACTACAGCCGACAGCCAAATTTACACCTGCGTGAGAGGAATTTGGTGTCTATGTCAGCAGCTTTTAATAGTATATATTCGTCATTCAAAAGGAGAAACTGAAACAAAGATGTACGAGATAAACGCAGATATATAGGGCTGCACGATTAATTGAAGGTGATTGTCATGCACATTTTTTCAGTAAAGCCAGTTGTGTAATCAGTGGTAATCAGCACCAGCAGGTGCTTTCAGATGGAGCAGCATTTAGTACACAGAGCCGTAGTTCACTGAAAAGCTACGCTATATTGCAGACAAATTTAATTGCGCGATTATAAAATCAAAAGAAATCGTTTCCGGGCACTGATTCGTTTTTCGAAACTCGGCTTCCAATCACAGTTCTCACTTTCCCCAACAGCCCTGACGGCCCCAACGCCAATTCAACATGTTGAATCAGGCAAACTCTTGCCAACATGAGCCCAACGAGAGCTGACGTGTGGAACACACCAAACAAACTAGCCCGACGGCCTGATGAAAGTCAATGGCCAGCCGTTGGCTTGGAGTGTCCCGGCCCTTAGTTTGCAGTTGGCTGTCTGTGCAGTGTGTTCAAGTGCAGTTTTTGGTCCAGACACTGGCGACGCAAGGCGACAACACGTCGGCTTTCATAGCTGCAAGTTCTTTGAATTAGTCTTAATGTGTCCCAGCCTTTACAGGAAACAGAAGGTAGTAGAAATAGGAATTACTAACCTGTTTGGTAATTTGCTGTTATTTGTGACCTAGTGTATGAATTATGAAAGTGTATGAATTAACTGTGCACAAATAGATTAAAAAAAAGTGCATTTAGACAATAGATACCTGTTTCATGACCGTTTTGAATTTTCCATTTTCCACAAGTTGGAATGATTTTTTTAAAGTCTTCATGAATGTCTGCAAGATACTTTGGTTAAAATTCCTCAATGGTCATGTAAAACAACACCCTTTTTACCTGTCAAAAACAGCTCTTTTTACAGTGACCCTCTTAGGTGAATGTCTCTTTAAATGATAATGAGCTACTGCTTATCCCGCCCCTCTCTTCTGTTTTTTGTATATTCGGTGGTGCGTACCATCAAAATCTAAACAAATGTCTTACATCCAACTACAAAACACCAGCACTGCTTACGAGATATTGTTGTCGCTACAGCTGGTAGAGCACAAAAATAATGTCGGACAGCGTACAACTGGCTGAGGGCAGAAATATGTTATTATGAGACAGACTGTCAGCAGTCGTGGGCGAGGCCTGAGCAATATAATGTTACACTGCTCAGAAAAACACCTGTTTTGGTTTTTTGGGGAGATTTAAAAATGAAGCAAATGGATTTTTATCATTGTAAAAGTAAATTTTGCATTCAGTATCCACTTTAAAACTTCTAGATATCTTGGAAAGGATGAGTGGCAAAGGACCAAGGAATGGCAGACTGATTTTTCTGTCTTCTATGTGCGCATTATGCTACAAGGCTTAACCATTGGAATGTAATCACAAGTCCTGACGTGTGTGATCATTACGAAACTGCCACTCACTTCTTCTATAGAGCAATAAAAACTACTTGTCCACTACAGACTGCATAAAACGATTTCGATTACTAGCCATAAACAAACTGTTGATATGAAATGACCAAAATAATCAAATAATTATAGTCTGTGCTGAGCAGTGGTGGAGGCAGCACAGTCTGGTGAAACTGACTCACTAAGGCAGGCCAGCCCAAGCTGTCTCAGCATTCTCGATCTCTCTGATACACACACAGACACACACACACACACACACACACACAATTCAGACCTAGAGCCTCAGAAGTCTTGTTAGATGTGTCTTCATATGAGGCCAAATATAGTTCTCATACACTTAGGAGTTTTATTTAAATACTATGTAATTACAGCCTGTGCACACGTTGCATGAGACCATCAACTATCACATGGACACAATATAACACAGACAGCCCATGGTACAAATGCTGATACCAATTCACGCTGTTTCTCCTAACAAAACACACACTGTTTTTGTGATAAACAAGTCACATTTGTTGGCAGCTGTGCTACAAAAAACTGAAAAATTCAGCCTTTAGAAAAAAGTACTAAAATACAGATATTAGGATGTGAAACCTGTTTATGTCAACAGATTAAAAGTAAGCCACTATCGGATGCATTTGAGCTTAAAATGAGAGGCATTAAAAAAGGCAACAAAAAAAGCTTAAACAAACATCTAAACTGAGGAGATAAGAAAAAAGACAGTGAAAACGGTGATCAGGAGCCAGAAAGGGAAAGCAATCTCAGCCAACCATTAAAAAAAAAAATGTTATCGATTAACTTGTTTACAGTTTATTGAGCCATGTCTGGCAGTGTTGTTCCATCCATTACAAGGCACCTAAAAGCACATCAAAATGTGAAAGGCCCTCCACTGTCCTCAGGAAACACAGAGAGAACACACAGCCCATTAGCCCCGCATAGCCAATTAGCTAACAACAGTGATGTACCCTTGCTTTACTACACAACTTGACCTTACACAGTATGATATATGAGAAGTCTCTGCATTACTTAAGCCCTTCCAACGTGAAGTGATGGTAATAGTTCAGGAGAAATATAGGCTCTATAACTGACCACTGTGTGCTGCACACACTTACTTGTGGTAAACAAAACAAACAAACAAAAAAGACCTGGGATAGTTTGAAAGGATACAGGTCTTATATATGACCCTGGATCGCAAAACCAGTCATAAGGGTCAATTTTTTAAAATTGAGATTTATACATCATCTGAAGCTTGAATAAATAAGTTTTCCATTGATCCTCATTACTATATGCCCTTTACTTTTGAGGTTCATATGTACTTTCTATTATTATTAAATAGAGTACTTTTATATCCAAATTCTATTTATTTATTTATTTATTTTTCTTCTCCCTGAAATTATTTATTCTAAAAATTTCAAGCAGATTTGGATTATATTACATCTGATTTAATTTTATGCTTAATTGACATGAAATAATATCACAATACCAAAAATAGCCCTAAAATTATTACCCATAATTTTCTTTAAACAAATTCTTACTTTTTTTTTTTTCACTTCTAGAACATTTCCTAAAAATATGAACTATCCAAAGATATTGTTTATTATTGTATATTATTTCAAATGCATCTTTTTAATCTAAGTGTGAATGATTCAATCATGGTTACTTTAATTAGTTTATTTACTTGTGCTTGTAATTTTTTCACAATGTCTCTCCAAACACTTAGTCCACTTGAATGCCTCCCCTTTCTTACATCAAAATATGCAAGGAAATATCTGCTGATACTTCATAATTTTAACCATAAGATAATTTTTTATATCTTATTATGGCCATGCAAAAAAGAAAAATAATACACAAACGTTACATTTCTTCCCATTTTTCTTTAGTTGGTCAGCAATTAGCTCTACTGTCTTGTTATGCACATGAATTACATAATAAAGAAAACACCTCCTTGTCTTTTTAGGCAAAACTAGTCTTATCAGACTGGTGTCAAATAATAATACAATGACTAAACACGCAAACATTACCAAGGCTAGGCAGGCTGCTCACAATGTCCTCATTCTGCAAATGAACATCCCATTAGAGGGTGTGAGAATATGAAGTTGTTATCAATGCGCCCCACACAACCCCGCTAGCACCAAAATTAGCATCACACAGCTTTACTCTCCAAGCAATATGTAAAACAAACTAGTCACCAAGTAACAGGAGCTGGATTAAATTAGTGATTGGTAGCAGTATTGAAAAAACACAGTTGACAGATGCAGGTCAACTATGTGGAAAGTTAGGAGAAAAGGTACACTTAAATTTACTGTGCTGAGGAATGACACATTATGCTCTCTACAATCTGTGTACTTGCTCAAGACATTGTGAATCTTATGATCGTTCAGCAGCCTAATGATCACAGATCAAATTCACTGCAGATCTTCACTGTAAACAGCTTTAGTTGAGTCATGATGCCTTGACATAGATGATGCTGTCATATGGGTAGATGACATTAAAAATAACTCAAAGAGAATAAATATAGGCAATGAAAGGAAAGTAAAGCTAAACCAACTAATCTAAAATATTACTGGTTTCCTCTCATAACATCCTTTTCAAAATGTCAACCATTTCTGTCAGACTTTCTGACATTCAGCTGAAATCTGTGGTTTGTATCTCAATCTGGTTAAAAAGTTGAAACTCCACAAGAAGTGTGTTAATTTGGTGACAACTTAATTTGGTTTTCACATGCAACTTTTAACTCATTTTTCCCCATAACTAGTCATGTCCAAAACAAACGTGTCATCAAGCTCTGACGCAGAATCACATCTGAGGAAAAAGCAAAATGCCAATTGTTTTGAGAAGTTAAAAGCCCGGGTTACTTCCTTAAATACAATGAACAGCAACAACACAACACAATACAGTGTTCACGTTTCTTTTGGTTTGTTTTCAAATAAAGAGCGTTATTCATTATGCTCAAATATCCGCCTGCTCTCCGGGAGCCATGCAGGGGCACATGTGAGAGGAATACTAACTAAAACTTTCTCTAAACCGCTACTGAGCACCTACTTTACCAGCCTGACAACTTGAATGGAAGATTTCCTGGCAAGTCTCTGAAGTAAGAAGTTGAGGGAACAAGGAGAACAGCCTCTCCGGGAACCTTTGAACCAAAATGTCACGGCATACGCCGAGCCCGGTAGCCTCCGGTGCGGTTAATGAAGACTTACCGTAGTGTTGGCCCGATGCAGTTAGTGTCTGTGCTCTCAATCTCACGCAGGATTCGCTCGTGCTCTGCCGCTATCTCGGCGCTCGCCATCTTCCATATCCTCGCGACGCGCTCTAGAAAACACAGCGCCCAGAGTGAGAAAGGGGGAAAATACTGGAGCTTTTACTTCCGGTATTACTGCTGAACGACTAATTACGGCAAAATAAGTTTTAGAGTGAACAAAACAAAATTGTATTTATTTGTAATACTTCAATGGAAACATATAGAGGAGACATTTAAATTAAAAGTCCCTTTTTATTATAGAATTTTGAACATTTTATAGTAGCAAAGTATAAAAAGACAAATAAAGTCAGGCCACTGAATGAAGAAAATGTGTTTATATTAATGACTGAATATATTATACTACATGAGAATAATGAAGTTAATTATTACAACCTCTGCGTAACATCAACTCAAAACACAAACCCTGTATTGCAAGACAGCGACATCTTGTGCTTCATGTACTAAACACATTGTGTTAGGATATTAATAGTAGACATGGACATTATTCAGGATATTGGGCTGGACGAAATGCCCAAAATTGATATCACGTTATGTTTCTTAATTTCGGTCAATACGATATCGATTAAACAATATTTTAAAAGCCTCAACACCCACAACGGTTCCTACAAACTTCTGGAAAAATATTTCATTTATCATAAATAAGTCATATATTATATTTTATAAATAAAAACAGTACAAATTAGTGCTGACAAACGATTAATCGCGATTTATCTTATCCAAAATAAAAGTTTTGTTTACATAATATATACGTGTGTACGGTGTGTATTTATTATGTGCATATAAATACACACATACAGCATTTATTTTAAAAATATTTACGTATATTTACACGTGTTTTTGTATATATATTCATATTTTTATATAGGCTACATATTTTTAATATATAAACAACATATGTTTGTTAAATATATGCATGCATCTTAAATATGATATATGCAGTTTTGTCAGGCTCTCTAAGTTTTTGTATACATAATATGTGTGTGTGTGTGTGTGTGTGTGTGTGTTGTGTATATTATGTACATATAAAGACACACACATACAGTATATATTTTGAAAATATTTACATGTACTTACATGTACAGTGGGTACGGAAAGTATTCAGAGCCCCTTAAATTTTTCACTCTTTGTTATATTGCAGCCATTTGCTAAAATCATTTGAGTTCATTTTTTTTTTTCCTCATTAATGTACACACAGCACCCCATATTGACAGAAAAACACAGAATTGTTGACATTTTGGCAGATTTATTAAAAAAGAAAAACTGAAATATCACATGGTCCTAAGTATTCAGACCCTTTGCTGTGACACTCATATATTTAACTCAGGTGCTGTCCATTTCTTCTGATCATCCTTGAGATGGGTCTACACCTTCATTTGAGTCCAGCTGTGTTTGATTATACTGATTGGACTTGATTAGGAAAGCCACACACCTGTCTATATAAGACCTTACAGCTCACAGTGCATGTCAGAGCAAATGAGAATCATGAGGTCAAAGGAACTGCCTGAACTGCCAGAGACAGAATTGTGGCAAGGCACAGATCTGGCCAAGGTTACAAAAAAATTCTGCTGCAATTAAGGTTCCTAAGAGCACAGTGGCCTCCATAATCCTTAAATGGAAGACGTTTGGGACGACCAGAACCCTTCCTAGAGCTGGCCGTCCGGCCAAACTGAGCTGTCGGGGGAGAAGAGCCTTGGTGAGAGAGGTAAAGAAGAACCCAGAGATCACTGTGGCTGAGCTCCAGAGATGCAGTCGGGAGATGGGAGAAAGTTGTAGAAAGTCAACCATCACTGCAGCCCTCCACCAGTCGGGGCTTTATGGCAGAGTGGCCCAACGGATCCTCTCCTCAGTGCAAGACACATGAAAGCCCGCATGGAGTTTGCTAAAAAACACCTGAAGGACTCCAAGATGGTGAGAAATAAGATTCTCTGGTCTGATGAGACCAAGATAGAACTTTTTGGCCTTAATTCTAAGCGGTATGTGTGGAGAAAACCAGGCACTGCTCATCACCTGTCCAATACAGTCCCAACAGTGAAGCATGGTGGTGGCAGCATCATGCTGTGGGGGTGTTTTTCAGCTGCAGGGACAGGACGACTGGTTGCAATCGAGGGAAAGATGAATGCGACCAAGTACAGGGATATCCTGGACGAAAACCTTCTCCAGAGTGCTCAGGACCTCAGACTGGGCCGAAGGTTTACCTTCCAACAAGACAATGACCCTAAGCACACAGCTAAAATAATGAAGGAGTGGCTTCACAACAACTCCGGGACTGTTCTTGAATAGCCCAGCCAGAGCCTTGACTTAAACCCAATTAAGCATCTCTGGAGAGACATAAAAATGGCTGTCCACCACTGATCTATAATACAGAACATTATATATAGATCAGTGCTGTCCACCAACGTTTACCATCCAACCTGACAGAACTGGAGAGGATCTGCAAGGAGGAATGACAGAGGATCCTCAAATCCAGGTGTGAAAAACTTGTTGCATCTTTCCCAAAAAGACTCATGGCTGTATTAGATCAAAAGGGTGCTTCTACTAAATACTGAGCAAAGGGTCTGAATACTTAGGACCATGTGATATTTCAGTTTTTCTTTTTTAATAAATCTGCAAAAATGTCAACAATTCTGTGTTTTTTTTGTCAATATGGGGTGCTGTGTGTACATTAATGAGGAAAAAAATGAACTTAAATGATTTTAGCAAATGGCTGCAATATAACAAAGAGTGAGAAATTTAAGGGGGTCTGAATACTTTCCGTACCCACTGTATATATTTATATTCATATAATTTATATTATAATAACATATAAATATATTTAATATATAAACATAACACTTTTTTAAGTGTATACATGGATGTGTTTGTATTTATATATACATAATAAATATACACAGCACACACACACATATTATGTACACAAAAAAAAAAATCATTATTTTATATATTTTTTTAATTTTGGATTTATTTATTTTCAATTCCACAACGCGCTATCAACTGTCATTAACTGCTGAAAAGTGTCAGTTGTCCATAACAACACTTTATAACTGACCACTCACCCATAAAACAAAAATTTAAAAAAATAATAAATAAATAAATAATAATGATAAAATTATTTCAACTGTGGTAAACAATTAGTTCAGTTCAGCAATTATTTGTGAACTGGGTTTTCTGTTAATTTCTTTAGGGCCAAAACGGTTTAATAAAAACAACAACACATTTGTTTAATTCTATGTCTTTTATTTCACCTTTGTTCTTTAATAATAATAATTTAATAATTTTTTTAATAATTAATATTTTTTTTGTTTTTCACATTGTTTAGTGTTCCTGCACTGTGTGTGAGTTGGAAGTGAATTGTTGTTGCGCTTCTACTCCACACAGCACGGGTGCGTCTCAGGACAGCAGCAGGAATCCAAACACAACCAGTCCAAACACCAGAGACCCAGATCACCCGGAAGACTGTACGTAGGACGCCGACAGACTCCAGAAATCGGTAGGTAACTCGATATCTGACTCGATAGTTAGAATGTTAATAATTAAATAATGTACGAAGCGATGTTGAAAACACTACAAAGCAGGAGCGAAACTTTAAAAAGTTAGTAACCCGAGGTCGTCGCACAGTATAACCTCTTTTTAAAGTTTTGGGGTGGCACTGAGCCTCAAAATTGTAAACAGAAGTTTCCCGTTGATCTCCGTTTTAATATGTGACCGTGTGAGAACACAACCTTATCTTAAAATGTAATAATTATGGTTGCCATCATGATAAGAAACTCGACAAACATACGATGAGTAGCTGGGCATTTGCAGTGCTAAATTTAAAAACCCTGTTATTGTTATGTTTATTGTTGAATAATGTATTGTATTTATCTGAAATCAACTCTGAGAAATACGTCTGTCAGTTTACACCATAAACGATCGAGACGGTAAAGTCTGTGTGAGTTCAGACCATAACAGTTTTTTCTGTTGTTGTTGTTTTGTTTTTTTGGTGGTGGTGGCTCAAGAGTGTAATGCTGCGCAACAGTGTTGCCTGTATTAATCATGAAGTAATGCACTTTTTGCTTCATCTTCACCAGTAGCTTAAGAGGTTATATGGTTGATCCTGCCTATGCTCTTAGTTCATCTGTTTGAGGATAAGCCATTTCATAATGTGAAACTGAAAATATACAACCATGACTTAGAGTAAAAAGTTAGTACAGTACCAAATGTTTCCATTTACTTAAACAGCGAATTTAGAAATGTGCATAAACGAAAATGTAATTAACTGACTTTTTCCTTTAACTTGCAGTTTAACCATGGCACATATGTTTAGTATCTCCGACAATGAGTCGGAGACAGAGACACCGGAAGACTGTGAGGTCTCGGACCAGACCAAAAATAACAGTGGATCACTGCAGACACAGCAGCATCTCACTATTTCTGAAAGGCTGAAAGGTAAGTAGTCAGTCTCTAGGGCCTGTAGGATGGTTACAAGAACACACGTCATTTCTGTTGTATCCTGGATACACAGCACAGCAGACCACAATTACAAGCAAATACAAGAATGTAGTTCATTGCTCGTAACATAATTTTTCATTTGAATAAACTCTGTGTTGGCATTAGTTTTATCTTTTAAAGCCAATAATGAAACAAATGTATTTCACATGAAGAAATACTTAAGATGTATTCAAATATAAGGTCTGATCTGATCAGACAAGTGTCATTCAATATAAAATGTCATTGTAGGAGAACAACTGGGGAGACACAGGAATCTTTCGATGAATGATGAGGACCTGTTGGAGACCGGGGCAGCAGATGAAGGCGATTTGCTTGATCCATTCAGGCGCAGATCTCGCTCCGCTCCTCCTGCTTTGTGGGCAGCTAAGAAATACGGCCAACAGCTAAGGAGAATGAGTGACGAGTTTGACGTCCTCCTTGATAAAGGGGTAAGCAAACATTTATTTGGCATAACATGAACAGAGGAAGGTTTGGATTATCAAAAATGTACACTAGTTCCATTAAAGGAGACCTATTATGCTCCTTTTTACAAATATGTAATATAAGTCTCCGGTGTCCCAAGACGTTTTAGCTCAAAATACCCCACAGATCATTTATTATATAATTTGGATAATGCCTATTTTGAGTAGAAGCAAAAACACGTGTTGTCATGTTTTCGTGCATGTCTCTTTAAATGCAAATAAGCTGCTGCTCAAAATAGGGCTGTGCCTTATTGCAGTCTATTGGTCTGAAATCATAAGTTTTAAACCATATTAGTTTAAACTTCTGATATACGCACACACACAGAAAGTCACAAAGCATGTGAGTACTAAGTTCTCTTTCATGTCTTATTGCGCTTAACCTGTCAAATACACACGTTTATGTTAAAAACACACAGGAGTTACAAAAATAGTCTGTTATGGCTGTGAAGGTAAACAACTGGGAAAGAAATCGCATGTTTATATTAGATCTGTGTGGTGGCAATGTAATGTACAGTAAAAAAATCATTAAATCCAGTGTTCTCTTGTCTCCTCTGAGGCTGGGACTCTAAATAGTGTTCTGTGCTCTATGCCACTTATTGAACAATGGAAATTAAAAGCGTTTTTCTTACCTTAAATCTCTTACAGATGAAGAGGGTGAAGAGTGCAGGAACAACACGTCAGATGCGGCAATCCCCCAGCTGGTTGGCTTTTCTTTGGAGTCACAAAGAGTCTGATGCTGAGTCGCGCCCCGCAGAGTGATTGACAGTGAATGAATAATGGAAGAGGAGAGAAAAGAGGACTACTGTACATAACAATTAGTTGCAGAAGAAATGGATGCGCTGCTGTGAAGAGAAGGAATAAGTCCATTGACTGATTTTAAACCCTTTTTTTTATGAACTGCACTGGGACCCTTGACTGTTAAAAGGCACGATCGGTTTCTCGCTGGCAAGTGCTAGCCCTGCAAAGATGACAAAACCAGAGAATCTCCAACTCTGAGAATATTATGCAGTAAATCTCATGAACGTGAGAAAGCTGAATATCAGCTTGCTCAAAGCATAGACTTTCTATCATTCTGCCACATCATTTTTTTAAACTTAAGATGAAATAGTTTTTAAGAAGAACACATCAAAAGAAGTTGAAGGTATTTTATTATACATCATCTGTAAAGGACATTTTCAATGATATTTTTAGACCGTCAGCTGTACACAATCTGTATTTACTGCAGTGGGACTTTGGCCACTTTGAAAAGTCCTTTTGCTTTATTACCATCTCTGAGTCATAGAAATCTCTTGGAACTGTCTACAACCAACAACACCAATAAGCAAAAGAGCCCAAAAACCAAGGCTGGGTCTAAAAAACCCAAGAGAGCAGGGGACACAATCTTTACTGGTATTACTTGAAAATGACAGATTTTCCATGCCTTGTAATTTTCTTTTTTATTAATTCAAAACAGCATTTTATTGTGATGTCATTTTGCTATTGTTTGTAACCAACATAGCCTAATAAAAAAAAAAACAACAACTAATAAATCACTTTCAGCATGGGTTGTTCTTCTTTCTAAAGTGTAAAATATAAGTACTGTTCTTCATGTAACAGAATTTGGCAACATATCAAACTGCAGTTGTTTACTTGTGCATTAGTCATACTCTACTCCTTTGTTTTATCTGAGCTGCACCAAAAATTGTAAACAGAGGTTGAACTTAGACATACATTTAAAAAAATACTTTTGCCAGCATTACAGAGTTAGCCAACTAAATATTCTCTGAGAATATCTAAGTCTGGTTCAATATAGTAGTACTGTGGTCCAAATGGTCAAACAAAAGGTACAGCAGCAAGAGACATGTAGATTATGCTGTGGGACATAAATTTGTAAAGATGTACAATTTGCAATTTCTGTAAGTCAAAAATATATTGTGTTTTTGTCAATGAGTTTTCTTTAAGACACTTGTCTTGGATCCCAGCAGAACTTCTCTCCACAATCAAGAGCAGAGAGCCTTTCCATGTCCTCCTCGCTAATGTCAAAGTCAAAAAGGCGCCCATTTTCCTCCACACGTTCTGGCTGACATGATTTTGGCAGTACTGGAATGTTCTGTTGTACGGCCCACCTCAGCAAAACTTGAGCTGACGTCCTCCCATACTTTTTTGCTAAATCCAGAACCAAGTGGTCCGATAGTAGAAGGCCTGTTCCGAGAGACGAGTATGCCTGAAAACATACCCCTCTTTCCTTACAAAGTGCCCTCAGGTCCTTCTGAACCAGCTTTGGATGGAACTCCACCTGAAGAACTGCTGGGGGCACTTTACAGCTCTTCAGCAGCTCCTGCATGTGATCTACTGTGTAATTAGACACCCCAATGGCCCGAAATGTTCCTTCTGAGTAGAACTCCTCCAAAACTGTCCAGCTTTGAGCACGGTTTTCAGGGTTTCGCTTATCCCCCACTGGCAGCCCCTGCGTACCTGGCCAGTGAATGAGATATAGGTCAATGTAGCCCAATCCCAACTGCTCCAGGCTTCTCAAGCATCCATCTCTGGCTTTGGAGCCCTGATCTTTGGGACCCAGTTTGCTAGTAATAAAAACATCATCTCGTGATAGGCCATGCTTTGGTAGCAGGCAACGAAGAGCATGACCTAAATGTGCTTCATTACGGTACACCGCAGCAGTGTCAAAGGCACGATAACCAGCTGTCAAAGCAGCATCCACAGCATTATAAGTGTCCTCTTGACCCTGTAAACGGAAAGTGCCCAGTCCCAACAGAGGCATCCGAGTCCCAGTGTTGAGAAGTACAGATGGCTGAGAGTCAGTCATTTTGGAGACAAGGAGTAAGCCTTGATTTGGAGACTATGAAAGCTGTAGTGCACAAAGATGAAGTGATGAAGCATAGGCATTAAGAATAATATGTTCAAAATGCACTGAGAGGATAAAAATGGAGTAACAGCCACAAACTCACCCTGCAGGTTTTTTGAAAATGAAAAGACAAACAGTCGCCAGTCACTTCAACACATTAAAGGTTCAATGATCTGTTCCACGTAAATAACAATACTAACTTATCTACGTTCTACCTTTAACGTGTTCGAGATAAATTTCCTCATACAATCTTATCTAAGTGAGCTGCAGTTTTACAACCCGCTCAACCTAACTTGATCATGTGACAAAGGGGGCGGAACATATTTCTGTGGTTGGAACTCTCGTCACCATAGAGATAGCAGCGGTTTTGAGTCTCACTGAATGTCGCATTTGACCAATCGGAGTTTGTTGTCATGACCTGAGGGCGGGACCGTTGAGAGCGCCTGACAGTCCCACGTTCTTCAGTTTAAACGCGCTTTTCAACGTTCCAAAAGAGTTGGCGCGAAATATTTGAGGCGTTACGGTAACTTATACTTTTGCCTTTGGGCAAAAGTTTATTAACCACGTCATTTCCATTTGTAAAGTCAAAAATTTAAATAAATTCTATATTGTTTTTTTTTTATTACGGTAACTCAGGGTATTGATACTTTGTCCTAGCTAGCTGGACAGATAAGTAATCTGGATTTCTGTGAACTATACAGTTTTAAACATAAAACGTTTGTTTATAAAATATTTAATACTTATTTTGTTGTTGTTGTTTAAGTGAAGGCTCCATTTATACTTTTTTTAGAGGAACAATGTCAATCCAGGCCTTTTCTTTTCCTGTACCTGAGACCAGATTTTTTCAGGCTGGACAACAAGTTTTCAAATTCAAGATAAGACGAGGAGACATGAGCAGGCAAGATTATTTTATTTGTTTAATATAAAGTATGCTGTATTATTTTGAATATACCTCTTCATACAATATGTGACCTTGAACCACAAAACCAGTCTTAAGTAGCACTGGCATATTTGTGGCAATAGTCAAAAATACATTATATAGGTCAAAATTATACCAAAAATCCTTAGGATATTAGGTAAAGATCATGTTCCATGAAGATATTTTGTAAATTTCCGTAAATATATCAAAACTAAATTTTGGATTAGTAATATGCATTTTTAAGAACAACTACAACAACAACATATCTTTCATATGTATAAATCTCCAGTTAAAAAAAAAATGACCCTTATGACTGGTTTTGTGGTCCAGGCCAGAGTCACATATACCTTTGATATTAGACAAAAAAGAGGCAATTTCTCTAGAAATGTCCAATTTGGATATTGTCTTTTACAGCATTAATGAGGAAGACGTGTTGTACGGGCCGCTAGTCAGTGAGGAGCTGGAGGTTTTTTAAGATCAGGATTATCATTTTGGATTTTATTTATTAAACCTTAGGAAGATTTAATTCCTAATGTGATTTTGTTTTGCAGAACGCTGTACGTGCAGTACTTGCAAATCTGGATAGTCTTCACCCTTTCACTACTCAGCATTTCAACATTTTTCCCTGTATGCTTCTGAGAATATAACTTCAAGGGGTAGTTTACTAAAAAATGAAACTGTCATTCCAAACCTGTAGAGCTGTTATGTTTCTCCTGCAGAACACAAAAGACATTTTAAAGAATGTCAGGACCCAAATAGTTGTGGTTACCATTGACTTCTATTGTATGTAGGGGGAAAAAAACACTAAGACATTTTTTAAATGACATTTTTGTGTTCCACAGAAGACAAAAGCTATACATGAGAATAAGTAAATAATGGCCTAAGTTTCATTTTCATTTTGTATCCCTTCAAACGTGTGAAAACTTTTTTTAAAAAATGTCATTTTAATAAAAACTGAACTGCTGTGAATAAAATGTTGCATTCAGTTAACTAAAGGTGAGAACTATAATTTATATAAAAAAAAAATGGACCATTACTTCCCTTGACAACATACCACACTTACAGACAAAAGTAAATGGGAACAAGTGTCCAAAATGAAGTTCACGAAGGAGGGTGTAAAACTGTCTCCGTACCCCTTCCTTATCACACTGTATGTGGAGTATCGTGAACCAGCCTTTCCATATGCAGGTGGGAGTCCTCTCAATCTCACCCTTTCACTATAAAATATGCTTTAAATGAACTTTGTCTTTAACTCTTGTTCAGGAGTGAAAAATACCAATGCCTGGACCACACCGGTGAGTGTCTCTTGTTAAAATGAATTTCTCAAGTTATGTTAAAACAATAAGGTGCTTGCGATGGTGCTTGTTTTGATTCATATTATTGTGATTGTCAGAAGCTGACAAAAGTAAATGTAAATGTCAACAGGAGAAACTGTCTATATTGAAAAGTCCACGGTGTGCTAGTGAGCCAGTGAGGACAATCCAAACCACTGCAATTGATCATCCAGAAGAGGGCACTATGAACCAACAAAGGCATAATAAACAAACCACAGAGTGCTTTCAGTAAGTGTGTTGGTGTGCTGCATGAGGTAATAAATCAGTGTCAAGTCCTTTGCCTACGCAAATCTGTCTTTCCCTCATAGAGTATTTAGTTATTTTTATTCTAACACTTGTAGTCTCATGTCTGTACTTCTTCAAAGTCCTTGCTGGATGCATAATGTCACAATAAAATGTAAAATAATGAATAATAAAACAATAAAACAGGCCCGAACTTCATCTCATGACATAGAGTAAATAGATGCCAAGCATTTAAAAGGCCATTGGCAGTGATGATAAAACCAAGCCATACAATTACAGGATGATGTTTATAAATACTTTTTATGGGACCTTGCTGTCAGACAGTCACAAGGAGACAAATGTGGGATTTTCCACTTCGTTTTCAGCGATGGTTGATAAGCTGATAAGATTGCTGACCCAAGTGATGAGGTATTGAGTCACATGCAATAGTTATGAAACAGCAGAGCAGAGGAGCCTAAGCATGGGGCGCCATCTCAATGAAGCTGTCACTCAATCAGCAGGCAGAACATAATAATTTAGCTGTTAAAATAACATCCCAACTCATCCAATTCCTCCGCATAGAAAGAGATGCACAAATCAATAAGCCAGCGGAGAATAGAATTTGACGTGTACTTTTAATTCCGTCATGTCCTCATTTTGTTTGTGGTGGGCGATGAGAAAATTATGATGTTGGTTCATTCTGGCGAAGGCTCCAGCAATTCAGTGGAGTTTACACAACTCACCTACTGCTGGATCAAAAATAGAAGCCTTTTCACAGGGATTTTGTGAGTATGTGTGCACGTCCTCAGGCTCATACGCTTACAGACTTGCCTAAAACAGGTCTTTTGTTTTTATGTTAAATGTGCTGGAAAAGGGAACAGGAATTAGATATGTCCAAAAAAAAGAGAACAAATAGATCTTTCTCTCTTTCAGGGAGTCCCCTACCTCAGCCAATGGTGCAGAAGCGATGGTTTGTGGCAGTGAGGTTAGTGTATGAACATGTGTGTTCTGGGAAGCCAGTTTTTCTCTCTATCACTCACACACTCTGTCTCAATTGTTAATCATTTTTAATTGCCCCTGCAGGGTGCACAATCTGACATATTAGCTCATTCAAGTGGCATAACTACTCCATTATGTTAATTATAGTAGCTGATAAAAATAAAAAACCTGTTTCAGGTACTTTTCATTTGTGAGCACATCCATCATTGGTATGTTCTTCATTTCTCTCTCTCGTTTCTGTTCTGTTGTAGACTCATGCTGATTCACAAGTGACTTGTCTACAAGCACCAGATGTGCATGGTGGTAAATCGTATATGCAACATTTTTCTTTACTCATTTTAGTGATCATTTAAAAATGACCAGCCCAAATAATGTAAGCAGAATTGTGCCAATCCTGCTCACATTTGTCTACTGTTATTAGTCATCAAAACACTACTCTTTTTGAGGTTTAAAGGGATGGTTCATCGAAAAATGAAAATTCTGTCATCATTTACTCACCCTTGTGCCATTCTAAACCTGTATGCCTTTCTTTCTCCTGTTAAGCACAAAAGAAGATAAAACCAAACAGATTGGTAAACCGAACAGTTGACGATCGCCATTGACATCTGTAGTATGGAAAAACTATACTATGGAAGTCAAGGGCTACTGTCAACTGTGAAACATGAGAACATTATGTACATTAGGGCTGGGTTTTGACACAAATTTCACAACTCGATTTGATTCAGATTCACAAGCTTGTGATTCGATTCAATTCTATTTCCAGTTCAATATCAGTTATTTTGGATATATATCAGATACAGTACATGCCAAATTTTCTCAAGGAAAAAATGTAAAATATGCATGAGAGTCAGTTGGTGCTACATTACTATCATATTGACGGTTAAAATTAACTGATTTGTATTTCATGTAGCATCAACACTTAAACTACACTCAGTTACGTATAGTCACTGTATATGTTTTTCTGAGGTAAATGTGACATTACATGGCATTGTTTAGAAGCTGTTACATTAACGTCTTTGCACTGTTAAAACACTGTTGAGCGATTACATGAGACAAGTTTACATTTGATTACATTCAGTAAGTTGTACTCTTTGTTATAACACACCTTTGGATGCTTTTTATGTTTATTTCATCCCTAAACCGGTATTAAAGGAGAAGTCCACTTCCAAAACAAAGATTCACATATAATGTACTCACCCCCTTGTCATCCAAGATGATCATGTCCTTCTTTCTTCAGTCGTAAAGAAATTATGTTTTTTGAGGAAAACATTTTTACATTTTTCTCCATATAAGTCCATTATATGGAGAAAAATGTAAAAATGTTTTCCTCAAAAAACATAATTGATATGGTGCCCCGATTTTGAACTTCCAAAATGCAGTTTAAATGCGGCTTCAAACGATCTCAAATGCAGTTGTAAACGATCCCAGCCGAGAAAACAGGGTCTTATCTGGCGAAACAATCGGCTATTTTCATAAAAAAAATACCATTTAAATACTTTTTAATCGTAAACGCTTGTCTTGCCTTGCTCTCCCTGAACTCTGTGTATTCTGGCTCAAGACAGGGTATGTCGAAAAACTCCAATCATATTTTCTCCCTCAACTTCAAAAATCATTTTAAAATCATCCTACATCACTTCAGAAGTACCGACCCAGTCTTTGCAAAGTGAACATGTAAAGAAGATCAAACACCCTTAACAAAAAAGGTAAAACAGTGATATAGGATGATTTCGAAGTTGAAGGAGAACATGAGATGGGAGTTTTTCGACATTAGTGACAACTGTCATGAACCGGAAAAAAACAGTTCAGGCAGAGTAAGACAAGACGAGCGTTTGACATTAAAAAGTATTTAAATTGTATTATTTTTATGAAAATAACCAATCGTTATGCTAGATAAGACCCTTCTTTCTCGTCTGGGATCGTATTTTGGAAGTTCAAACTCAGGGCACCGTAGAAGTCCATTATATGGAGAACAATGATAAAATGTTTTCCTCAAAAAAACATAATTTCTTTACAACTGAAGAAAGAAAGACATGAACATCTTGGATGACAAGAGGGTGAGTACATTATATGTGAATGTTTTGGAAGTGGACTTCTTTAAAGTGGAGGAGATGATCAGTTCACGTGCGTTTCGCACTGCCACTTTTCTTGAACTTAAGCGCTACAACGATCTTTCAGTCCACATCAACAGCATTTATTGTTTGAATACTGTAATAAAATGGACAGAATTTGAAATCTGAGACTTTGTTTCATGTCAAAAGTAACAAAGCACAAAGCTTATTGCGATTTATTGGATGGGAGGTGTGCTACAATGTTCCGTTCATCAACTCAAAACAGTCTAGGCGAATCGATTCTTGGGATTTAAGAATCAGTATCATTTCATAAAAATAAAAATCTATTAAAATTAATAAATACCCAGCCCAAGCGTAAATGGTGAAAAAAAAATCATATTGGGGTGAACTAACCATCAAATTATCAGATAAAGTTAGTTGTCTACCAATATGGCCTTTCAATGGCTGATGCTAATAACAGTATCTAGAAAGCTGGGTGCGCCAATGGCATAAAAGAATTCAGTACTAACAACTAGCTGAAATTAAATCTTGTTTTATACAACATTTATTTTAAAATTCATAAGCAACTGACAATCGAGTTTATTATTCATTTTCAGAGTTGTCAGTAGAATCTGTAACTGACAAAGTTACTGGGAAATTTGATCAAATCTTGGCCAATATCTATCATTAGTATATCTATCATTAAAGCTACGTCTCTCTGTTTTAGTCTATGACGAACCACACAGGTACAGGGTTACTCCACAGCGGTTCCTACCAGAGCCAGTCTTAAATAGCCTAAATATAAAATCTTATTATAGGTACCATAGTGATTTGGGATAAGCCAAAACACAGTTTGTAAAATGGATTGGAATGATGGAATGATGTACTTGCTTATTATAGAAATTTTGAACACAAAAAAGTTATGGACTGCAGCTTTAAAAATAATAATAAAAAAATATACTGAAACTGTTGAATTAAAATAAATTACAATGATTTTTAATCTAATGCGATTTTTAACACTTTTTTAGCTGTCCTTGAAAGTCCTGACCCAAATTCAGCAAATGGACAGAGCACCGGGATCATTACTAGAATGGCGAGGTGAGAAATCTCTTGTGAGATATTAAATATGTTAAATAATTAAACAAATAGTTAAATCATTTTAAATCTGCATTGTAATTTTTTCAAATGCATAAAGTTCTGAGATTGAAAACTAAGAATATACTTATTTTCTGCATGTTCTTCATGATCTTTTCACAGCTCGATTTTTCCCTTCTCTCTGTTCTTCCGTAAGAGTCCTGATAGTTAAAAAATGCAAACCATCATTCTTTGACACTTACAGAGCTCCCACCTGTTGTTATTAGAGAAAAAGCTGTTTCATTTGTAAGCTTCTTCAAGGTTTTGAATACCACCTGGTTCATTATTTAGCTTAATTTGTGCATTCTGTTTATGTAATTCTTCAAAATGTATCTGTGTTCTAGCATTGTTCACTTATGCTGTTTGAGCATTTTAAATACAAACTAATATTTCAAACGGTTGCTTTGAGTGAAAATTCCTTTTGATGTATGTCACTCTCAGTAAGCCTGAAATTACATTGTATGTTCTATGATGTGTGTTCACCTGAATAGGGTCGTTAGAACATCGAGTTTTGTTGCCTTTTTTGTGTGTGTGTGTGTGCATGTTGTTGCAGCATTCACTAAATCGAGTGTGTGTGTGGCAGACCACTCTCAACAAGGTGAGGTCATCGGCCAAGGCTATACACGCCCGATCCTCTTGTCTCAAAATCCACACCTGCTTCTGACTGCCTTTGCAAATTATTACAGGATCAAAGAAGAATTAGTTGAAGCTCTCCTGTATCTGTCAAAGACTTCTAACTTTGGGTTCATGACTCAAGAAAAAGCCCAGATTTATCTCTCTTGTCTTTATTTTCAGAGTTTACGTATTGCTGTAACCTGGAAACCAGTAGAGTCATGAAGAATTAGATTATTAATACATCCGCTTGCACTTTATAGCAGCTGCCAAAACAACAGGAGAGGGCATGGCCTCACGTTTCCACTTGATGAGCTGATTATATTAATATCGCGACCTTTAAACCTCCATGTCAATCAAGCTCTGAGGGTTTTTTTAAAAAAGCTGGCCCTTTATAAATCTTAATATCTTTTTATAATTACACTCCATTCTGTGGTCAAAACCCTTGCGACCTTGAAGTATGAATCATGCTGAGAGCTTGTGTTGTGGGGAGGTGGGTTGAGAGGATGTTGAATTATGTCATCCATTCCATTTCCAATGACATAATGAATTGTGCGTGTTAGAAAGTGAATGGAATAATAGTAGTTTGCTAGTACAGCCAGCACACAGGAATGCATTGTTATGGAGTTTCAGTTTAGCTTTTGCGCTAAAATAGCATCAGGATCAATGGCCACATTTACGTGCACATCATTTGTATGATTAGGATCAGTAAGTTGTTTTTTTTTTATAAATACGTTTATTCAGCTATGATGCATTAAATTGTTCAAAAATAATTAAATATAATTAAAATGAATGATTTTGTTTTCTTTCCATTCATCAAAGAACAAAAGATTTATAAAGATTTGCAGCGCAACTGTTTTCTACATTGATAATGATAAAAAAAAATGTTTATTGAGCAGCAAATCAGCATATTAGAATAATTTCTGAAGGATCATGTGACACTGAAAATTCAGCTTTGCCATTACAGGAATAAATTACATTTTAAAATGTGACCCTGGACCACAAAACCAGTCATGTTGCATGGGTATATTTGTAGCAATAGCTAACAATACATTGTATGGGTCAAAATTATCGATTTTTCTTTTATGCCAAAATCATTAAGATATTAAGTAAAGATCATGTTCCATGAAGATATTTTGTACATTTCATACCGTAAATATATCAAAACTTAATTTTTGGTTAGTAATATGCATTGCTAAGAACTTAATTTGGACAAATTTGGACTGATATTATTGTAAATATTGTCCTATCCTAACAAAATACATCAGTGGAAAGCTTATTTATTCAGCTTTCAGTTGATGTATAAATCTCAGTTTCAAAAATTGACTGGTTTTGTGGTCCAGGGTCACATATATTTAAATAAAACTAAATAATACAGGTTCTCACCATTATCACACTGTATTTTAAGATTGATTTTTCATTTATGTACTAAACAATAATACAGAAGAATGCAATGGAAGTACACAACATGGTTGGAAATGAATAGGAGCTTGGGCATAAATAATTACATTTTAGATGTAAATTTTAGGCATTTGCAATTCAATGTAAATCAATATATGTAACCTCTGAGTTGCATTAAACAGTGTGTATATACATCTAAATACCACTTCAGATGCAGCTTCTGTGGATTGAATCTTAGTAACTGATTTCTTTAGATTGAAAATCAGTGTTGGGAAGGTTACTTTGAAAATGTTACAGATTACAAGTTACTCTATTTGAAATGTAACAAGTAGTGTAACTATTTCAGTTACTTTGTTAATGTAACTAATTACATTTCTAAATTTCTCATCATTAATTTTCAAACATTTAAAGCAGGCAGGGTTACATTTACAGTAGTAATCAACTTTTCTTACTGTCAGATTTTTAAAATCCTTAACTTGAATTAAGATGCTAAAATTTTTATTCCAAAGCACAGATACCACAAAATCAGACTTTTTAGCACCTCTTTTTACTTTGAGATCATTTTAAGGTTAAATACTGATTTAAAACCATAACAAGATATAGTTTAATAGCTATGATGCTGTTTTTGAAATCAAATCTTTGCTAACAATGCCTTGGAAAAAAATAGTTAATCTTAAAAAATAATGCATAAATAAAACAGTTATCAAATAAGCATGTCCTATTCTGTGTCCAAAACATTGGTGTCTGATATTTTAAAGCAGTCAGTGCAATTTGGAAAAGAAATAAATTAAATGTGTGTGTGTGTGTGTGTGTGTGTACTTGTTTTTGCTACATTGTGGGGACCAAATGTCCCCACAAGGATAGTAAAACCTGAAATTTTTAAAATTGTGGGGACCGGCCTGCGGTGATGTTTATCTGAAAGTGTAATGATGCAAACATGTTTTCTGTGAGGGCTAGGTTTAGGGTTAGGGTTGGGTTAGGGGATAGACAATATCGTTTGGTCAGTATAAAATCTATAGAAGTCTATGGAAAGTCCCCACAATTCACAAAAACAAACATGTGTGTGTGTGTGTGTGTGTGTGTTGTGTGCACCTGGTATTTATCATGTTATGGGGACCAAATGTCCCCACAAGGATAGTAATACCAGTAAATTTTGACCTTGTGGGGACATTTGTGAGGTCCCCATGAGGAAACAGGCTTATAAATCATGCAGAATGAGTTTTTTTGAGAAAGTAAAAGTGTGCACAGTCTCCTGTGAGGGCTAGGTTTAGGTGTAGGGCGATAGAAAATAGGGTTTGTACAGTATAAAAACCATTACGCCTATGGAATGTCCCCATAAAACATGGAAACACAACATGCGTGTGTGTGTGTGTGTGTGTGTGTGTGAAAGAGAGAGAGCGAGAGAGAGTTACCCCCTTTGTAACCCCCTTTCGATACATATATTCAGATGTAACCCCCTTTGTAATCGTTAACATTTTCATAAGTAACTGTAATTTAATAACACTTTTTTTTCTCAGTATTTGTAACAGATACATTTATTTTGTTACATTTATTTTGTAATTAGATTACCTAACTCTGTCACGTGTTACTCTAGTTACGCCCCAACACTGGTAACAGACCTATAGTGTCTTATTTTTATTATCATTGAAGTAACTCAAATAATGTAAAAATTTAAAAGATGGAAAATTGAATAAGGATAGAAAAATATGGAAACGTAAAAAAAAAAAAAAAAAAAAAAGGAAAGCAAATTTCACACCTTAATGGAAAAGTTAACTTCTGTGACAGTGGTATTTAAAAATCAAGTCTCATCTTCACTTAAAAAATGTATTTCTTCAATAGTTTGACCTCTCACAACTGTATCTAATACAACCCACAATTATCTTTTTTACATGTGCAGATAGAAGACATTTTCAACCCAAAATTCACTTTAATACAGGTACAGTATATGAACACAATACCTGCAGTGTTGGTCTCTGCAATTAATGGACATGCATAACTTTCAATTTAATTGTGTTCCACACCTGTTGTTTGTATTGCTTACCATGAAGTTTGCATATTCACATATGAGTTGTTCACAAATTGTGCAATGGATTTACAGGCTTAAGGCAGTTTGTTTTGGGATGATTTGGCCCTATTGTGCATGCCAAAGACCAGAGCATGAGCGATGAAATCACATGCAAAGAGTTCTAAAGTTTGGCAACATAAAAAGAAAAGAGATGGGAAAGGGAACAACAGCAAGTGAAGTACAACAGTGATGGGGAGGGTCCCGTTCTCCACATCCACATGCATGAGGACACATTGGTAAGTGGGTGTGACTATGCTGGAAGCAGAGCTCAGTTCTACCTGCACTACATATATGTGCTCTGTCAGAAACAACTTCACACCTGCACACCTGTCTGAGGTCAAGATCTCATCTCAACACACCTTACCTTGGAAGAAGTACCCACATCTACAGGTACAACTTTGCTTGTTTTGATTCTAATGTCTCGTTTTAATGAATGTGCATGTCTTGGTATGAGATTAATATTAATATAAGATTGTAATGCAGATTTCTCTATTGCCTATTATTTATGCTGTGGACAGAAGTTATTTCTGAGACCTTCCCCTCAGGAAAAGTATTTTTATTTTTTTTTTATCTATCATTTCGTATATCCATTCAACAGCAGCTAAGACAAGCTTCAAATTCATTCCACTAAACAATTAATTCTACTTTGATCTGTGTATTTCCATGCTGCCAAAATTCATTAGACTTGCTCGAAAATGATGGATAGATATTTATAATATTGCTCAATATTATAAATATTACATAATATTACTGTTGCTCAGGCAAGTTTAATCATTTCCAGTTTCCATCAGCGTACATGTATATTCTGATTATATAGGATAAAAACTCATTCGTAATTGTTCTGAATGGTTTCATATATTACGCATGCAAGACGAATGCATGGCCCAGACACATTCGGTGATAATAAAATTCAATTACTAATCATAAACCAATACACACCCGTTTACGGCATGGAAACCTTAACACATTGTGATTAGGAAAGTGGCAGATTAATCTTCAGATTATTTTGACAACTCCCAATAATGAACTCCCAAGACAATGGCGAGGAAAGTCTGGTCAGTTCTCGCCGTTCTTGTAAAGGGTCGAATGACTTAAATGTTTATGTAAACGGTATGAAATCATTTATTTAAGTCACGCAGCACTAAAGGATTATGAAATGTGTCATTTTGTTGACCTCAGATTAAGCCACTGGTCCTAGTAACGAAAATAGAGTATGAAAACAAAATCACTACACTGGTGAAATATTCTAAATAGTGGCATTTCTATGAATGGCAGTGAATTGCTTAAATTGCTTTCACTCTCACAGGTTAACATCACCATGTTCCGCTGTGTAACATCTGACCTGGCAGTGCTTACGTTGCCTGTGGTTGTGTTGGTGTTGCTAATGCCCCTTAGCTGGAGTTTTCAAGCCCTGACTCCTGGCTGCCACCTCTACCGTGAGTGGAAACTAGCCTACCTCGTTTTTTATGAAGCTTATGCAAAACGTACTAATTTACGTCTCTGTTTACGCACAGCATTTAACGTGACCATACGAACAGACAAGAGAGGGACCTGTCGAGGAACTCAAGTGGTTTACGCATGCGTGGGCTACTGTGAGTCCAGCGCTTTTCCCTCACGCTACTCTGTGCTGCTGGCCTCCAACTTCACCCGCAACATAACGTCTGCTTCCCGCTGCTGCACCATTAGCAAGGACGCCAAGGTAGGCTACAGCACTGTCACCATGGTCAAATCATTATGATATTACTAAGACCGATTTTACATTGGAAGAACCAATTGTGAAGCATTATGAGTAAAGATTTAAAGGTTATGATCCTCAGATTTCAGGACATAACAACCCTGTTGAAAAAAATTGTAATGGTTTTACTGGTTATAATGCTGCTTGTATAGAGGGTTTGCACTTACGTCACGATTTGTCCAGTTACCCGGACGTGCGGCCATACTGGCGATACTCGGATGTAAACAACAGCATGGATTGCACCGTTAATCTACTACTGAATACACTGTTTTGCTAGTTTATGCTGTCTAAACCACGGAAAAAACGTGTGGAAGCTGTTAAATCATAGAGAATGACTTAGTGAGCAGGAAAGAGCACAATATTTAATTATTTAACTAAAGTTAATAGGTGGTAGAGAAACATACGAGGATGATTAATTAAGATCTTAGCCTTATATTTCACCTACCTGAATGGAATTGATAAGAAATGTTGTCAAGATTCTTGCCCTGGTTCAGTTTGGCCAACCACTAATGCCTTTTGTTCCTCAGGTGGTTTTTTGCACTCTTCTTCTTGATTTGTTATTACTTTTGTCAGTCTATAGTACTCCAAATGTTTTTCCCGGTCTAACCAATTAGTACAGCCCAAAACATGACAATGAATTGAGCATTTTCAGCAGCAGTAATCAGCAAAATATGCAAGTTTCATTCGGTTCAGTGGCGTTGTTTACGTTCAGCACCGCCAATATGGCCAATTGATGACGCGTCGTGAAAACACTATTGGTTTGAATTTAAACTGTAATGGACCCTGTGCGTTTCTACTGGTAATTGGTTGTCTTTTATTGGTGGCTTGTTAAAACCCTGAACTGCTAATGGAATATGTCCCAAAATACACAACAGGAAACCATTTTTTAATGGTTTTAATAGTTAAAAGTTGATTTGTAGTGGAATTTCCACCAGCTTAGTCATGCAATCTATTCTGTTTTGCTCTGTTAGGTAAATCATTTCAAAATACACAACATTTTTTATTAAGAAAATTGAATTTATTAATCACAATATTTTTTTTTCCTGTCTTTTCTCAGATCAAAGTTCGTCTGCATTGTCCTGAAGGCCGTCATCATGATGACATCGAGATCTTGACTGCACGTGCTTGTCGGTGCAACATGTGCCACAAATCCCGTTACTGAGATCCTACATAAAGAACGCTTCACTCATGCTGTACTGGACAAACAAGACTGGTGTGTAATTATTAAAATGTGCATTTTTTTCTGATTACCATTTTTTTTACTTGTACATTTACATGAAATGATGCTACCATTGAAAAGTTTGCCGTCAGTAAGATTTATTTTAAGAAATGAATCCTTGTATTCAGCAACGATGCATTAAATTCATTAAAACTGACTGTAAAATATTTAGCATTTTTACAAAAAAAAGTGTCACAATTTACATAAACATATCAGGCAGCACAACTGTTTTCATAATATAATACAAAATATTTCTGAGCACCAAATCAGTATATTATAATGATTTCTGAAGGATCTGGTGACACTGAAGTCTGCTGAAAATTCAGCTTTGTCGTCACAGAAATAAATTACATTTTTAAAATATACTTAAAAAATATATTTTTAAAATGGTAATATTTCACAATATTCAATACCATAATTACTGCTGCCCTTGTGAGCTTAAAAGATTTTCTTTTAATGAATCTTACCATCCTCAAACTTTTGAATAGTATAATAAAATATCATCTACTTTTCTTTTTATCTTGTATCTAAAGTTCTAAGATGACACAGTTTCAAACAGCATGAGTGAAATATCTTCAAAGCAAAAAGCAAATGACTACATAAAACATTTTAATATAAAACAACAGCAAATAGCATCAGATACTCTCTAATAGTTCAAATAACAAAATCACTTTTCTAATGTCGGTGCCACCTAATGACATAAAGAATGTATCTTACGTACTATATATTTATAAGGTGATGTTTGCACAAAATGTGTCTAATCTTTTAAAATAAAGGAGTACATGATGGTTTCTGTGTATGTTTTGTTGTTAAATCAAGTATATGATGTCTAATGCATAACAATAATCATCTTTTACGGCATAATAAGCAAAGAACCCAATGTGTTTGAATTAGTTGTGTTCGTGCCCTTAAAAAGTTTCACACTCTGTGTGGTTTGAGGAGCAGTAGGTGCAGTCACACTGTAAAGCCTGAGGGTAATGATAGATTGGGGAGACGCCAGGGCGACAACCTGGTAAACGTGCTGTTAGGTGGCGTGTACGGCTGTACGTACAGACACGGTGGTGCCTCTTGATATACGGCGGCTCCGGAACCGGCATCTGTGATGTAAAACAAGCAAGAACAGAAATAAATACACAAACATACACCACGTGTTCTCATATTTTTTAAAGAGTTCTATAAATAAGTTTAATATAGCAGGTTTTGGTCACCTCCCAGGTGTGGCAGCGGCCCCAGCATGCCTCAGTGTTTATTCGCAGACTCCTGCATCCTGGCTTGTTTGCCACAAAAGCAAAATCTCGTACCGCACAGCCACGAAAACTCTGCAAGGTCATCACAGCCATGGTGGAATAAAACCCAAGAAACAGGAGCAGAAAGGTCACAGCGGTCACAGAGAACTGGTCAGGGTACATTCTGAAAGAAATTATGAATAACAATAATGTATATCATAAATTGTCATAAAAAAATAAGAGTATGCGTTTGCTGTTAATTACTCACCCTCAAGTTGTTCCAAACCCGTAAGACCTTTAATCATCTTCGGAACACAAATTAAGACATTTTTGATGAAATCCAAGAACTTTCTGTCCCTAAATAGGCAGCGATGTAATTATCACGTTCAAGGGCCCAAAATGTAAAAATGTATTAACAACATTTACCACGTGATATCAGTGTATGACGCTACGAGAACGCTTTTTGTGCACAAACAAAACAAAAAGAACTACTTTCTTAAACAATTTCTAATCTTCCACATTCAAGTTCTAACGCTGCGTTCAAGTCCTCCTGAGACGTTCGTACTTATGAGCTGACAGGTTGCCATTACGACGAGGCGTTCAAGTCAGAACAAGATGGAGATTTACCTTTCCTAACTATTTTTTTAAACTCTACATCTACAAAATGATGAATAAAGAATGTGCATCACTTTGTTTTTGCTTTTTCTGTTTTTATTTAATTTATGAAGGTGATGTAAACTGAATCATTATCTATTCTATGGTAATTATACTGACACGTTTTTACACTAATACTTGTTTAATAACAACTTAGTAGTGGCGTTCATGTGTGTTCAACTCGTAAATACGATCTATCAGACATGACGAATGCACCATACGTCAGAACGCCAACCACACCAATGCACCGTGAACGTGTCGACTGACACAGAAGAGAAGCAATTGTTGATTAAAGTCCTTTTTTTGGTTTTCTTTGCACACATTTATTTTCATAACTTCATAAAATTACAGTTGATGTCACATCGACCATTTTAACAATGTCCTTTCTATCTTTCTGGGCCTTAAACGTGGTAATTACATTGCTGTCTGTTTGCAGGGTCAGAAAGCTCTCGGATTTGATCAAAAATATCTTAATTTGTGTTCCCGAAGATGAACGAAGGTCTTACGGGTTTGGCATGACATGAGAGTGAGTAATTAATGACAGCATTTTCATTTATGAGTGAACTATCCCTTTAAAGCTTCTATTAATTAATGAAGAATATCTGACGGATATGACTATCAAAGTACCAAGTACCGGTGCTCTTGGAGTTAATCCTCTGATTGTATTTACATACGTGTGACCAGCAGACGTCGCTAGCGTTATTCCGGGGGGTTTTAAATTGTGAATCATATTCTTAAGAAAATGGATAAAACCTTCAGAAATCCCCTTTTTGACAGCCCACTCCTGTCAAATATGTAAATCATAAAAAATACGTGGTAATTGTCCTTTTTTTTTCGAGCGGAAAAGTCCCAAATGTTTTAATAGGCTGTCACGCAAATTTCCCAAAGTACACAACGCACATTAATATAGGTAAAGAATAAGCAAACTTATATAGACAAACGATAACAACTAAAAATAACTAATGTTATAACCTTTTTTACTATCAGGCAGCTATGGATAAAGGGGAAATGTTACGGTAATGACACTGAGGCGAAATCTGAATTAACTTAATTCTAAACACAAAACAGCAATAAAACAAGAAACTTGAGGAGATTAACTCACCTGTTTGAGTCCACAAGCAGATGCCAGAAGCTTTTGGGAAGAATATTATCAAATCATGTCGGTTCACCGAATGCGTTGCTGTTTTAAACCAGTTGCTGTTTTAACAGGACAATCTGACATCACTCTAATTATAATTCCCATTAATCTAGGCCGGAACATTACAACACACTATATGTAAACTTCACCAATCATGTTTTAAACATCTGCTGGTGTTTTAGGAATGAATGAGATCAGCTTCATGTCAACGATGTGAACTACGTTTTCAGCCTGACTAAAACTAAAAGGGTCAGTTTAGAATCAGCAAAAGACTAAATGTGACCCTGAATCACAAAACCAGTCTTAAGTAGCACGGGTATATTTGTAGCAATAGCCAAAAATACATTGTATGGGTCAAAATAATCGATTTTTCTTTTATGACAAAAATCATTAGGATATTAAGTAAAGATCTTGTTCCATCAAGATGTTTTGTAAATTTCCTACCGTAAATATATTAAAACTTAATTTTTTGGTAGTAATATGCATTGCTAAGAACTTAATTTGGACACATTTAAATGCGATTTTCTCAACATTTGACCCCTCAGATTCCAGATTTTCAAATAGTTGTATCTCTGGCAAATATTGCCCTATCCTAACAAACCATACATCAATGGAAAGCTTATTTATTAAAAAAAAAAAAAAAAAAAAATGACCCTTATGACTGGTTTTGCAGTCCAGGGTCACAAATATGTTAGGATACTAAGTGAACAAAAAACTAAGATGTGTCAAAGGTTCTAAGTGAAAATAATGACAAAAGTGTTCAGTATGCTGAGTTGTTCAACACAAGTTTTCATGTTTACATCCCACTTTTATACATTCATATCCCAAAGCCGCTTGTCCCCCAAAAATACATTGCTATGTTTAAACACAAGACATTGATCAAAAGGACAGTGCAACTCTAGTTTAAGTGATGCTACGTATGCGTACAATTTCAGTCCATATTTATTGCCGTGTCTATTCTATTTCATTTTTCTTTTCCATTTTGTTCCTATGAAATGTGATGTTTCTGCAGATACCAGTTTTCTCAGAGGTCAAAAACAAAAAGGAGTCAGTCCAGATGCTTTCTTGTGAACAAGAACAAGAGGGTTTGCTTTTCTCATCCTTTTCTCAATAAGACAGACTGTAAATCAATCAACAGTGGCAGTTCATTTGAGCGTTGACGCACGCTCAAAGTGAATGGTACATTCTGATCTAATCCCTGTTTTCTTCTAAACTGTAATAAACTTCTCTACAACATCCACACACGCTCGCACACTCGCGCATCAGATTCTTCTTAAGCTTTGTCAATATGCCTACGCACGCACTTCCTTCCCATTAGCGATCAATAAATATAAGCAACAAAACATACAAAAATCAAGACAAAAATAACACTTTGTCCTCTCTTGAAATTATACTGAAATACAAAGAGAATGTTAGCAAGCAATTTGATTTTAAAGAAATAAATAATAATAAAATAAATTAAAAATAGCCAGACACACATTATTCAAAAACAGATGAGAATATTGCTAAATAAAATATTTTGAATGTGATTTAAAAAAAAAAACAAAAAAAAACATAAGAACAGACTAAAGTGTTGTCACTTCAGAGCAAGTTTAGTTTTACCTAGCAGCATACTTCAGTCATGTTTATGAGGTGCTACACTAGAATACCCCCACCAACACTATAATCAGACATAGATATCATATTTATAGATATATATATATATATATATATAAAAACATCAGTTATATTAGCATAGAAGTAGTACTTATAGAATAAGCTGTAGAAGTAGGAACATTAGAATCTGTACTTTTAAAGAATTTTCATCTTTAGGATCATCATAATTCATTCCTCTTCAGCGTTTGACAGTATGCAGAGTCTGTTGGTCGACTGACGGGGGGCTCGGATCGGGCCCCGGAGAAACGGAGCCAGTTCTGGAATGACGGTGATGAAGGATGTACGTGTGCGCATGTGTGTCGCCCCATGCAGGTATGTTTTGCATGTTAAGGTCGATGATCCCGGTGCGTGTAGGAATAGAAAGAAAAGATGCAGAGAGGCAGGTGTGTGAAAAGCGTGGATGAAGCATATGAAAGAGTAGGACGCATGTGAGAGGTACTCATTTTTTTCTCTTTTATATCTCACTCGTCATGTGTGATGTGTGCTTCAGTGTTTTTCAGATATCTACATATGGACAGGCTGTCATTCATGTGCTTGTGAGGGTAGTGTCTGCATGGTGTGTGCGCGTGTTTGTGTTTTCAGACGGAGATTGAGGCATTGATTGGTTCCCAAGTATTGTGTTTTACAGTGTTGTGATATTTCGTGTTTGTAACTGTGTGTGCGCGTGTACGTCTGCGTGCGGTTTCTAGGTGGTGTTGGCAGCGCTGGTCTCTGACTGGCTCTTGGTTGTGTTCTCTCTCTCTTGCAGGTTCTTCTGGTTTCTGCTGGCCTCGGTCAGACTCTGCAGCCGCCTCTCCTGCAGATCGTCCAAACTCCTCCACAGCTCAGCTCGCTCCCTCTCTTTCTTCAGCTCCCTACAGAGAGGAAAGACGGATGGGGAGGAGTGTTAAAACTGCATAAAAAGCTTTATGTGGAGATGAAAAGAAGATAAAAAGGATCAAAGTGTGGTAATCTAAATGCACATTTCCTGCCTAATTTTAGCCTAGTTTTATTACAAAAATAAAAAAGTCAAATAAATACAGAATAAAAATAAATAAAACATATTTTTTAACTTGTTATAACTTACTCTGAAATTCCGACTCTGATTCAGAAATTTTAGTATTATTATTTTTTGTTTTTTTTATATTTGCACCATAGAATTGGATTTTAGAGGCATTTTTATCTTTACCTATATTGTTTTTCTAACCATATACACACTCAAAAAAGATTTACACAATTTAATAGTAAAATTCTATCAAATTAAATTGAATAATCCTTATATATTTGAATTGAATAATTGATTCAGGATTGTTCAGTTATTTAATTAAAATACGCAAGTATTATTCAATTCAACTTGTTGGAATTTTTAATTTTTAAATACAAGAAAAAAAATAAAATATCAAATAAATACAGAATGAAAATAAATAAAAAATTCTGAAATTTTATTATTATTCTTACTAATATTATTTATTTTTTTAGAAACAATATTTGCACCCTAGAATTGTTTTTAGTAGCATTTTTACCTTTACCTATATTTTTTTTCTAACCATATACACAAAAAATTAATTTCAATTCAGTTTGATACAATTTTACTATTAATTAAATTGCGTAAATCTTATTAAAAAAACATTTAGCTCTAATTTATTTACGTTTAAATCAATTTAGTATGGCAACTTATCAATTTCAAGTTATTACATAATAATAACTTGATAAAGCGGTTTAAGTTATTCATGTAATATTTATATTATATTATATATTTACATGTAAGCCCCAGCTCTGGTAAATTTTTTAGCTTGACATGACTTTATTTTTTATTTGATGTAACCTTTCCTTTAAAAAAAAAAAAAAATCCAATTATTTTTTAACTTCTTTCATCCAACAACCTGGCTTCATTCTGGTATGAAATGGCCACTTTTTAGGTTACAACCTATGAAGTCTCGTCCCACACTTTTACAGGTGAAATATTTCAGAAATATATCTTATTACAGAGGCATAATAAGATGTAATTCTGTCTCATGTTGACTTCAGCACTGTCATGTACTCACTTCTGTTTCTCCACTTTGTAGGAGGCAGTGAGATCATCAAAAAGCTTGCTGTTCATCTCCATGAACGTCTTCAGCACATTGTAAATAAGAGAGATGATCGTCCTAAAAAACACAACAGAGAAATGTCTTAATTGATGTCAGTAGCATTAGCGTTATTAAAGAGTTTGTAGACGTATGTTAGGATGACACTGACTGGTTCCAGTGCTCTTTGGAAACTCTGTACAGCGTGCCAAAGACCAGAGGCAGGATGACCTGGCAGTTCTCCTCTATTAGACTCAGAATGTACTCATTATTCCAGAAATACAGAGCCCGCTCTGCAACCTAAGGCAGAATAAAGAGACAGAATGAGGAACCTGTACACAAACAGGTGCATGCATCACCTCCACGCTACAGGAAGACGTCTGACGAGCAGCGCCGGTGAACGACACAGTGTGGGAGGAATGTTCGAGTGTGAAAGAGGAAGCTGACCTGGAAATGAGGGCTGGAGATGCAGGCAGCAATCTGTTTGAATAGAGGCTCCTGCACACGGATAAACTGAGATGGTTCAATCACGTCCAGAATCTCCTCGATCTCCCCCAGGAACATCACCTGGGATCATGTGACAAAATCAGTGCATGGATTTCAAAACTCTTTCAGCAAAATGTAAATTAACAAATGTCAAAATTCATCAGCGACTATTAACGGCATTAACAAACAACACAACCTTCGGCATCTGCTTAAAATTTCTTAACATTAAATCATCTTTAGAAATGTAATTATTATTATTTGCACAATATTTGCAATATTTGCACCCTAGAATTGGTTTTCAGTGACATTTACCTGTATTGTTTTTCTAACACACACTCTAAAAAAGATAAATCTTTTTCGCACTTTGACATACCCTAACTGTCTTGAGTCTGAATACACAGAGTTCAAGGAGAGCAAGACGAGACGAGCGTTTGAGATTAAAAAGCATTTAAATTGTATTATTTTTATGAAAATAACTGATCGTTTCACTAGATAAGACCCTTCTTCCTCGGCTGGGATCGTTTACAACCGCATTTGTGATCGTTTGAAGCTGCATTTAAACTACATTTTGGAATTTCAAAATCGGGGCACCATATCAGTCCATTATATGAAGAAAATACTGAAATGTTTAACTCAAAAAACATAATTTCTTATGAATGAAGAAAGAAAGACATGAACATCTTAAATGACAAGGGAGTGAGTACATTATCTGTACATTTTTGTTCTGGAAGTGGACTTCTCCATTAAATTGCATAAACCTTGTCTTAAAAATGTACTAAAACACCAGTTTTAGTGTAACTTATGGAATATTTTAATAACTATTACTATTTTGAATTAGCTTTAATTTTCATATTTTATTTTATTATCAATTTTTGTATTTTACAGTTCACATTAATTTTATTTAGTTAAGTAATATTTCGTTGTGTGCTTTTGTCATTTTTAGTTTTTCTATGTACCTTTAATTTATTTTAGTTCAGTTTTAGTTTTAGTAGTTTTAGTACAGCAGCTTGTCAAGCTTAAGTTATTATGTAATAACTTAATAATTAAAAATAATAGCTTGATGACAACGTCATAATTCAACACTCAACATTTCAAACACTGGTCTATTACATATACAGTATTAGTTTGTCACTAGTAATTGTCACTAGCCTGGTTTCCATTCATGTGATGATTTATTTTATTTTATTTTTTTAATGAATTCACTTTGCAACTTGGAAGAAGATATTGCTGTTTTCCAAACAGGTGTTCTGTAATTAAATAGAATGTAAAATTACAATAAATAAATGGGGCTGCAATATTTGTGATATAGCACAGTGTGATTATGAAATCAAAAGCGGCACTTTAATTACATAACTGGTCTGATGCACTGTGTTTCAAAATTATTATATTTATCGTATATTTGTCAATATTATAACTATCAAATATTCATTTTATATTTTACAGTACAAGTGTAACTTACTAGAGTTAAAACTTTTTTATGATTATTATTATTATTTTAGGAATAATATTGAATTGGTTTTCAGTGGCATTTTTACCTTTACTACTGTTATTTTAGTGTAACTTAATATTTGAATAATTATTAATATTTTGAACTAGCTTTCATTTTTATAATTTTTATTTTTATAATTACTTTTAAATTTCATATTAATTTTGTTTAGTTAAGTAAAGTTTTTTCTTTTATCAGCATCAGAGAACTGTGAATTAATTTAATAAAATTAAGTACAAATATTTACTTAATATATTAGGGGATGAATATTTTTTGTCTAAGGGGTTCGACTGACAAAAAAGTTTGGCAACCCTTGTCTGAGAGGTATTCAATGCTTTTCTCACCTCTTTTTGAGTGCATGTTTTAGGCCAGTATCTCAGCAGCCCCCTGATGATCTAATAAAGGGCAGAAAACAGACAAATGAATAACACAATCATCTTTTATTGTATAATAATATAATAGTATTAGTAGCAATTCTGACATAATCAAATTAGACTTACATGTTCTGTAACTGTGGCATCCTTCTCCATGAATTGCACCACACAGTAAGCCAGCTACATGAAAGGAGGACAAAAAAAGATTAATAAAGTCACTCACAGGTTTTCTACACGCTATAGGTGTCACTTCAAAGGTTTATTGATTTTAGCTGCAGATGCGTCTGATTAAAGGGTATGAAAGAGAGTGTGTGTGTGTTTGTGGAGTTGTTGGTCAGTGCAGCCATGCTTTAGGGGGACTGTTCATCGATTATAGCGCAAGCACACTCTTTCACTGTGAGAAAAAGATTACAGCCCTTATCTGCCTTTCATGGTTTGATCTGAAGCACTGAGTTAACTTCACAAATAAACCATTCCTCTAATCAAGATCCTAAACGCCACCACATGGCTTTATCATCACTCTGTCAGCACAAGTTTCTGCAGCGGTCAATGAACTGTGATGCATGTCTATACTGAACAAAACATATGCAGGTTCCAATAATATAGGTGTAACTGATAGCTGTGTCAACAAACGCTTTTCTGGATTTATGGAGAACAGTTCTACATGAAGCATGATGTGTAGCGTGTGATATTTTTTCACTACAGCAATAGTAAACCTGCGGTATACACTGGTTAGATATAGCGAGTAGTTATATAGCACAGTTATATAGGCTTTATGGTATTTTTTTCAGAAATGTCAATTTAATTGAGTTTTAATAGGGAGATTCCCCTGGATGAACCTTGGGTTATTTTCCTGTTAAATGTGCTGTTCCTTGCGAGCAACACATCAGACATCTTCTTAGTGGCGGAGCTTGGCTTTTCGGTACATTATGTGGGTGTAAGTGAGAAAGCCTGGGTTGGGTGCAATCTCTAGAAATTGGATAAAGTCCATATCAACTAACTGCAAAAAAAGAGATCAATTGGAAATTCAACAAACATTAAATTAAATATAATCAAATCAAAATCAAATCAAATTTTGAAATGTGTGTCAAAACCCAGCCCTAATTATTTTGTAATACTTTTTTAAGTAAATTATAATAATTTGGTTGGATTTAGTACATATATGAAAATTTCAAATTTAATAAATATAAACATAATGGTTTAGTACCGTCAAACGCTTAACTGTTATTAATCGCATCCAAAATAAAAGTTTTTGTTTATATATGTGCATGTACTGTGTATATTTATTATGTATATACATAAATGCACACACATGCATGTATATATTTAAGAAAATGTGTTAAGTTTATATATTAAAAATAATTATATATAGCATCCATTATATGAATATAAATTCATATTTTCAAAATATATACTGTATTCGTGTGTATTTATATATACACATAAATATACACACATATATTACGTCAACAAAAACTTTTTTTGGATGCGATTAATCGTGATTAATGATTTGACAGCACTAATTTTAGTACATAAAAACAAAAATTATGTAGATATAGCTAAGTTTATACATTCAAAAATGCAGAAACTGCTGCTGGGGTGTAGAAATCCATGAATCGGTGCTCTTTGGATGCGGGACTCTTTTGTAACATCAAAATACTCCTAAATCCAAAGCACTCGAATAATGTGAAAAAATATAAAAAGCCTTTATTAAAACGCTTAAAAACAAGGGTGCAGTTGGCGCCGATAGCCTTGTGGGCAGTGTGCTGACATGCAGCGCCGTTGTGCTACGGGCGTCCCGAGTTCGAATCCTGGCTCAAGGACCTTTCCTGATCCCACCCCCTTCTCTCTCTCCCACTTTGCATCCTGTCCTGTATCTATCCTATCAGCAAAAAGGCCAAAAAAACCAAGGGTGCAGAGATGTGTTGTTTTTAAAACTTTAAACCCGTGTAAATAAAAGGTTTTTATATTTTTTTTACATTATTCAAGTGCCTTGGATTTTGACGTTATAGTTTAAATTTTAGGAAGTGAATCCTGTTCATGAAGATCATATTTGTCCACACCTCTCAAACAGTTCATGTTAGATATATACACGGAATAAATGTATCACGTGTTTAAAGTAACAAAAAAATCTGGTCTTCAATACAATATGAACCAACTCAATAGGTTTAAAGTGATTTGAGCATAATCAATTACAGACTCATCTTTTTAAGAAAGCAACTGGTTTCAAGAAGAACCACTGAAACTCTGCATAACTAAATGATGACATCCTATTCTGCGCACACATGCTGCATTTATTTCCAGATTAATATATTCCCTAAAGAGGGGAGACGCACAAAGCACCTGAGCCTCAGAGATTACAGGCAAAAGAGTGAGAAAAGGATGTTTTTCCAAAGGGAGGTGACACAAATGTGTGTGTGTGCACACATGTGATATGGTCACGAGTGAGTGTGTGTGCTTTTTGTTACCACGGAAGCCCTTCTGCACCGTTGCCTGGGTGAGCGGTTAGGGTGGTGATGGTGTGTGTGTGTGTCTACTCTGGAAGGGCTGATGTCACATAAAACCTCTGTCTTTCCCCTGGGGGCAAAATCACTGTTAACTCCTTTTTTTCTCTCTCTTATTCTTTTCCAAATGAGAACATCATAATTATCCTCTTAGTTCTCAGTCTATGTAGTGCTTTACAAAAGGGTTCAGATGTTTATCTTGTGAGGTTATGTTTATGTGCATGTGTCTGAATCTATGTAGAAGGTAATGGAAGCTTATTATGGCCTCAGAGTAAAAGAAATGAAGAAAAATATACGTTAAAATTATTTTGCATTATTTCTTGTTATATCTCACAAATGCCGCTTGATATATCACAGTCATAACTTTGTATTTCACAACTGCAACCTTGTCAATTATAATAACGACTTTATATCACAACTGCATCTTATTTCTTCATAACTGTGACATCATATTTCACAGTTCCAATTTTATAGCTCACAATTGTGACCTTCTTTAGTATCATTTTGAATTACATAATTGTTTAATCTCACAATTACCTCATTTTTAAAAAATAACAAGCCAAAACAGGCTTCCATATGTGTATGTGTGCATATGTGTGTATATGCCTTCATATGTTTTGTCTACCTGAGAACCAACCATAAACGGTAAATTACAGTCCAAAGTAAACCTAAGATTAAATCTCACCACTTTACAAGGCTTTGGTATCTTTTAGCACAAGATAAAAATCCCATACCCAAGAGACACCTCAGTGAAAATATATCCCCTGGTGTCATTCAGTAGTTTGAGGCTCAATAGGGACTAAGCTCTGATCATCCAGTATAAATCCCCCAGACTTAACTCAACCCCTCACCATTAGTTCCTGTGCAAACAAATAAAATAGTAACCAAATCACAACAGCCACAGGTTACACGGAAGTCAAAAGAATCACTGCAATGAACACTTAATGCTGGTGACAAAACAAGTTACAAAAATAGAGCTCGGTATTTAGCCTTTCATCTCACTAAGAGCTCTCCAGAAACGTGTGATGTTCTGAAGAAGCCTTGAGGGAAGTGTGATTAAGGATTTGGCTGCGCTGTGCTTCTGTTTCTATGGAAGCTACATAAAATAAGTCTGGCCACCCGAAGACATTCCCTGGGAGAGCTCTATAGGCCCCTGTGGCAAGTAGGCAGTATAAACAGCCCGGAGTGTGGCCACTGAATTATGGATGGAGTGATATTGACAAGGGAAAGGACGAGTGTAGGAATGTAGGACAAGCACTTTCAGAATACACACACACACTTATAGACATACACAAACAGGCAGTATTAACATTACAAAAGCACTTTTCAGGCAAACATGCTATTAATATATATATTAATCTATTGAAAGACTGTGTACAACACAGTTCAAACGTTTGGGGTCAGTTAGATCTTTATGCTTACAGTGAAAAACAGCATTATTTTGTAATGTTATTACAATTATTATTGCGCTGCTTAATTTTTTTGTGAAATACATTGCCCTCCAAAAGTTTGGAAACACCCCTGGCAAACTGTGGTTTTGGACAATATCAGCATAAATCCTTATTTTTTGGTGCAAAGACATTAAAGTAACTTGACATTATCATTAAAGACCAGCAATAATAATTTTCATTTTGATTACATAATAATGGTAATATACACATGTCAAAGTCAGACACGCCCCTTTGCCAGTTGTGATGCCTGGTTACTGGTTTAAACTTGGCCCAGGTTTTTAAAAGACATTAGGGTCAGCTCACCTTAATAGCTTCAACAGTTGATTGCCAATTAAGTTTAGAATACAATGAATTTAGGCCCAGATTATGCAGAGCTGTAATAGCTGCTAATGGTGGATATTTTGATGAATTGAAAATTTAAGATTGCAAAAGTATCACAAATTAAAAAGGATTCATGCCAATATTGTCCAAAACCCCACTTTTGTAGGGCGTTTCCAAAATTTTGGAGGGCAGTGTATTTTATTCTTTGATGAATATAAAGTTAAAAAGAACAGCTTTTGTTTTTTGGGTAACACTTTATTTTGATAGACTACTTTAGACATTCTACTAACAGTAAGTAACTTTGCAACTGCATGTCAACTAATCATTAGAGTATTAGTCGACTGTCTGCTTAATATCTTCTAACACTCTTCTAAACTTTGCAAGTATATGTCAACTTATTCTACTAACCCTAAACCTAACCTAACAGTCTGCTCTGAGAGTTAGTAGACATGTAATTGCAAATTAATGAGAATTAGTTGATATGTAGTTGCAAAGTTACTTATAGTTTGTAGAATGTCTAAAAAAAGTGGACTATCAAAATAAAGTGTAACCATTTTTTGAAACAGTAATTTCTTTTAACAAAGCAAAAGTGATTAATGTGACCTTAATGAATAAAGTATTAAATTTCCTGATAATTTACTCACCACCTTGTCATCCAAGATGTTCATGTATTTTATTCCTCAGAAATTAAGAAATGAAGGAAAACATTCCAGGTGGGGGGATCAACAGGCTGAAGGTCCAAACTGCAAATCTAGTGAAACGATCAGTCATTTTTTAAAAAAAAATATATATATATTTTAACCACAAATGCTCATCTTGCACTAGCTCACCTTACGCATTACATAGTCATGTTGGAAAGGTCATGTGTGATTAGGGCTGCCCTCAACTAAAGATTTTTCTGGTTGACTAGTAGCCGTTCATTTTAAGCATTAGTCTACTACTAGTCGCACATTTATTAATAAATCATATAAATCATAATAATGAGACTTTAATTGCCTACATAGCCTAATAAGTGCTCAAGCGCATGCAAAAAAAGCTTGCCACAGCACACCGGCAGATATAATAATTCTGAATGTGTCAGGGAAAACAGCAAGTAGACTGCATTAACGTTTTAATAATTTATTGATATACTAGTGCTTTGTTTTTGGTTTAAGAGATTAAGTCAGCGACACTGACTCGTCATCTCTGCAGTAGTGATGTGCCTGCATGTTTCATACGGATTACATAATCTCAGAATATTTGTTTTTCATTTGAATTGGTTTATTTAAAAGCAGACATTTCACTCTAGATATATTTTTCATTCTGTAAGGCAAGTCTACACAGAGTTTCGAAGCGACTCGTCCAAGTTTACAGAGTCCGAGACGGCAGAAAGCGCATCTTGTTTGCTTTGATTATTTTACAAAAGCGCATGATTTGTTGTTATTCTGAGTGCTCACAAATAGTCATTACAAATTCGAAAGATGTATTACTCTCATCTGTATGACCAAAAATTATGGAGTATTTTAAGAGCAAGTGACCGCACCGGCGCCTCCGTCTGTCATATAGTGAGTGCGCTAATGTTCAGCTTCCACGCTCCGCACACTTCAACACTTCAATAGCACATATTTTTCAAGGTTAACATTAGATTGAGAGGCCTTGTAAAGTTACTACTACATACACCTTTCAGATGAAAAGCCATATTTTAGATCAATGAATGATAGGTGAGCGTATGGATGTCACTGCCTGATGTACTGTATTACCACACAGACCAACCGCTAACGATCTGTCCATCACAGACTGCGTGATTTTTTGTGCAAGAAAGCGTTAAAAAAAAAATTTTGGTCGACCAAGTCTCTTCTCGACAACTAACGATCAATCATCTATTAGAAGGGCAGCCCTACACGTAGGCGGAAGTACCAACCCAATGTTGACAAAACGAATGTGCAAAGAAAGTCAAACGCCCTTTACAAAAAAGGTAAAACAATGATGCTGGATGATTTTAAAGTTGGATGAGAAAATAAGATGTTTTTCGCCCTACCCCACCTTTTTTGAACCGGAGTACACAGATGAAGAACTAACCAAAAGTAACTAAAAGTAATTATGTAATTGTGTGAAGTCATAGACGTGCATTGCAGAGCTAGTGCAAGCATTTGTGGTTAAAAAGCACAAACATTTTAAATGACAGATCGTTTCACTAGATAAAATAATGCTTAATGCTTAATGCTCATTTGGAATTGTGTAGAGCTTTAAAGCTGCACTGAAACTGCAATTTGGACCTTCAACCTGTTGATCCCCATTGAAGTCCACTATACAGAGAAAAATCCTGGAATTTTTTCCTCAAAAATCTTCATTTCTTTTCAACTAAAAAAAAGACATGATCTTAGATGACATGGGGGTGAGTAAATTATCAGGAAATTTTAATTCAGGAGTGAATTAATTATTGCATTTAATCTTACTGACCCCAGTCATTTGAACATATGTATGTGTAAACAGTCAGCCATACACACACATTTATACACACACAGGCAAATAAGTTCAGACTTTCATACAGTGGCCCCAAAATGTCCAAAATGATTTGCGGTCACTGAAAACGTCTTAAAGAAATATCAAACTAAGTGAAATCAGCATAAAAGAATATATATCATTTTTATCTGTCAGTTTTAGGGGATGTATGAAGTCATTTCTGCTCACGATTACAGTTTAAAAGACATAATAACATTAACCATTAGTTTAGAACGACATTACAGTGAGTAAATGATAGTTGTTTGAACTCTCTAAGTGTCCACTTTGTACACGTTTTGGGGCCACTGGATTCAACGTTAGTATTTAGCACCCCCTTGTGGTATGCTACCCCATTGCAGTCCATTAATTAACAACATCAGATCTGTATGTGTATCCCAGTGTGAGTGCGTCTGGGCGTCTGGCTCTAACCTGCGCATGAAAAATGGAGAGAGACTTGGCAGTGTGCAGGGGGATCAGGACCCTCACCAGGAACTGCTTATGCTCTGATTTGAGAGGCAGAGCAAAGCCATTTATGATACTGGAAAAAGGAGAGGAGAGGAGAGGAAAGGAGAGGAGAGGAGAGGAGTGAGTTGTAGGCGGAAAAGAGAAAAGGGAGAATAAACAGGATTAGTATCAGTCGTCCTGATGATGCTCTGTACACTCATTTGCCACATTATTGTTCATCAGCTAATCCCCCGCTAAACCCCCCCCCCCCCTCATCCTTCCTCTCTTTCTGAGTGTCTCCTCCTCTCTTCCTCTCATTTCCTTAGTTTTATCTTTGTTCTTCTACTCAGGCTGTTCCTCCCATTGCTTAACTGTTATTTAATTCCATTCCATCCATACTGTCTGTCTCTGTCTCTGTTACCATCCACCCTTTTCTTCTTCGCTCTTTAGCATTTACATATTCAATCTCTCTCTCTAATTCTTGCCTGTCTCTCCCTCAGTTGCATTCTTTCTATTTCCATTTGTTTACTTTGTTTATCTGACTTCATGTGGCAAAAAATACATATTTATCTGGCCAAAATCAATTTGAAATGCACTGTAAACAAAACAGCATGGTTCAGTGAAATATTATCTAAATTAAAAAGATTTTTTATTTTTAAAATTGACAATGCTAAAACATATTTCTGACATAATTAAAATGAAAAAGTTATATTTAAATATAATCCATTTCCAACCATATATTTAAAAAAATATATTAAAAGAACATAAAATGCATCTTTTTCTGCATGGGACCCATCTTTTCTCACTCTAATTCTACAGCTCTCTCTCTCTCTCCCTCATTCTCTCTTCAGTAGTGATCAGAGAGATGTGTGGGTGGGAGGCACTATAAATACTACTGGCATCAACCTGAATTTAGACCTCCATCCCCAACACTCTGACTCATGCCTCCCCCTGGTTGTCTCTCTCTTCCCCTGTTTCTCTCTGTCAAAGGTTTGCTTTGTTTATGCTATTAAACACATCGAGAAACAGGCACCATTTTGTGTGCACTGAACCCAATATGCAAAGCAGCACTGGTTTCGCTGAGAACATGGCTGTGAATTATATGGCTGGACACGCTGAGGATGGGAAACATGACTGCGGAACACGCGGCAGGTACATGCAGCAAGCGCTAATGTCGGAGGTCTCTGCTAAGTGTCTGAATCACCGGCTCACACACCATAAAGCATCTCTCCAGTTATCTGCTGCCACATTAAGTTACGTAACACTATAATTTACTCATTTAAGATTATAGTACAAATGTCAAAAGATATTATATGTACCTCATACAATGAATAAACCAGAGGGATCTACCTTATAATCTTCACATTTGCATTTGGTTGGTTTATAAACATCATCCGATCTGATTTCTAACGCACACTTAGTGGCAGTTTGAAAGAGTATCTACCTTCCCAAAATTTCCAGAAGTTCAGCAACTCCATTGAAACGCTCAGTTTCGTAGATGAACCTGCAGAGTTTAAAAATAGATAAAGTGACATTTTTAAGACTAACAAAAAGCAGCCACTGGCTGTGAAATATCAATACTGCTCATGCGTTTTGTCTGCATGACTGACCTGAGGAAGATGTTGTTGATCTGTTTGCGGATGTAGGCCCTCAAGCCCAGAAGTTTGCCATAGACGCGGTGTAGAATAGTCTTCAGATATTCTCTCTCTCTGGGATCCTCACTGTCAAACAACTCCAGCAGCTACACACACACACACACAGAGTCAGCCCTTTGCACTTTATTAAAAGCACTACGCATGAATATTTATAATTGGTGCGAGCATATTCAGAAATACTAACAGTCCAACATGGAGGTTAGATTGCCTATTGGGTATTTTAGAAATACTGTGATTGGATTATGATAAATTTAAATTTAAATTTTTAAAAACCTATATTGCTGCTCTAAAATAAAAAGGCTAAAAGAAATAAAAACATAACAGCACAGGTAAATGTTCAACAGGGTGTGCCAACCTTCCCTGGTTGTCTAGTGGTTAGGATTCTGCGCTCTCACCGCCGCGGCCCGGGTTTGATTCTCGGTCAGGGAACACTCTTTGGGGGCAGCCGCGGCCTTAACGGTTAGGGTATCGAGCTTGTAACCGAAAGGTTGTGGGTTTGAGTCCCAGGTCTGGCAGGGATTGAAGGTGGTGGGAGAGAATAACCAGCGCACTCTCCACCCTCAATGCCATGACTGAGGTGAGTCCCCTGGGCAAGGCATGGAACCCCAACTGCTCCCCGGGAGCCACAGCAATAGCAATATGGCTGCCCACTTCTCTGGATGTGTGTTCATGGTGTGTGTGCGTGTTTGTTTGTTCACTACTCACTACTGTGTGTGTGCACTTGGATGGGTTAAATTCCGAATATGGGTCACCATACTAAGCCTCACTTCACGTCCTTTCCTTTCCTTTCCTTTCCTTTCAAAACTACAAGCTAACTATGTTTTTCTCTATGCCTTGTCCACTTTATCTGCCCATATTCATTCACACAGTTTCATTATGTATTGATTTTATTTACTATATAATAAAGAAAAATGCATAATTATATATATTTATACAACAGTTTTGGTCTTCGAATCTGATTGGCTGAAAGGAGTGCAATATTGTAGTGATATCGGAACTCCAACCATATCACTGTTTGTATCACTTAGCTCACTGTATTTCTCACAGCAAGTGTCATTGCGGATGCCCAAATCCACTATAATTTTATAAATAATGCTGTTTTTGTGTCATGGAATGTAGTTTTAAGAGTTTTTTAGGCAAGAATGTAGTTGTTTAGACTTCAGATATGTGGTTTGTTAATAAAAATAACATCTTTTTGAAAATTTGCTTAGATTTTTTTCGAAGATGTGAGTTTCAGGGCGTTAGCTGCCGTTCAGCGCTCATGAACCCACCCAGAGCAGCCTGTTCCAGTTCTTCTGGAATTTGCCGCTGGCTCTGATGTCTCTGTAGTGGTTAAACATGAGATACAATTCATTTGGGGTAAATTTAACAGGCAGTCTTTGGTCTCATTAATTTATTATTTGTTCCAGAGCAAAAAGTTTTGGCTAAGGGGAATATCTCATCACGTTATATTTTATGTAACTTCAATGTTGTATATCAGAACGCTGCCTTTGTACTGTTGACTGAATTGACTATAGCAACTTTTATTGTGACCACTGTTGTTTATTAAATATTATTGTTTATAAATAATATTTGATATAAATAATAGTAGTATTTAATAATGGTATTTAGTATTGAAAAATTGTATGTGTGTTCATGATTTTAGTTATATTATTACGCCATTACGCCATTAGATGTTTTTATGAGTGACTCAGCAGTAAAGACTTTAATATTGAAAGAGACTGAAACAGTATTGTAAACAAGAACGTTATTTTTACTTTAAACAACACACTGTAAGGCACAGCCAACAAATGCACTGAGCAGTGCTGTCATCGGAAATCACCCTTAACAGATCAAAGGATAGTACAACAAAGACGCCTATCGCTTTCCTCAGCAAACATTCAAACTAATGTTTTATTCCGAATATGAGACTGAGCTGAAGAATGAATGCTGTGTCAGATGCAGGTAATCACACTTGCTCAGTCCCTCTCTCTCTCATAATACTCTACTCTACATAATACAGTGAGCTTTTAATACAGTAGGGTCATTCCATGAAATTGGTGCCTTTCAATCAATATTATTTGAATATCCATGAAATGAAGACACAGACTTAAAATTACAAGAAATTGTATTGTGCCATCTCAGGCTATGTAATTTACTATTTTATGACTATTTTCGACCTCATGTTTTGGTATTTTTGTCAACCCTGTTACCGACATAAGCGCTACTAGATACTATAGTGTAATTAGAATTCATATGCCACTGAATGATATAGGCATTAGCTCAATAATATACCGAGGGTGACCTTTAAAATGTTTGAATTTTACACAGACAATTTTTAAAAACAGGGCCAAACCTAATCAATGTCATCCCTGTTATAAACGTTTTTCCTGAACGCGGAAGTCATGCCTGACTTTCAACTTGAAAAATGCTTTGCATTTACGGTCTCAAGTGTTTCTAGTTGAATTAGCACATATTCCGATCTGATAATCTAATGTTAAACCTAGTAAAATACTGTTAAAAAGCACATGGCTCCATAGTGCCATCATTTTGCAATGTCGCAATGACCGTCATTTGTCAGTGCCTCACTCCTCAAAGTTTAATAAGTGTGTAAATGACACAGAGCTGCCGATGTTAGAAACAGATGGAAGCTATATGAATGGGTTCCTATGGAAACCAAAATGGAAGAGCATCCAATCGGAGGTTAGAATTTGTAATGGCAGTGCTCATCATTTACTCAGGAAAAAGGTCTATACCCCCATGTCAAAACCTGTTACTCTAAAAAGTTGACAGTAACAGGTTTAACAATTTCAAACAAATTTGCTAATTGCTAGCTTATAGTCAAGTTCACAAAAGGACGTATTGTACACTTTTAAATAATTTTACTTGTAGATAATGATAATATTATACGTAAGAAATAATTGTTTAAATTTAGATTTAAAAATGGTAACAGGACTGACATTGCATGATGGCCGCCCTTGTCACACCCCTGTGGACTGTTTTCTTTGGTTTTCCCCTCTGTATGCCCTTATTTGGTCTTTCCTGTTCCGTTTTCAATCATGACGTCGTTATGTAAGTCATTCCTAAAGTCTAAAGTCTGTTTCGTTGTGTTGCATGTGGATTCCCTGCTGTTCCTGTTTCTAGTATAGATTATTTCAATAAAAGTTTATGTTCCTGAGCTCCTCGTCCCAACTCATCATTCCCGCACACGATGCCCGTGACAGCCCTTAGTCACGCCTCATAAATCATCAAAAAAAGAACATTATAGAGGAGTGAAAGAAACATTCTTATGTATTGCAATTCTGGTTAAGAGATGATGTAGCATCCAAGAAGTTATGTCACTTGAATGTACATTATTTTACAAGGGTTTTTTAATGAGGGTAACAGGACTGACATGAAATCAGGGGACACCAATAAAATGATTTATATTTTATAGAAAAAAATGCATACTTATGCCAAAAACATTGCTTAACAATGAGACTTTATTTAGAAAAAAATATGCAAATGCTCTGTACCTGTAGAACGAACTTCTGGTCCACGTAGCGCTTGGCAAGAGAAGGCTGGAAATCTGGACTCTCAAGAAAGCGTAAAAAGAATTCATACACCAACTAGATAAAAAAAAAAAAAAGGATAGGAGAGAAAAAGAGGAAAATGGGACCGGAGCTGGGACACAAGCTATAAAAATCTCATAATGATTTCTCACCCCATGGTGTCAGAATATGTGTTAGTGTGTTTGTGTATTTAAGAACTTGAGAATGTACATGTACCTGTAAGTGAGGCCAGGAGGCTTCCAGAGCTGGCTCATCCTCCTCTGGGTCAAACTCAGGGTTCTCGCTGGGTGGGAGAGTTCGAAAAATGTTCACTGAGATCTACAAGAAGAAGAGGGGTTGAAAGGTTGTGTTTAACTAAATCATTGAAATAAGACCATTGTTTTCACATAACAAATGATAAAAAAAATCAGCATTGTTTTTTCTATGCAACTTAGACTCATTATAGATTTCACAGAAGCTCATCGCTTTTTGCTTTGCACAACTGTGCATCAGCTAAATGGAATTTCATTTTAAAAGATGTTTGTGTACATTTTCTATTGATCGGCGCAACAGTAACACATTGTTACCTGATTTGCATAATACCTCTAGTAAACGAGGGGCTAAAACCAACACGACGCAACAGCATATGCAAATAAACTGTATTATCAGAAGGCGCAAATTCATTCTTTGTGAATTCCCCGCTTTGTCTTTCACATCAAAATATAAAAGGGCCAGTTAACAAAAATCAATTGCTTTCCAATTAAGGTGTTTTTGTATTTCAGCTACATACTGTACAGGGCTAATGTAGCTAAACACAAGGAAACCTAAATGCTTCTAAGTCTCTAAGTGCACTTTAGAGCATTGGAGATCCTGTGCATCCCTCAATGATTTATCTCCCCCTGCCTCCTCTGCTCTTTTATCAAATCCCATCCTACTCCATCACTTTTTCTCTATTTCGCGATTCATCTCACCATCTTAATAGCCTCTGGGTACAGGGGTTCGATGAGGACTCCGCGACTGGTGGCCACACTCTCCACAAGCTCGTTCAGCGCAGCACGTTTGATCTCTTTCCCCTTCAGGTCGGCGACACAGTCCAGGAAGTCAAAAAGCACACAACACTGCTGCAGCTTCTTACAGAACAAGTCATGAAGTTCTGCCACTGGAGCATCTGTGGGGCAGAAAGATAAGGAGATGTAATCAAGTATGCAAATATATAATATACATAATTACATTGCACATTTACAATTTACTATGATTTTAATAATGCTAATAAACCTGGCATTGCACACTACACTTAAAAATAAATGTCCTATAGTGGCATCTATGGTTACACTCTAAAAAATGGTGGGTTATTTTTTTAACCCAAATGCTGGGTTCAGCTTGTTGGGTCATTTTATTAGGTTGTTTTTAACATTTTTACCCAGGTGCTGGGTTATGTTTTAACCCAAATGTTAATTTTAACTTGTTGGGTCATTTCATTGGGTTATTTTTTATATTTTTTAACCAGGTGCTGGGTAGTTTTCTGTAAGCTGCTGGGTCATTTTTAACACTGGGTTATTTTTTTCTTTTATTAATTTCTTTTCTTTACTGTGCTGTAAATTGTATTATTTTACGCATCGCAACATAAGGACGAGATGTCAGTCAGCTGCATCAGCAGCAGACACTTCGCATGATGGAAACATCTTTTGCCTTGCATTAAGTAAATGGATTGTATTTGTTGTAGTACTGAATTTAATTTAATTTGATGTTAAAATATGTTCTCTAATGTCAGTACTGTTTGTTTATGAGCAGGTTTTGGAGTCAGACACGGCATCTTTCAGCTATGAGTGAAACGCAAGGAACTTCGCAGTTACCCAGGTGAACAGCAGCCCATCACCGGCTCAGATTTTGGTGACACACCGGCACGAGAATTAGCACTATTATTAAAATGAAAATGCTACTTTTAAATGTTACATGTTTTATGTCCAAAATGCTTGTTAAACGAGTTTAAATGTATGTAATATTGTAAACTACGCTGTGTTCACCCAAATAAATTCACTTTGTCTTGTATTTTGTTCATGTGTTCATGTGTTTTTGCTTAATAAACATATTTCATATTTTGATTATTGCTGTTGCCTCTAGTAATTCTGTGTGTGTTTTTATAAGTTCCAGTCCACTTTAAGCCAGCAATATAGTAATTTTTAACAATAGTTGACTTAAATAAAATAACCCAGCATGTTTGATAAAAACATCAAACCCCTAAGACCGTAGTTCATCTTCAGAACACAAATTAAGACATTTTTCATGAAATCCAAGAGCTTTCTGACCTTGTGAAGACAGCAAAGGAACTGACACGTTCAAGGCCCAGAAAGGTAAAAACTATTTTTATAGCTTCTTTAAATTATGGTTGAACCACTGATTTCACATGGACTATATTAACAATGTCCTTACTACCTTTCTAGGCCACAAACGTGTCATTTGCATTGTTGCTGTCTATGCAGGGTCAGAAAGCTCTTGGATTTCATCAATTTGTGTTCCAAAGACGAACAAAGGTCTTACAGGTTTGGAACAACATAAGGATGAGTAATTAGTGACAACTTTGAATTTTGGGTTAACTAACCCTTTAAAGGTTCTTCATGGAACCATCAATCCCAATAAAGAACCGCTATTTTTAAAATTGTATGTGCCCACATGGCACAATTACATTAAAGATTGTTGGAGTTACACAGACACTTGGATCTATAGAGTATATTAATGCAGATTTCTTGAAGTTGATGGACGGGATGCTAATGAGAAATGAGTGGAGGCGTCTGGTGCTAACAGGATTAGCGAGTGCTATCTTTAACCCCGCGCTGTCTCGCCCCTCTGTGGACGCAGCGCCTTGAGTCACAATAACCATGACAATCCACTCCATTCATCTAAAAACTCAACACAACTTATATACCCTACTGTTCTGTACTTTAATATGTGAATCACTCTCTTTTTCTTTAGCCTCAGCATAGCACTTTGTACAATTACTCTCCATTAAAAATGGATTAGTCTTAACAGTCTGCAACAGCTAGACTCCAACCAAATGGGCCGGAGTGCAGCAGGTTAGGTCAAAGGAGACAGACAGAATAAATAATAAACAGAAACTGCAAATAAAGAGAGGGATGTGATGAAAAAGGTGGTTATGTAATGACGTGTGTTTGTTTGTAGTCAAAGGGAAGCATAGGGTGCAGGAGAGCATGACACAGCCACAACCGTCAGAACAGAAAAAAACTAAATTGTCCAGGGAAAAGTGTGAGAGAGGAAGAAGGCGGAGACAAAAGGAACTGGAGATGCACAGCGAATGGGAGGAAGAGCAAAGATGAGTGTATGAATGAAATTTGAATTTGAAATGAACTTATATCATGGAATGAATGTGAAAACTATACTGACTTATGCAAAGAAATAGCAACAATGTCATGTTTGAGATTAAATATCATTCCGGTTATACCAGTTGTCGCTCTACTAAATGTGCTGTAATGTACATGCAAAGCTGCTAAATATAGAGCAGCCAATAAGCAACAGTGGGGCATAGAGAGAGAGAGAGAGAGAGAGAGAGAGAGAGAGAGAGAGAGAGAGAGAGAGAGAGAGAAAGAGAGAGACAGAGATGCATGCTAGGGGAAGAAAACAGTGCAGAGAGAGCAGGAGAGATGATGTCATCCCTCTACCCTGTTCGTCTCCTCATGATCTCCTTTTACCCCTCCTCTCCATCCTTCTCTCACTCTCATTCTCTCTGTGGGTCTCTTTCTGTGGCAGTGTGATTTTAATGAGGAAACTCTTTCTGGTTAAAGAGGTATTATTGTGTTTGGGTGGCTGTTGAGATCCTGTATTTTTTTTAACCACTAAAACCCATAAAAGAGCAGAGCAAAAATACTGCACAGCAAAACAGGAACCTTGAACTGCCACGTTTCACATGAGTTTTTTTGGTGATGTGGAATGATGTAGGCAAATTAGGAATTCCACTGAAACTGAACTCGGTACAGGAAGTTATAATATAAAACCAATAAATATGTACAATGCTAAAATATCTTTCAAATTAAAGCTATTAATTAATCTCTATGGTTAAATCATGACTTAATATATTATATCACAAGTATATTTATCAAAAGAAAATAGTTTTATTAAGCAATGCAATATAATAAACTAATAATCAAATATACAGAATGGTTGAATATGTAAATATGAATATGAATAGAACTACTACCATTCAAAATTTGGCGGTCAGAAATATATCTGACCAAAAAGACAGTAAAAACTTTTACAGTACTAAAACTATTTCATATAAATGCTGTTCTTTTGAACTTTCTATTTATTAAAGAAACAAAAACGAAACACTGTTTTCACAAAAATATTAAGCAGCACAACAGTTTTCATAGATAATATTAGAAAATGTTTTAGGCACCAAATCAGCATATTAGAATGATTTTAGAAGGATATTAGAAGAATTTGGATAATAAGGATATTAGAAGGATCATTTTGAAGGATATTAGAAGGATTTTGTAAATTACGTTTTAAAATATTTGTGACCCTGGACCACAAAACCAGTCATATGGGTACATTTTTTTGTAATTAGCTGAATAAATAAGCTTTCCATTGATGTATGGTTTGTTAAGATAGGACAATATTTGGTCAAGATGCAACTGTTTGAATATCTGTAATCTGAGGGTGCCAAAACAAATCTAAACTTTAAGGAAGTCACCTTAAAAATTGTCCAAATGAAGTTCTTAGCAATGCATATTATTAATCAAAAATTAAGTTTCAATATATTTACGGTAGAAACTTTACAAAATATCTTTATGGAACATAATATTTACTTAATACTCTAATGATTTTTGGCAATTGTTTGCTAATGCTGCAAATATACCCGCGCTACTTATGACTGGTTTTGTGGTCCAGGGTCATATAATATAACAGAAAACAGTTATTTAAAATGTTGGTAATACTTAATGAATACATTACTATGAATGCAAAATTATTATATAAATAAATGCAGTCTAGGTGAGCATAAAACAAATAATTTTACAGGTCCCAAATTATATATATATTTATATATATAATTCTTTACATTTCTATGGACAAGGATAAATCTGGCTCATCCAATCTTGTTCTCAACAATAGTTCTCACTCAGTACAGTGTTCTTCCACTTACAGCCTCACATGCTTATCCACTTCACTCTCTCTCTCTCTTTCTCTAATGCTCTTTTTCTCTTCCCTGTCTCTATAATCACTCACTCCCTCTTTTATTCTCTCCCTCTTCCTCTCTTGCCCTCTTTATTGATCGGAGGAGGCCAGAGAGGGAGCAGGCCTTCTGTGTACTGTAACCTAACACCAGCCCTGACCAGCTGGACCCTGCAGGAAGAAGCAGGCAGATATATACCCACCCCGAAAAAAAATCACTTTATTCAACAGAGACATATTTGTTACCCTGAAATAATGATTCACAACTATAGTCCGTGAATACAGCAACCATCATACTCCAAGATGATTGCTAATAGATTTTCAACGCTGTCCTAGCCCAAAACACTCATTTCTGTTTCACTTATGAATTTGGGAAACTGAAGACAGAGAGCTCTGAGCTGCCCATTGTCCATGTGGAAGACACTCCAGCACCCTCCAGCACTGGCAGCTATTTACAGAGACACACGCTCACAAACTCACGAGGACTAGTAGTGAAGTCGCTCCAGAGGCTTAAGTAGAAAAAAATAACACAAATGAACTAGAAGAGCAGAATTCGAATGTCTACAATTGAGGATAAGCACCACCAATGGCTCACACCATTAACACACCTACAGCCTTTTTCGATAACTAATAACCCAGACTAGCAAACCTGCCAGTGTTGGCCATATTTTTGGCCAGTCAACCAATTAAAGATTCAGGTCATGTTTTGGACTGAGCGTCTCAGCTGTTTTCCTCACTTTCCCTCTATTGCACACAGATCTCACAGGTAAATTCAGAGACCAAACAAACACTCACAGGTTCTGTGTCAGGTGGTGTTTGTCATGCTCTGCTAAGCTAATCTTGTGTTTTAAAAGCATTAAATATGTCACATCTAAATACACTGTACCATTAATGGAGCTTAAATATGTAGCAGGTACAAAAAAGCATCTCTTTTTAGCACACTGAAAGTAGACCTTTGGCAATCTGTGTAATACTAATTGCCATTCTAATAGGTGTTCAGATGTTGTGATCATTAAAGAAGAGGCTTCACTTTATTTTTGCTATAAGGGAGATAATAATCATTATTGTTAACCAGAAATAGAATTAAGAAGATCCCAAAACTGAGACTGATCAAAACCTACCTTAAGTTCCATTGACAGTTAACAGCCTATTTTTACATGGCTAGCATTTGTCAGTGTTCTGATGATATTTAACATTAAACTGATGCTTTGTGAGGTATTATTAAACACAATATCACATGCAACAGAATTGTGCATTTTATACAGTTATTGGCCACGAAATAAACCAGAGCTAAATTAACCTATAGCGAGTCATAGGGTTAAAATTAAATACATTATACTTAGTAAGAAGAAATTAGATGTTGATTTACTCCCGTCTCTGTAACATGCGAATGACTAAAAACAGGTCAGTTGGGTGGATAAGCAGGACAGAGGCTCAGTCCGGACCCCCTGTGACATACCAACTGGCAGCACACCCTCAGCTGGAGTGTGTCATGAAAACTAGTCCCACTAAACCCAACTTCACTGGAAATGTTGCTCAGATGATTCCCATATTAGACTAAGTGAATCATATTCTGCTGAAGTGTGAATCATGAAGTCGTGCACAAACTTGAAAACCCTATGAAACTAAGTGCCATACATGTGGGGATAACACTACATCTGTGTATTCTTTGTGAAAAATCTCAGCTTTATAGCTACTCTGAAAATTAGGTGCTATGCATCTCTAATGTATTATTTAGGCGCTCTCTCTCTAGCTGTTTTGCCTAAGCTTTCTACGATTCGTGTCACAAAATGATATCCTGCCTATACTTATATAAATGAATGGATTACGATTAAATTACCCCTAATGTCAATATAGTAACTTCCCAGCCACTTCCCGGTCTGTGGCTTACAGTTTCTCCATCACTTCAGGTTGATGGCCAAAATGAGCTCATGGAAGTGGAACTATTAAAGTCTTCTGACTGAGTATGCTTTTAACCACAAAGCTTCCTAAACTAACAAAGTACTTGGCAGTGACTACGACAAGCCAACAGACGCCACTGGAGAAAACACTGCATTCAAAAAATTACTTTTTAATTACATTGTTTAAAATGAGGTAATGCAATACAATTCCTACTTAATTTCATGCCATGCAAAACACTTACATTTGTAAAACAGAGGTATACTCTGTTTTTGCGTTGGACTACATTAATAACTTATGTTGTCATTAACTAAACTGGACACTGAATTTCTGATTCCAGGCAAACTTTAGACTAGATTGTTGACTAGAAATGGTAACTTTTTTTTTGTTTTTGAGACAAATTCTAGGTAATGTTGCTTTACTTAATGAACAATTACTATGCAAATCACACTGCAATGAGTAATCTCTTCTTTCCTGCACTTGTCAACATCCTACATTATGTCATACGAAACGTTACACTGCCATAGCTGGCTAGTACTGCTAAATATTCGTTTAAAATTTGTGGATACATCAAATCTTTTTGGGTTGGGTTTCTGCTGCACAACACAAGGTGTCTGAGTTGAGTTGAATTTGATGTTACAATAAGCACTTTCCAAAATATATAACCAATATGTGACCCTGGTCCACAAAATTATTCTTAAGTAGCATGGGTATATTCGTAGCAAAATCCAACAATACATTGTATAGGTCAAAATTATCTATTTTTCTTTTATGCCAAAAAACATTAGAATATTAAGTAAAGATCATGTTCCATGAAGATATTTTGTACTTTTTTTTTTTTTTTTTTTTGCACCTTCAGATTGTATCTCGGCCAAATATTGTCCTGTCCTAACAAACCATACATCAATAGAAAGCTTATTTATTCATCTTGTGTTGTATAAATCTCAATTTAGTTCAGCCAAAACTCTGAATCTTTTAGTTTTTATATAGCCTACTTTTGATGGTATTATTAAAGGGAATTCTGCTGAGTCTAGCTGTGCTGCTCACTGAGGAGTACTCAAAAGATTTAGTTACATTTGGAGTCCTTATGGAGGTACCATGACATCTCTCAAGGATGCTCAAGAAGACACTGAGTTCATAACCACCAAAATGGCTGTAATAGCCTATTCCAGTATCAGGGGATTCACTGTCATTCTCATTATTTCCTAACTAGCATGCCACTAAAAACAAACCACCTCACGTCCCACTTAAAGGAACCTACCTTTAAGTAAGGGCAGCGGCGTGAGCTCCACCTGGGAGCTCTGATAGCGGAACTGTGAGGAGCTATGGGACCGTCGCTGCCGGGCACGGCGCATCGAGCGGCGGGGGAAGCCGTCTACCTTCTCCGCGCTCGGCACAGAGAAGCCCGTGGTCGGCGATGATGGGCTCGACGGAGGTAGCTTCGTAGGGGTCTCCATCGCTGCAAAGGTGGTGCTCGGCAGAAGATCGTTCGAGGAAGGAAGCCAACGGCTAGAGCAGGCTCCTAAAGCCTTGTTATTCAGTCAAAAAATATTTTTTCTTGGATTGTTAAAAAGCAAAATCAACAAGATGTAATCGACTAAAGACAGAAGTTATCTAACCCGATCAAAAAATGTAGACAGAGGGATGGAGGTGTAAAAGCTATCGGTGTTCAATTTGACGCGTCTCTCGCTCGTGTTACATTAAACCCCCCCAAAAAACGAGATTAGATTTGGAAATAAGCACAAGGGTGAATGTAATTGTCTATATGTTCATGAAGAGATATTAAGGTGAACATACATTTCTATAATAAAGACATCTCTGCCGTACTGTCGTCATCAGAAAGTCATCGGCCTAAATTTGGTCTTTATTTAAATATTTATAGGCTTGAGGCATAAATCGGTACCGTATTAAAACTCGGACGTAATAAGCATTTTACCCAGAGATCATGGGCCAAATCAATCCATGTTGAAAAACAAACGGCCGATTAAAATCCTGTCATTTATCTCCTCCACACAGGTACAAATGCATCACTTATTAATTAAAGGTTATCGTCATATTACCAGTCACCAGCTCTGCGCCTTAAGTCCTTTTCAGAGCCTTCCAGCGTCCCCCTATTAAATCCGTTACTGTACAGTCGGTTCGGTTCGGTCAGATCCACACAGGGCGGGGATGAACCGATTCAAACGTGCCTACATGTGTAGAGCATCACGGCGGCCGCTGCAGCACTGATACCCCCTTCTACCTCCTTCCCTCAAACACAAGAAACCGCTGTTCAGTTACTTCTGTATCACAAGGACATTGACACCCTCGCCGATTTTCTCCGTCGCCGCTGATTGCTCGTGTTTTTTCCCCCGTTTCTTTATTTCCCAGCAGTCAGTGTCGGTCGTTGTCTTCAGGTGGTGCAAGTAGATGTATATGCTACACACTGCGGATGACGCTCACGCGCTCTTATTTATTTATTTACTCCGCGTACATTTACGCGACCCTCTTCTAGACGTCGCGATGTTACAGCTATAACGTTGACTTTATTTACCGTTTCAGTGACTAAATATATGCTATTTGTTTTTATTTCATCCGTATCTTTATCAGACAGCTGTCTTCTACCTCAGCCTCTATCCCTTCTCCTCCCTCTGTCCCTCCCTCACTGGCTGACACAGTCTGTGTTAGCCGCTGTGTTTTGGGACTGTCAGGTTGGCCATTGTTCTTGCTTCATTCGTTCATTATTCCGCGCGCTCGCCCGTCGCTGTATCCGCTGATTTTTGTTCGATCCGTCGCTAACTACGAGTTTTGTGATATCAGTCGAACAACGACGTGCTGCTGACCTACCTAAAGATTACTGAATGTGATGCTGAACGTTATGGGCGTTTTGCCTATCGAGAGACCATCCTCAACTGCTGTACCGCCGAGAAAGACTGAGTGCTCTTGATATGGCTTGTTTTACAGGAATGTTCTCCTAGGATTCATTCATGCACCTGTTCTTAAGCGTTTATGAGTCAACAACAAAAACGAACGTTTAAAAAATAATTTTAAAAATCTTACGTTCTTAAAAAGTTTATATACAATTGATATATTAATGATGTTAAAAAATGTAAAAATAATAATAATAATAATAATAATAAATACTTGAATAAAAGCGTTTTTTACCTTTTTTGTTTTTTAAATAAAACACTAAATAATATTACGTTTTCAAAAAAACGCTAAATATTAACTCTTATTAAAAACACGTTTTTAAAATATTTTTTACATTTATATTTTTAATTCATCAATATTAAGCTGTTTGCATATGCATTACTGGGTCATTCTAATGTCTAATTTTCTGTCCCTGCCTTTACAGAAATATTACAGTTGAAAAACACTTTACGGTTGCAATTTCTTTATATTTTAAAATGAAACAATATGTTATTTGAACAATTACACCTTCTTGAGCCTATCAAGTGGCAATATTTGTTTTTAATTAATTATATAGAATTCCAAGCATCACAAAACTACCATGTACAAGGGGGAAGTGCTTATGAGGTCAAAACATTTTTTTCTGCCATTTAAAATACAATAACGTATTCATAATGATCAAATATATGATGTAAATGGCATAAAAACAACTGAAAGCTGAATAAATATAAAATATATAATGAACTCCCTTGGAGTTGTGTCACTGGTGTTACCGTTTAACACAAATCATTTATTTTGAAATAAAAATCACACATGACATCACTTGACTTCCTTCTTCGTATTTCCTGATGATCTATGAAGAAAGGCCCATGATAAGTCCACTGTCTCTTTTCAGTTCTCAGAAATGTTCTTATTTATCTCTTTATTTCATATTAACCTTTCAGTTGACCTCACTGGTATGACCTGCTTTATTGTTAGCAAACTGTAAAAAATTACAATACAAATGGATTAAACTACTTAATTTAGTGAATATACCATGACTGACAACATTTGGTTTGATACCTTGCAGCAACAATTTTGTAAACTGCATTTTTCATGAAAATTGTCACTGGTATTACTGTCATTGGTGTCACCTTTCTTATGGGTAAATAGATGCATTTTTTAAAAAAGCAGTCATTTACGTGTATTTATAAAGTCAAAAGGTAATCCAATAATGTGGTCTAAGTTTAAATGTTAGAAAAATAAAGAAATAAAATACATTTTAAGACATCTTCCCATACCAAAAGTGGACATTTCTGTAGAATGACCCTACTCTACTTGACGAGAAAATCTTCCTCACAGAAAGATCAAAATACCAGTAGCACTTTATTTTACAGTCCTGTACCGTCCAATAACTAGGTACTAACCCTCAGCATAGCCCTAAACCTAACCCTACCCCATGTAACTACCTTATATTACCAGTAAGGCTGTCACGCTTCCTCAATTCACTTTGAGTACTCAACTTTAAAAACCTCCATTGCATTTTGCCTGTGTCAAGTAACCAGCACAATATCTGAAGTGGCAATTTCCACGGACGAGATTCCACAAGAACTGTTATCATTTACATGTGTGGAGCTTATCAAATTCCATCTCTGCATATTATTGTGAGTTTGGGATTTATAAAGTTCATTAAGGTTAGCTGTTTATCCTGGTTTCGAAATAAAAGTTTAAACCCCCGGTCTGAGTTTATAAGTTTTGATGTCCACATATTTAAAAAATTATAGTGGTTGTAGCATTTTTGTCATAAAGAAATGGCCAAATATTAAAGATTAAGTGGACATTTGAATTAAATGTTGTTTAGTCAGTATTAAACAACAATTAGATGGCGCAGTAAAGTGTAAAAACAATCGTCAGGCCGTTGGCGCCCCCTGCAGGTATTTGTTATAATGCGTAATCTACATTAGCTTTCTGTTTATAATACATCATATATTTTAACAGTTTTGTTTAATAAAACCATATGAATACTTGCTTACTTTATCTGAACTCATTATTATTGCTTCATTGCTATTAAAGGCTATTGTTTGCTTAGATCTATTTTTATTTCCTCAATTGAATTATAATTATCTGATTACTCAATTAATCGTCAAAATAATCTACACATTATTTATTACTAAAATAATCATTAGTGACAGCCCTAACTACCAGTACTTTCTAAGGTAAGTACACTTTAAGTATTGTAAGTACATGTAAGTATACATGTAAATATCTATGTGTGTCACTAAAATGGCTACTTGCATATAGGTCACACCACGCTGACTTTAAATGGACAGGCAAAGGTTACACTTTCGTTTTTGCTAAAATTCCCACTAAAATATTATTTTTAACTCAGGCTTAGTTAGACACACCTAACACTGGTTAACACTGGTTTTATATTCAGAAAATATTCCAGAGTGTTTCCCAGTTGTAAATGTAAGGTTGACATTGGTACAGTGTCGCATGAGTTTTGGGATTGCGACATAATCAAAGCATACTGGAGGGAGATACACAAAACTGTTTTAAAAAAGAAAAAAGATTATTACTGGTAAATCCTTTGCATTGTCTCCAAATGTATATCTACAGATACAGAATGAGTGTTAAAGTTTTGAACATATTTGGCAAAAAAAATAAATAAATAAATAAATTGGCCTGTTACATTCCTCTAAACTCAGTACATATTTTGCTTCCACATACATTCATCTATTCTAGATTTTTGTTTGTTTGTTTGTTCATCTCTCTCTCTCCTTTCTTCTTCACTATGTCTTTGGATTGTAAGCCAGTGAATGATCGTATATGTTGCTGGGGGATACTTGTACCACTGCTGTGTTATTGCAACACATGCACACACACACACACACACATGTTTGTTTTTGTGAATTGTGGGGACTTTCCATAGATTTTATACTGATCAAACGATATTGTCTATCCCCTAACCCAACCCTAACCCTAAACCTAGCCCTCACAGAAAACATGTTTGCATCGTTACACTTTCAGATAAACATCATTTACTATTTTTAATAATTTTTTAACGGTCCCCACAATGTCAAAAATTTCAGGTTTTACTATCCTTGTGGGGACATTTGGTCCCCACAGTGAAGCAAAAACAAGTACACACACACACACACACACATATACAGTGTTGGGTAATTAGTAATTAGTAATTACTGTAATTTAATTACTTTTCCCTTGAAAAAGTAAAGTAAGGGATTTTTTTAATCTTATTTTTTCTGTAATTAGTAATATAGTCAACATCTGAAGTGGATCAAAAAAGTTCATCAAAGTTGTCCTAAGACAAGAATCGGTATTGTTACTTTCGGTAACTTTAATAAAAGGTTTTGATCCCCTTCAAATGTTGACTACCATATATATATAATCTTGTAAGACATTAAAGCAACTGCAGTTTTTACTTTAAAATAACAGTTTAAAAATCATTTTGATGGAACACTAACTTCTTATACAATGAATAGCTTCTGGTTTTCCCCCACACTCCCCCACAAATATTTGCTCTGGGAATATGCAAGGTTGGTGAGTGGGTACGAAATTCCACAAAAAGAACGAATTGATTTACGGCAGCAACAAATGCATGTATAGCCTACAGCTAGCCAGTGTAATTTCAACAGTGATATTATTCACAAATTAATTGTAGGCAGCTCTACTACTCAACTACACACAGTTGCTTTAATCTTTGATGTATTTTTGAATAACTTCGCATATCCGGACATGAATGAGTGTCACTGGCCCATATTTAAATAAATAACACTTGAAATTATTAAAATATAATTTATAAAATAACTGAACATTTCTATATTTCAAATAAAAATGATTTACTGAATCACACGAAATGACTAAGCCCAACATTTAGGCTGTGGTCCTACATATAAAAAAATAATGCCCATATCTAAAATATCACTACATGTAAATTAAATCTTACCGTCTGTAAAAGTATCGTTTAAATAAATTATAACAAACAACATATTCACACCTTAATGGTCTCAAACTCAATTCCTGGAGGGCCACAGCTCTGCACAGTTTTGCTCCAACCCTAACTGAACACACCTGATCCAGCTAATCAAGGTCTTCAGGATTACTAAAAACTTCCAAGCAGGTGTGAGTTGGAGCTGGCTGAAGCTAAACGGTGCAGAGCTGTGGCCTTCCAGGAATTGAGATTGAGACCACTGCAAATGGATCATGGGTTTTAGCACCATTAGCCACTGAACACAACAAAAAGATCTGTTTGCAGGATGTAGTAGTGTGTAAGCCTTGTCATCCAAACATACTGAACATAACTGACTACAGCATCTCAAAACTGCTGTAGGCATCCATTCCCACTCAATGAGTCCCAAGGACACCAATCGCTACTGTCGAGGAGGTCTGTTAGAGATAAGTTCGCTGGATTAGTGTCTGCTAAGAATGTAAGGTCCGACAAGAGGTTGGGGTCACTGTTGAAGGTGATGTCTGAGGTAGAGGGTGTTGCTGTGGATGGACCTCCTGGAGTGCTAACTGATGGTTCAAATGGACACATTTTAGTGCAGTGAGGTATGTGTTGTTCCAAAGCTGTGGTGTAGAGTTGAAGCTCCTTCTTCAGTTCAGCGATTTCTTTTATGAAGGCGGCATTAGACTGCTCTAGAGCTTGAAGTTCCTATAATAATAATAATGATTTATTAAATACTTGAGTTTAGAGAGAGCACAATACTGACAGGAATTCAGCTGAAAAGCAGAAGTTACAAAGTGAAAGAAATGTAGCATAGTTAAATATAAAGTAGCTGAGGGTAGCAAAATGTTAGTTTAAACAGATTTGACCTGAGCTTTTCTTCCCACTCGTAAAGTTCATAGTTAATCACACACTTTATTTAAAACAAACAATTCAGACTTCCTCATGTTTTGCTAGTCTTGGAAAGGATCTGAGATGTGATTAGTGGGTTGGATAGAAACAGGGAAAGTCCAAGATTTGTACATCATCTAAAGAGAAAATGAAAGTGAAAGTGAAGGTTTATGTCAGATGTTAAACTAGTCTGGTGTTAGCGCGACTAAACTGTAAGCTGTCCCAGTCATGCACTGTATTTCCCAGAAATGCCTCCTCTACACTGAAATGTTGCGCAACACTAATGCTCCTCACCACACACACAGACCACGGAAAGATCATTATCAAACACACCAAAAAAATGTCCTCCACAGAAACGTACACATTCTGCGGAAGGTGATGATTCACATTACCTATTATTACAAGTAATTACAACAAAAACAAAAAATATAACTATACTGGTATAAGTAATGTGAATGAAAAGATACATACAGAACAAATGTAAGAGGTAACAAATAGTGACAGAGCAAAACGAACCCATTTAAAGTGTGAAAGAGAGAGTTTTAAAGGTCTCAATTTGCTACTGACCTCATGCAGTATGTCTGCTCTTTCTGTCTGTTTTTTGCGACTCTTGCGAGCTGCATCTCTGTTTTTTTCTCTGCGATGGTGCCTGTGGCCCTCTGACTGTGTGCTCTGAAAACATTTATCAGACCATTTACAATATATAATATAAATAAAGATGTTTATATATACACACACACACATACACACATATAAATAATAAACATATAAAAATAAAATTATATATAGAATAAATATAATAATAATTAAGTATTTTATTGCTTGTAATAACATCAGTATATTTATACATAGTACATTAAAATTACATTAAATGAACGAATTGACACCCTACCCAATCGTGAGGACTGAGAGAATCACTTTGTGAGAAAGGACTTCCCCGGTCAAAGTTGTCCATGACAGCAACTGGCATCTCCAAGCACACGGATGCTTTTCTTCAGTTAAATCAGAACAAAATGCTTGCATGTATACTTTCAGAATAAATCGTTCTTTTATAGTACTTCCGTTTTGTACAAAATTCTTCTAAGTGAAAAGCAAGCGCGTTAAGAGAATCCTGATGCAGCAGTTGCCTGCGCAACTACAGTGCCTGGTCATGATTTAAACTGCTCTGAGGTTTTTGTAGTGCTGGTCGTGGGCGGTGGAATGAGCCAATAGATCTGTGAATGGACTGACGCAACAGAGGGGTGGACTAGAATGTTTTCGGTTTCGAATTATTTTAAATGGCCCGGTTAGCGGAGCCAGGAGATCATCGCTTCCGGCACGGTATTGCCAGTATTTAGGCTGTTCATTTCCCGCTCTGCAATGACAAATACTGGGAATTCCAAGCAGGAAGTCCAAACGGGTGTAGATGTGTGGGATATGAAGGCTTAACTTTGCCTAAGGCTATTACTGCATATCATTATTACTGAGGTTAATGTAACACATTAAATTCATCCAGCATTTTACAAATATTTACTAGTGTAATTTAGCAGTATGAAGGTTTACTAGAAGAAATGTTTGCAGTCTTTCATTTACAGAAATATTGTGGCAGCTGATGGATAAAATCTACTGCAAACATGCAGGTTCAAGACGGGAAAACAGAAAAGCGAGACAGATTAAATAAACAAGGGATTTACCGTAAGGTTTCTTTTAAGGGACTGTCCTACAATTAGTGTAGCTGGTAGACTTTTATTTCGATGAAAGCCAAAGGACAACTGACAAACAGTCTATTCAGTTACAAGTTTTAGATCACAGCATTTTTAATTTATCAGTTTATTGTTTATGAGATATAAACAATAAAATGATGATTGCACCGCATATTTTTTTGTATTGTTATTAATACTATATTTTACTATGCTGCAATAAACTACTTCACTGAGGTCTTCAACATCCTTATCATTTCTTCTTGTAATTTACCATCAGCACCTCTAACACAAAGGTTCTCTGCATTAATGTTGTTAATATTGTGGTTGTTCTTTTTTGGTAATTTATTTTATCTTTAATGTAACAATCCAGCTTTAAATAAGAGACTATAATATTTGGCAGCTAATGTTAAGTGTTAAATAGGGATAGGGTGCAACGTGGCAAAATTACCTCCCCCACCCATTTTTTTTTTCATCTCAGCACTTTTGATATAGTTTCGAAATAATTTTGAGGACTTATCTAATTGTGTGTGTTTGGAGTGATATATAACATTGTATTAAGTTTAATATCAAAGTGTTTTTGTCTGTTTGTTAATGAGGAAATTTGTGGGCATGTCAGTGTTTTTAGATGTATGTAAAAGTTAGAGTTTTTATTTTGAAGTAAAAAGCTAAAATTAGACCCTAGCGATAAAACGTCTTTATCCCAGTTACTAGTTTTAAATCATTTTCAAATTTAATAATTATTTCGTTTTTGCATTAATTAAATGTACATTTCAGACATTTATTTCATTAAAAGCTACAGGTTAACTAAATGTTCTGTTATAATATGTCTTCAATTAAAATATGGCCAAATATTCATCCTTGTATAAAAATCTTAGAATAATTTTACGTTTCAGATAAATCTCTTTTACTGTGATTCTGCTTTGTCTGTCATAGGTTATTCAGTTATTCAAATTTGTCCAAAAAATATAAAATAGAATTGATGATTTAGTACTTTAGCAAATGTTTCTGTTCATTTCCTATAATAACACATTGGCTGATGCATCATTAACCTGCATATGCTAAACTTATATAAAATCTATATAAAATTACCATCTAAATATGTTATCATTTAAAAGTAAATCCACGTTGATCTTATGGGACATCTTCTCCCTACTTACCCAACTAACATCGGGATAAAAGTAGCATGGCTGACCAACTCATCATACAACCAGACAGACAAAAATCAGCGAGACAAACTCACTAACAAGAAGTCTTTGCAGCTCAAATGTTTGGAAAATGCACATAAGGGGGCGCTGCTATAGAAACGACTGCTTTTACGACAACTAACGTTCTTCACCCGTTGAAAACGCAGACACGCCCTTGCCGCTGTTTTCCTTTGCCGATAGAAACAGCCCAAGTCTGAATGACAGTTAGAACAGCCAATCATATTCCTTCAGCTCCATCTTTACGCACTCTCCAACCAATCATACTTCAGCATGTTGTGTCAACTCATAGTAACACTTCCTTGTTTCCAGTATGGTGTAACAGTAAATGCGTGAGTTTTATTTAGGCAATTATTTTATGCGTATCAATAGTTAATGCACGATTTCTGGTTAAGATCAGTACAGTGTTTTACACTTAAACGTTCACGATGGGTTTACTGACGATCTTGAAGAAGATGAAGCACAAGGAGCGTGAAATGCGTCTACTGATGCTGTAAGTTATCTTTGCACAAAACTGAATTCAAATGTATTTATATAAATACAGTTGAAAGCAATATTTTTTTAAGCCGCTGTTTTTAAGTGCATACTCAAACAAGGCTCGTTTAGTGTAATGTTTAATTAACGTTACTTGTGATGCTAAAGACTGTTGTGGTTCCTTAACCTTTTTTATAGTGGTCTTGACAATGCTGGAAAAACAACCATCCTAAAGAAGTTCAACGGCGAAGATGTCAGCACGATCTCTCCAACATTAGGCTTTAACATTAAGACACTCGAGCATAGAGGGTACGACGGAAGCCTGGTTGTGTTATATGTTAGATTCAGGCGTTGAGAGCATGACAAGATGCTAAGTTTGAATGAAACTAATTTTCATAGAGTTTACATGTGTTTATATATGAAGAGTTCAGATGCAAAACCAGCTAAAAGCCACCTCGGTCAAAAATGAGATACTTATAAACCTATACAAAGTAGCCAGAAAGAAACGCTCATTTTAAAGAAAAACGTCAGATGGATGTAGCTGGTTTTGCATCTGAACTCTATATATATATATATATATATATATACAGTACTGTGCAAAAGTTTTAGGCCACTAGTATTTTCACCAGCTAAAAAATGGTTTAAAGTAAGTTATTTCTATCTTTTGCTGTAGTGTGTCAGTAAAAAATATCGGTTTACATTTCCAAACATTCTGTTTGCCTTTAATTGTAATAATCTAGTGAGATTTTTCAAGGAGTCTGACAACAGCCAGTGCTCCACACTGAGATCTGATCTCACCATCATCCAGTCTGTCTCTGGAATGACATGAAGAAACAGAAAAACTGAGACAGACTAAATCCAGAAGAACTGTGGCAACATCTCCAAGATGTTTCAAGTAACCTACCTGCAAAGCTACCTGAAAAACTCTGCACAAGTGCACCTAGGGCAAAAGCTGCTTTAAACGCAAAGGATGGTCACATCAAATGCTTATTTATTTTAGTTAATAGAAGAAAATCTATTTATGACATTGTTTTTGACAGCATCCTCATTTTATGTGCCTAACTGCCTAAAAATGTTAACAGTACTGTAGCTTTGTAGGTATAGGTCTCTTAAAGCATCTTGGAGATGTTGTCACAGTTCTTCTGGATTTAGTCTGTCTCCGTTTTTCTGTTTCTTAAGACAGACTGGATTGAATGATGGAGAGATCAGATCTCTGTTTGCACAAGGAGTCTGACAACAGCCTGTGCTCCATACACAAATCTCACTGGATTATTATAATTAATGGCAAAATGAATGTTTAGAAATGTAAACTGATATTTCCTACTGACACACTACAGCAAAAGACTGACTTTCACTGACTTTAAACCATTTTTTAGCTGATGAAAATACTAGTGGCCTAAGACTTTTGCACAGTACTGTATACACATATACACACACACATGTATATATATTATATTATATTATATTATATTATATTATGTATACACACACACACACACACACACACACACACAGAAAGAGGATGAGCAAATATACAGACTGTTTATTTATCAATATTGCTGTGATACATCTCAAATAATTCTCAAGTGCATTTTATTTGTTTGTCTTTTTCTTCACACTGAGACTAGGTTTAAGCTGAATATCTGGGATGTGGGTGGTCAAAAGTCATTGAGATCATACTGGAGGAATTATTTTGAGAGTACAGATGGACTGGTGTGGGTAGTGGACAGCGCTGACAGATTGAGACTGGAGGACTGCAGAAAAGAGCTGAGTACTTTATTACTAGAGGAGGTGAGAGAACAAATATCTTTACTTGGACCTAATGTATTACAGTGTTTCAAATTAAATGGTCAGATTTTGATATTTGCTTACTTTACTAACATGTTTTAGTGTACATGAATGAGAATAGGCCACATAGTTTTGAATGAAGTTTGTGATGTGTAGTTCTTTCTATACACAATCAAGTGTTTTCACTTACGTCACGATTTGGTGCTTGGATGTAAATAACAGCATGGATTACATGGTTAATGTACTACTGAATACATTGTTCTACTAATTTATGCTACCTAAACCACTGGAATAAACGTGTTGAAGCTGCTAAATCATACAGAGGACAACTTAGTAAGCAGGAAAGTGTGCAATATTTTGACAAACTAAAGTTAATAGGTGGTAACGATACATATGAGCAGTATAAATTAAGATATTAGCCTAATATTTCACCTACCTGACTGGAAATGATAAGAACAAACACAATAGTTTGGCCAACCACAAATACATTTTGTTCCTCAGGCAGTCTGTAGTACTCCAAATGTTTTTCCTGGTCTGACTGATTAGTACAGCCCAAAACATGACGATAATTGACCATAATTGACCATTTTCAGCAGCAATAATCAGCAAAATATGCAAGTTTTGGTCGGTTCATTTCCATTGTTTACATTCAGTGCCGCCAATATGGTCAATTGATGATGTGCTGTGAAAACACTCTATACACTTTTTTTTTATGATTGATGCTTTCTTAATTTCTCTTGGTCAGCGATTAGCGGGAGCCACTCTTTTAGTTTTTGCCAACAAACAAGACCTACCTGGTGCTTTATCAAAAGATGCCATTCGAGAGGTGAGTCTTACAGGAAGTCATTTGTTTTTTTTTAACATTATGTTTATTGGGTTTTTCCAAGTAAACAACATATAAAACACAGAATAATCTTAATAGATTATCCCCACATATGCTGCCCTATAACATGCCCCAGTCATTTGTTTTTCAATGAAACTACCTTGCAGTTGGACAAATCTGTGAGGAAATCTGTGAATATGCTCTTGTTTTCTGAATGTCCAGGTTTTAACCCTTGATGATATTAAGACCCATCACTGGTGCATTGTGGGATGCAGTGCCGTGACAGGTGAGAACCTGCTAACAGGTGTGGACTGGCTACTTGATGATATAGCAGCTCGGATCTTCACAACTGACTGATGGACTGAATGAACATAAAAATGTTCATGTTGGACTGAAAATGTATGCAGTGCTGATGTTTTTCCAGATATGTTTAAGATGTCAAAGTAGCTATGCTACCAACAGATAGTGTGTTTTTAAAAGCCCACAAAGAAAGCTGTTTGCTTGAAATGGTTGGAAATGGGAGCCAGTTTGACATTTTCCTCATGTACTGTTCAGCACCACCTGTAACCTGTTCTGAGTGTTCAGATGCGTTAAGAGACATCATCACGTCTGCCAAAAATACACTCGATTCTGCCCCGACAAATTTGGTCTGTGGTAATTTTTTCTATTGCAATTGCTGCTGCCTTTTTCATGATGTTTAAAGTAATTACAGGTCAGTCTCCAGCCTTCCTCTTTGATTGAAGTTCTAGAGGGTTGTTGCTTCTCAGCTAGCCATTTTTTATTTATAATATTCATGAAATTTCTCCCCCCCCCCAACATCAGAACACTATTAAATTGCTCTTTTAAGGGGTATATAAAATAACAAAAATAATGATTTTGGACCTCTGCTCAGTTTGTTCTAAAGTAGTCGTTGCCTTTTTTGTTTAAATCTTAGAGAAAGGTAACAGTTTGTTTCTGCTGAGAAATTAACTCGCAGTTAATAAAGTAAGATTACGCAGTGCTGATGCATTTTCTCCTGACCATTGTTTGTGTTGTGACAAAAGGAGCCTTGTAAGTAAACATTAACAAATTATCATGACCTAATACTGAACACTGGTAATAAGTGCTGTGAATGTTAAACTATACAAAGAGCTGGGTAGATTACTTTTTGAAATCCGTTACTGACATTACATTACACATTTTAGGTTATATAATCAGACTACTTTTTGATTACTTTCAGATTACTTTTGACCTAATTTGTTTATCACATTGATTTAAACAAGACAATATTGTGCCATATTGATATAAAAATCCAAAAACTAAGAAAATATATTCCATTTGTCTCACTAATGACAAAATGCAGTAAACTTAATATTACAAAAAGGTTTCCCAAACTGAGGTTTGTAAAGAAACTACAGAGAGGTTTCATGAAAAATAAAATAAATCACTTAAAAAAAAAAAAAACTTACTAAAAAAAGGTGTACATATTTTGCTTACTTGTGACCATTAACTAATGTCAGAGAACTGTGAACATGCAAATATGATTAAAATATTTATATCTTGATCAGAAGACCAGAAAAGTTTGGTAATACTTTTTCTGTGCAGAAATTCATATTTGACACTTGCATAAAAGATAGAATAAACAGTACATATACACTTACATGCCCCTAAAACACATTAACACACATTACTCTAATAAAAACATGAAACAAGGCACAATATATGCATGTATAAACCTATACACACACCAACCCACAAAATATAGCTCAATTAAAGATTTAATTTAAAACGGCCCCTGCCAATGGAATAAAGTACCTTTTATATATGTTCTTAAAATTGGATACTTGTTCTACCTTCATACCTTTTATAATAACTTGTTCATATGAAGTCAACCAAACTGGTCTTTTGGTTCCCACAGCAGAGTTCCTGTGTCTTCTCAATGTTCAATTGTAGATGACCATTCTCAAACCACTGCACAAGACGTTCAATGTAGTCAAGGTCAATGAAACTTTGTCCATTTGGCAGGAAACTAAAACCAAATCATCAGCATATTTCCAAGTAAGATCATCCCTGTTACACTGTACTTCATTGATATAGACACAAAAAGCAGAGATAATACACATCTTTGTTGTAGACCTGAGTCCAGGACTATGCAAGCAGGTCTACCACAAGGATGTGCATCATTACCTCTGCTTTTTTGTATCTATATCAAAAAACAAATCCCTGCATTACATTGAGAAATTTTACTGTCTTTGAAAAGCAAAAGCCTTCCAATTTCTTAGTAATACATAAGCCACCAAATGTTATCAGTAGTTGATGAATGTTGAAACTTCTTAATGACTTTTGTAAACCCAGTGGTTGAATGCTGTGTAGCCACCTGGCTAGTGACTGGTCTTTGTGTGAATGTGCACAAAACTTAAATCTCTTAATATAAGTAGTAGGCTATTTTAGAAAGTAATGTTTAAGATGAAGAGGAACTTGGGAAAATCCATAAATTATGAATAACCCATTGTGCAAATACATAATCATGTAATCAAAAGCATGTAGTCCAATTACAAATATTTTAAAACAACTTATCTACAAGCACATCTACAAGCAGTACCAAGCTGAATTTTACTGCAAAGTGTCATTTCCATTAGGTAACTGAACCTGCTACAAACAACGCGAAAGATAGACAAAACTGGACTTAAAAAGACTTAAGTTCAAAGCAATTTATTTAGCAAGCAAACAAAAAGGAAAACTCTTATATTGTCAGTCATTAACACCAGTCAAAACTTCAGTCCAGCAGATGCAGAGTGCAGGGATGAGCATCAGTTTGTCAGCCAGTTCAACTTCTCAGACAATTTAAGTAACCTAAGGGAGGGATAAATAAAGTATCAGTAAAAGGTCTCTTAAACTAGCATCTTTATTTTATTGAAGAAAAAAAAAAAAAAAAAAAAAAAAAAAAAAAATAATAGTCTGAAGTATGAGTAGTATGAGTATGAAGTCAACATATGAAATTTGGTACCTGTGCACACATGGCAACACTCTTCCTTAAATCAGTCAGTCATGGAACTACCTGAGAAGAGAAATAAACAAAGTTTGAGTTTTTGAAATTAAATCTCACAAGTACAAATTTAAAACGCAACATTTACAGAGGTCAGAAGGAGTACCATTCAGTCATACAACTCAGTCTGGGGCGGTACATTTTAAAATCATCACACCTACTACAGGGGTGTCCATTCCTGCTCCTGGAGGCCCAGTATCCTGCAGAGTTTAGCTCCAGCACACTTGCCTGGAAGGGTCTAGCAAGACCTGGATTACTTTCATTCAGGTGTATTTAAATGGGTCATCAGATGCAAACTTCACTTTTACATGTCGTAAAAGTGAAACAGAGCTCATTTGCATTTAAAGGATCAATCCCTCAGAATGGAATGATTTTTGCTCATTTTGTCAAGGGAAAAAGGGTGTTGTTTTACACAACCATTGAGAATTTTTAACCAAAGTATATTATAGACTTTTCATTAAGACCCTAAAGAATCATCCGATGACCCCTTTAACTAGGGTTGGAGCTAAACTCTACAGGACAGTGGCTCCTGCTAACAGGTCTGGACACCACAGACCTTATACAGTAGTCAACATTTGAAGTGGATGAAAACCTTTCAAAAGTTGTCCGAAAACCAAAACAATACCCGTTCTTGTCTTAGGACAACTTTTGATGAACTTTTGATCCACTTCAAATGTGGACTACTGTAGTTCAGTTCAAAAGTATTTGCTCACCTGCCTTGACTCGCATATGAACTTAAGTGACATCCCATTCCTAATCCATAGGGTTCAATATGATGTCGGTCCACCCTTTGCAGCTATAACAGCTTCAACTCTTCTGGGAAGGCTGTCCACAAGGTTTAGGAGTACATTTATGGGAATTTTTGACCATTCTTCCAGAAGCGCATTTGTGAGGTCACGCACTGATGTTGGATGATAAGGCCTGGCTCGCAGTCTCCGCTCTAATTCATCCCAAAGGTGTTCTATCGGGTTGAGGTCAGGACTCTGTGCAGGCCAGTCAAGTTCATCCACACCAGACTCTGTCATCCATGTCTTTATGGACCTTGCTTTGTGCACTGGTGCACAGTCATGTTGGAAGAGGAAGGGGCCAGCTCCAAATTGTTCCCACAAAGTTGGGAGCATGGAATTGTCCAAAATGTCTTGGTATCCTGAAGCATTCAGAGTTCCTTTCACTGGAACTAAGGGGCCAAGCCCAGCTCCTGAAAAACAACCCCACACCATAATCCCCCCTCCACCAAACTTTACACTTGGCACAAAGCAGTCAGACAAGTACCGTTCTCCTGGCAACCGCCTAACCCAGACTCGTCCATCAGAATGCCAGATGGAGAAGCGCGATTTGTCACTCCAGAGAACACGTCTCCACTGCTCTGGAGTCCAGTGGCGGCGTGCTTTACACCACTGCATCCGACGCTCTGCATTGCACTTGGTGATGTATGGCTTGGATGCAGCTGCTCGGCCATGGAAACCCATTCCATGAAGCTCTCTGCGCACTGTTCTTGAGCTAATCTGAAGGCCACATGAAGTTTGGAGGTCTGTAGCAATTGACTCTACAGAAAGTTGCCGACCTCCTCGCACTACGCGTTTCAGCATCCGCTGACCCCGCTCCGTCAGTTTACGTGGCCTACCACTTCGTGGCTGAATTGCTGTCGTTCCCAAACGCTTCCACGTTCTTATAATACAGCTGACAGTTGTCTGTGGAATATTTAGGAGCGAGGAAATTTCACGACTGGACTTGTTGCACAGGTGGCATCCTATCACAGTTCCACGCTGGAATTGACTGAGCTCCTGAGAGCGACCCATTCTTTCACAAATGCTTGTAAAAACGCCCTTAAATCAGTCAGAACTACCTGAGGGGAAGAGAAGTGTACGGAAATTTGAGTTTTTGAAATTAAATATCACAAGAACAAATTTAAAAATGTATCATTTAGAGAGGTCAGAAGGAGTACCATTCAGTCATACAACTCAGTCTGGGGCGGTACATTTTAAAATCATCACACCTACTACAGGGGTGTCCATTCCTGCTCCTGGAGGCCCAGTATCCTGCAGAGTTTAGCTCCAGCACACTTGCCTGGAAGTGTCTAGCAAGACCTTGATTACTTTGATTCAGACGTGTTTAACTAGGGTTTTCAGCTAAACTCTACAGGACAGTGGCTCCTGCTAACAAGTCTGGACACCACAGACCTACTAGTTCAGATGCAACTCACGTTGGAAATACATACCAACTTTCGTATGCTCAGGGGTGTAGAACTGGTGAAAAATCCACTGTAGTCCAGCAAGTAATCAATGAAGACATGGGAAAACACTTCATGTATGCAAAAGCTAGATGCATAGTACAGAGATGAGCAATTTGCCAGCCAGTTCAACTTCTCAGACGCAATTTAAGTGACCTACAGGAGGGAAAAAAGAAAGTCAGTAAAAACCCCATCTTAAACTAGTATCTTTAAAGAACTTATTCTACATTATTCTGAAGTACCAATCTATCATAACATAAGAATTGGGCGATATCTGGTCATCATTTCAAATGCAATACAATTAACTTAAGCCAAAACAAAACTCTGTCCTAAATTTTCAGCTTGGGGCAGTAATCCCAACTCGCATCCATACTTGATATGTAATTAAGTACCTGTGCAAGCACGGCAATACCCTTAAATCAGTCAGTCATGGAACTACCTGAGAAGAGAAAATGTACAGAAAGCTTGAATTTTTTAAATTAAATCTCACAAATACAAGTTTAAAACAATTTACTGAGGTCAGAAAGAGTACCATTCAGTCAGATTCAACTCAGTCTGGGGCGGTACATTTTAAATTTCATCACACCTACTACTAGGGTTGGGAATCAAAAATACTTAAGGTCAAGAATCGGATGCCATTGGCATTCCAAATAATGTTAAAAGATGTATCGATTACGTTATGCACTACAAAAGGTGTCAAAAGGGCGCTTTTAATGTGTTTGTCTTTGATCATTCATTCATATTAAAAAAAAAAAAAAAAAAAAAAAAAAAAAAAAAAAAACTGATTCATCCAGTAATGAGCCAAGTAGATCTTAAAGGAATTCACCAAATCATTCACCTATAAATTAGGCCTAGATGTGATTTAGTGGTCTCATGTTTTGGTTTTTCTAATGTTTAATCTGAATCGATAAGCGGAATCAGAATTGATAAAATTCTAACGATACCCAACCCTACCTACTACAGGGGTGTCCATTCCTGCTCCTGTAGGCCCAGTATCCTGCAGTGTTTAGCTCCAACACACTAGCCTAGAAGTCTCCAGCAAGCATGATTACTTTGATTTAGGCACGTTTTACTAGTGTTAGAGCTAAACTCTACAGGACAGTGGCTCCTGGTAGCTGATCTGAACACCACTGACCCACTAGTTTAGATGCATCTAGTGTTGAAAATACATACCAACTTCAGTATGCTCAAGGGTGGAGATCTGGGTGGGGGGGGGGGATATCCACTGTGGTCCTGCAAGGAAACAACAAGCGGCAAAATTAGGGAACATATGTAATAGAAAGCATATCTAGGCTAAAGCTAGTCCTTCTCAGACTGTTGGTAACCCCAACAAGTCATCCCCTTATTGCCAAGGCAACACCAGTGGGTTCACCTTTTCAGGTTCTGGTATTGACAGGGCGTAAGACATGTGCAAGTTACATCATAAAAGGACCAGCTGTAATAGGTTTGTCACTTTGTATATTAGGAACAGAATTCTCACCTGTGACTTCATCACATTAGATGTGCCACCTATAGGTTGAGAAGAGAAAGATAAATAAAATCAGATGGGAGAGCTACACAAATGTAAAGATGCAAATGCCAAATCTGTAACGTCAGTAATATTTTTCTTCAATCAGGACTTCAGACGAACGAGACTATATCATCATCATAGGTTACAGAGGATATTGAGCAACTAAAGAGGGACCATTTCAACCTAATTTGACATAGGAAGTGCATATGCTTACCAGTTGATTACTCCAGGTATGCAACCTTATAGGAGAGAAAATAAATCTGGGTGTCATTTGAGATACAAAAACCACGTAAAATGTAGGTGAAACATGTACTGTAACATCAGAAAGAGATCTATCATCAGGATTTCAGACGAACGAGATTCCAAAGTTAAATCATCATTATTACAGAGGGACAGAGTATTAATAAGCAGCACATGGGTACAAGGAATCTTACCTAGTAGCACTAAAGCACTTCACCCACTCAGTCTTTGACAAATAACAGTCCTGTTGAGAAAATGAGGGGAACAGTGTCAGATACAGTCTTATGTCAAATCAGAACAATAAACATCCAAGAAATCTCTCAGAAGTTCATGTCTTTTCACATAGGGTCAAAGTGAGCTAAGTATCTTCATCACAGAGATTGAGCAAAACACTATTTTAAAAGAAACAAGTACCTTTAAAAGTAGCAGGTCCTTGGTGAAAGGTCATTTTTGTGCCGACACCCTCTTGGCTGCACCATGACCACAAAGACAAAGTGGGACGACCTAGAAAAATAACAGGCATTAAGCACAGAAAGCAGCCAACACAGGTCAAAAACATGCAGTGTAGTGTCAAACGCTCTGATCATCCTTGGATGACTAGAATGCCATATGACAAATGTTGTTCAGTTTAAAAAAAAAAAAAAAAAAAAAAAAAAAAAAACCACAAGTTATTTCAGACAATACAGGTTTGAGACATTGAATTTGAAAAACTGCTTACCAACACATTCCATGGTCATCATGTCAGTTCATGAGAAGGTGCCCTTGAGATAAAACAGAACAATTAAAAACTGCTATAAGGGGGTGACTAGACTGGAGTCCAGTCACCTGGACTATATCAGAATAAAAAGTCAAACATCACTGGAATTCAGACATATGCTTGTCTTTGAAAATCATCATTTAAATGTTCAGTCTTAAAAGGACAACCCTTAACACTTGAAGAGCTTACCTTGAATTTAACAGGTCTCTGTCTCCTTGTTCCACAAGATTGGATGGGAACTGCAAAACAAGTGCTTTTTATAAGTCCACACACACTTACAAACCGGATTAAATCTAACAAAAACACTCAGCAAGGTGTGCTAGATGTCCAATGCTACTCAGTTTAGAACAGTTACATCAAAGCAATTCAGGAAGAGAGAATTCATAAGTCATCACAGTAGCACTGGATGCCAATTCATGCACTCAGCACACAAATGCTGCATGGGTTTGGTAGACCATAATTCAGGCCTAACCCATAGAAGTAAGATCTCTACTTAAACTAGTTCTATATTAAGGATGATACACATTTATACAGTAAAGATGGACTGTATCAGTTCAAGCTGCTTTAAAAATCTTACTATTCCAGCTAATTGAAATTCTTAATACCAGGTCCACTGGCACAAATTAGCACGTAAAACGCATCCAATAATGCAAATACAGTTTTGCACACTCAAGGAGCTGTGCTTAAAGTAACATTAATGTAAGTGGATATTCATTCAAATACGAAACTGTCCAAAAAACAAATCAGTATCAACTGATTTTCACGCATGGTTTAAGAAAAGCATTATAAATACACCCTTACCTTCCCATGAGCCCATGCACGTCACGCTCGTCGTCTTCGCCATGCCTGCAAAAGTAAAAGCTCTAGTTAAGACACGTGTTTGCATTTGAAGGCTCGAGAACACGTAATATGCAATTCTTAACGCAAAAGATGCGAAATTCAGTCAGTCTCTCTTCAGATTAATAAAGTGCAATCACAGTATTTCAGTACAGGTCTGTGAAAGTTATCATCATTGAGAGATCTCGCCAAAGCCTTAAAAAAGCAAACCGGTAATAAATATGCTTTAATTGCGCTAGAATAACGAGTAGACTTTGATAATAGTAGGAAGATTTCAAATAACAGCAAAAAGTAAGCCAGGATGGCTTTAGATAAAAATCAGAGGCTCTCGGGCCAACGGAATGGAAACATCCAGAAGTTGCCTACTAATGGCGTAAGGACTAAAAAAACCTTTAAACGCATACTAAGAAAGAAAAGACATATATAAATATAACTTAACAACCCTTTGTACAAAAAGGTGAAATAAAACGTAAAACCACCACGTTACAGTTAACATAAATATAGCGAAACGTCTTACCAAAGAAGAAGCTGCGGCAAAATGGACGAAGTGAAGGTCTCGGCGCCTTTTATTCTTGTCACGTAAAATCCACGCCCATTTTACAAACAACCAATGAGGTTGCTGGATTACATTAAAAGCGCCAAAATTCATTGTGAATTAAAATGTACTAAAATAACAAACTGTAACTACACAAAATGTATGTAAGAACATACATTATTCTAGTGCATGTAATACACATTCTACATAGCAAAAATAACAAATGCACAGGCACTGAGAAGCACAGTAATGTATAAAGCAATCTTAACATAAAACACACGTATGCGAGTATCACATAAATACAGCTGCAGAATGTTTTGTTCCTTGTTGCTTTGATAGGCAAAGTAGATGAAAATCATAATTGTCATTTTTTAAGTTTCACATTTTCCACTAGATGGCATCATATCTGCACCGATACAAGGGTAGGCCTACATCAGACTCAAAAGAGCAAAGCTACGTATGTATACGGTGCATAGTGTGCTCATTTTCATTATGCATCGATTACCCAGGTGACCTACCCTATTTGTCAAACTGTCCAGTATTAATAAGAACCCACAGGATGGGATATAATAGTATCCCACAATGAAATGCGTCTGACATGACCTTCCATTACCAGTGTGATGAATGAACTAGATCGACCACAATGTTCAACATTTCTCTCCTGACTCTTTTGCCATGATAAGAATAGCATACTGTTTTTTTTTTTTTGTTTTTTTGTTTTTCAAATCTATGTGGAAATACAGTATATATCAAATTTTTAATATATAAAAAAAAATAAAAATATATATATTTGCTAAAACATGATTCAGATTTTTCGTATTTATATTTTCTACGAACATGTACTTTTTTCCTATTTTTGTATGTTTTTTAATAATATATTTTAAACATAAAAATACATATATTTAAATATATATATATTTTAAAAACAGTGTAAAATATATTTTGCACTTTACATTTTAATCCAAGGAAACTCTTTCAGGTATGTCACTTTTGAAAAAAAAATTATTTGATGTCTATAACATGCTTGAACATATAATGCATTTGAATACAATTCCATTATAGAGTGAACTTATAAAATAATATAAATAATAAAAAGAATAAGCATTTTAAAATCATTACTAATGTTGTTGTTTTTTTTCCATAAATATTTCATACATATTTGCCACTTTAGATTAGAAATGTATTTTCTTGCCCTGAAATACATTTTGAAATATATTTTGGTATATGAGAGTTGAAACTAAATATATTTTCTGTATAAAAAATATATTTCATTGAGCTTCACTGTTTACAACATATATTTGTTGTATATTTATGTATATTTTGGTCACAAAAAATATATTTTTGCCTGTACAGAAAACAGAATCAAGCAACACAGTTTTTTTTCCTCACTTTTCCTTTTTATTATTACCATTGTTTCGATGTCACAATGCAGATAAAATAAGACAAAAAAAATTCTACATGGCTGGAAACTAGGTTCAGCAAGTAAGTTATATAAGATAAATAAGTCCCAAGAACACAAAAGCCATCTTCACTTCATCTCTTGGCTCAGTTCTTTACTTCACTGCCAGTGATGTTACCTGTTGATGACATTTTTTTTTAAATATTCATGAGCTCCCAGTCTTTTGTCTTTAAGAGTTAACTCTTTGGTACATAACCAGTAATACATGTTCATGGTCAAAGTACAGGAACTCTGCTACTGTTCACAGCTCAAAATCATTATCACATCAAATAAAAAGGGTTTTCCATACTGGATAATACAGGCCTCATGTTTCCCCGCAAAGGAGCAAAGATCAGGTGGACGCCTCTTAGCACTGTGATAACATTTATACACTGATAAAAAGTTTAAATATTGACCTTACATTTCAGGTTACATAACGATCAGTTTAAAACAAGATCAGTGGCTATCAGTTTTATGCAAGAACAACAATGCATATTAAATATTTGAGCACATTTAAATTAATAAATGGAATTACTCGTCAATTTGAAACTACAAGTCAGTGTGTTTGACTGTTATCTGAGTTCTGCTAAAACACGATTCCTGTTCATTTCAGTTTTGTCTGATGGGGTGGATGAAGAAGAAGAGGTTGATGATATAGGTGTCAGTGTCACACTATACAGATTGGCAACGAAAGTCTCCCATCCTCGACGTAAAGCTCTGTCCATGGCCTAAAAAGTAGAAAAATGACAATCAATTTTTCTACAGAAAAAACACCCTTTATGTATGAACATACACTACTGTTAATTAGTAAGATGTTTGTTCAGTTCTATGGGGTCATTGCTCTGACAGAGAAAGAATGTGCCCTTATTAACTGAACTAGAGGACATAGAATGGAGGTGACAGGGTTGTTTGGTTATTTGCAGACATTCCTCTAACCAAGGTCACCTTGTATCCGTGACTGAAAAGAGTTGTTGTTCCTGTATCACTTGCGTCTGTTCTCTCACCATATAAGTGCAAACAGAAAACTGATAGTTGGATCAAGAAAGACTAATAACAAGGCGGCGGGAGTAAGGATATACATGAAGCTATTACTGCTTAGGTAGGGTGCAGAGATGAACAAGGAGAAACAACAATGGTACATTGCGGCAAATGTAAACTTACGGGGTGATGGACCCAAGCAGAAATAAAAGACTGCTTATTTCTGCACAGTGCAGAAAGGGAACTTTACCCCAGATGCCTCACTAAAATATCTTCCTTCTCCAAACCGTAGATGGTTACAGAATAACCAAAGCCCTGCCTTCTCAAGTGACCTTCCAAGTAATATTAACTCCTTAGGAGTTAAATATTGTAATTAGATACTGGGATGATGCAAGGGGCACTGAAGGTTATAGTTCTGTTCGGATTAATTCACAATGGAATTATAATCAAGCAAAATTTGAAAAGTGGTGTTTAGACTGCAATTTTTAAGGTGGGATAAACCATTATTTATATTAAACGCCAGTAGCTACGCTACTAAGCAAACGAAAATATGGGAACACATTTAATTTTTCCAATATTTATAAAATACCACTGCCAAACGCTTCATCTGCGTCTTTATCTATATGATGTTATGTGAACAACCAGTCATTAACTACATAATCTAATTTTAAGATGCTTGTGTTTGATTCACTAAAAAAGAGCCGACTCATTAGATTCATTCTTTCGAACTACGCTGCTTGCGCGAATGTTTTTATTCACCAAAAAGATCAGTTGCGGCGGAGACAATGAACAAGTATTGCAGTCAGGGTTGGCTATTTTTAGAACAGTATTTCGGCGGAGGAATAAGCCTGAGAACCGCCAAAAAAAAAAAAAACGAACGTCATTCGATTCCGGTTCCGGGATTTTTCAAATTGAACTAACAACAAAATCTCACCTTGCGATAATTCTTGAGAGTGTTCCTCTTCACAACTTCCATTGACTCTCCATTCAGTTTGCCTTCTGTCTTCTTCTCTTTTCTTGCGTTTTCCATTTCCCCTTTTCCATGCTTCTTCCCTGATATCAGAATCTGGTCATCAGCGTGTTCCCTCACAGAGAAATGGACCAGTGCTGGTTCTGTTTTTTTGCTTTTTCCCAGGGTTGCTGGTGGCACATCTGAGTTTGGATCTACAGAGATGGGCTTGTTGGTCTCATTACCAAGGTCTTTCTCTAAGGTAAATTTGTCATATTTTGCCTTCCTGGAGCTCATCCTGTTCCAGCGGCGACTCAGTCTGCTGGGCTTTCTCTCTAGTAAAGTGGTCCCATCGTCTTCCATCATACCCTGGTTAAAATCAGCCACATGGTCATCCTCTTCTATCCATCCTGGAGCTGTGCTATTGTCTCGGCAGCTCTGGTTTAAGGTTGCTATCTGCTCTTCTGTGGTCTTCCCCTCCATCTGTACATCGTCTCCAAATATCTCATCCAAGCGCCCATAGAATCCATTAGCCTTGTCCAGGAAAGGAGGAGAACGAGGGGCCTTGAACTTTTTGGAGCTCCTGCCGATAGTCATGGTCTTGTGAACTCAGGAGAGATGTTAATCCAGTCTTTGCAATCTAAAGAGGAAGGAAGGAAGAAGGAAACATGTGACTTTGACGTATGATGGTGGTCATCTGTTAAAAACGTTGGGAAAAGATCAGCCATTTGTCATGAGAGCATTCACAAAAAATATTCCTTACACAATCAAACCAAAGAAGAAGAAAAGCTGCAGGCTTCCTCAGGGCTACTGTCGAAATTAAATCTGCGTGGCCTGAGGTTTATCTCTGCCCTCCATCCCGCATTAATGTGTGTTTATCAGTCACGTCATCATAGGCACACTGTTCAAAGTTCATTCTGTGTGTATACAGCCTATCAGAAGTTTCTATTTAGGAACAGTATGTCTCCTAAAATGACAGACTACTCTCTGCTTTATGACTTCATGATAAGATGAACTCCAGCCTGTCATTGACTTTGACTCCGGTTGGTCATGCTGGAACTGCAGCTGGTGCCAAAACAGATGACTGTGACTTAAAATCTCATAATTATGTCACATTGCACAGAGATCTAAACACTTGTTATTGCATGTTTTTTATATTATTCATATTAGGACGTACATTAAGGTGGAATGTTTCACAAATTTGACACTGGACCATAAAACCAGTCTTAAGTACCAAATATACATAGTATCAAAATGATAGATTTTTCTTTTATGGCAAAAATCATTAGGATATTAAGTAAAGATCATGTTCCATGAAGATATTTTTAAATTTCCCTTCCGTAAATATATAAAAACTTTTTTTGAATAGCAATATGCAGTGCTAAAAACTTTTTTGGACAACTTTAAAGGCGATTTTCTCAATAATGTGATTTTTTGCACCCTCAGATTCCAGATTTTCAAATAGTTGTGTCTTGGCCAAATATTTTTCTATTCTAACAAACCATACATCAGTAGAAATATTATTTATTCAGATTTCAGATGATGTATAAATCTCAGTTTCAAAAAAGCTGACCCTTACGACCAGTTTTGTGGTCCAGGGTCACAAATAGCTGAACTACAAATGAAAAATAAGAGCTGCGTCTGTTTTTTGAATTTTTTTTTTTTATCATAGTTAAGCCCATAATTTGCATATACAGTATGGGAACATACAGTTTTTAGGATTTTATGATACATGATATAATGAAAAACATTTTAATTTAGATGCTATAGTGAAGACTCCAATTATTTGGAAATGTTAGGTCAGTGTTAATGGTGTAGTACTCATTGCAGGTGTTATAAAATTCAAATTGTTTTTAGTAAAAGTTTTGCTGTTTAAAGAAAAGGAACCAATTAACACAGTGTTCAGAGTATATACAATATGGTATTGTAAATGATAATTCAGTCATAAAAAAGCTATATTTTCCTATATTGATTGCTATGTATGTGTAAACTCTCATTACAGAATCTCAAGGTTGCTTCATTTTAATCGTAAAAATATTCATACGTTTAAAGAAAACAAACATAAAAAAAACATACATTTTAGAAAAAAACTGATTAACAACAATAAACATACATGTAATACAAAAACAAAACCAAGAGCAGTGGACGTTGAGTGACTTACCTTCTAGCTGTTTTCGCGTGACTCTGCTCTCACTCGCTCTCTGTGTTCTAGGTCCAACTCACCTTACTTTGACACACACAATCGTCACACTGTCTGAACCTGTCGTCATTCAAGCACACTCATACCTCTCCTACCTCTCTTGCTCTCTCTCTTTATTGGTTTCTGTTTCATTTAATTAACTGAAGCAGAGAAGCAGCCTACAAAAAATACAAATACTGAGTATCAGACAATTCAAACCTACAATCACAAGCAGTATCAAACTTTGACTGCATAAGTTGTAAAGTTGCAAACGTGGTTGCCTTGTGTTGCCAAGAAATATCAAGGGAGGAATTGACTCACCTGAGCAGGATTTGTACATGTGTTTTGGGGATTATTCAGTGGGTGGGAACATGATATACTGTGAGGGATTTCCATTTCCAAAAGGAATACTGCTCATTCACACATTTTTTTCTCTAACTGATGTTGGAATACATAAATAGGGGTCTCAAAATACAAAAGTGACAGTGATAGAGTTGGAAAGAGCATGATTGCAATGCATGCTTGGAAACATTAGGTGTGGCCTTTGAGACTAAGTGTCTACTACAGGGTAACACTTAAGAAAGTGCATGTAATTGTACGTCGGAGTGATGTCTAAAAACTCATTGCTGTTTAAAACTGTTTAAACAACAACAAATTCTCTGTTTTTATAAAACCAAATCTCTCCAAATAGAAAACCGTCTGAAGAAGAGTTAAGGTCATTGCCCAGTGGCGACACCCCCCTCCCCAGGATATACAAAAAACAGCTGTTTCACAGGTGTGATTGCCTATGTGTGTGTGGTTTAGAGGACACAGGATGCTGGATTTACAGGATTGAGTCATTATAAAGAGGGAGTACTGACTGGTTGTTCATTCCTTGCGGTTTCTAGGGCTCATCTGGCATCGTATTCATAGATGGTGAAAGATCAGCAAAGTCGTAAAAAGGTCAGGATGAATTTGTCGGCTCAGGATGGCTTTTTATTAGACATGCCATTCAAAAACACCTGAGAAAAATATCTAGCAATGACAAATTCTTTTGTTTACGACAAAAGAGAGCTGTGACATATGCTCAAAAAAGGAGTTTTAATGCTTGTTCAAATCACTTGGTTAAAATGAGCAGAAACAACTAAATTCTTAAAATGTTCTTACCTAACTTATTTCTATTATGTTCAGTCCACTTAAATTTGTAAAATTCATTGAGCTTAATTATTTTGTGTTGGGACTACGTTAATCTTTTTTGTTGACACAACTAACTGAAAATGCGGGAAATATGTTGACAAAAATGGTCATTTTAAGTTTTTAAATTACATATTTGAGTTCTTGTATGTGTAATGGTGAGTTGTTTTTGAGATTTAGAAGAGGTTTGGAGATTAGAAAAAGTTTTGAGTTTACCACTGTGCAGAAGAGTAGTGCTCATGCTTAGGGTGCTGGCAGCTTCATTGACTCCATGATTCATACAATGAGCAATAATGTGTTCTTGCAAATTATTTTTAAAAATAGGTTGTCCAGTGAACTTAATCAACTTAAGTAAATATTTTTTCACACAGTTAGTTCAGATACCTACAACAAGACTAAACCAAGTTCAAGTTTTTGATATTGAGATTTATGGTTGGTGAGGATAGGACAATATTTATATATTTGAATATCGGGAATCTGAGGGTGAAATTTTTTTTTTATATATCAATACCAAATGCGGTTATAAAGTATCCCAGCCGAGGAAGGAGGGTCTTATCTAGCGAAATAATCGGTTATTTTCATTAAAAAAAAATACAACTTAAATATTTTTTATTCTCAAATGCTCGTCTTGCCTTGCAGTCCTTGAACTCTGTGTATTCTAGCTCAAGACAGTTAGGGTATGTCAAAAAAACTCCAATCGTATTTTCTCCCTCATCCTACCACATTGCAGAAGTTCCGACCCAGTCTTTGCAAAGTGTAAAAAAGATCAAACACCCTTAACTAAAAACGTAAAACAGCGATATAGGGCGCTTTTGAAGTTGAGGGAGAACATGAGATGGGAGTTTTTCAACATACCCTAACTGTCATGAACTGGAAAGTAAAAGTCAGATTTTCATTATATGTCACCTTGAAATCTAAGGAAGTAGAATTAAAAGTCAAGACAAACCAAATGCTGGCTTGGCAAAGCCTTGTTTCCTGTCATTCCAATTGAGTGAAACAGTGCCTGTCCACTTTTCTGCTGTATTTTTTCTACAGGTATTTTAAAGAGTATTTTGTTATAAACATGAACAAAACCAATCAGCTACATGATAAATCACGGCATTATAAACTTTGATTTGATACAACAAAACAAAGGAACAAAACTGAGTACTTGACAGATTTAATGAGGGAAAGATGGAGAAATATAAAACTACTGATTTAAAGATTTAAATTGATGCATTTGGCAGATGTTTTTATCCAAAGCAACTTACACTGCATTTACATTTCATTAGTTCTTGCTGGGAATCAAAATCCATAACCTTGGCATTGCTAGCACCATGCTCTACTGTTTGAGCTACAGGAAGATGTTGGTTATAAGAAACAACATATTTTACATTTATTGCAAAATGTACATATATACACAAATATTTTAATCGTTTGTGAGAGTACACTGTAAAAAAAAAACAATTTGTTCAGTCAACTTAAAATAATTTGTGACCTGGCTGCCTTAAAATTTTAAATTCAGTTAACTCAAAAAAAAAGTTTCTGCAACTTAAAATGTTAAATTATACTAAGTGACAACCTAGATATTTGATTTGTATCAACTTAAAATATTAAGGCAGTTGGGTTATTTACCCATCTGTTAAGTTTAGCAAACACAAACATCTAAGTTGTTACTTAGTACAACTTAACATTTCAAGTTGAATAAACTTATTTTAGTTGACTGAACTTAAAATTTTAAGACAGCAGGGTAACAAATTATTTTAAGCTGACTCAACAAATTGTGTTTTTTATTTTTTACAGTGTAGGGAGACTGACTCTACCATGTAGGCAATACAGTTACGATACATTGGAGAATCATGGGTAATGTATTTTTTTTCACCAGGAATCCCACTGTTAATACCACATGATAATTTAAAAATAAGTAGAAATAATGCTGACTAATGGCTTCAACAAAATCATATAACAACCTCAAGAAGAACAACCTCATCTGTCTTTAATAGTTTAAAGGTTATTCTTAAAAATCTAAACTCTATTCAACTAAGTTGTGGCCAATTCAATTCACTTTAACTTTCTTTTGGCATCTTTGCATCCTTAGATTCTTAACATTCAGATTTAGTAAAACATGTAGATTTCAAGAGCAATAAAATAGAAAACTCTCCCAGCGCATGGAATCTGACAAACTGTGCTGAAACCGAACTTGTACGCTACATTCTTGCGCTATCTACCACCAGTATGATGATGTGCAAAAGAACTCAATGTTTTCACATTCTTTAAATAATTTCACCCTTTGTTTCACAGGGTCAATTGACATCATCTGTACTTTACCCTCTGTTACCTGAAGCTTTACCAATGCCACGTAACAACTGGATTAAAGATAAGCACAGCATTGTGATTCTACGAAGATCGTTAATGGCATAAATAGACACCATATCTGACCTATTCATATCCTCCATTTATCCGTGAGGAGAAAAAACAATCTAAGACTTTAAGACTTTAAGTGAAGACAAGTACAGACAGATACATGGACAGCATAGACATAATGAGTTCACATTATAAATATATTCCAAGCAAACCTCCCACTATACAATTCTAATCTATAAATACAAGCTCATCTTATTTATTGATACCATATGTAAAATTCTCTTTAAATAGTGTTCAAGTGTACTAATGGTAAGGATGGTTTATGGGATGCGCAATGATTTATAGACCTCCATTTTCTTTTAGGCCGCAGGTTCCTTCGCTCCTGCCTCTTGCACTTTTTATCCCTGCATTCATCACTGTTTCCTCATTCCTTTGGTGTGTGGCTCAGAAATCTAATTTTCAGTCTCTTTTCTACATTACAATTTCACCTCTTGCCACATAAATGAGAGGATCTGTTTGGCACAATGGACGTGTTGATGTTTGGTGAAGTTCAGGCATGTTCTGAAGAGGTGGTGCTCACACCTCCACATCCGGATCTGAACCCAACCCTTGCTTTTGCAAAGCGTCCTCCCTCTTCATTTTTGGCTTCTCAGTTCGGGTGTGCCACACCAGCACCTGAGCAAGAGGAAAATTATTTTAATAGTAAAAGTAATAGATGACCCCAAAAAAAGTCATTGTTTACTCACCCTTGTGTCATTCCAAAAAAAGGTTGGGCAAAATTAAGACTTTAACTAATGGCTCCCTTTCATTTCATGAGGTGGATTTTAAACTTAATTGTCCGCACAAGAATTTGAAATGTAATTCAGTGAAATTACCGAATAACAATTCAGAGAAATAGGTCATGGAGGTTAGAAAGCACAAACCTGCACGAGTACAAATGAGCACAAATCTGCTTTCAAAGAAAGTGGATTCCCTCCTATTTAACATAGCTCTTAAATCTCATTCGTTTCTTGCATTATTACATGACTGATCACGATGTGGTAAGCAGTGTTGTTGTTGTTAACTAAAACTGCTAAAAACATTTTTGTTTAAATTTCAATAACACTGAAATAAAAAAAATCTAAATATTAAATGAAAAAGTGAAAATTTAAAATGTCACCTTGTCAGCTAACTGAAAAAAACGGCAAACTGAACCTAATATTAAAATATACGTACACCTTGCGGAATCTGCTAAATAAGAGGGATCACACAAAATGCATGTTATTTTTAATTTAGTACCGACCTGACAAAGATACCATAAAATATGTTTACATATAGTCCACATGAGAAAATAATAGTTGAATTTCTAAAAATGACCCATTGAAAGTTTACATATGCTTGATTCTTAATACTGTGTTGTTACCTGAATGATCCACAGTTTTTTTTTTTTAAGTGATAGTTGTTCATGAGTCCCTTGTTTGTCCTGAATCTTGCAGGTCCCACAAATTATTTGGTTTTTCTGTATTTGAACCCTTTCCAACAATGAATGTATGATTTTGAGATCCATCTTTTCACACTGATGACAACTGAGGGACTGAAACTATTACAGAAGGTTCAAACACTCACTGATGCATCAGAATAAAAATGCAAAAATGCATTAAGAGCCACAGGCTAAATTTACACTCAGGGTAAATTTAACTTATTTTGGCTTCTGGAAAACATGTCAGCATCTTCTGTAGCTTCTGAAGGGCATTGTAAACAAAAAATAAGAAAAATGTACATGTTCAAAAGTTTTCACCCCCTGGCTCTTAATGCATGGTTTCTCCTTATGGAGCATCAGTGAGCGTTTGAACCTTCTGTAATAGTTGCACATGAGTCCTTCAGATGTCTTCAGTGTGAAAAGATCAATTTTGATTTGATTTTAAGTTTATTGTCACATCAGCTTCATAGGCTATTTCATAGCAAACAAAGATTATACATTAAAAACAATGCAGTAGTACACAATACAAACATTTTAAATAAAGCAATTATAAAACAAAGTGTACATAAAATTCTATAAAAGATTCTTTAAATGTACTTTTTGTGAAAAGATGGATTTCAAAATCAGTCAGTCATTGTTGGAAAGGGTTCAAACACACAAATTTGCTGAAAAACCAAAGAATTTGTGTGACCTGAAGGATTTTTCTGAAAAACAGCAGGCAGTTTAACTGTTCAGGACAAACAAGGGACTCATGAACAACTATCACTAAACACACACACACAAAAAAAAACTAACTAACAAAAAAAACACAGCTGTGGATTATTCAGGTAACAACACAGTATTAATAATCAAGTGTATGTAAACTTTTGAACGGGGTCATTTTTATAAATTCAACTATTATTTTCTCTTTTGGATTATATGTAAATGTCTTTTATCTTATTCAGGTCAGTACTAAATAAAAAATGAACATGCATTTTGTGTGATCCCTCTTATTTTGGTAAAATAATTATCATTTTGCAAATCCTGCAAGGTGTATGTAAACTTTTGACTTCAACTGTATATACTTCTAAACTAACAATTAATTAAATTAATGTGAACATACAAAAAAAGGTTTTCTTAGTATGGAAAAGTGTTACTCTGACATTCTTTTGCTTATATAAGAGAAAATAATATGTGGTCGAAATAATATAATGACAATTTTTATATACTGACATTTATAGAGAACTGTTCATTTTAAAGTTTTATAGCTCAGTCTCTGTTGAACAGAAGTATTTCTTGTTCCTGCATGACAACACAACTAATTTTTATATTTTTATAAGGCTTAATAAACCGAAACCTCACTAAAAAGATGATGTCATGTTGCATTATCTAAGAATAGTTCACCCAAAAATGAAAATTCTGTCATTAATTACTCACCCTCCTGTTGTTCCAAACCTGTAAGACTTTTGTTTATCTTCGGAACACAAATTAAGATATTTTGGATGAAATCCGAGAGCTTTCTGACCCTGCATAGATAGCAATGCAACTGACACGTTCAAGTCCCAGAACGGTAGTAAGGACATCGTTAAAATAGCCCATGTGACATCAGTTGTTCAACCTTAATTTTATGAAGCTACGAGGACTCTTTTTGTGCATAAAGAAAACAAAAATAACAACTTTATTCAACAATTCCTTCTCGTCAGTCTTTAAAACGCATTCACAAGAGTTCCACAATGCATACAGGGACAGAAAGTTCTTGGATTTCATCAAAAATACCTTAATTTGTGTTCTGAAGATGAACGAAAGGGTTGAGTCACGACATGAGAGTGAGTAATTAATGACAGAATTTTCATTTTTGGGTGAACAAACTCTTTAAATATGCAAAAAAGCTGGTAATCACTAAACACTAGGTGCAGAATAAAGCAGCTACCTTGGTGCAGAGGTCTGCTTTGGGTTCAAGGTCGTCCATAGTAACCAGGTTCTGAAGGAAGCTACTTTCCAGGAAGCCCATCTGAGCATCACCGTCAAACCGTGCTTGGGGATTGGTCAGTACCAATCTCAGGGACACGGCAAAACCAGCCATGTCGATGGGGAACGGGCGATTAGGACGCCAGCCAGTGTGGAAACGCACAACCTTCCCATCCTCCACCACGGGCCGTTCAAACTTCATCCCACCCACCAGACCCACAGGCCAAACAGAGACACGGTACGTGTACCGCATCTAAAAGGGATAGGAAGCGGGATGTGGATGGGAAAAAAAAGTGTTAGATAATGACAAAGAAACACCACCTGCTAAAATGTTCATAGGCAAAGACTATGTACAGACACAACGTGTATTAGATCTCCAAAAGAGAACATCTGACACATCTGTTACACCTCAATACACCCGAAGCACAGCTCCACCTGGAGGTTTAACCAGTGAACTCCCATGGAATGATTCAAAATGATCTCATGCAATTCACAGCAATTCTACCATAACAATGCGTAACAACTTGTACACATGATGAGCATAAAAGACCTTTTTTCAAAAACATAAAAAAAAAATCTTACCAACCACAAAATATTTAACCATTAAAAACCCTCACCTCTTCAAAAAGCTGCAGGCTGTATGTATTGTCATCATCAGCAAAGTACACCACGGCCTCCTCGAGGCCAGCTGCTTCCTTTCCCTTAGCAGCAGCTCCCATCTCCCTGAGCCAGCGCAGACCCTCATTCCTCTGCTCAGCACCCCGAGGCTTCAGCCAGCTGGGATCTCCCTCCTGCAGCTTCCTGTCTTTGGGGGTCAGCTTGTGTAGATGGGTGTAGGTCAAGCCAGATGCTGCCAGGAAGTCTGTAACGAGTGGAGTTGGCTGAGGAGCGTCCTCCACCACGATCCAGTGCAGCTGAGGAACATGGAGGAAGGTGTGAGACAAACGAGTGAGCTCAGCTTTCTGCACCAGTCTGGAGAGAGGATGAAGAGGGAGAAAGAGCAAGATCACATTTCAGATAGTTTCGGATGACATTCCTTAAAGTATTTTTATTCTTAGCCACGAAACATGGAAACTTCATTCAACCTCATTTTGGAGATACTTTAAAGGGTTAGTTCACTTTCAGAAAAAAAAAGAAAAAAAAGTCCTGATAATTTACTCACCCCTACGTCATCCAAGATGTTTATGTCTTTCTTTCTTCAACTGAAAAAAAATTAAGGTTTTTGAGGAAAACATTCCAGGATTTTTCTCCATATAGTGGACTTTAATGGGGATCAGTCGGTTAAAGGTGCAAATTGTTGCCACTTTCTTTACATGTTCGTTTTGTAATCACTGTGTCAGTACTTCTGCAAACATCTCGCGTGACCTCTCCATCGAGACTGCGTAATGCATGAGGTTGAGCAAGTGCAAGATGAGCATTTGTGGTTAAAAAGTATATAAATGTATATTTTTTCGAAAATGACAGATTGTTTGGCTAGATAAGACCTTTATTCCTCAGCTGGGTCTTGTAGAGCATTTTGAAACTGCAATTTGGACCATCAACCCATTGGCTCCCATTGAAGTCCACTATATGGAGAAAAATCCTGGAATGTTTTGGAAAATTTCTTTTCGACTGAGAAAAAAAAAAATTCTAGGATGACATTGGGGTAAGTAAATTTTTATTTTGGAAGTAAACGAATCTTTTAATGTCTAGGGGGCCATTTAAACGAATTTTGGGTAAAAAATTAGATGCAGGGCAGTGCAACAGAAAAGCACAAGGCTTAGAGATGCATTCTTGTTTTTAACTTCTTTTGACTTGAGCTCCACCTTTTGTACAACAGAAAGTAGTAATAAAGTAGTTACCTATTTATTTATACTTATTTATTTATTTATCTTGTAGTGTCATAACATTACGGTTGAACCACTGATGTCACATGGACTATTTCCATGTTGTCCTTTCTACCTTTCTGGGCCTTGAACGTGGTAGTTGTGTTGCTGTCTATGCAGGGTCAGAAAGCTCTTGGATTTCATTAAAAATATCTTAATTTGTGTTCCCGAAGATGAACAACATGAGGGTAGGTAATTACTGACACTAGGGATGCACCGAAACGTATCGGCCGAAATGCTTGCGCGTTTTGTCAGTAAAGCCGGTTCTGTAATCAGCGGTAAATGCCATCAGGTGCGTGATTTCACGTTGAGCCGTATATACTACACACAGCCGTTGTTCACTGACGAGCTGCGCAAATTCACACTGATAATGAACATGGATTTGCGCAGCTCGTCAGTGAACAACGGCTGTGTGTAGTATATACGGCTCAACGTGAAATCACGCACCTGATGGCATTTACCGCTGATTACAGAACCGGCTTTACTGACAAAACGCGCAAGCATTTCGGCCGATACGTTTCGGTGCATCCCTAGACACAATTGTACTTTTTGGGTGAACTATCCCTTTAATTTATTCTCTCACTGTAGTTAGATTGTGGCCACTCACCTCTCAAACATGTTTGTCTAGGACATGCTTACAATAAATGCAAAAGCATCACAGTGAAATGCAAAAATGTGTTCTGTGTGAACGGCTCCTTAGAATGTTTACTATTCAAAATGTAACTGTAATCAGTATTTGCATACTGCATAATGATTGCTCTTCACTTTTTTATATGTATACACACACCTGCACACTACAGAAACAGACAGCAGGTAGATTATAGTAAAATCTGTCTCATTTAAATAATTTACTTCTTTTGAACAGTACGTTGCAAAGAATTAGTTAATCAGTGATTCGTTAATGTTATAGCGTAATTATATCAAATGGATGCTGACATCCCAAAGTCCAACGTAAATTTTGTAAATTTTGTATGCGAGGCTTCCAGTCTTATTCACTTCCAGCTATTTTTAACTGTACAAAACAGCTTGTTTTGCTGTTTTGTGTCTTACCATATTATTTTAATGTATTATCTCAATTATGAACACACTACTTTGTAGTGCAAACCGTTTTACCATTCACTGCACTTTGTTATTCTTCTCACTATTTCCCTAACCGAAAGTCTTGCACATTCACAGAAAACGGCTTACTTCCATGTTAAAAGTAAGATGTTTTAAATCATGTTTTAAACATTCCAATAAAGTAGTCTTACGTAGGCAAAGATTGCTATTTTTTATTTGATTATGTTTTATTACTAATGGTATTTATATTTCCTTTGTCTTAGTTAAGTTTTTTGCAGCCACCGCTGAGCTAAAATATTTTGGAATATAAAGTTAGTTTAAAGCAATGCAAATCATATTTAAGCTTAATTAAACATTACATCTCTTGTCTGGAGAGGGTTTTGCATGCTAAACTCATTATGAATCAAAAATGTCTGAAATAGAAGGATCTTAGGTTAACTGATGAGTTGTTAACCGATTTGTACGTGTTCAAAACGCGTTTCGTGAACTAACTAACTGTAAACATTCAAGTCATCGCTTGTAGGTCAGATTTGTTAAACAGAAGCTAAATGAACTGTACTAATCAGTCGGACTGGGAAAAACATTTGGAGTACTATAGACTGCAAAAGGTTTTAACAAATCAAGGAGAGGAAAGTAGGCGTTTGTGGTTGGCAAAACTGAACCAGGATTTCCAGCGGAAAAATCGTAACATTAGTGCTTGTTCTTATCATTATCCACTCAAATATTAGTCTAATATGTTAATTTATACTTACTTTAGTTTGTCAAAATATTGTCAAAATATCCTGCTTAGTAAGTTCTTCTCTATATGATTTAGCAGCTTCCACACGTTTTTTCCGTGGTTTAAACAGCATAAATTAGCGGAACAACATATTCAGTGCTACGTTAACGGTGCAATCCATGCTGTTGTTTACATCGGAGTATCGCCAATATGGCCGCGCATCCGGGTAACTGACCGAATCGCGACGTAAGTGCAAACCCTCTATTCATTTGCTGCTATGCAAGCATTTAATTTTCCCTCAACAAAACATTCTGAATGAACGACATTCCTGCACCACTGGAATGTTGCAAAAGCTGCCTACGCACCTTGCATATGTGGGAGTTATCACAAAAATTTTGGGCACATCATTCTTCTTTGACAGCTCTGATGTTTTGATGTGCTCCTGCAGCTTCTGCAGCTCTCCTCTCAGCTGAGAGATCTGCACATCTCTCGACATGTCATGATCTCTGCAGTCACAGCGCTGACCTGCACACAACAATCAATGTCGTGGTCAACAGTGAGTGATTCAAGATTGAATGAACATGTTATTGACGATAGTAATTCCAGCCTTACCCAACTGCATCAGCGCATAGATGAGTCCTAGTAGTGACACCATGAAGTACAGGACAAACACAGTCTTCAGCTTCAGTCTCATCCTCATGATGACCTGCTGATGCTGAAATCAACACTGATGGAGGACGAAGAAACCGCTGATCATGGAGACAACCCATGTGAATGCATTATAACAACCACGACTATAGCTTGGTGAGAAAAATAAGAGATGGTATGCAGATTAGCAAATACTTCCAGTGCATCCAGTTACAAAAGACTAGATATCTTGATTTTAAAGGGTTCAGTTGCAGTATGTATATATGAATGTCCGGTTACACTAATGCATTTGACTATATTACACTCAATGATGTGCGTAAATTTAAAGCTGAGATGAATAAATCCTTTCCGGTCTCTTCATTGTGTATATTACAGATAGCGTTATGCGTCTCTGTGCATACTAGTGATGTGCACTATGTACAGCCAGCCCATTCATCCACTGCGCACTACCAACAACTTCCGCTTACAGTGTGCAACACGATCAGTGATCTCCCGAAACATGGAAATAACCCATAGTTCCGCCCTCTAACTTCTGTATCACGTTAAGGGACATTTTAACCCTTTAACTGTCAAAAAATAAAATAAAATAAATAGCCGCCACTACAAGAAATACTTAAAAAGCACTAGTGAAACAGCAGATTTGTCAACTTTTTTTATTTTAACCTGTTATTGAAAGAGCCAAAACTTTTAAAACTCATCTAACTTGAATATAAAAATTCTGAAACCACCCTTTTCTGCACGTAAGAGTGGGCGCGGCCAAATTTAATGGGTTCGGCTTCCGGTCTCATCCACGTCCAGCTATTTTTAGTTGTACAAAACAGCTCGTTTTGCTGCTTGATATTGCAAATTGGTGTGTCTTACCATAATATTTTAATGTATTATCTTAATTATGAACACATCGGTTTGTAGTACGAACAGTTTTATAAGTGGCACGTTGTTATTGTTCTCTTTATTTCCATATAGCAGCTAATGAACAGGAAGTCTCACCCATAACCCATAAATCTCAGCATTTTTATTCTGTGTTGAATAAAAAGGTGGACAGTGTTTAAAATACATCTCTGAATTTCTGATTTAATTTAATGAGAAAATACACATAAAGCTCCATATGAGCATTTCTGGTAGAGCACGGAAACAAGTATTGTTGCTGTCTATCTATGCTACAGGCCAAAGAAGAAATTAATAATTTTATTTAGCAAAAATTCATTAAACTGACCAAATAATGAAAGACTATTGCATTGTTATATTTGAAAAAATCATTAAAGAGTCTTAAAAAATGTATCAACAATATATTAAGCAGCACAACTGTTTGCAAAACGGATACAACACTTGTTTTATGAAAACCAAATCAGAATGATTTGGAGTAATGGCTACTGAAAATTCAGCTTTACTATCACAGGAATAAATTACATTTTAAAACAAATTTGAACAGAAACACTTTATTTTTAATTGTAATAATATTTCACATTATTCCTGTTTTACTGTGTTATTAATTTAAAAATCCAGCTTTGCCGAGCATAAAAGATTCTATAAAAATGTAATAACCCCTAACTTTTATAACAGAAAGTGTACATTTCTACATTTCTTTTAGGTTCTTTAAAATGAGTAATGCAGTTGATATCCTTTAATATGAAGTTCAAAGGACTCCAAAGAACAAAGCAGCCTTTCTTAAGACTAAAAGGTTTTTTTTTTTCGTGGCTTATGATGTACCAATCATTTGGGAGAAAAGCTAAACAGTTAAGAATGGTTTATACAAGATTAATTTGAAACACAATGTTAAAACATGATTGAACTTCAATAAGTCAAACAAGATTCCTTTATTTGTTGCATACAAATCAAACACATAAAGCTGGAATGACCTTTCATTTCAGTTTAACAAGAGAGCACAAGACAGAAACACTCATCTCTCAAACTGTTTTAAGTTTTGTATATCATTTTTCCAATGTCTTTGAAGGCAAATAAAATGTACATGGCAAACGGATTATATACAAAGAAGAAAAAAAATGGAAATATACAGTAATGACATGATAAAAGAATGTTATGATAAAAAAAAAACTAAAATGAAAGCATATTTCTACACTAAAGGTCCACCGCAGCTAACATGCCAACCCCTGTATGAAATCAAACATCAACATAGTCCTCATCCACCAATTCCCCAATACAGCTGTTATAAAACATTTTCTTACAAGTTGAATGACCTGAGACAGTCTAGGTTCAGTGACTACTAATTATAAACAGTACAGATTTTGTTGTATTCAGTTTCTTGAAGTGATAAGCAAACGTCAGCTTTTAGTTAAAATACATTTACCCTGAAAAGTGGTACAGGTTGAAATGGCTGTAATAACCACTGTGACCAACACCTGCATTCGCACACTATGGTATTAAAACAGCTGATGACAGACACACTTTCTGCAGGAAAATAAAATGCAGGCTCTTTTGCATCTGAATAGAATGCAAAGACGTACAGTTGAGCCTCACCATGCTCATACCTGAGGTGAAAAAGGTTACATTTGGCTCACAGTGGCCTTCACTGCCATTCTGTTGTCATTCAAACCTTGATGAGACTGAAAATGTCGCTTACTATGTGAAATGGTGAATGAGCTTTTTAAGTTAAAAACCAAGAGCAAGCATAGAGGGGGTTTCAATGCTGATCAAGGGCAGGAGGGACTGTTTTAAGGGCTTTCTAATGAGGGTGATAGAGCAGGGTAGGGAATGAGGATGAGGAAGCTCTGAAACAACAGAGGAAGGCTCGCTCTTAATGGCAGCAGCCCCCACAGTGGCCGCCCCCGTGCGCGTGTCCCGAGGCCTCGCCGTACTTTGTTCTCCGGCTCAGAATCTCATAGGAGCAGTCTTCTCCACAGCAACCGGACATACTGGGTGACGTTTCGTCAATCTCGAACCTGAAAGGAAGAGGACGGCCGTTGGTGAAGTCATATTTTAACACTGAATAAGCATAGCAGGCAATTGTTGCTATGGCAACTGCCATCATTGAGCGTTTCGGCGAATATAGAGGCCTGTATTCAGAAGAGGAACAGGAATTTCACACAGTGAGGAAGTGGTGAATGCGTGAGTCCAGAAGGCTGTGACTTACTGTAAAGCCTCCCTAAAGAACTGGTAAGCACCGTGATTGTGTTTAAATACTGTCAGCATGACCTTTTTCATTTGTGTGCTGAGGAAAGACACAAAGGGACAAAAAGAGAGAGATTCATGAGATTTGGCAAAAATGCTACACAGAATAAAATTCATGGAACGCTGTGTTTGTTGTCGTACCTGTTGGCGATAAGCTGAAGGATTTGGATGAGAAATTTCCCCAGGCCTTTCCGTCTGACTTTACTCTCCAACTGAACTTCATAACTGAGGAGACATCATTAGAGTCAGTCAGATACAAACAGCAATCTCTTGAGGTCATGCGTCTTATATGAAGCAGAATCAATGAAGTCACACATTGCAAAAATAACATGCCAGACAGACACCTTCCCACTTACACAACGTGTACAATGAAGGTAGTCAGGCTTGCACAATATTACAATTCTGGCAGGTATTAACAAGCCAAAAGTTTTCACAAAACCAGGGTTGCTATATTTGTAGCAATAAATAATACATTGTATGGGGAAAATAATTTTCCTCTTATGCCAAAAATCATTAGGAATTAAGTAAAGATCATGTTTCATGAAGATACTTTGTAAATTTCCTACTGTAAATATATCAAAACTTAATTTTTGATTATTAAAAGGCATTGCTAAGAACGTCATTTGGACAACTATAAACGCGATTTAGTTTTTTATTTGCACCCTCAGATTTCAGATTTTCAAATAGTTGTATCTCAGCCAAATATTGTCCTATCCTAACCAACCATACACTGATAATGGTTTTTATTCAGCTTTAAGATTAATTCAATTTTTTTTTTAAAAAAAGGACACTTATAACTGGTTTTGTGGTCCAGGGTCACATGATCAATTCTATAAAATACCATCAAAATACATTTAAAAACCCCTAAACTATAATTAAAAAAAATATATATATATATATTTTTAAAGGAATAGTTCAGTCTAAATTTAAAAACTCATTAATTAACTTCATGTCGTTTCAAAGCCATAAGACCTTTGTTCATTTTCGCAACGCAAAGGGATAGTTCACCCAAAAAATGAAAATGATCTCATTATTAACTGCCATCCTAGGTGTGTATGACTTCCTTCTTTCAGACGAATTCAATCATAGTTGTATTAAGAAAAAAAAATGTCCTGGGTCTTTTCAAGCTTTTTTAGTGAATAGATGTGTTTTTGTAGGAAAAATATCCATATTTAAAAAACAACAATCACTTTAATCTTGCTTGCGCTCACTGTTGCACACGGAAGCAGCTCTGGGCGGATGACGTTGGTGTTGCGCATGCATCAGAAGTGACGAACGTGAGGAGAGATCAAAACAACACATCGGTCATGAATTAGAAGCACAAAACGTGGATTTGTAAAGAAGAATGTTGGAGGATTTCGTTGTAAGCCAAGTGGAGACTTGTTTTTCTTTGCTGAAGTAAGGAAACTATGCTTCCTTTGCTCCTGTAAACAACCGTCGTTTTTTGTGAGACTCACCGGCACGTGTGCAACGCCGACGTCCCATGTCATCCGCCCTCCACCCAGAGCTGCTTCCGTGTACAACAGTGAGCACAAGCTAGATTAAAGTGATTTTTATATTTTGAATATGGATATTTTTCTTACAAAAAAAAAGGGCATCGATTCACTACAGGAGGCATTTATTCAGCCCCTGGAGCTGTGCGAGGCACTTTTTATTATGGATGGATGCACTTTATTGGACTTGATTTGACCTGTTAAAAAGAAACACCCGCCTATTGCCATGATAAAGCCTGAAAGAGCCAGGGCATTTTTTAATATAACTGGATTTGTCTAAAAGAAGGAAGTCACAGACACCTAAGATGCCGTGAGGGCGAGTAAATAACTGTCTAATTTTCATTTTTGGGGTGAACTAAGATTTTAAGATATTTTTAATGAAATCTGAGAGCTTTCTGACCCTGCAAAGACAGCAACGCAACTACCATGTTCAAGGCCCAGAAAGATTGTAAGGACATTTCATCAAAAAAATCTTAATTTGTGTTCTGAAGATGAACAAAGGTCTTACGGGTTTGGAATGACATGAGGGTGAGTAATTAATGACAGAATTTTCATTTTTGGGTCAACTATCCCTTTAATATAGGTATTTTAACATTATAATATACATTATATTAACAAATGGATGTTCATTTTGAGATTTTCTAAAAATGTTATTAATTTCTTGTTTTTATAGACTAAATGTGAGATAGTTGATGGCAAATGTGTAAAAAAAACAAATGGGGAAAAATGAGCATGAACAATTAAAGGTCCAATATCAATACATTTAAAAAAATTCTATTGTCAGTCGGTAACCAATATGGTACAGAAACGTTGTGCATTCCGAACAAATAAATAGATTTTTAATAATTCCCAAAGAGAAATTCATGGCTGTCCTATGTGTTTAGTTAGAATTAAAACAACATTACCAATATAAAACCTCATCTCCACACTCCACATCAAATCGAAAGTGGGAAAATGCTAAAGGTGTGGAGTCAGCATCACGGGCCAGGAGATACCACGCTCTCTCATCCTTCATCTCCTCTCTTTTCTCTCTCTCCTTCCATCCCCACTCACTCTGTTCATATCTGCCAAAACATAATGTAACAAAATAACCAACTGTTGCAAAGTCCTTCAGTTTTAAAGAGACAGTTGACCCAAAATGAAAAATCTGTCGTCATTTACTTGCCCTCAGGTCATTCCAATACTGTATTATCTGTATTAAAGAAGCCCACTGACTTTTATTCAGCAGTACAGCCTTGGAATGACATGAGGGTGAGTAAATGACAATTTTAATTTTTGGGTGAACTATAACTTTAAATTTTAACACTAACTGACTTCCATTCAACCCAAAACCTCTATCTGAATGTCAATGGAATACAAAAAGCTAACATGTATCCGTTAATAATCAAAATGCCAGACACTAGAAATAGACAAATAAAGCATAAACATCTAAAGCAGTAACAATATGGGATGTTGGATTACCCCACATGTTGACTTGCTCAATACCTACAGCGTCTGCATGTTGGCTCTAGTCAACTCATAGGCCCACTCCACTGTATCTGGACTCAATGCAGTTACCCGTTTACACTCAATCCCCAGGTTAAGCCTGTGACCGATTCAGACATTCACAATATTAGTACTGGATTTAAATAAAAGAAGAAGAAGAAATGATCTGTTCACCATTGTACAGGCAGCATACGTCACATCTGTCAAAGGGGAAACGTTAAGGATAGCGTACCCATTTCTGTCATACTTTTTGAACACTGGCATTGCAGACAGAGGATCTTCAAGCTGTAAAAATCCATAAGAACATTAACAACGCAGACAAGTGTGCATATGTTGAAAAGGTTTCTTTCGGATGTTCTCAATAACGCATACCTTATTGGCTGCTTCCACTTTAGCACACACTGCATCCATAGCTGCCCGTTCTTCCAGTCTTCTCTGCTTTTTCTCTTTTGCTCTGTTTGATTTTCTCTGAATGGTAATGGAAACACACACAGTCAAACGCTATGCTCAGATGAAGACTGAAAAAAAGTCTTAATTATTTGCACTTTATATTACAACCTTGAATCCTGCACTGGGAAAGAAAGGGTGGCCAGTAAAATATAAATACAGTGGGTTCTCAGTTGAATAAACAATTCATCTACACTGAGCTGATAAATGACACTGTTGTATTCTATAGAGATGCTTTAAAGCTGAATTTAAAGATATTTCATAACTTTTTATAATTACAGTGGAAGCTGCTTTGAAAATCTGTAATGTATAAAAAAAGGTTTAAAGAAATGTGACAGCAAAAAATCTTAGATTTTGAAAACCTGGGTTATTCTTTTATCTTGAAGTTTTAGGATTTTGAAAAACTTAACTACATGTTATGACAAAAAAAAAATTAAGAGGAAATTCATTAATCAATCAAGCACAAGATGCTCTGGAACATCCTAAATCAATTTCAAATGAGAAATTCAACGTGTCACTCAAATTGCTTTGCCTACAATATAATGAAAGTTTTTGATTAAATTAAAAGAAAGCAAAATAAAGCATTTTTATAGTATGGACATCATATCAAATGAGACCTAGCAAACGAAACTGTGGAACTAAACACTTATTTTACAACATGATTTATTTGACAACAAATATTTACTACAATTTTGCCAAAATAGCATTTTCACAGCTTAAAAACACATTTGAAAAAGGCCAAATATTGTCCACCTAATCACCTCGGTCAATATACACACACCCATTGCAAGGAAACATTAATGCTGCCTTCAAAATTTCTCATATAATCAAGTTTATGCATGTCTTTCTCTCATACATGCGACTGCATGGGGGTAGTGACACAGTTTTGGACACTTTAAGATAAAGGTATTTACATAAATCTGAGGGTGTAAAGCCTGCTTTTAAGATTTATATTCTGTGTTATCAATAAAATACACCAGGAGCAATTATCTAGCTGGAGGCACAAAAAAAGCCTCTCTTTAGCTCCAGGTATATCGATGGCAAGAAGCAGGAAACAGGTGCTGAGAGCACAAAGCACGTGGAGATGAACAGTTTTTCTAAGGGCTTGACGGCGGCGGGCTCTGTACATGAAGCTCACTAACGCCACACATAAATATATGATTTAAACCCGAGCGACTAAGCAATGCTGCTGTCGTGAGGAGATTTGATCTCGCGGTGGCTGCTGGCATCGTGCTAATTAAAAGCCTGGACGAGGAGCTCAAACAAACGGTTCACACATTATACCCATATCTCACCAGCTCCTCGACTGACTTTAAAGCATTAGCCTCTTGGAAACTGACAAAACAGGCAGTCTAACGAAAACAGCAACAGTTTGCCGTGTTTAATGTATCAGTGTTATTGTGCTTAGTGTTAAAGAAATGGCGCAGTCGACGAGGCACCTGAAATGAACCACAAACCGTTTGAGGTGGACATTTGTGTACTCGGATGGACACTACGAGAATGCATTCGGGACCTGAGCATCTTTAAATCAGCAAATTCTCACCAGCACCCCCTCGTTATTCACGAGTTCCGCGTTTACCTCTATCACACACACATTATACACTCTTTCCGGGGAGAATGGTTTGCTTCCATCAGTCTTTGTTTAAATTGCCGCACGCATTTATCAAAACCAAAATAAGAGCAGAGCTAACAACACACAACATGGACAGACAAACTCACCCCCATTGTGCAGATTTTATACGACCACCTTGACGCGACTACTGCACTCTAAAATGCTTTACAGAAGTTAGAGATCTGAAGATGAGATGTGGTCTGTGGTAAAGAATGTTAAAAATGCTAACGAGCGAGCTAGTCTGCAGTAACACAAGAGCTCGAGGGATGGTAGCTTAAAAAGCAATATTCTATAAAGCGACTAGCGACTGCTGGTCGCTTTTATTTTTTCCTGCCAGATTCGCGCCAAGAAGCGGGGACGAAATTTCCGCGCTCTACTCTCCCTTTCTTTATCTCCTTCTCCTTTCCTCCCTCCCTCTCTTCACTCTTTCTTTCCCTCTCAGCAGCACTGGGCATTAGCCGCTGAGTCTTGGGGAAATGACGACATAGGGTTTGGGGTTAAGGGTCAAGCTCGCTCCACATGCTTCCTTACGTTGAGGCTACTTTGTGACCTAAAGCCATACAGTTTAGGTATTATTATGTAAATGACAATAACTGATAATATAGGTAGTTTTCGTTTCAGTTTCTTTTTTTTTTGGCAACCTGAATTTGTAATATTAGTAATTAGTTAATATTGTAGTATTATATTAAAAAGGTGTGTGTGTGTGTGTGTTTTATATATATATATATATATATATATATATATATATTTAGTTTTTAATAAATATATATAAATATATATATATATATATATATATATATATATATATTTAGTTTTTATATATTTTTAGTTTATTTATTTATTTATTTATACAAAACATTAAAAATCGTACTGTACGTAATATATATATAAATAAATATATTTATTTATTTATTTTACGTACAGTACGATTTTTAATGTTTTGGTCTGCTCACCAAGTCCGCAATTATTTGATCCAAAATATCCAAAATCCAGCAAAAGTAGTAATACTGTAATATTTATTTATATTATTTAAAATAACTGCTTTCTATTGGCATATATTTTTTAACGTCTTCAGCGTCACATGATCCTTCAGAAATCATTCCAATATGCTGATTTGCTGTTCAAGAAACATTTTTTTTATTATTCTTATTATCAATATTTAAAACAGTTGTGTATATATTTTTGTTGATTATATATATATATATATATATATACATACATATATATTTTTTATCAAAAGTGATTATAAAGACATTTATAATGTTACAAAAGACTTCTATTTCAGATAAATGCTGTTCTTCTGAAATTTCTATTCATCAAAGAAACTTGAAAAAATTACTCAGCTGTTTTCAACATAATAATAACAACAACAACAAATGTTGTGCATGCAGTGAGCAGAAAATCAGAATATTAGAATGATTTCTGAAGGATCATACAACACTGAAGACTGGAGTATTGATGCTAAAAATTCAGCTCTGAAATCACAGGAACAAATTACATTTTGAAATATATTCAAATAGAAAACAGTTATTTTAAATAGGAAAAATATTTAAAATGTCACTGTTTTGCTGCACTTTGAATCAAAGAAGAGACTTCTTTAAAAAACATTTAAAATATTACTGTTCATAAACTTTCGACTGGTAGTGTATGTGTGTGTACATTTATGTAAATATGTTTTATGTAAATATTAAATATTCTTTAAATTCATTTTAATGGAGATTTCTGTTTAGGTGAAAGACCACTTCAAAATGTTCCAGGAAATGAATATTATCAAAGGCCTAGAATGGCCCTGCAGTACCACTTTTGTCCACGAGGTCGCACTAGTTGACAATACAGGACAGCAACTTAAAGTTGCTACTGTGTAGGAACTGCTACTGTGTGTCACCACCTTGTATGATGATCGCTTGGTTTGAACTGCACCGATTGCGCATCTAAATGCCAGTGGAACTTAATTCCAATACGATTTCAAGTTTGATCTAGGCTGGTTTTGACAGAATCCCTCGTTTGGCACCCACAGCTTCTGACCATTATAAAGAAGGCACAGCCATAACTTACAGGGTCTATCCATGTGTTGAATGCAACGAATGCTGCATATTCTTAACCACGCCCCTCCCGCAGATGGCCCGTCACGAAGCCCCGCCCCGAACCTTTTGTTTTCGGGTAATCTGTCTCGCGACGGGGAGAGATGGCATTTTCAGGAGGGGAAACAAGAGAGGGGGGTCAGAGAGTTCACCGCTGTTAAAATCTCCGTTTCCGCCACACAACTCACAATGAACCACGATACATGTTGGAGAACTGTGACAGAGTGGTTATAACGGTTGCAATGTTTATAAACAAACAAAACATGACCTAGAAGGCCATGCAAATCTAGCACTAGAACAATAGGCTCTGCCATCCATGTTATTGTTGATAGCTCGAGGACAGAAAGGGAAGACTCCAACTACACCTTCAGGCCTGTGGTTGCGAGCAGAGATTGTTAGTACTCAAAACCTCTTTCTCTGCCTAGTGTGCATGTGCGCGCGCGCACGCCCGCGTGGGGGGGTTGGGGGGTGAGTGCAAGAAGAGGAGGAATAGAGAGAGGGGGAGGGGAGGAAAGAGGAACTCAGAGGTGATGAGGATGGAGGAAGTCTAACAGAGAGGAAGAGGAGAGAAAGAGAGAGAGAGAGAGAAACAAGAAAGGAGAGACCATCATAAAGGGACAACTAAGGTGAGTTAGAGAAAATGGAGATGGTTCTTTTGCACAGCACTGGCAAGATGGCACGAAGGAGGGGAGGGAGGAGATGGTTGGAGAGAGAAACACATAGACAGAGAGGGGATGGCTGGGAGGGGTCTTGTGCCACAAGTGCTGGTATGTCTGTCTCTGTTCTTGCCTGCAAGGACCACAGAGAAAGAATATCAACGTATACGGGCATCCAAGGGAGGATCTGTCCATCACTTGGGCCTGCTGGTAGATAGTGGCAGGAGACCAGACTGAATCCAGTCTTTCATGTCAGTATTAGAATTGTGTCTAGATATCAAGTTCATTCTCACCTGTAATACCTCCAGGTTATGTTTAACTAATGTAGACCAGAATCCATAGGTTACACAGTGGAAATGTATTGATTTCTTTAAGACTCATTCACTTTTTTTATCAACTGGATGTGGTTGAAAAGCTACAGCTGAAGCTTAATTCACGATATCCATCATAAAATACTCTATATTAATGTAAATAAGCAAGTTCTAGTGGTTTTTCTCTCCTGCATACATTAGTGAAGGATCTGGGCAGCCTCAGCACTGCATTGCACAGCTGACGAATCCATCCGCACACACAGCAGGAAGTAGTTCCGTATGATTTACTGTGGGAGCACCGCAGGTAAATCACAAAGTAATTTTTTGGTATTAACTTCGTTTTACGAAGATAATTGAACGAGAGGCTCTACGTGTGTATTTGAATCTAAATGTTGACGTTTGAATAACGGATTTTGTGACGGGAGGGTTTTATTTAACGTTTCGTTTTTAATATTGCCCATATGTGAACTGCGAGAGTTACACTGGCTCGTTTGAAACGAGGCTTTACATTGTCAGAATCACTTGTTATGATTTGGATGCCGGTTAAAGGGACTATGTAATTGACATGGAAGTTAGTTGGGGAGAGGCGAACGCGGCGGAAGGTTTTCTCGGTTGTGAGGAGTTCTCAGGTCTCCCCGGCACATACACACGGATAGGATCCTTATGCGGCCGATGCAATGAACTGGAGAGAATGAGAAACGTGCGAATATCCACAGAAGCTTTAATGTAGTTGTGTATTAACAAGCGTGCGAAGTGCTGATGTTTCACAACACTTATTTGTCGCCTACTAAGTTTGAATAGGAGAGAAAGCCAGCAAGCCAGGTAGTCAACTGCTATTCGGACTGGTAACTAACGTTATAAGGCAAATGTTCAGCGACAGCTAGCCAACAACTGGAATAGGGACATAAGCGTGGCTCTACACAAAAGGACTCAGACTTGAGTGAGCGACTGTGCGAGAAGTGAGGTGAGGGGAAAGATGCTTTCTTTCTGTTTCTCTACTTTTTAAGTTGGAATGATGGATTTTCACTGCCCGAGCAAAATCCGTGCGCGTTTACGCTCAGAAATGTTTAAATGAACGAGGAACGGATGATTGGATGGTGGTCGGAGTGATGCGACCTCTCGGAGTTTAAGGGGGCAATCGATAACTGTTTTCAGCTGAAACACTATTAAGAGTTGATTGGGCACTTTGTTAAGGGAAAGACAGTTCAGTGCCACATATTGAGTGTTTTGGACTCACGTTTAATTCACACTGAGCCGGACAGCAACTTCAATCAATAGAGACACTGGTCGTGACGTCACGTAGCCTATTCAACGCTTCATTTTATGACACATAACGACTTTTTTACGTATGAAGTAAGAAATATCCAATCTTGTTTTAATTTTTAAAGACGTGTTATAAAAACAGCCTTTTATTAATTTTATATTCGATTTCGTCAATGTTTTATCTCGCCGGTGTTATCTTTTGTGTCCATACATCTATATCACAAACATTTTACGTGACTTTTATGTTTATGTGGTTGTTTTGTATGTTCAAAATTTAATTCAGATAGCCTCTTGAGTTATTATTTATGAAAATAGCAACACAGTTTGGGTTGGCTATCACAATGGCATTATCTTAAGGAATAAAGGCTTTGGTCATTGTTTCGTTTTCTAAAGGATGGTATCTGTTGTTCTGAAACTGCATGTACATATCTGTAAAGTGATGAAAGTCAGCTTTACGGTTCACTCCCGGCATCGTTAGTTTTCTGGAAGCATTCGCGAAACAAAGACTTCTTGTCCACCGAATAAAAGTCTCATTTATCGGCGTTGAAACAAACGAAAGTTATCTAAATTCGTTACCGATTTAGAAACATTACACTAATGCGTGTATCCCGCGCTTTGTGGTTTTGATACCTCCGTGCACTCAATCACCTGCCGCTCCAAACACAAGCGAAGAGCATTTAAACCTCCACATCTTTCACTGTCTCTGAGCCAAACGTCATTTTTGTGCGAATATATTTCAGCTTATTTGTACTAATCTGAGGTTCATTTTTCTCAACATTTCGTAACAGACTGCGGTTGTAAAGAAAAGATGTACAATAGCAGTCAACAGTTTTGTTGTTTTTTTATAAAGAAGTGTCTCCAAGCCTGCATTTATTTGATCCAAAATACAGCAAGAACAGTACAATTTTGAAATATTTTTACTATTTATATTAAATGTTCTCTATTTGAATATATTTTAAATGTAATTTATTCTTGTGATTTCAAAGCTGAATTTTTAGCGTCATTGCTCCAGTCACATGATCCTCCAGAAATCATTCTAATATTCTGATTTCCTGCTCAAAAACATTTTTTATTACTATTATGTTGAAAACAGTAGAGTTTTTCAGGTTTCTCTGATGAATAAAAGTTCAGAAGAACAGCATTTATCTGGAATGGAAATCTTTTGTAACATTACAGATGTCTTTATCATCACTATTGATCCATTTTAAAAAAATCCTTCCTAAATAAAAGCATTAATTTCTATAATGTCTACACCCCCCTCTCATATATATATTGTTTTATTATTATCAATATTTACAACAGTTGAGTGTATATATATATATAGTGTATATATATATATATTCTATATATGTGTATGTGTGTGTGTGTGTGTGTGTGTGTGTGTGTATATATATATATATATATATAATATATTTATACCCACACACACATCACACACATATATATATATATATATATATATATATATATATGTATATGTGTGATGTGATATATATATAATCAATATTTACAACAGTTGAGTATGTATGTACACACTTTGAACACTCTCTCTCTCCTCTAGCCATGCCATCAGCGATGGAGCTATGTATATATGTATGTGTGTGTGTGTGTGTGTGTGTATAAATATATAAAACTTATATATATATATATAGTTTTATATATTTACACACACACACACACACACACACACACACATATATATATATATATACACATACATACTCATCTGTTGTAAATATTGATAATATATATATATGTTTTATATATTTATACAGACACACACACACACACACTCATATATATATATATATATATATATATATACATACTCAACTGTTGTAAATATTGATAATAATGAAACAATATTTCTTGAACAGCAAAATAGCATATTAGAATGATTTCTGAAGGATCATGTGAACACTAAACATATATTTATACAGACACACACACACACACACTCATATATATATATATATATATACATACTCAACTGTTGTAAATATTGATAATAATGAAACAATATTTCTTGAACAGCAAAATAGCATATTAGAATGATTTCTGAAGGATCATGTGAACACTGAAGACTGAATTAATGATGCTGATGATGGATAAATGTAGCTTTGATCACAGAAATTAATTGTAAACATAATAAAATATATTCAAATAGAAAGCAGATATTTTAAATAGTAAAAATATTTAATAATATTACTACTTTTGCTGTATTTTGGATCAAATAAATGCAGGCTTAGTGAGCAGAAGAGACTTCTTTAGAAAACATTAAAAATATTACAGTTCAAAAACTTTTGACTGGTAGTGTATTCAGAAAGATTCAGAATACAATGATTCATCACTATACTGTAAACATGAAAACATACTTCGCATCATCTGGGGTTCTCAGACTGGTGGAACACTTTTGAGAAGGAAAAAAAAAAAAAAAAAAATATATATATATATATATACATATATATATATATATGGGCCAGTGAGAATTAATTTGATCATTCATCATTTACATTTATTCACCTTCATGTCATTCTAAACTTGCTAAACTTATTTTCTTCTGAGGAACACGTGAAAATGTATTTTGAAATATGTCTCTGTTGCGTCATTGCGTGAGTTATTGGGGCTCAGTGTTTGTGTTGGACCGCACTGGCTTTCATTGTATGTGCAAAACAGTTAAAACATTCTTTGAAATATGTATTGTATTCCACAAAAAAAGGATAAACACATTTGGAATGACATGAGGGTGAGCAAATGATGTCACAATTTTCATTTGTGGGTGAACTATCCCTTTAAGATGTTGAAAACAAAGGCCAATGCTGATCCCTGTGAACACACTCTCTCTCCTCTAGCCATGCCATCAGTGATGGAGCGATCAGGGTCTGGTGTGCTGTCCCGAAGCAGGGCCAAAACAGTCACGAATGGGAACAGCCAGCACTCTGAGGAAGAGAGCAGTGATGAGGAACACACACATGGTACGTCTGACACATTCACACACAAAATCCAAGTCCAAACTACCATCTGCACCTTACACGGTAACACAGTATTAATCTTAAATTTTTACATTTAAGTATAAAATGTTTGAATATATCAATATCTGTATGAGTGTTCGGTTGTGCATGCTTGTTCTCTTTTCCTCCTCTCCCTCCCTCCACCCACTTTTCCTCCTCTGCCCTCTGTGAGGATGCACTGCCAGTTTTGAACTCAGCCTGCCTGTGTTTTCTCCTCTCTCTGACCGTCCTTTTCCCTCTTGGTCTTTTGAAACAGACAGTATGATCCGCGTTGGTGGGGACTACCAGGCACAGATCCCAGAGTTCAAACCAGGTAAAGCGGGAGAAGGGAGTTAATCTCAGAAGAGATGAATATATATATATATATATATATATATATGTCTGCATGAACATGATAAGATAAAGGACTGTGTGTAGGTGTTTCTGTGTGCACTCAAGTTATGGGGAGTAGGAGAGAACACCGCTATAGTCTTTGAGTATATATATTTATGATAAAGAAATATAGACATAAACAGCAGGGAGGCATAGAGAAGTTAAAAAAAACAAGATTGTGAGAGGAGGTATTTTAGAGAGGCTGCTGTGTTGTGTGACAGACATGTTTCTTTTTTGTTTTGACAGACTGTGCATCCCGCTACAGTGACAGTGACCAGAGGAGCATGCTGGTCTGGTCACCGAACAGCCAAGTGTCCGATGCCATGTGTAAGGAATTATTCACATGCAGAAATGACTAAAAACTGCTGAGAGTTTGGTTCAGGCTACTGATGAGGAATGCTTTAGAAAATGAAAAGCAACTTTTAAAGAAAAGTCAGTGTAATGTAGGGCTATACTCATGCAGCCATGTGTATGATTATTTATTAGATACTGTCACCTGTTATATATCTATACACATATGAAGACTTCAGATGCAAAACCAGCTAAAAGCCATCTCGGTCAAAAATGAGATAATGATACTGAGTGAATGCTCCTGACACATAGTATACGTCCATCAAATACTTTTACTTCAAACTCACTAAATTCCAGCTCCAGCCCAATCAGCAGTACCAGTACTTACATAGAAACCTATACAAAGTAGCCAGAAAGAAATGCTAATTTTAAAGAAAAAGTTTCGCATTTGAACTCTTCATATATAAACTACTGGTCAAAAGTTTTTTGTAATGTTTTTTTTTTTTTTTTTTTTTTTTTTTTTAAAGAAGTGTCTTTTGCTCAATAAGTCTGTATTTATTTGATCCAAAGTACAGTAAATCTTGAAATATTTTTAATTTATTCCTGTGATTTTTAAAGCTGAATTTTTACTTCAGCATCATTACTCCAGTCACGCAATCCTTCAGAAATCATTCTAATATTTTGATTTGCTGTTCAAAAAACATTTATTATTATTATTTTGCTGAAAACAGCTGAGAAGAATTTTACAGGTGTCTTTGATGAATAGAAAGTTCAGAAGAACAGCATTTATCTGAAATAGAAATCTTTTGTAACATTATAAATGTCTTTATCATCACTTTTGATCAATTTTAAATATTGATAATAATAATATTTAACATATATTAATATATATAACATTTCAAAATATATTCAAGTAGAAAGCACTTATTTTAAATAGTAAAAATATTTCACAATATTACTGTATTAATTAATTTTATTACTGGAGTATTTTGGATTAAATAAATGCAGGCTTGGTGAGCAGAAGAGAATTCTTTAAAAAAAACATTACAGATCTTACTGTTCAAAAACGTTTGACTGGTAATGTATAACTTTAGAATTTTCTATATTTTTTATGCATAAATATTACCCAAAACGTCAACAGATTTTCACACAAGTCCTAATAGAACACAAAGAGAACCCAATCAAACTAAAGAGTCAAAAATATATAATTTCTCATTTATTTATTGAGAAAAATGATCCAGTGTTAAATATTTGTGAGAAAAGTATGTGAATCTTTGCTTTCAGTATCTGGTGTGACGCCCTTTTGCAGCAATAACTGCAGCTAAATATTTCTTGTAACTGCTGATCAGTCCTCCACAGTGACTTTTAGCCCATTCTTCAGTACAGAACTGCTTCAACTCTGTGATTTTGGTGGGTTTCCACCTATGAACTTGCTTCCACAAAATTTCAGTTGGATTAATGTCCGGATTTTGACTTGGCCATTCCAAAACATTAACTTTGTTCTTTTTTAACCATTCTTTGGTAGTACGACTTATATGCTTGGTGTCGTTGTCTTGCTGCATGACCCAGTTTCTCTTAAGAAATTAAGTTCTTGGACAGATGTCCTGACATTTTCCTTTAGAATTTGCTGGTGTAATTCAGAATTCATTGTTCCATCAATGATGGCATGCCATCCTGGTCCAGATGTAGCAAAACAGGCCCAAACCATGATATTCCCACCACCATGTTTCACAGATGGAATAAGTTCTTATGCTGGAATGCAGTGTGTTCTTTTCTCCAATCGTAATGCTTTTCATTTAAACCAAAATGTTCTATTTTGGTCTCATGTCCATAAAACATTTCTCCAATAGCCCTCTGGCTTGTCCACATGATCTTTATCAAACTGCAGATGGGCAGCAGTGTTTTTTTTTTTTTTTTTTTTTTTGAAGAGCTGTGGCTTTCTCCTTGCAACTCTGCCAAGCACACCATGGTTGTTCAGTGTTCTCCTGATGGTGGACTCATGAACTTTAACATTAGCCAATGTGAGAAAGGCCTTTAGTTGCTTAGAAGGTACCCTGGGATCCTTTGCAACTTTGCAGGCTATGTTTTGTTTTTGGAGTGATCTTTGTTGGTCGATCACCCCTGGAGAGGGTAAGGGATTTGTACTCAATCTGTCTGACTGTGGATTTGTGGAGTCCACACTCTTTAGAGATGGTTTTATAACCATTTCCAGCCTGATGATCAGCAACAACTCCCTTGTTTTCCTTTCACTTCCACAAACGTCAGACTTTTATAGATCTCTGTGCTTTAGATTAAATAGAGCATGCACTGACACCTGATAGCCATTCCACTGTTTGAAAACACTTCTGAACAGATGATCTCTAATTTCACCTTCAAATTAACTGCTAATCCTAAAGATTCATTAACTTTTGCCCCTCACAGTAATATATCATTTTAATATTATATCAAATTTTCAAAAAAATATATACAAAGTATATCTTTTCATCTCATTTGTTTGACTGGGTTCTCTTTGTCAACTTTCAGTACTTGCATGAAAAACTTCTAATCCTTTGGGTTATATTTATGCAGAAAAAAATTCTAAAGGGTTCACAAACTTTCAAGCAGTACTGTATATCCTGCTGATCTCTAGTTTTGTAGTTTACGCTTTTCAAATCTAAAGGATTTTAAGTAGGTTGATGCATTACATAGCATATTTAAAAAATTAATTAATCGGATTGTATCATGTATCAGATGGCAAAAAATTCACATTTGAATCAAATCGAAACCCAGTGAATCATTATTTCAAATTGATTTGCTGTCAGTCCAAAGATTGACAGCTGTTTTATTTATATGCATTTGCATTATTGATTTTCTATAGGGTTATTGTGATGCCTCGTAACGTATTGAATCATGGTTATGGATTCTTGCTCTGAGGGAGTTGGTAATACCCATTCCTTTGTACACTGTCACCAACTCTGCCATGTTGGTTTGTTAAGAAACTGCATTTTCCATTCTCTCACTTTCAGTGGATGAATATATTCTGATGGCCAAAGAGAAGCACGGATACAACATGGAACAGGTACCATTTCACTGAAATATTAGGCATGATAGGCAAATCCTCTAGATGGAGGCACAGATCACTGATAGAGTTCTTCTGCCTTCTATTAACAGGCTCTTGGCATGCTTCTGTGGCACAAGCATGATGTGGAGAAGTCACTGGCTGACCTGGCCAACTTCACTCCCTTTCCTGATGAGTGGACCGTGGAAGACAAAGTTCTGTTCGAACAGGCTTTCAGCTTTCATGGCAAGAGCTTCCATCGCATCCAACAGATGGTGAGCGGGAGGGATGGAGGCAAGATGGGTTATATAAGAGTCATCTGGTGCTCTCACATCTGCCTGCAACTACAGAAGAGCAGGCATCTTGAGATACGGCACAGCGTAGAATCGCACATCCATGCAGAGAGTCATATAGGGGTTTCGCTGTCAGCACTATGAACTGTTGTCTTGTTGTCATCCATTACAATAAGGAAATGATTTGAAAATGTTTCAAAGCATTTTGTGCTTTAATCGAAGCAAGAACATCTGACCTTTTGTTCAAAGAAGTTCAAATGCTCAAATTTGATATGGGACGTCTTGTTCTTTTTCACTGTCTTTGCTTAGTCATAACCATCTGTTATTTTATTTCTTAGCTTCCAGACAAACTGATCTCAAGCCTGGTGAAATACTACTACTCTTGGAAGAAAACCAGAACCCGGACCAGCGTCATGGACCGTCAAGCACGCAAGCTCCTTAGCAAAAGAGAAAAGGATGAGAGGTAAAATGAGAGCAAAAGAGAGAAAGATGGATAGAAAAGACAAGAAATCATAATAAAGTGTGTATTTTTGTTTCTGCTAGTAATGATGAGATTGAGGAAGGCGATCCAGGCAGTGACAGTGACTTTGAGATCAACGCCAAGAAAGAGGTGACCCTACAAATGGCTAAACTCCATACTAAACTATTCAACATAGTATTTTGTTTATTCTTTAATAATAATTATATTACATTCAGCTTTTAACTTCATTTTATTTTAGAGACTAAATGGAACATTAGTAGTTAAAAAAAATGATGACCAGTCGCACAAAGGCATCCATTTTCCTAAAATCTACCTAAAATCTTAAAAATGTGAATGACTGCATTTACACTGCATTTGTGCTGCTGTCCAGGCGGCAAAGCAGAACTCTGGAAATGGAGGAGGGAGTGAGAAAGGTCCAAGCAGGTCTGGTCCGACTCGGAAGGAGAACCAGGGCGCGCAGTACCGACACCACCCTCTTCGGGCTCGCCGCAGGCCTCCTAAAGGCATGCACCTGGAACAAGAGGACATTGTTGCTCTCTCAGCGTCCACTGATTCAGGAGCTGTTTCTCTCAGACAGCTGGACACACAGTTAGTGTCACTAAAGAGACAGGTAATGTGCAACGCATCAAACTACAATATTTTTGGTAGTGTTTGTAAATCTGAAAAACTCACAAGTGAATGTGCAATACTGGTTAAAACGGAATGTGCAATGTTTTTTTTTTTTTTTTTTTTAAAGAAATGAATGCTTTGATTCAGCAAGATTGCATTAAATTGATCAAAAGTGACACATTTCTATTAAAAAAAATGTTGTTCCTTTGAACATTATATTATAGAAGCCCATTTAGCTTACTGCGACTTTTTAATCTCATAATTCTGACTTTTTTTCCTCAAAATTGCACGATACAAATTCGCAATTCTGACTTTTTATCTCAGAATTGTGAAATATAAACTTGCAACTGCAAGTTATAAAGTCAGAAATGTGTAATAAAAAATTGCAATCGCAAGTTATAAAGACAGAATTGTGAGATAAAAACTCACAATTCTGACTTTTTCTCTCAGATTTTCGTGATATAAACTCAATTGCGAGAAATAAAGTTGGAATTGCGAGCCAAAAAACTAAAAATTCTGACTTTTTTGTCACAAAAAAAGTCTGAATTGTGAGAAAAAAGTCAGAGTTTTACTTTTTTTTTAAAATATATCTCACAATCCAGACTTTTTTTCTTGCAATTGCGAGTTAATATCTTGCAGTTGTGACACTTTCTCGCAATTCTGACTTTTTCTATGATCTTCCAGTCGCGAGTTATGTTTTTAGAATTGTGAGTTTATCTCAGTTCTAACTTAGTAACTCACAATTGCATGTTATAAAGTTTATATCTCGCAATTCTGAGAAAAAAGTCACAATTGCAAGAATTTATCTCACAAATATCTCACAATTGTGATTTTATTTCTCAGAATTGCGAGTTTATTTATTTTTCAGAATTTCAAGTTTATGTCTCGCAACTCTGATTTTATAACTCGCAATTGTAAATTTATATCACACTTCTGGGAAGAAAAGTCAGATTTGCAAGTTTATATCTCACAATTCTAAGAGAAAAAGCTGCAATTACCTTTTTTAAAAAAATGTATTCAGTGGTGGAAATGGGCTTCCATATTACATTGATCAAAGAATCTTAAAAAAAATGTATTTCTACAAAAATATTAAGCAGCACAGCCGTTTTCAAAATTGCTGATAATACAAAATGTTTTTTGAGCACCATGATTTATAAAGGATCATGTGATACTGAGGACTGTAGTAATTCTGCTCTGCCATTACTGGAATAGATTGCAACTTAAAATATATTAAAATAGAAAAGAGTTCATTTAAATAGCAATTATTGTATTTTTGAGCCTTGGTAAAACTTCTTTTCACAAAAATGTACTGACCCCCAAACTCTTGAACTGCAGTGTAACTATACAGCGATCACCACTTTTCAGATTTTGCCTCTCTGTTTTGTTTTTAGGTCCAAAGTATTAAGCAAACCAACAGTGTTCTCAAGAACAACTTAGGCGATGGAATTGAAGGCTTGAGACCATCAGAGGTACGTTTCTGCCTGCATAACTCTGATGTACAATCTATACACATTTGTCATTCACGCTACACTGAAAAACTGACATACATGTTCAAAAGCAAGGCATATTATTAAATGCTGTTTAATGTATTTTGACAGTTTGAATGTACAGGCTCCATGTCTGAGATACTGATAAAGCCTAATTGCATAATATTTTTGAAGTACAAGTTTTTTTCTCTATGAGTTTGCTCAACCTGTAAGTTGATTCTGGGCAAAATGCCATTGTTATGCTACATTATAATTTTTTACCCTGCGCTGCATTTCCTTCAGCCCAACCAAAAAAATCAACTCTCGATGGACAACGGAGGAGCAACTCCTGGCTGTTCAAGGTGAGCTGAATTATTGTAATCCATCCAAGTTCAGAACACATCTCAAAATGAACATCCATACACATTATCCACCTTATATTTTCCCGTACGAGCAGGCGTGGTTTTCAGCTATACAAAATGGCTTGAAATGGCACTTTGTTATGCTTCTCTCTATTTGCCTACAGCAGCTAATGAACCGGAAGTCTTGCACATTCACAGAAAACTGCTTACTTCCACGTTGAAAATAGTTTTTTTTTTTTTGTTCAAAGTTTTTTTATTAGTTTTCGCAGTGTATAACACATACATAGAAAATCCAAGCATAAAAGTACAGAAACAAACACAAAAATACAAAGTTACCAAACTAAGGTCAAACATCCCAACTCCCCAGTCGCCAGACATATATATACAATGCATACATACAGAAGTCCAAAAAGAGATGGAAGCAAACGGTGTAATATAAGCCTAGTGTAGCATATCCCAATGAAGATTCCCCCTTTCTGTTACCTTTTCTTTGTCACATTACCGCCTTGGCTGCATCCATATCTGCTATGACAGTTAAGAAAGGCTGCCAGATATTATAAAATTTCTCAGTAGACCCTTTGATGGTATGTCTAATTTTTTCCAGCTTAAGTTGACCCATGCTCTCTCTTATCCAGTGGGTATGTGTCGGTGGAGTAGGGTCCTTCCATTTAAAGAGTATCAGCCTCCTAGCTAGGAGAGATCCGAAGGCCAGCACAGTGTTCATCCTTTTGTTAATAATTATGTTTTCTGGGGCCACACCAAACAATGCAATAAATGGAGATGGTTCTATTCTCTCTCCAAACGTCTTGGAGAAGGTCTCAAAGATATTAACCCAATATGTGTAAAGCTTCGGGCATGTCCAAAACATGTGCAGCAGGGTGGCAGGATCCTGTCTGCATCGATCACATGTGGGGTCTATATCAGGCTTAATTTTAGAGTGTCGGGTTTTGGACCAATGCAAGCGATGAACAATTTTAAACTGTATCACAGCATGTCTAAGACAGATGGATGACGAAAAAATTTCTTTTATTATATTGTGCCAAATTTCTTCTGAAATAGGTTCCTCCAAATCTGTTTCCCATTTATTTTTAAGCAGATCAAGTGACTCTAGATTATGCATATTAAGTAATTCATATATCCTACTTACAGTTTGTTTTCTGACTGATTTATATTCAAAAATTGAGTCTAATAGAGAAGTAGGAGGGCATGATGGAAAGCAATTAGAGTTCAATGCTACAAAGCTCCGAAGCTGCAGATATCTATAAAAATTTGAATTAGGGATGTCATATTTCTGTACCAACTGCTCAAAGCTAACAAAATTCCCCTCGATATAAAGATCAGATAATGAAACCACACCCACGTTGAAAATAGTTTGAGTGTTTTTAGTGTTATTTATTCAAAATAGCATAGAACTTCAATATCGGCTATTTGTTATCATGCATCTCTAAAGCTTGTATAAAAAAGAATGCTTCTGTAATGCCCGATTTTTTCCCAAAACTAAAGAACCTAAAAAGATCACGTTTACTTGCATACAAGTTGATAACATCAAAAAGCAGCTACATTATCCAGCAATCCAATGAGTTAACTTGCTAAAATGTGGTAATTTAGTGAGTATGTAGTCACCTCAGTCTCACTCCTTCCAATTTGCAATCTTTTATGACAGTGGGAGACTCTTCTAACCTTGCTTAAAGTCACCATGAAATCAAAATGGAGAATTCTTTTATGGAATAAAATTTCCGGTTCATGCTGATTGTACGAAATGTCATTATGCAAGTGTATAATGGGAATTCCTATCATATACACTACCAGTCAAAAGTTTTTGAACAGTAAGATTTTTAATGTTTTTTGTAAAGAAGTCTCTTCTGCTCACCAAGCCTGTATTTATTTGATCCAAAGTACAGCAAAAACAGAAAAAATATAAAATAATACAAGTAATTATATTGACTCCAGGCTTTTAGAATGGTATAGTGTATAATGTTACAAAAGCTTTTTATTTCAGATAAATGCTGATCTTTGGACCTTTCATCCAATTCATTTTAATTTTGTTTAATTTTAAGCGTTGCTGAGCAGTTTAACACATAGCCATATTTTCCATTCACATCCTCTCCAGCTGTCAGGCGATACGGCAAAGACTTTGCAGCCATAGCGGATGTGATTGGCAATAAGACGGTGGCGCAGGTCAGCTCATTCTTCGTCAGCTATCGGAGGCGCTTCAATCTTGAGGAGGTGCTACGTGAATGGCAGGCAGAACAGGAAGTGGTGCAAGGGAGCAGCGTGAGAACCGTGAACATGGAGCTGAACGGCTCGGCAGGAGCGGAAGATGATGAGGTGAGAGAGAATGAGGAAAAAGTCTATTTGAATTCGGCTTTTGAATAGGACTTGTTCCAGCAGGCAGGGCTTTATCTTAGAGATAAAGAAAAAACTTAACAACTGAGGAATTTTGGAATTTTTTCCATCTTTGCAGGTTAAGATGGATGGCATCTCTCCGCCTCATTCTGACAGTCCACTGCCCTCTTCTGATATAAGTGTGGCTGGGAACCCCAACTCCACCCAGTCCTCCCCACCCCTCACTCAGCCTCCACCCTTACTGCGCCCTGCACCCCCCTCAGCACCCCCCAGCCTGCTGCGCCAGCCTCCTCCGCTACAGACGCGACCTCTACAAAACCGGACGCCCCACAATCACCCTCCCCCTCCGCTCATCAGACCCGCAGTTGCACCGTCGCTCCACCAGGGGGCACTGAGGAACTCCTTAAGTTCCTCCTCTGGCTCTGCTGGACAGCTGCCTCCCTCACTGGTGGGGCTGAAGGTGGAATCCCCCCAGTCACACTGATCGCCATGTAGTATTTGCCCTTTTATAATGGTTTAAGACACCCAAATAGTCATTTAACAGAGAATTTGTTCTCAAATCACTGTAAAAGGGCCATGTGTAGTAATGCGTCTCAAGAGATAGGAAAATAAAACCAGAGGTGAATCGAAAGCAAAGCTGGACATGCACCAAAACACACATTTAGCAAGTCAGGAAGGATGAAACTAAACCGTGGACCAAGGAGAACTCTCCATATACATGCATATAAACCACAATCTTGCCAAAAAACAAACCCTACTGCCCCACAAACCCATCTGTCCTCAGGTTCTACAGCTTTACCTCGTGAACACTTATTTCAAGCACAACAGCTTCCACTGTAACTACAGCTATCGAATCACCTTTTTATCATAGATACTCAGCGGAAGCTGGAAGTTTAACCAAAATTGTGGGGTAAAAACCTTTATACACTGGAATTAAAAACTGCCACGACAATAGACTCATGTGAGTTCCTTCCACCATCTCTATGGCAACAGCTGCGTATCACCTAGTGTGCATGACTGCAGGCACTAGCGAGTGCACCTGGTGTCGGGAAACTGGGAAATTGTGTATACTCACTCTCCCATTGAAGAGCCATGTTGATAGAATCATACTGGGTGAAGCAGTTTTCGTTGTTTGTATAATTAGGTCCTTAAGATATTGTTAGGTAGTGAATTTATGTAGTACTAGTTAATATTGACTAAGCACTAAGTGATGCAAAATACTTGATTTTCTTTTGTTTGCAACTCTGGGGTACACTGATTTCATCTCGCTCTTAAAGGCACAAACACAGAGGCGTCAAAACACTAAAGATGATTTCTGAGGAAAATCGTGCAAGAGTTCTCGTTTCTTCCAAATGTTGTGTGTATGTGAGAACTGTTTACATGTGAACTGGATTTGCTTGTGACTATTTTTGTTTTAGATTTTTTTTTTTTTTTTTTTTTTTTTCAAAATAAAGTGAAAATGACCAAATGAGTTTGTTGTTACTCTCTGCAGATATAGACACTTACAGGTAATGCATTATGCTTGCAATATGTCCCAACCAGGGACCTGTACCATGATGGTAGCTGAACAAACTCAGGGTAACAGGATTAGTTTTGAGTTGACAAAACCAAAGCCACTTAGGCTTTGTCATTCACTTCACTTTTCTGACAAAGATTAATACAAATATCCATCTTTTTCTTCCCATAAGAGTGTGGGCGGCCATTTGTACATTTTATGGTTGTGGCTTCCGGGCTCATCCACGTTCAGCTATTTTTAGCTATACAAAACAGCTTGTTTTTCTGCTTGATATTGCAAATTGGTGTGTCTTACCATGTTATTTTGATGTATTATCTTAATTATTAGCACACCGGTTTGTAGTGCATACAGTTTTACTGTTTACTGTACATTGTTATTCTTCTCGTTATTTCCCTATAGCAGCTAATAAATCGGAAGTCTCACTCCTAGGCTTACTTAATGAAAAAAAATCGAATTACCTCTAAACGTTCATGTTCAAAATTATTCAACCCCCAAAAGTCAAATTTGGTGCAGAATCTTTTATTCTTTAAAACCATCAATAAATGCTGCTTTGAAGTGCTTAGAAGAAGCTTCTGTCACCTCTCTATTGCAATCTTGGCCCATTCCTCACCTGAAAAAGCTTTCAGATCACTGATAATCTTTGGTTTTCACTTCACCACTGCTTTCTTTAAATTCAACCAAATATTTTCAGTGAGAATTAAATGCGGAGACTGAACAGGCCACTCAAGAACACTCTATGACTGATCCCTGAACCAAGCATAAGTAGATTTGGATGTGTACTTTAGGATGATTGTCCTGTAGGAAAGTCCATTTATCATCAGCTTCAGTCTATGCGCCTGTCAAAAAGGCCTGATACTTCAAAGAATCCATGATGTCCTTCATACAGTCATGATTTCCACTTCCTGCAACAGTAAAACACCCCCATAACAGGACTGGTCCACCTCAAAGTTTGATGATGGAGATGGTGTTCTTCTGCTCATAGTTTTTTTGTTTTTTGTTTTTTTGCACAAGACATACTGCTGATCCATGGGTCCAAAAAGTTCCAGTTTGGTGACATCAATCCATAAAACATTCTTCCAGAACTCCACAGGTCTATCCAAATGAATTTAAGCATGTTCAAGTCTGCCTTTTTGTTCTTCTTGGTCAAGAGCGGTATTCAGCATGATGCCACAACATGAAGGCCATACTTGTCTAGTGCTCTTTTTATACACTGCATTCAGTTGTTGACTCCTTTCGTCAGGTCATCTTGCAAGTCTTTGGCTTGCAGGTTTTTCTCAGTTGCTCTGATTATTTTATGATATTGTGCTTTTTTGTCTTGGAAATCTTATGTAGCCTTAGACTTTCTAATATAATAAAACATTTTTTATCTATATCTTTTGTGAGAGCTCTGTTGACTTAGCCCATATTTGCTACTCAACTTCAGCACATGCACAGGCTAAATGTATGTATGTGTAACAGCCCAAGTGAATTCTGTTTTCTAATAGAGTTTCTAAAGGCTTGATTGTGTTTGTTTCCTACCGTAAAAATAAGTGACTAAAAAGCAACAATGCTGAATAGGGGTTGAATAATTATGACATAGCTGTGTTATTTAAAAAATCCTAGAATTCAAAAACACTACATTATATATTGACATAAGGTTACGTGTAGTTTATCCATTGATTCTAAAGTTTATTTATATTACCTGTATATATTTATATTATTTTAAACTTAAGGGTTAACAATAATTAAACTAAAATTGCTTATGTGTAATGGATTTAGGGTGTAATTATTATATGAATAATATATAAATTATATAAAATAACTAAGCCAGACGATTTGTCTTTTTCAAATTCTTTACTATGTACTGACCTATAATTAAAGCAAGAGAAACTGGGGAAGTGACTTTACTGTGTCGAGATGTGTCACTTTGCTCACAGCTGATTGGTCAAATTTCGGTTTGAGATCTCTTATCCGGAACATAACCTGCCCTGGAGCAGGTGAGCTGCTCAGCGTAAGTTACTATGGTGATAAACACCGCTAAAACTAATAAACTGAAACTTACCTGGCTAGCCAGTTAAACCGGCTTCATGGTATAGGCCCTAGGTGTGATTTAACACACTTTTAATTAAGCACAGATATGGGAAACAAGCGACTGACACAATTGTGTTAGTTCAGACATAAGTTTGGGGGAAATTGGAGGGGAAATGTATTTTTAGAGCTGTGAGAGTTACCATGCTAACTTATGTTAAGCACAATCAATTTTAACCCGTTAACCAAATTTAATATCAGTTTAATTTTCCATTCTGTTTTCTAAATCCCTATCGTAAATTTGTTCCCGACAGGATAACGCCTGCTGTGTGAACTGAACCGTATGGAAGAAGGTCATTCAGCCCGAGTAAGCAACTTCGTTTTAGGCGTGTTTTGTGTGTGTTGAGTGTTTTCAGGTGCGGTTTCAGTAACTTACAGAGTTGAGATGTCAGGTTTTTCGCTGCAGTCACCGTGTTCCTCCAGAGCTGCTCCCGCCAGTTTTGTGGTCCACTCCTCTCCTCAGGTGGGTGTAAGTAAAAGCTGCTGCCGGTTAATTATGACTGAACGGATAAACTGTCTCCTCGAATGGACGCATGTGTCATCTATAATATAACTTTAGAAAAAGTAATAGATGACGCCATATTTATATTTTTATGTAACTGTCACTATGGTTGCAGATATTATTCACGTCTAGCGCAAGACAAACTGTATAGGCGTTTATTTTTTAGTTCCTCAAAAAGTTTGGAAACTGGTTTAGGACGAAAACAAACTATATATGTGACCCTGGTCAAAACCAGTCATAAATGTCATTTTTTGAGCTGAGTAAATAAGCTTTCCGTTGATGTATGGTTTGTTAGGATAGGATAATATTTGGCCGAGATACAACTAAGCTATTTAAAAATCTGGAATCTGAGGGTGCAAAAAAATCAAAATATGGAAAAAAATCGCCTTTTAAGTTGTCCAAATGAAGTTCTTAGCAATGCATATTACTAATCAAAAATAAGGTTTAATATATATATAGTATATAGGAAATTTACTAAATATCTGGACCAAAAATACAGTCTTAAGCAACACTGGTATATTTGTTGCAATAGCCAAAAATAACGATTTTTCTTTTATGCCAAATTTTTTGTAAATTTCCTACATTAAATATATTAAAACCTAATTTTTGATTAGTAATATGCATTGCTAAGAACTTCATTTGGAGATTTCCTAAATATTTTGATTTTTTTGCACCCTCAAATTCCAGATTTTCAAATAGTTGTATCTCAGCATATTCTAACAAACCATACATCAATGCAAAGCTTATTTATTCAGCTTGCAGATTATGTATAAATCTCAGTTTTAAAAAAATTGATCTTTGTGACTGGTTTTGTGGTCCAGGGTCACATATATGCTGATGGTATAACATGATCTTTGTTATCCTAATGATTTTTGGCAATACAATGTGTTTTTGGCTATTGCTACAAATATCACCCATTCCAGTGCAGCAAATCTAAACCCAGCCGATTAAGAATTAAAATCACCTTAACCAGAATTTACAGTCCTCTCAGTATTGATCAAGTTCTGGCCCTTACTGAACAACGGTGAGGCGTAACCCTGTTGATAGAATAAGAGGAAGAAATAAACAGAGAGAGATTGTGTGTCTCTCTGAAGGGGGGACAAACCTCCTAAACTGCCCACCTCCACCCTGTGAATACTTTAGGGTCTCAAGTCAATGGCTACCCCTCTTTCAAGTTTGGCGTCTTAAGATCTGTTTCAATAGGCAATAGGTGCGTTTGTGTGCGAGAGACCAAAATGAGTTCAAATTTTCAGCAGAAACAAACCATGTCGCGACTTGTCGCCTTTCTGAATTGAACAAATTCCAGATTTTCAAATAGTTGTATCTCAGCATATTCTAACAAACCATACATCAATGCAAAGCTTATTTATTCAGCTTGCAGATTATGTATAAATCTCAGTTTTAAAAAAATTGATCTTTGTGACTGGTTTTGTGGTCCAGGGTCACATATATGGTGATGGTATAACATGATCTTTATTATCCTAATGATTTTTGGCAATACAATGTGTTTTTGGCTATTGCTACAAATATACCCGTGCTATACAACTGGTTTTATGGTCCAGGGTCACATATATTTTAAGATTTATCTTGCGGCACCTAGTTAGGACACTATTACTATATCAAGAGCTTAGCTCAAAAATCAAACATACCTTCAGAGATGCCACAAATAGCAATATTAAACCTCAGAACATACTACATCAGTTTTAATACAGTCAGCTTGAATTTAATTGTTTTATTACTATCATTGATCATAATCATCTTTGCACAAAAAGAAAAAAAAAAAAACATTTGGTGTATTTCTATGCGAACCCCCTAACCCAACAGCAAAAGGGTCTGACACAAATAATAAAATTACAGCAACGAAAAACTGTGTGTGAATAAAAATAATCAACCCTGAAGAAAAATAAACAATACTTAAGATAATTGGATCCCCAGCACCTTGAACAAATGATCATTTGTGAGAACAGCAAAGTACATGACGAAAAAAAAAAAAAAGATAATCATTATTTTCTATGAAGATATAAAACACACATGTGCACAGTTGTCCCCCAAAACTGGTGACAGACTTTTTAAGGAGATCTGATCCCAACCCCCTTCCTCTTTACACAACAACAGAGGTGACGGTGCACCCGATGTCAAATAGAGGATGCATGCAAGCATGTACAGCTCAGCAGAAATGGATGGAAACACACCTTAGTCAGTGTACCTTTTTGCTCTCTCTTTTATGCAGGTTGGTTCCCGTCTGCTTGTGCGAGGATGGCCTCCAAACTGATTTCATTAGTTAAAATGATAATGCCAACAAAATATTGGAATCAACAGAACGCCAATATCTGACTCTTCATGGCAGGTACTTGTTGTCTCAAGGCTACGTATTAATAGTCTCTGCATTGGATATGAAACTAAGCAAGCCTTTTGGTTATTCAGATATGACACTCCATCATCTCTCACACACACACATACACATTCAATCACGACACGTTTTCATAAAGAGTGTACCATCAAACGCGTAACGCCAAAAAGCCACCCGCAGGTGGAAAGTTCTCGGCTTGAATCACAAAAGGTTGCAGAGAAGAAGAGCTCGACATCAGTTCCTTATTCACGAAAATGGCATGGGAATGATTAGTTGCATGGATTGAGTCCTTAAATGTCTTTTCCAGTGACTTTTTTCGTTGTTTAAGTGTGAGAAGAGTACTTGCTGCCCCATAATCCTTTGTGACGAAGTGGGGCGAGAGTGTGAAAGGTTCAGTGGGAGTCATGTGGTGCTTTTTCAGACATTCTTTATACAAAGGCATAGCACGATCAATAACACGAGACCACAAATAAAAAAAGAAAGAATTTGTTTTTCCTAGGAATAATATTAAAACATAATCATTGGTAAATACAACAATTAAACACATTTAATTTCTATAAGAAAATAAAAAGGCAACAGAAATTCACCCATTCCAGTGCAGCAAATCTAAACCCAGCCGATTAAGAATTAAAATCACCTTAACCAGAATTTACAGTCCTCTCAGTATTGATCAAGTTCTGGCCCTTACTGAACAACGGTGAGGCGTAACCCTGTTGATAGAATAAGAGGAAGAAATAAACAGAGAGAGAGAGATTGTGTGTCTCTCTGAAGGGGGCACAAACCTCCTAAACTGCCCACCTCCACCCTGTGAATACTTTAGGGTCTCAAGTCAATGGCTACCCCTCTTTCAAGTTTGGCGTCTTAAGCTCTGTTTCAATAGGCAATAGGTGCGTTTGTGTGCGAGAGACCAAAATGAGTTCAAATTTTCAGCAGAAACAAACCATGTCGCGACTTGTCGCCTTTCTGAATTGAACATATTCAGGACGATGAACCAAGAACCTGCAGAGTTTACGCTTCCAGAACTCCTTAGTGAGCAGGAATGATGGGCCAGTGTGCTATATTTTTCCCCCCGTTTGTATGAATCTGATCTTATATCTCTCTCTGTACCTACCCATACCAGCAGGTTGTGTTTGAGCAATACGATCCTCACTCATCCCTGTTCAGAGACTCTTTAATATGCTACTTTTTCACTTGCACTCCTCTCACAGTTTCAGCTCGTTGGCGATTTTGGAGGCGATGTTTTTGAAGGCAATAGACGTCCCGGATATCCTCTTGAAGCGCACGCCGTTGAGCGAGAGGCGGGGCAGCTTGCACACCTCCATCTCCCATTGGACGAAGTCGTCGCGGGCGGGGCTGCCGGCCATGCACAGCAGCATGTAGCGCTCGCGCAGCTCGTACTCGCAGCTGTTGGCGTCGAGGACCTTCCGAATCTCCTTCATCATCTCACCGGGCTCCATGGAAGACGTGGTCTTCATGCTCCAGGTGAAGCGGAGCGAGCGAGGCTTCGCCTGGTCTTTAAGCGAGGACACGGGAGCCGCCGGAGGAGTCCCACCTCCAGGGGAGGAGGAGGAGTCTTTGTTGTCGTCTTCCGGGCCTACGCTGGTCTTCTCCGACTTCTCTGCGCTGCTGAGCATAGATCTGGAGAGACAGGGATGGAGAGAGAAGGATGGAGGTGGGGGAGGTTGAGAGAATGTTGGTAGGGGGTGAACGAGGACAGAAAGGAAGGAGCCAGAGAACAAAGAAAGTGCGTGGGAGAAAAGTGAGAAATCGTTGAGACAAATGAAGAGGGAAATTGATGGTGTTGAAGAAAGAGAGAGAAAGGATGAGGCAGTGGACATGGTTGGAGAGAGACATACGGCAATAAACAACTGGAAACGTTGCAGAGGAAAGTATGCATGCAACTGTGTGCAAATTGATGTGGTGCAAACACATGGAACAGTGAAAGGCTTCTGCTTCAAGTGAACACCTTTCATTTAGGCGTTCTTGTATCTGCCCTGCTAAGGATGTGAAGTCGCACCTTAGTAGAAATTGGATGTTTTATTAAATCTTGAGTGAGTATGACAGTTGAGGGAAGTCTGAGCCTGTTAGTTTCACGTTGAGCCTTTAAGAAGCTCTAATTCTCCCACTCATAAGAAGACTAAATATGATTTGGTTTGTTCAAATGACTTAATGTTGCTCAGTGACAAAAGCAGAATTAGGGTCAGATGGGTAATTCAACAGTCAGTCTGGTAGTCAAAATCAAGAATGCTTAAAGGGAACTCCGGGTATTAAGACTTGTATGGCTTAATATAACATAGATGTCTCTTACTGAAATATGTAGTAGAAAACCCATAAAAGATTTAAGTTATTTTAAAAATCGACATTGTTTTGTACATATTTTGGGCTATGGGGGGTGTCATTATTTTGATGACGTGAAATGGTTGCACTCTTTGAGCTACTGCTGTTACCTGTTGCTATTTTTCGATTGATTTTTTTGATTTTCGATTTTTCCCCACAAGGAGTCTAAACACCCCTGGATATCGAGTGAAATCAGTGACAACATGACAAGCGTCGGCAAATACTGTAAAAGTGAAATTCCAGGACTTTAAAGGACTTCAAGCACTACTTTCTTGATTTTCAAGGTCTTCAAACAGAGATCTCACTTATCACATTAAAAAAATATATAAATAAAAATATAATAATAAAATAAAATGGCAAAAATAAAGTTAATTTTCTTAAGGGATTTGTATTGGTGTATAATAAACGGTTCCAAAAGCCTGATATAAACCAAATGATTAGCCATATGCGCTCTGAAGTCTCGAACTGAATCGAATGATTCGCGCTCCGCGCTCCTAGGTTTCCAATCTAAAGCAAAAGATTCACAAACCTGCTCCAAAGTTCTGTTCTAAATCAAATTTGCAATCCATGCTCCGAAGTCCCGATCTGAATAACTGATTTACGAACCATCATTTCAGATCAGGACTCTAAATGCCGGATCACAAATCAGTTGACTTGGATCAGGACTTCAAATCTCATATAGCAACTCATATGATTTGAATCATTCAATTCATGAAATGATTTATGAACCTGTTCGGATCTAAATCAAATGATTCACGGTACGATTCATTTTGCGACGCACTGGTTTAACTGATTCGGAATTTTGAAAAGTTCCATTTCACATTTATCACTATACATGCTTTTTAAAATGATTACAAGTGATATCAAAACTCAAAAATGAATGGCTCTTTTAATGTAATCTGGCTTTTGCTAATGAATCGCTTAAAATGAATTATTGAAGTCAACTAGAGCGGATCCAGTGACTCAAATTATTCAGTTCATCTGTTTCTCTTTTCGCGTCTTCAGCCATGTTTACACGACATTTTCAGTACTACTACTGGCTTAGCTCGCTAGTTTTGTGACATTAACTGAAACAAGCGAAAAAAGAATATTGATTTTTGAATTGTGTGAATTGCATGCAACATTAAACACTTAATAGATACTTTGTCTTTTAATAATTCAAGCACTATTCAAGTACCTCTTCAGGAATATTGCTATTTTCAAGGGTTTTCCAGGCATTATATTTCAAAGTCACATTCAAGTACTTCAAGCTTTACTTTAAGCACCTTGTATGAACCCTGGTTTACATCCTGGCATCTAGCTTTTCTTGTCTCTGCTGTTTGTAAGCAGTGGTCTAGTAAAAGCCTCAAAGGCATCAGGGCTAAAGCAGAGAGAACAAAGACGCGGTTCTTTAGGAAGTTTTATTCATCCACAGGCATCTTCCAATTCTTTTCTGCTCTTCTTATTGCTAGGAAAGCAGTGAAGACACCGCTTCTCTCAATGCCCTCCGACTGGAATTTACAACCGAAAGCTGCACAATGTGGCATTGTATCAGTATTTTATTTTTAGAGATGTGTATTTAGAGTTGAAATAATGGCACTCCCTATAGTCCAAAATATGTATAAAACAAGATGGATTTTTTTCTTTTTCCACATACAAGTCTTAACAACCGGGGTACCCCTTTAAGCTACCTTCAAGTCTTGCTGGGAATGCTGCAATGTTATTTTAGTTGGTAAAAATTATGCATTGGGCAATTTCATAATCAAATGAAACAACAAAATGAAAAATAAAAAATACAATCTACACTGCCATTCAAAAGGTTTGGGGTCTTAAACTTATTAAACCCATTAAAAATCCTGAAAAAATAAGCAACACAACAGTTTTACATTGATAAGAAATTGTAATATTTCACCATATTACGGTTTTCACCATTTTTGAAAAACTTTTTCCTGTTTTTACCATATTTCTGACTTACTGACTGCAAATTTTTGAACAGTAGTGTATGTATTTCAAAACTGATTTGCTTTTATGTAAAACAGTATTTTCTGGCAACTTCATTACTATTCTTCATCTGCAGTAGCCAAAATGCCTACAAACTAAATTGGGGAAAAAACACACCTGTAGTTATATTATTATGGTGGTGTCTATGGATCCCGAACTCATAAATATAATCATATGACTTGAAGGCAGCATTCCATTGGTATTATTTGCAATATTTGACCTTAATACAATACTATATATATATATTTAGTTCCTGTTCATGGTGTCTAAGTGTCTGAGACAAAGTGCGAGTCGGAATTGAGGAGTAGCGGTCCTTAGTCTGATAACAGAAGCAGAAAACTTTCAACTGTGCATGTGTTTGCCATGTAGAAACAGAGAGACGGGCAGTAATCTGAAATTGATTCATTGTAAACACAAACTTAGGAAACAAATTACAAATCAACTAAAAATCAAACCACATCCCAGGTACTCCCACACACACAATCATCCACACATTGCAATTAATCCTCCAATTAAATCCCACTGGGTAACCACTAATATTTGTTCAAAACAAATGATCAACCATTTAAAAGCCCCTTTGCTGCCCAATTACACCTCCTAAAGATCTACTGATTAGGTCTGATGAAGAAATCCTTATGTTTTGTTCTCACCTGATACCCTCCTCTCGAACCTCTCCCTCATAGGGGCTCCTCGGAAAAAATTCAAGAGTTTAGTCTTAGTCTGAGTTCTAGATTAACTCATTCAGTATAGTGTTCAGGAAGGGGGAGGACTGGACTGTCCAGCGCCACGTGAGGTTATGAAATCATTTACACCTCCAGATCCACTACATTCCACTGATTCACTTGTTCATTCCTATTATCAAACTAGTTTTATGCAGTGTATCGCCTGCAGCCTCCTGCCCACAACACAATCACAATAGTGATGACAGACATTCAGTACAACAGCATAGTATCCTGTGTGAAATTGCTTTGATGTATTATTTTTTTTCACACAAAAAAAGCAAACTCACAGTTACTAAGCTGATCTACTGTATGCAACTGGAATTGTGCATGTGTAATGCCAATGAACAGATGAATCAGACAGACTGCTTCAGTAACATGAAGTGGGGTGGAATGATGCAGGTCTGTCCAAGATGCTCTGAAGGATTCTACAGAGCCCCATCACCATGGTAACTACTCACATCTAACAGTCACCTGCCCCTATAGTCTGTCTGGCCGAGCACACAAGCATCCCGAACACGCCACCAGACACACAAACAGCCCTTAGCAAACTGACAATACTGTCAGAGCCCTTCTGCTAAGAGTCAGAAAACACCACACAGAGGACAGAAACAAACCACGTGGACAGACAGAGACACACAATGAAAGAAACAGCTCAGGGCTTTGTTAGCGTATCATGACAAATGGTTAAAAAACAAGCAAAGCAACATTTGTGTTGTTTAAAGCACTGGGAGAAACATTAACCAGTCTATTTGATGAATCCTGCAAAGAACAATTGGTCACTGACAGGCATGAATCACAAAATACAGGTTTCAGATTTGACCACCAGAGGGCGCAAAGACACAGTTCCTTTAATAAACTTCTCGCTTGCGCCCTCTGTTGGTCTCTAAAATGATATATGCACCTCGCATCACTTTAGCTACTAAACTATGGACAGGTTATCAACATTATCATGTCAGTGGAAGAAAATGTCTGTTAATTCAAACTCCGTGTTTTTGTGCCAGTGGCCCAAGTGGTTAGTGACTTCAGACAGATGGTGACGTCCATTCACCAGGTGCCCGCGTGTGAGTGAGTCATCAGTCAAACAGATTCCGACAATGCCGCATAACAGGGAGAGAGAGAAAGAGAGAGAGAAGTGCGATGGGGAAAGTTTGGATTTAGGTTTTTAAGCAGGACAAAGCCTGACAGCTGGCTGGTCTCAGCTTCTGTAGCTGTTGTCATTGTTAATGAGCAAGTGAAAAACAGAGAGAGAGGAAACACTTCTGAAGACGTTGTGCACAAGATAATCATTCTTTATCCATCAGTTTTTGTCATCCTTAAAGGGACAGTTCACCCCAAAATGAAAATTCCGTCATGAATTGCTCAACCTAATGTCGTTCCAAACCCGTAAGACCTTTGTTAATCTTCGGAAAACATTAAGATCTTCTTGATGAAATCCGAGAGCTTTCTGACCCTGCATAGACAGCAACGCATCTGACATGTTCAAGGCCCAGAAAAGTAGTAAGGACATTGTTAAAATAGTCCATGTGACATCAGTGGTTCAATCGTAATATTATGAAGCTACAACAGGGTTTCTGCAGGATTTTTAAGCTCTAATTTAAGACTTTTTAAGACCTGCACAAATAAAATTAATAACATATGAGCGGGGTAGGGCAATGTCTACAGTAACATATTAAACTGTAAAATTACTGTAAAAAGCACAATTTACAGTTCAGACACAACAACAAAAAGTTTTATAAAATGATAAACTTCACATTTTAGCCTTTAAGTCCACAGTATTATTATTATATCAATTTATCAAAAAATTACTATATTAATTAAATAACAAATTAGTGGTGTGCGATATCTTGATATTTTCTGGGATTTTATCGATTGGGGTGGTATTTTAAGGACTACCGTGGACAGCTGACGGAATTTTTTAATATTCTTCATAGTCTGTGTGGTCAGTTCACACCACTAGTTTGACTTAACTTGATAGGCTTCATCACGTCATGTATGTGTGTACTCTGTAGGTGTGTTTTGTTTGCTTTTTGCGATATACTCAATGTCAAAGCGCACATCTTTTAAACAACAATTACGATATTATCGCAGATCTCTTGAAATCATAATTAAGACTTTCTTGCACAATTGAAGACTTTTTATGGCCCTAAATTTGGTACAACTAAATTTAAGACTTTGAAAGACTTTTTAAGGGCCGCGGAAACCCTGAAGAATACTTTTTGTGTGCAAAGAAAACAAAAACAGTAACTTTATTCAACAAGAGAGTACCACGATGCATGTAGCTTCATAAAATTAAGGTTGAACCTCTGATGTCACATGGACAATTTAATCAATGTTCTTACTACCTTTCTGGGCCTTGAACATGTCAGTATGATTGCAACGGTGCAGGGTTCACAAAGCTCTCGGATTTCATCAAAAATGTCTTAACTTGTGTTCCGAAGATGAATGAAGGCCTTGCGGGTTTGGAACAACATGAGGTTGAGTAATTAATGACAGAATTTTCATTTTCGGGTGAACTAACCTTTTAAACTTTTTCCTTTTATATTTCCAGCTCAGAGAATGCTAACATTAACATTTATTATCTTTACAATGGCAAATTGCCTTTAGCATAACGACATACATACTAGAAATGACATTTACGTGATCGTAACTAATAATACTTGCTAACAGTATTTTGTTTCCCATTTTTCGCTCTGCTATTCAAGCAATGACTTCCTCTATGAACCAAAATGAGGAAGACAAGGTGTAAACAACCTGTGCCAAAACAACTGCGATATACACTGCTGTTCAAAAGTCTCTTATGCTCACCAAGACTGCAAAAATGCAGTAAACAGTCATATTGTGGAATGTTGTTACAATGTTTTCTATTAGAATATATTTTAAAATGTAAATTCCTGTGATGGCAAAGCCAAAAATAATTTTCAGCAGCCATTACTTCAGTCTTCAGTTTAACATGATGCTTTAGAAATCAATCTAACATGATTTGGTGCTTAAGAAATATGTAGTGCTGCTTAATATTTTTTTATGACAACTGTGGTTTTTTTGTTTTTATTTTTATTTTTTACAAGGTCATTTGATGAATAGAGAGTTAAAATAAGCAGCATTTATTTAAAACAGAAATCTTTTGTAAGATCACAAATATATCACAATTGATCAATTTTATGCATCCTTGTTAAAAAAAAAACATATTGACCCGAAACTTTTGAACAATAGTGTATGCAAGTAACCCTTTTTTTTTCCATGACACCATATCCTATTAGCCGTCTTAATTTTGACATCAGGTCCTGTTATCAAAGCCCTGTGTTACTCGAGCAGGCAGAGACACACAGAATCTGGGACACACAGGTGAGATCACCAGGTAAACTGACAGGGAGGGGAAATAAAAGGATGGAGACGGGGAGGAAAGGCGCTGGGTGTTACTGTGGAAAGTTAAGGACGGTGGTGTGTTTAGGTTTTTAGGGTTGGTCGTTAGTGCTGGTCATGACACTGCACACAAAATAATCAACCAGGAAAAAAAAGGCCAATCACAGAACACACTGAGGGATGTAGACAAGGAACAAGGAAAGAGAAATTAAAAGGTAGGTCAAAACAAGCCTTAAAAAAAGGGGGGGGGGTGTTATGGTCATCGTTGCCTACCTTCTGGGGAATCTGAATGACAGATTTCTACAAAACAAAAGTAAAAGAAAAAAGAAGAAAAAAAGAAAAGAAATGTATATATGTAAATTGCAAAAAAAAAAAAGGAAAATGTCAAAGTGGTCGGGGTTGCCCTGAACACAGCAACAATCAGTCTGGGGTTATTTGATGGGTTAACTCTTTAAACTACAGAATGAACAAATAACATTAGTAATCTGGGTCACTGCATGCAATTAAACTATTAAGTCAATTATTAACACTCTTAAAAGGGCTGGAATGCTTACACAAACTAAGCAGAGTTAAACCGCCTAATCTGAAGTATTGTTAAAGCCAACATGAAATCAAAACTGACCCAATTTTTTATTTAATTCATGTCACAGTAAGACTAGAAATTCAGCAACTGCGCACAGTTAATCATTGCAAATTACACTAAAGAATTTTTTTTTTAAAAGTCTTCGTCATCTAGCTCCACCTCTGAAATGACTAGCATTAATGACTGGCCTAGGCCTCTCAAGTGGTAAAAATAATGTTAACCAACAGCCAGTAGTTATTGTTTCAGACATACTGTTGTAGATAATGCAGTCTTACAAATAAATAAATGTAGCCAACTGACCCTCGGCAAAGAGTTTATTGACAGGCGATCTGACCAATCATAACATCGACCAATCATAACGACGAAATTTAGACAGAAGAGTAGATTAACTTCGGCAGACTTCAACTTGACAAATTGTGTGTATTGACGTCTTTCCGCGGAAGTTCATTCGTGCTTATTTCGGGCTTTAAGTAAATATGAAAAGACGTTCGATCCACAGTGATCTGTCACAACACATTACAGTTTGAAAGCTGAGACCGTGTTTCATAGCATAAGTAATCTTCTGTCTGGTCTGTCAGCACTTTGTCAGTTTCCTCTGCTCCACGATGTATTTTTCAGAGAAAACGTGATGTGTAGTGTGACAGTGGCACTGTTTGTCAGACATAGCAACAGTAACTAAGGAGGGCGGGTTTTTTGACCAAGGGTCAATTGTTAAAACAGCAATTTCAGGGCATTTTACTACTGTTCACTACCGTTCAAAAGTTTAAGGATGGTAAAATTTTTATTGTTTTTGAAAGAAGTCTTTTGTGCTCATCAAGGCGGCAGTTTTACAACAGTAAAAACAGTAATATTGTGAAATATTAAATACAATTTAAAATAACTGTTTTCTATTGTAATATATTTTAAAATCTAATTTATTTATGATGGCAAAGCTGAGTCTTCAGTGTCAAATGATCATTCAGAAATCATTCTAATATGATGATTTGCTGCTCAGGAATCTTAATGACCCCAAACGTTTGAACAGTATCATAATAAAATCTGCAGATATTATATATACTCAACAGTAAATCTGAAACAGAGGCATTACCATTGAGCTTACATTCAGGCCTGGCCCCATTTTGGCATGCAATGCCTATTTTTCATTATCCAAATTGTAATATTTAGTTTAATTTAGAAAAATGGCATATTACTGAAGTAAAATTGGTTGCGAATGCCATTTCATGTTGACCTTAAAGGGATAGTTCACCCAAAAATGAAAATTCTGTCTTTAATTACTCACCCTCATGTCGTTCCAAATCTGTAAGACCTTCGTTCATCGGAATACAAATTAAAATATTTTTGATGAAATATCTTATGATAGTCAACGACGGTACTACCATGGTCTACCAAGGCCCAGAAAGGTAGCAAAGACATCTTTAAAATAGTCAGTGTGACATCAGTGGTTCAACCAAAATTTTTGAAGCTACGAGAATATTTTTTGTACACAAAGAAAACAAAAATAATGACTTTAATTCAACAATTTCTTCTCTTCTGCATTTTCTTTGTGCACAAAAAGTATTCTCGTAGCTTCATACAATTATGGTTGAACCACTCATGTCAAATGGTTCCGGCCCTTGAACGTGTCAGTTGCGTTGCCGTCTATGCAGGGTCAGAAAGCTCTTGGATTTCATCAAAAAATATCTAAATTTGTGTTCTGAAGATGAAGGTCTTACAGACGTGAGGATGACAAATTAATGACAGAATTTTCATTTTTAGGTGAACTATCCCTTTAAGAAAGGATGTTTACATTCATTATTAAAATGCACAAATCTTGTCCATGTCTAACCATTCCCAAACTGGTTTGAACGTACACAGAAAAGGACACAAAAACAAACATAGATACACACGGACAAAATAGAAAATGTCATCTTTCCTTTTGAAATCTGAGACTGAACACAAATGAAAGCCTGAACATGTAGGTGTTCCTCAAAGTGTATCTGCTAACAGATTTTTCATCTAGCAGTCTTGAGTTTTAAGAAATGTAGCAATATATAAGCCGTGAGGTTTTTTGTAAACTGGCACTAGTGAGTGGATGCCAAGGTGTCCCCTCCACAAGTATTTATAGAGCCGGGGAATGCAATACCTCAGCTGTTACCAAGGATACTGTCGCCACGGAGGTGCGGAAAAGGTAGATATGTGTGCTGGAACTTGGAGACAGAGATGATGAAACTGATGAGAAATCTGCATGTGTTTAAATGAGCTGAGATTCGTGTTGGGATTATGGGTACTGACAGCACTTTGATTGCCTTACGAAGGCCTGACCTTGCAGGCGAAATTATGACAATACCCAGTGGTCTGTTCAACAATGTGATTGCATGTGCCGGCATTTTGCAAGGACAAATCCACTTGTGAAGCTGTTTGATCACAGATGGACCAGCATACTAACTGAATATAAGGACAGACACCTATGAAATGATCTCAGCAGGAGGTGTGAGAATGTGCTGATGTGTTCACTTTGTCTTCATGTCTCTCTCTGTTGTTTTTCATCATCACCTAATCTATCTTTAACTGACAAAATACCCAGCATTCATCACACTCATCCTCACACCACCACGCTCGGCCACATTTGGGCTTCTTGGGCTGTTAACACCTCCTGAAATCAGTGATTTCATGTCAATCTACCGATTTATCAAACACTCGTTGAACATCTCACCTGCGCACAAACTTGGAGGTGAACTTGCTGAAGATGCCGGAAGCCGCGGGTCGTCGTTGTTGGCTGTTGCCGTGGGAGAGAGAAGGGGAGGCGGGGGCTCCGTGGTAAGGAGAACCCTGTTGGTCCCGTGCGCCCCGCTGCTGGCCGAGGTGGAAGGTGTTGCGGGTGGGCACCCCTCTAGGGAAATTGGTACGATCCGTCCCAGCTGCGCTGCTGATATTGTGGGCTGACGGGGAGGCGCCAGGTGCTCTCTGTGGGGGGTCACTGTGACAAAGCAATTTTCCCCAAAGAAAAGGAAACAAATAAAGATGAGGACATGGCAGGATCAGTATCAAAATTAAAACATTTAGACATGTATGTTTACTTTACATTTTAAATGTTTTCTATTTAAATCAAATGGACATCATATAAATAAAAGTGTCTTTGCCACGCATTGTTACAGAAAATTATGCATAATTATATGCGTAAGCACATTGTTAATTAATAGTACTCAGTACTTAAAATTTACACTGTAACAAAGACACTGTAAAATAAGTATCCTAAAAAATTAAGAACTTTCAAAAAATAAAATACATTTTACAAAATGAATTACAAATTCAATAAAATGTAAAATAAAATATGGACACGCAAGGTTGATTTTCACTAATGTTTGCAGAAAGAATAGCAGATAATGGATTTCAAACCTAACCTGTAAATATGAAAAACCATGTTTACCTTCAAAAATACATATTTAAATCATGGTAAACCAATGGTTAAAGTATCAGGAGCTTTGTTCTGGCTCTTGCAGTGCTCAACTTGTATTATGCAATCTCAAAATAATAAAATATGTCAACTGCAGAGAAGAAGAGAACACAGACATCATATCTCTGGCCCAATGCATAGACCTTTAATCTGTCATAGCTCACACACACACACACAGATCAGTGATATTGAGAAACTTGCTCACTGTAATTTGTGTGTGTGCATGAGTGTGTGTCCAACTAAGCGTGTGCAGTGAAGCAGAACGCCTCCCCCATAGCTGTCCTTTCTGCACACTGTCTGTGAAAATCTCACCCAACCATGTCAGGTCCAAGCCAACATCTGTTTAAGTGCCATCCAGTGTAGTAGAACCTAGCCAGAACCAGTCGCCAACTGGCACAAACGCAGCCAGCGAGGTCACATGACTCTGGGTAACTGAACCTGCCAAAGCTAGATCACAAAACACTGTCCATCCACTTCAGCCAGGAAGTGAAGTGTGCTGGACCCTTCTTAGAAACATAGCTGTGTTTGGAATAACAAACTGTGATCTGCTCTATACACAGACACCACATTATAGTCTCATGTAGGGACATGTTTATAGCTCCTGATTTGACGAGGTTACACACACTGGTCTGCTTCTAGAAAGACTTGGAAAGATTTTCTTTACAGCCAACATGAAATCAAATTCAACCCCATTTACTTTCAAATTAATTGTCTTATTGTGCATGTTATTTTACTGAAAACATTCTGGTACTGAAAAATAAAATAATAAAATGATGGATAAAATCAAGTCCTGATTGACAATTCCATCTTTGAATATTTTTGAATGCATCAAAATATGTAACTAAAATGGGTTGCAAGCATCATTTCATGTTGACTCTGAGTTAACAACAAAACAAATTAGTTGGTTACTGTGGATCAATATTTACAATGCCATTGACTTTTTCTTTTCTTTACATTTATTTTTTGGCTGCACCTCCATCACTTACCTTTTGCAGATCCAAGTATGACCTCAATACACTGGCTAAAAATGACCTTCTCAAACCCTCTTTACACAAAAGTTCACAGCAGGTCATCACTAACACTTCAGGGTGGATTAAACCAGGGGCCTGAATGACTGTGCACGTCACTGGGAGAGTGTCCAACTCTATCACTTTACCATGGAGCAAGAATACTCAGGGGCAGATTTGGGGAAACTCTGACTGTGCAAACTAATACACACAAACACAACACCTTAGCATGGTAACACCGTAGTATGTTAGATACGGCACACAGTTGGAAGTTTAGAAGTAAAAATAACATACGAGCACTCACTCTAGCAAATATGAGCAGGAGCTTAAGAACCAAACCCGTGCCACTGGGAAAACACATCTGCACTTATGATGCATGTCAGAACACACATGAAACGTGTATGATGGGACGTGCATCTAGTAGGCCTATTATTTACATATTTCATATATATTCTCTTTTGAAGCAGAGATTTTCACAGTGGCAAACCACACAGTTCCAAAGTGTCAAAGTGAAGGCCCTTGCACGTGACTCAAGTTGAAGTTCCTCTAGGCAGCAAAGCATCAAATTAGGGTTATGTCTTTTTCAGGGCCGATGCTGATACAGAATATTACAGATCAAGTAGACCGAAAACCGATATGTTGAACCGATATGCATGTATGGTGTCAAAATGAAAATTAATGTCAAAAGTAAGGATACAAAGGACTCTGAGAAAAACTTTTTTTAAATGCTTCTAAATAATTTTATTGGCAAACTGGTTTTGAAAATGACCTATACCAAACCATAAACTGCTTAATATCGGCACCGATAATTGGTCGAGCACTACATCAAACCACAGTGTTACCATTGACACCAGGTTTCCTGCAAATTTGCCACTGACTTTTCCAAGCACGTCCAATGATTACTGGGCAGTTTTTGTGCCAAAATCATAAGAGGGATTGATCTAGTGGCAGATAAAAATGTCTTGAAACAGTTTTATGTACCCGTTTTTCAGGACCGATGCCGATACCAATTATTACAGATCAAAACACCGATACACATACACCGATAACAGATATTTTGAACCGTTGCACCCATCTGGTGTAAAAATTTAAACTAATGTCAAAATTAAGAATAACAAGGGCTCTTACAAAAACTTCTTGTAAGTGTTTTTAAATCATTTTTTTGGCAAATCCGTTTTGACCGATACTGAACCATAAACCATAAAAAAGCTTATCGACGCTATATATATATATATATATATATATATATATAGCTTATCGGCTATATCGACGCCAAAAATCGGTCGAATCCTATATCAAATCACAGTGTTACCATCGAGACCAGGATGCACTCAGGCAAATTTTTGAAAAGTTCAGTTTGCCACTGACTTTTCAAAGCACATCCAATGATTCCTGGGCAGTTTCGTTCCAAAATCATAAGAGGAACTAAATCCAGTGGAAGCTAAAAGAGTCCTGAGGCAGTTTCATGAACCTGTTTTTCAGGACCAATACCGATTATTACAGATCAAGTAGACTGAAAAACGATATTTTAAAACAATATACATGACTGGTGTAAAAATTTAAATTATTGTCAAAATTAAGAATAACAAGGGCTATTACAAAAACTTCCTTTAAGTATTTTTAAATTATTTTATCAGCAAATCGGTTTTGACTGATACCGAACCATAAACCATAAAATGCTTAATATTGCCGCAGATAATCGGTCGAACCCTACATCAAACCACTATGTTACCGTCGACACCAGGATGCACAAAAGATCGGTTTGCCACTGACCTTTCAAAGCATGTCCAATGATTACTGGGCAGTTTTTGTACCAAAATCATAAGAGGGATTGATCCAGTGGCAGCTAAAAACTGAGTCTGTTTTTCAGGGATGATATCTGTACTGATTATTACAGATCAAGTGGACAGATAAATGATATTTTGAACTGATATATGTGTGGTGTAAAAATTAAATGTCAAAATTAGGAATAACAAGGACTCTTACAAAAACTTTCTTTAAATGCTTTTACATAATTTTAATCAACAAATCGGTTTTGAAAATGACGATACCGAATCGTAAACCATAAATTGATTAATATCGGCACAGATGATCGGTCGAACCCTACATCAAACCACAGTGTTACCATCGACACCAGCTTGCACTCATGGAAACTGTTGAAAAGCTCAGTTTGCCACTGATATTTTAAAGCACGTCCAATGATTAGTGCACAGTTTTTGTGCCAAAATCATAAGAAGGATTGATCCAGTGGCAGCTAAAAGTGTCCCGGGACAGTTTCATGAACTTGTTTTTCTTTCTACATTTACATTTACGCAAAAACCCTAAGAGCTTGCCATTGCTACATCAGTGTTGTCACTATTTTCAGTTAACTTAAAGAAACCTTGTAAAATCTCCCTTCCTGTATGCTATGTTTGCACTTGTGGAAGTTAACCCTTGCGTCCTGACGTGAGTCACGTGAAAGGACCTTGAGAGACAAAATGAGCCACACTATGTGCTGTACATGGCCCCTCACTCACTAATTCATATATACAGTTCACAAATCTGAATATATGGCCCTTGCACTGAGGTACATATCACTCCAGAGGGTAGACAGTGCACAAGGGGCAAAGAAGCACAAAGGAGTGAGAGAGACGATGTAACAGGGCAGCAGTACCTTCTCTCAATGGTCCCCAACCACGCTCGGAAGAGGCTCAGCTCACTGCATGCAACAGACCAGCCATTCACTTTCAGCAGCACCGACAGTCTATCTGAACCATTCACACTCCACGCTGCTTTAGCTGCAGTGCTACAATTGATGGTGTGTTCCTGACGTGTTTAGTGTGAATGTGCGGTTTTATTTGTGGTCTTGTGCAATCAGTGATTGTCAAGAGAGTACAGGAAATAACGTTTAAATGAACGTGAGGAAAGCGATTAACTGTAAAGTGAAGTGGGGTCTGTGCAGCATTAGTTAAATTCAGCAACACTGACAGGTATCGCTGTTCACATCCTATTTTAACAACCACTCATGACATGCTGTAACAAATATTACCATTTCTTGTTTTTCCTGAAATCCCTGCTGAAAAAAACAGTGTTGTGGTCCAAGCTGCTATATGACAGACATCACTGCATGTTTCTTTTTTTTTGCAGTGAAACTGGTTGACCAAGAAAGTCTTGCTGGTTTAAAGAAGTAGTTCATTTAAAATGAGATTTTTCTGGGTGAGCCTCATGTTGTTCTAAACCTGTATGACTTTTCGGTTTCTGTACATACAATTCAAGTCAGCGAGGTCCAAAAGATAAGAGATTCATTCACTTTCATTGTATGACATTTTTCAAAATATCATATTCTGTGTTCCACAGAACAAAGTAGTTCATATAGATTAGGAACAACACAAGGCTGAGTAAGTTATTATATTTCATTTTTGGCTGAACTATCCCTTCCCCTGTTAGTGAAGAAGCCTGGACACAACAGTATCACATACTGTGGACCACAAGTCAAAACATATGCTGGTGGCCAGCCGTGCTGGTCTTTTCAGAAGGGATATTAAAATGTGTCTTGTTTTAGTCTTGTAGCACAATCATCTCCCAGTGTAGACTTTTGTCACCCCCTGACTTCCTGCAAGCTCTTTCCCTGCCAAGTAAACGACTTCTGAGAATGCAGAAACCCCTTGAGACTTGCTACAGTTCCCAGATTTCATTACTATATGTGTTCAGTAGTTGACATGACTGGTTTCCTGTTGGGTTTTCTCTTTGGCGGTGTGGGGACTTGCCTGGGCCGGTGTGAGTGCAGGTCTGCGGGGCAGGGATGGGCGGAGGTGGAGAGGGACTTGTGATGGCGGGTGCGTGAGGAAGAGGAGGATGAGGAGAGCACGGCGCCGGCCGAGGCCGTGGAGGCGCGGGACCCGGGGGTGCTCAGGCTGAGGGGAGAGAGAGAGCGGCCCCTCCGTACACACACGCACAAATCGACACACACATAAACACGAGTGTGTGCGTATGTGTGGAGGCAGGGAGGGAGGGAGAAGCATTCCATTAGAAAAACACTTGCCACACATTAGAAAGAATGATGAAGACAGACAGAGCAATGTATAGACCAACAGACAGAGAAACAGACAAATCAACAAACAGGCAATAGATAGACATAGATATATGGACAGAGCAACAGATAAGCATATTGATAGATGACAGAGTGAAAGATATAGCTATGGACAGAATGATAAACAGAGCAATAGACAGGGTGATAGAGGAACAGCTATAGACTGAGCAACAGACTGACAGAATGCAGTGTTAGACAGACCAACAGATAGGCTGATAGATAGGCAGGCCTTAAAAAATAGATAGATGGATAGATGGATAGACAGACAGACAGACAGATAGACAGATAGACAGATAGACAGACAGATGAATAGAAAGCATGATAGAAACCTGGAGCAACAGATAAACAGAACAGCAACAGAGCAATAGAAATAGCGATAGATGACTAGAGTAAACAATAAAGCAACGGGTATAAAGATAGAGCAACAAACAGCTAGAGTGACAGATAAAGTGACAGATAGATGGATAGAGCGATAAATGTACGAACCAACAGAGTGATAGAGCGTCAAACAAATCGATAATCAGATAGAGTGATAAGCAGATGATAGAGTGATAGATAGAAAGAGCAATAGAAAGCAAGATAGGAAGCTGGAGCAACAGATTAACAACAAAAGATAGCAATAAAAAGAGCAATAGATAGAGTGACAGATGAATAAACCAAGAGATGGAGCAACAGATAGATGAACTGACAGATAGGCTGATAGATCGATAGACCGATAGCGACAGAGCAATAGACAGAGCGATAGATAACTGGAGTAAACAATATCGCGACAGATATAAAGACAGAGCAACAAACAGCTAGAACGACAGATAAAGTGACAGACAGATGGACAGAGAAAAAGATAAACAAACCAACAGACAGAGCAATAGATAAAGGAACTGATAGACAGATAGACAAAGAGACAGACAGACAGACAGACAGATAGATAGATAGATAGCTGGACAGACGGACAGACAGACACAGATAGATGATAGATAGACAGACAGAGACAGATTGATGAATAGATGGAGAGATAGATAGATAGATAGATAGACAGACAGACAGATAGATGGATAGATAGACAGATAGATAGATAGAGACAGATTGATGGATAGATAGATAGATAGACAGACGGATGGATGGATAGATAGATAGATAGATAGATAGACAGACAGACAGACAGACAGACAGATAGATATACAGACAGATAGATAGATAGATAGATAGAGACAGACTGATGGATAGATAGATAGATAGATAGATAGATAGATAGATAGATAGATAGATAGATAGAGACAGATTGATGGATGGATAGATAGATAGATAGATAGATAGATAGATAGATAGATAGATAGATAGACAGATAGACAGATGGATAGATAGATAGACAGACGGATGGATGGATGGATGGATAGATAGATAGATAGATAGATAGATAGATAGATAGATAGATAGATAGATAGAGACAGACTGATGGATAGATAGATAGATAGATAGATAGATAGATATACAGACAGATAGATAGATAGATAGATAGATAGATAGAGACAGACTGATAGATAGATAGATAGATAGATAGATAGATAGATAGATAGATAGATAGATAGATAGATAGATAGATAGATAGATAGATAGAGACAGATTGATGGATAGATAGATAGACAGACAGACGGATGGATGGATGGATAGATAGATAGATAGATAGATAGATAGATAGATAGATAGATAGATAGATAGATAGATAGACAGACAGAGACAGATAGATATACAGACAGATGGATAGATAGATAGATAGAGACAGACTGATGGATAGATAGACAGACGGATGGATGGATAGATAGATAGATAGATAGATAGATAGATAGATAGATAGATAGATAGATAGACAGATAGAGACAGATAGATAGACAGACAGATAGATAGATAGATAGATAGATAGATAGATAGATAGATAGATAGATAGATAGATAGATAGATAGACAGACGGATGGATGGATGGATGGATAGATAGATAGATAGATAGATAGATAGATAGATAGATAGATAGATAGATAGATAGATAGATAGAGAGATAGATAGATAGACAGATAGATAGACAGATAGATAGACAGATAGATAGACAGATAGATAGACAGACAGAGACAGATAGATAGATAGATAGATAGATAGATAGAGACAGAGACAGATAGATAGATAGATAGATAGACAGACAGACAGACAGATAGGCATCTGAAGTGAGAGACAGTGGTGAATGGTACAGGAGAGAGAAAGGGGGAGATGGAGGGAGGGAGAGAGAGGTCAAACAGAGTGCTGATTTCACAGAAAAGCACAAAAGAAACTCACGCACGCACACACACGCCACTATGCAGGGATTAGTTGAGCTTGTGGTGGAGAAATAACATGCTATCACCTTGCTATGTGGCAGAGAGAAGCTAAGCCTATTACAGACGACTACAGCAACCTTACAACAGAGTTAATGGTGCTTTTTTCCATCACAAGCCACCCTAATCCATTTAAAGCTATACATACACTAACAAAGACACACAAAGTCACACACACTCAAAACACAGACAGAAGAAAAACAAACTGAGCATTCAAAGACAAATGATCCAGGAGAGAGAAAGAAATGGAAAAGAAAGAGGGATGTGTGGGGAATATTTAACCCGACACACCATCTGAATGCCTTCAGATAAGCATATGAGAAAACACAGGCAAATCAACAAAACCTGCAGTAGCATTAAAAGGACAAGAGGTTACAAATCTTAAAGACCCCATGAAATCGTCTGAAATAGCCTTCTTTCCTGTGTCGAAACATTAGTGACTTTAACAGGAAGCTGGGGCATGACATAACGCAGGCCTTTTTTAAATAGACTTTGGTATACATCACATGATTTGCTACTTGCTACTGCAAATCAAAAGTTGATATTAGGAACAGATGATGTTGTTATTCTATTAAGCGTAATCTGAATTCATGGGGTCTTCATCATTCATCAGTGTTATCATAATATACTTAAACACCCATAGAAAACCACAGTAGCAGAGCACAGCTCTAATAACAACAGTTAAAGGCTTGTTCAGACATCAAGTTCAAGCGATACTCCACCCAAAAGAAAAAAATTCTCTCATCATTTACTCACCCTTATGCTGTCCCAGAGGACAGTGGTATGTGGTATTTTAGTGCTGTGTTTTTTTTGTTATTCTGTGTGTATTTATGTAGCTCTGCAAATACTGCAAGCTTCTGTTATCAAAATCAAATTTTACTCCGCCGTTCACTGATAGGTCAGTTCCTGACACGTAACCTAAAAGCTAATCTTTTTCTTCTGAGAGTTTATTTTAAGTTGACCATAAACAAATAAAGACACCAATAATAATAATGATAAAGGTACAACAAATAATCCATGTAGCATGTTATTCAGAGCTTCGTACAAAAGAGTTTATAAAGATGCATTGTATCCTTTTGAAATCTTATCATCCCTGTTTTTTTTTGTTTTTTTTGACTTGGTCTGAACAAGCCTTCATTATTACCTAATGGTATAGGGCTTTCTGCACTGGAATCGACACTTGCTGACAGAGCAAAAGTGCACATTTAAAGTTCAAATTCTCACAGATGTGTTGTCCCAGTTGATCAACCAATTAACAATATTTAAACTGCAAGGTACATGCATATTTGTCTCATAACCATACGATCACCATTCAACAACAGAAGACATCATCTTTGTGCAACAAGACTCCAGTACGCAGAAAGCTCTATCTCCATTTTTAAAAATACATCTCATGCATATGCTTATGCATAATTGATATAGTGAAGAAACTGTAGTGTGTTGAATGTCAGCGTAAGCAGCAATGTTAATGCTGGAAAGGGAGGAGTTATGATGCATGAATGGTTAGAGGTGCACAGGAAGTGAAGGATGACTGATCGCGGGAGGTTTATATGGGGTTTAGATGATGCTTTAATGCATGCATGTGTGACTGGGATTTAACCAATTACAGCATCTAAAAGGTTTTCAAAAGTATACTCTGGTGGTGGACATTTTTCTGTTTAAATTAAGTGTGTGGGTCTGAATGAGATGGCACTCTAGGCGTCACTAATCCATCTGAAATCCAGGATGAAGCATGCCAACCTGGCACAACTCGACCTTTCTGGAGATCAAAAGCATGCTAGTCCGGGCTCCATGGCAGGTAACGGCCAACAGCATAGAGACAGGAGATAGAAGTAGACTGTGTTTGTGTGTGCAATGTGAAAAAGAAAATTGGTGTCTGGATTTGTTAGCTCGTAAACGTGTCAGTGAGTAAGAGAAAGGTGTGTTATACCTGTGAAAGGTAAGTGTTTTTCTGTACTTTTTTGAGATTTACAATCTTTCAGCAAGTGTGTATGTCTTTGGATGTACCTGTCCTTGCCGTTTTGCACTCCCAGAGTAGCTCTCTCAGAAACGGGGGAATTTCTGCTGCGGCTCGTGCCCGTGGACAAGATACTATTCTGAAATTACAAACACACAGGAGCAAATCAGTGTTATTATTGTTAACTAATGCCAAATTTATATAGCAAAGGCGGCACAGAAGCACTTCATTTAATTAATAAAATTTGGTTAATTGAAATAAGGCTAAAATTAAAAAAAATGCATATTAAATGAAAAACAAACTTACAAAAAATGCAAAAAAAATTTGAAAATGCAGCCTTGGCAACAGAAACTGAATTACTTTTAAAGTACTAAAATGACTAAAATTAAACTGAACTAAAAAATAAATTAAAGCTAAAATTGAATGATTATTATTTTAATAAAATAATAATTGATCTTAATAATTCTAAAATAATATTCTTTAATTTCTATAATCTCTTTACTAGCTCACCAAGCCTGCATTTATTTGATGCAAAGTACAGCAAAAACAGTAACATTTTGAAACATTTTTCATATTTAAAATAACCGCTTTCTATTTGAATATATTTTAAAATGCAATTTATTCCTGTGATTTCAAAGCTAAATTTTTAGCATAATTACTCCAGTCACATGATCCTCCAAAAATCATTTTAATATTCCAATTTGCTGCTAAAAAACATTTATTATCAATATTGCTGAAAACAGCTGAGTTGAATTTTTTTAGGTTTCTCTGATGAATAGACAGTTCAGAAGAACAGCATTTATCTGAAATAGAAATCCTATGTAACATTCGAAATGTGTTTATCATCACTTTTGATCAATTTAAAGAATCCATGCTAAATAAAAGTATTAATTTCTATCATTTCTTTCCCCTTCAAAAAATATACTGACTCTAAGCTTTTGAATGGTATAGTGTATAATGTTCCAAAAGCTTTTTATTTCAGATTAATGCTGATCTTTGCATCTTTCTATTCATCAAAGAATCCTGGAAAAAAATGTACTCAACTGTTTTAAATATTGATAATAATAATAATAAATGTTTCTTGAACAGCAAATCAGCATATTAGAATGATTTCTGAAAGATCATGTGACACTGAAGACTGGAGTAATGATGCTGAAAATTTAGCTTTGATCACAGGAATAAATTACATTTTAAAATATATTCAAATAGAAAGCAGTTATTTTAAATAGTAAAAATATTTCATATTACTGGTTTTGCTGTATTTTGGATCAAATAAATGCAGGCTTGTAAGCACAAGAAAATTCATTAAAAAAAAAAAAAACTTTTGACTGGTAGTGTATTAGTTCTGGAACTGCGACAGTAATCCAAGTTTGGGCTTGGAGCGATTAAAGGAACCAAGATATGAACCATACAAAAGACAACTCTGCTATGACCCCTTGGTGAATGTTTAATGACAAACTAGAAAAAAAAACAATTCTGTCTATTGCTCAAGGTGTGAAAATGTTTGTTCCCTCTCATCCAACTACTGTTTGGTTGGCCTATTTCATTCAACAGTATTTGCACTTTCATTTGAGAACAAAAGAAAAAGGCCCACTATCTAAAGATGTGCAAACCCAGAAACTCCAAGTATGATGTGGTGTGTGAAAGCTCAAAATAGTATCCTCTGTAGCATTTTGACAGAAATAACTCTAAAGCAGAAGCCATGAGCTTTGGCCGTGCCAAACATCTCTTGGTCAGAGAGTGCACTTCAACCCTGGGCAGGCCCTTCCAGCCATCTGCTGCCTAAAAAATATCAGTGTGGAAAGCAGCAGGCTTCACAGAGCACCCCCATGTAACTGAGAACAGAAGCAGTAGTTAAGATGTTTAAAAATTACCCTGCTATTATGTCAAAAGCTTCCTCAATCCATAATGTAATTACATGTTCTTCAAGTACATGGAAACTAAACTAAAGAACATGACGTGACTTTGGTACTGTATTAGTCCTGTTGATAAGCTTGAGTGCCCTAGCTAGTAAAAAAAAAAAAAAACAACAAGCTTGCTCTCTAGATAAACAAGCTCTAATTGATATAGTTCCCCTTTTTACAGTCAAAAGGGACAAAAGGGCACAAAATTGGGAAACGACATATTTTTCATAATGGACGTAATGTGTAACTTCGCTTGTTTTTTAAACAAAATAATGTAGAATTTGAATTCATTTATTTATCAGTTTTCGAAATTAAATTAAAATAAATAAACCGATAATGCATCCCTTAGAAACATATCACCAAACAGACACACTTACAGTAGAGGGCGTGGAACTCTTTTTGCGTTCGCTGGAGATCACTGGACTGGGTGGAACTTTGGTGGAGCTACTTGAACCTTTCCTCCCAGAATCCTCCACTCCGTGCTTGTTTTCTCCCTGAGGCCGTTTTGAGTACGAACCTGAGGGACAAAGAAGCAAGAGTATTAATGGCAAACATATGTGTTAATGTGTGTTTATAGAATTTTTCATTCACTCCCAATCTGCTCACCCTGATCTGTTGATCTTCTGACAGGTTTCTGAGTGGATGACACACTGCGCTGTACCATATGAGGTGGAGATGGGCCATTGCTGTTAGTGAGGTCACTTCCTGGGCGTGACTTTAACGACAAGTTAACACCCTCGTCAAGCTGCAAATCAAAATTTTCAAACACACGTCAGCACAAAAATGTATCACCATTATCATTATCAAAACTACGCGTGTGTTTATGTATGTGTGTACCTCTGAATTCCTATAGTCAAGCAGCAGGTAGGTTGCCATGACTTCGTTGTATTTTTGTTTGATGAGAGATTCCTCTATTTCCTCTTGACTAAAACCCATCTGAAGCATTATGTCTAAATGGGCAACATACACACAATGTCACTGCAATACCATTCTGAAACACTTCCAAATCTTTTCCAGTTTTTTTTTAGAGATGAATTTTAACATCTAAGCTATTTTGAATGTGTGAGAGTCACACACACCTGTTCTTCTGGGATCTTTGTAGTCAGGTTGGGGCTCAATGTAGGGCTTCAGCTCATCATCTTCATGACCTACATTCATCCAGCGATCCTTCATGATCTGCTGCTGAGTCAACGGCAGACACAGACAGAGAATAAGAGAGATGGTGAGGGATCACATAACGATATCTTTTAAGCATGCGTTGTGGTACTCTTGTGAACATGCATCGACTGACATGGAAGAAATGGCTGAATAAAGGCATTTTTTGTTTTCTATGCACACAAAAAGTATTCTCGTAGCTTTATAAAATTACAGTTGAACCACTGATGTCACATGAACTATTTTAACGATGTCCTTACTACCTTTCCCGCTCTTGAACATGGTAATTACTAGTGCTGCCCCCTAATAGTCGACTAACTGTTGCTTGGTCAACAAAAATTTTATTAGTGGCTTTGTCGCAGAAACAAAAATTCCACAGGAAGTGGTGAAGTCATGCAGTCCATGACAGACAGATCATTAACCGCTGGTCTATGTAGTAATACAGTACATCGGGCAACATATCCAAATGCTCGCCTATCATTCATCAACATCAAATATGGATTTACATCTGAAAGATGTATGTAGTAGCAACTTTACATGGCTGCTCAATCTAATGTTTACCTAGAAAATAGTGCACTATTTAAGTGTCTGTGCAGAGTGTGGAAGCTGAACAGTAGCGCGCTCACTGCATGACAGATGGAGACGCCAGTGGTCATTTGCACTTAAAATACTCTGTCATTTTTGGTCATACAGTTAAAAGTTATACTTCTTTTGAATCTGTAAAGACTCTAGATTTATATGTGTGCACTCAGAATAACAACAAAGCATTGCGCTTTTGTAAAATAATGAAAGCAAACAGGATGCGCTTTCTGCTTGGTCTGTGAACTTAAGCATAAATCTCTGAAACTCTGTGTGTACTTGCCTTACAGACATGACAAATATATCTATAGAGAGTTAAATGTCTACTTTTAAATAAAACAACTCAAATAGAAAACAAATATTCTCAGACTACGTAATCCGTATGAAACACGCATGCAGGCGCATCCACTACTGCAGAGACGATGAGTCAGGTTCGCCGACTTCATCTCTTAAGCCGAAAACAAAGAAAGTACCCTGACACATTCATAATTATTATATCTGCCCGTGCACCATGGCAAGCTTTTTTTCCATGTTCTTGAGTGCTTATTAGGCTATGTAGGCAATTAAAGGCTCATTATTATGATGTATATGGGTAATTAATAAACATGAGACTAATAGTCGACTAATGCTTAAAATTAACGACTACTAGTCGACCAGAAAAATCTTTGGTCAAAGGGCAGCCCGAGTAATTACACTGCTGTCTACGCAGGGTCAGGAAGCTCTCGGATTTCATTATAAATATCTTAATTTGTGTCGCGAACATGAATGAAGGACTTACAGGTTTGGAACAACATGAGGGTGAGTAATTATTGACAGAATTTTTTTGGGGGTGAACTATCCCTTTAAGCTAATTTAAATGTAAGGCCTTTGTCCGCATTCTAGTTCATATACATGACTTAATCGAGCGCACCTCCAAACTTCCCCTCTTGGTAGGATTGAGGATGAGAAACTTCTTCAGCAGGTTCTCACAGTCTGTGGACATGTAGAAGGGAATCCTATACTTCCCTCTTAGCACACGCTCTCGCAACTCCTGCATACGACGAAGAGAAACACAATGAGGATGATACAGAAATGAGGAAGATAAAGAACAGAGACAAACAGGAACAAGACAGATATTCCCACCTTCAAGTTTTGTCCATCGAAAGGCAGTGAGCCACTGACCAGCGTGTACAGTATGACCCCGAGACTCCACACATCAACTTCTGGCCCGTCATACTTTTTGCCCTGGAAGAGTTCAGGGGCGGCATACGGGGGGCTCCCACAAAATGTGTCTAATTTATTGCCCACAGTAAACTCATTACTGAAACCGAAGTCAGCAATCTTTATGTTCATGTCAGCATCCAGTAAAAGATTCTCAGCCTGAGGAAGAAAGAGAGAATGGCATCATGGTAAGAAGTTTGATACAGTGAACAAGAAGCGTTAAGTGTTCACACGATAAGCAACACTCACATCTCCCTTTTTGACCTCAGCGCTCAATTGTCTATCGGAAATGTCTGTTTCTCTTCCTTCAGGGTGTTTGTTCAACTTTTCCTAATGAGTTCTCTCATGCTATTGTGTGTGTGTGTTTGTGAATGTGTTGAGACTTGCCCTCTGTGCTGCCACTCAACATCTACACACCAACTTTAGCCGCGCAGAGAGGCCGTGTTGCCTAGCAACAGATGCGGGGTGCTAACTGGGCTCGGTTTGCAGAGTTAAATATTACTCTGCCAACAGAGCCAAACTTTTACAACATGCAAACACACAGCAACCAAGAAATGCATGAGGCTTGGGCAGCATGAATATATGACGAACGTGATATATTGTCCTTGCACTTAAAGCTCCAGACTGAATTTAGCTGTCTTGTTTAATATATGTCAACTGTGTCCATAGGCTGGTTAACATGATGGTAATCATGTGAAAGGATTTTGTTTTTGCAAAAGGGGCCCTTTACTGTATGTTTAACTACACACTGTCATGTGGACAAACCAGTCATAGTTAATATATTAAGAGTTATCTGGACGTTAAGATGTTAACCTAGAAGTTCAAGACTGATTTGAGTCTTTTAGATCGTTATAACAAAAAGAACTGACTCATAAGAGTCATTCGTTCAAAAATCATACTACACCGGTAATGCTGTACATTATTCAAAGGTTTAGAGTCAATAAGATTTTTTAAACACAACTGGTACCCAAGGCTGCATTCATTTGATTCATAGTACAATACAGTAAAAACAGAAAATAAATAAAATAAAATAAAAATGCAATTTATTCCTGTGACAGCAAAGCTGAATTTTCAGCACCCATTTCTCCAGTCTTCAGCATCATTTGATCTTCGGTAACATTATAAACACTTTTGACCAATTTAATGGTCAATGTAATGAATAAAATGATTAATTTCTTCAAAAAATGTTACTATTTCTATATTAATATACTTTAAACAGCAGTCTTAAGTGTCATTCAGAAATCATTCTAATATGCTAATTTATTATTAGAATTATATGTGCTGGCAACAGTTGTGTTGCCAAATATTTGTTTGGAACCTGTGATACTTTTTTTTCAGGATTCTTTGGTGAATAAAAAGCTAAAATGAGCAGCATTTATTCAAAATATAAATCTTTGCTATATAAGTCAATATAACTCTAACAATATAAGTTTTTGCTATTACAGTTTACTAATTTAACACATCCTTGCTGAATAAAAGTATTAATTTTCTTTAAAAAAAAAAAAAAAAAAAAAAAAAGAAAGAATAAAAATGTACTGACCCCAAACATTTGAATGGTAGTGTAGATTATTAGAAAAGATTTCTATTATAAATAAATGCTGTTCATTTTAACTTTTTATTCATCAAAGAATCCTGAAAAAAGTATAACAGTGTCCAAAAAAATATTAAGCAGCACAAGCACTGATAATAAATCAGCATATTAGAATGATTTCTAAAGGATAATGTGAGGCTGAATACTAGAGTAATGATGCTGAAAATTCCACTTTGATCACAGGAATAAATTTTATTTTAATCGCTATTAAAATAGGAAAAACATTACTTTACATTATAATATTTCATAATATTACATTTTTTCTGCATTTTTGATTAAATAAACGCAGCCTTGATGAGAATAAGAAACTTCTTTTAAAAAACATTAATCTTACTGATTCTGAACTTTTCAATGGCAGTGTCTGTGTATGTATATATTATTTTATTTTTTGCATGCAACCAGTGAGGACAAAACTTTCAATCATTTTAATCTCCTTCGCTGGGGCAACCAGATCTGAATACAACACAATCAACGTCCCTGCAATCTGAAAGAAATCTGCAATCCAACCTGAACTACCAGAAACCTCTGAAGCCACAACAGAGGTGTGGCTTAATGGTTAACACACAAACAGATCCATCACTATTACAGTAGATTTGCTTGGGTAAGTGCTTTATTATTTGTGGTGCTTATATTAAATCAATATGGCAAACACTGCCCTTTTCTATTGTGATCAATACATCTCCAGCATTGTAGTGACATTATTTAGTGTATACCTCTGTGAGTGTAATTGTGCGTGTGAGAGAAACAGAGACAGGCCGATAAAGAAAGAGAAGGGAAGAGGTTCAGACACAGGGGGATCCCGAGTGGGGCACAAGAGAATTACATTACGTTATGACAAGAGACAATGGCTAACTCCAAGGTTCAAGGGTCACTAGATGATGGTTTGCACCAATAAGCAACCTCAGTTACGTGGGCAGAGTATCATCATGGGAACGTTCATCCAAAGAGACACTTCCTTTCATCTTAACAAGGAGAAAGTCTGGAGTCAGCAGTTCTAAAGTTCAGAGTACACTCATGATAGCGTGCATGTGTGCGTGCGTCTGTTTAAACAGAGGACTTATTCCTCCACCTGGACTTTTGTAATGGACTTTGATGACAGACAGAAGAACTACTAAAGACCATCTGAAAGATGAAGGTACGGCTAAATGGAGATCTTGCTACATATAAACATCTGTTTATATGTAACAGACCCCAAGGGCCCTAATACACACACATTCTCACCTTGAGATCTCGGTGTACAATACACTTCTGATGGCAATACTGCACAGCTGACACAATCTAGAGAGATACAGAGAGAAGGTGTGGTAAGTAATCAGAAGAGTAGGTGAAGCCATTTCGGCAGCTCATGGGAGTTGTCGCTCGTTAATTGAGCTGTTCTATCAGTAATTAAGCCATCATACACACGTGCACACAGCAGAGTTAATGAGCAGGCACACACACACACACACTCATACCAGCAAAAAAAGGACCACTTAGCACCACCTGTCACAAAAACGATCATTTAAAACAGTATATCCTTACCTATATTTGATCATATAAATAAAACAGTTATACTGTAAAAATATTATCATTTAAAAAATATAAGCAGTAAAATAAATGGGGTTCAAAAGTCTGAGACCATATTGAAAATTTGGCATTCTAAAATCTAATTTAAACTGAAAATTATTTGTTTTAGAATTTTGAATTTTTTTAAATGTAGAAACGTTTAGTATAAGTGTAAATATATTCTGATTTCTCGATCACTAATTAATAAACTTATGCCACTGAGCATTTGAACTCTGTATAGACGTCAGATGTTCTTGCCTCCAAAGAAACACGCAATTCTGTTTATATCATTCTCAGATCATCCTGAATAACAAGTACAGCAGCTTATGTAAATTCATGTTAATTTTTCAAAATAGAAAAATGGAAGCATTTTCACTAGTGGGCTCAGACTTGGACCTCATTGTACGTACATGTGAGCTTTGACACTGAAGCATGACTCACTCACATGCACTCGCACTGACCTGTCTAAATTTGGCACGCGCTTCCTTTTCTTTCATCCTCCCGTGAGCAACAAGGTAATCAAAAACCTCGCCTTGGAAATGGAAGAGGGAAACATTGCAATAGAGTAGAAAATGACAGAGGAAGGCAAAAGGCAAAAAAGAAGGGGAGAAGAACAGACAGATTAGGCAGAGGAGAAAGGAAGACGAGAGAATGACATTATTTAAAATGCAGTGTCCTGATTTTAGGTCTCGACATGATTGACAGCTGGCAGTTCAAGTCTTTCAGCCCACTCACCTCCACTGGCATATTCCATGACTAAATACAGCGTCTTGTCTGTCTCGATCACCTCAAATAACTTCACTGGTGGAGAAAAAGAGAGATGATAACAAATCAAAACATGTAAAAGACTAGTCACACCAAATTTGAATTTTAGACACATCCCCAACAAGAATTAACAAGAAATAACACATATCTGTATGAAATCATTCACATCTTACAAGTTAACATCCTGAGGTCAAAATGGTTTTTTTTTTGGTTTTTTTATAGGTTTTTAGTTGGCTGAAATAAGGTCTGCGGTTAACACAAGGATGATATTTTCACATTTTATTCATAACATACATCAGTAACACTCCCTTGTGATTTTTTAAAAGCTTTTACTTGTTTTGAAAAGAGTGGTTGCGAACAAATGGCTAAATGGGACTACAGAGGTTGTCAGGGACATTAAATGTCACACCGAACCGATAACTCATCTACTCACTAGTCGACCATTACAGACTCTCTGTGTTCATATTTGACGCTGGACCACAAAACCAGTCATAAGGGTATATTTTTTTAATTTGAGAAATTCTGGAATCTGAGGGTGCAAAAAAAAAAAAAAATATATATATATATATATATATTGAGAAAATTGCCTTTAAAGTCAAATGAAGTTCTTATCAATGCATATTGCTAATCAAAAATTAAGTTTTGATATATTTATAGTAGGAAAGTTACAAAACATCTTCATGGAACATAATCTTTACTTAATATCCTAATGATTTTTGGCATAAAAGAAAAATCTATAACTTTGACCCATACAATGTATTTTTGGGTATTGCTACAAATATACCCATGCTACTTATGGCTGTGTTCCAGGCTGGTTTGGTTTTGTGTTCCAGGGTCACATATTTGTTTTTGTAAACTATTCCCATGTGGTGTTGTTCATTCACAACCTACTTTAGCTTTTTACTTCTGTCGATATATTATTTATTTGGGCCTTTTGTTAATTTGTGAAGATTATCATGATAAACAAAATATCTTATTTCCTTCAATACTTCAAAAGCAACTGGAAAAATTCTATTGGGTTTTTGCCAAGGGATCCAGGGTGATGCTAATTTCCAGGTAGGGCTGGGTGATCTTTTTGATTTTATTGATTAATTTGAATTTAATGTTTCGCCACAATTTTATTTTTAAATATCGAGGAATTGCGATTTTGAATAGAAATATTACCAAACGTTAGAATCAGACAGTTTGACAATATGCCAATGATAACAATAAAGAGAAAAGAACGATCTAACCGCATGTCGGCGCGTGTGATTAACCGCTCACGTGTGACGCTCTCATATCGCTAGCCGTCATTCACACAGATTGCGCTTTCGTGTTGACAGAGATGCAACACGGGCAGTGGAATAGGATAAACATGCAAGAAGACGGGAGTGAACTTCTTTTAACTCGAGCACCGTGTTTTTATAATGTCGTTTCATGCATGAGACGCTGCAAAAGACACGACGACAACAGTCATATGCGTCCATGTTTACATAGAATAAACAATAGAAAAAAGAAAAAAAAAACGTAAATAACTACTACTGATATTTCATGTTTGCATCATGGTGACAGGCTGAAGCTGCTGTTCATTGTTTTTACAGAACATTCATAGTTAATAGTGTTAAATCTTCAATCATTTTGAATTTGAATTACCTTTTGAGATATTCTTAAAGCATTTAAAAAAACCGTATCGCCCAGCCCTACTTACAGGTTAGCCTAAAAAACACACTATTAGCAATAGCTGGCTGTGATTGTGCTGCATTTTAGCTTTCGATGTATACAAACAATTCATCTGTCACATCTAATTTGGAAACTGTGTATTTTTTGTATTCTGAACTATTTTTTGTGGTATCTTCTCAAAGAAGTGAAAATTGCACCAGTCTTGGCGTTAACAGGCTTTACTACAAAGGCTTTATATTGCATTTTACAATGCTAACAACTAAGACTGAGAAAAAAAAAAATCATATTACTGATGTAGCACATCTACACCTCTAAAGTACATCATTACTACTTCATGTGATAACACCGTATGAGCTAGAGTTATGAAGAAAAGCAGTGGGGATAAATACATCTATTTCTATATGAAGTGCTTCAGGCTTTGCAATGAATGCTACAAAACTTTCCATATCCGTCTTAAGCAGCTGACAAGATTATAATCAAAGTTTAGCGCTAAAGATTACATTTACAAACTGCATTAGAATGAGTTTCCTGAGCTGAGCAGCAGTGACAAAAAAAAGTCTCATAAAAAAGTCTCATAAGCAAAAATAAAAAACCCTAAAGGAACAAATGGAAACATTCCAAATCCAAACAAACAGCATATAATAAAGAGAGACGCATTAATAAAGTAGAATTATAAAAATGAACAGGCTTTAGGAGTCGGTTTTAAAGCTCAGAGCTTTTCTATTCATCAGAGTCTATTCAACAAAAACAGGCCACTACTGTTTGACATTAACGCAATGAATGAAATACGTAAACCCTAGTTTGTGTGTGTCGTCATGGAAAAGATCAAGGAGCGTTTCAGATCAATCAGCTGAGATTGTGTGATGTGATACCAGCACAGCCACACTCGACCATTGAACACAGAGAGCAAAGACTCTGAATCAGGACTGAATCCACAGTGCTGCATCCTCAAAGGGGACAGGTCTTTCCTTTCATATTTCAGCTCTGTGCTTTGATATTTATGAGCGCAAGCTGAGCGCTAATGAGCTAGCACTTCCGTCAAGAACACTGTCACAGCACAGGCAAACACACACACTTAAACGCACAGTTCAATATATCAGCATCTGACTTGTGTGTGGGCTTAAGCGGAGCATATCAGCACACATCAAACAGTTCATTTCTTCAACATCAATGACATTAAAGCTTCAGGAATGCCGATTTCAAAGATTTCGGCCGACTGCTCTTATCTTGGCTCGGACAATTCCGATGACTCACGTCAGATGCTGATTTGAAGTACTGAAATAATTCAATTAATTGTGGTGTGGCCAGTTAGACGGGTTCCTTTCAAATCACTCACCGATGTTTGGGTGATTCAGAAGCTTCATGATTCTCACTTCACGGAAGAGCTGTGAAAACAGAAATAAGAAGATTGTAAGCCTTGACAGGGAACTATTAACTTGATCCTTGTGACAATGCCACATATATGAAAGGGACAGTTTACAAAAAAAATGGTCTCCACTGACTTCCATAATATGGAAAAAATGTCAAAAAGTCAATGGGGTCAAGCAACTGTTTTGTTAACCATATTCATCAAAATGTCATCTTTTGCATTCAAGGGAAGAAAGAAACTCAAACAGGTTTGAAACAATTTAAGGATGAGCAAATGATGACAGAATTTTCATTTTTGGATTAACTATCCCTTTAAAGACTCAGGTCAGTCCCAACTGAAGTTGGGTTTCTGGTTGCCAAGTCTGGTCAGGCTGGTTTTGAGCAGTTAGTCACAGTGGCTGTACACCAGCTTGGCCAGGCTGGCAGACAACCCAAGACCAAAAAAATGTTAAGGTTAGTTTAAGTTGTTTTAGGTAGAATTTAAGTAATAAACACTGAAAAACTGAACATTTGAACATTTTATTTAGCACTTCTGTTAAATGATCCTTAAAGGAAAAGTTCACTTCCAGAACAAAAATGTACAGATAATTTACTCAACCCCTTGTCATCCAAGATGTTCATGTCTTTCTTTCTTCAGTTGTAAAGAAATTATGTTTCTTGAGGACAACATTTCAGGATTTCTCTCCATATAGTGGACGTCCATGGTGCCACTGAGTTTGAACTTCCAAAATGCAGTTTCAATGCAGCTTCAAAGGGCTCTAAATGATCCCAGCCAGCAAGGGTCCTGTCTAGTGAAACGATCGGCTATTTTCTAAAAAAAATTACAATTTATATGCTTTTTAACCTCAAATGCTCGTCTTGTTTAGCTCTGCGATGTTCATGCATAGTCTGTGTAATCCGGGTCAATACATTTAGGGTATGTCGAAAAACTCTAATCTCTAAACTCTAACTCTAATCTTCCTTGCACGTTCATATTGTAAACACCGGGTCGGTACCTCTGCAGTGATGTAGAACAATTTTGAAATTGGAGGAGAAAATAAGATTCGAGTTTTCGACATACCCTAACTGATTTGACCCGGATTACACAGACTACGCATGCACATCGCAGAGCTAGACAACATGAGCATTTGACGTTAAAAAGCATATATAATTGTACAATTATTTACATAATAACCAATTGTTTCGCTACATAAGAGCCCTCTTCCTTGGCTGGGATTGTTTAGAGCCCTTTGAAGCTGCATTTGAACTGCATTATGGAAGTTCAAACTCACAGGCACCACAGAAGTCCACCATATGGAGAACATTTCTGAAATGTTTTCCTCAAGAAACAGAATTTCTTTATGACTGAGGAAAGAAAGACATGAACATTTTGGATGACAAAATTATCTGTAAATTTTTGTTATGGAAGTGAACTTCTCCTTTAAGAAATCATTCTAAGATATTCACTACTCAAGAAATCTTATTAATAATATTAGAAGTTGAAAATGGTTGTGCTGCTTAGTGAAGTGAGGACAGTGATCAGGAATCTCTGTTGAAGTTTGAAGAACAGCATTAATTTGAAATAGAACTCTTTTGTCTTTCATTTTTGATCAATTCAATGCATCCTTTCTGAATAACAGTGTCTTTCAAAAACTAGTTATTCCAAAAATAATTATTGACCCCAAAAAGTCCTACTTGTGAATGGTAGTGCATTAACATTTTACATCACGTACATTGTTAAAATTTCACCAGCAGCAGGAACAATGCATTAACCTAATTTAATATCCTCCAGGATTATGCAGTAGTTACAGCAAAAAGTTAATGGAACATGACCACTGTATATACGTGTGCGTGGGGGTAAAGCAGAACCCGTTCATTCCCACGTCAGAGGAAATCCTTCAGCCTCTCTTCCTGTAATTACCCCCTCTGTGCCCTCTCTCCAGACAGATATACAGATAAAGAGAGGAGATCTGCAGACTCACTTTTTGAAGACTAGAAGAGTTGAGTTGTGTCTTGTCTATGATTTTCACTGCTACCTGAAACAAAAGAAACACAAACACATCTGTACACACCTCTCTCAAACATAAAATTACCTTTTGCAAAAACAGTTGGAAAATACCAGAGTAACACTGGAAAGATGACTCAGAATGCTAACTGTGCCTGATCTATATTTGCATGTTTCTGCAAATTCGGGCACCAGAACCATGTCCCGAGGGTTGATTTTTATTAAAACGATCAGATTTCAGTTTCCTCTATTTGTTAAACAAATATCATATTATAATTGGCCTAAACACCTTTCACAATGCATTCCCTTATTTTCGTACTTAAATAATCATAAATATTTTTAAGGTTTATTTGACTGTCCCACAGTTGTGGCCTCATTTTTGTTTTATAAAAACTTTAACTGTGTAGCAAAGAGGACACGGTATCTGGGTTTCCATTCAAAGTTGCGAATTTAACTTATGCGCAAAGCTGGAATATTGCATAAAACATTTGCGAATAAAAACCATATCCAATGAGCCAAAGAGAAGAAAATCACCACGTCCTGATAAACTGGCAATAAATATCAAAAGGAAGGTAGGAGAAGCATCTGAATATAATAATTTTCATACAGAATAAATTACTTGTGCCTCGGAGCAAGTAGAAGAAACACAATAAATGCGGTCATTGCTTTCGGAGGATTTTGGAAACGCAGTTGTGTATTAGAGTTCTGGGAGCAATTATACAGAAATACTTTAATGACAGACTTCGCTCAGGCATTTAAGAATGACGATAAAAACATTTCAGATGCTGTGCAACAAGATCGGTCCGCTGGTTAGTCAGATTATGTCAGATTATAGCCCAAAGTCACAATTTATTTGGCAAATGCACTTCCATTTTCCATTATTCGCATTAACTCTTCACACAAATCAAAAACAACCTCAAGCAAGCTTGAAATTTTTCTGTGAAGGGATTTTCTTTCGAAACGCAGGATTTCCATCACTGGCTTCTTATGCAATACTTAAAATTAAGCATAAAAACAGAGTGATGGAAACATAGCTAATGAGGGGCAATGTTGAAAAGTTTCAAAAGAATTCAAGAGAAAATCATTTGCATGTTTGATTACTTCTTTGTAGTCTGAATTTGAGCTAAATTCACATTCAATCTTTTTTTCTCACATCCAATCTCAACCACAAACATAGCTGATTTTAAAAATTAGATTCAGCATATATGGGGACAGTTGCATTTACACAGTCATTATGTTAAGAATTAGTCTGACTAACTAGCAGTTAGCCAAGGAATAAACTGTAATTTCTTAAATTAGGCTAATTTAAATTTTTACACAACTGACGTTAAGTAATGACCAGTCTTAAAAGAAAAAAAATCAATGACAAACTTGTAATACTAGTCTAAGCAGTTTATGCAGCAGGCTCCTGAACATATAACACAGGCAGACTGTGCCAATTTAGAACGGATCATGTGTAAATCTCAAGTGGTCAAACCATGAAATAAGTGTCCTTTATGATGAAAGTATCTGCTATAAGACTAATTAGTAATTTGTAATTTGTTGACTGTGCATTATCAATAACAAATCGGAAAGTGTCTGTGTTAATGTTCAAAAGATCATTTTGTCTAACTCTGTAATACGCATGCATACTCTGTTAGGGTATGTTTAAAAAAAACTCCCATCTAATTTTCTCCTCCAACTTCAAAATTGTCCTACATTGCTGCAGAGGTACCGACCCAGTGTTTACAAAGTGAACATACAAAGAAGGTGAAATGCCCTTTACAAAAAAAGGTAAAACAGCGATGATTTTGAAGTTGGAGGAGAAAATGAGACGGGAGTTTATTGTCCTACCCTAACTGTCTTGAACCGGAATACACAAAGTTCACACAGAGCTAAAGATGAGCATTTGAGATTAAAAAGTATGTAAAAAGTATATAACATTTTTAGAAAATGACTGATCGTTTTACTAGATAAGACCCTTATTCCTCGGCTGAGATGGTTTAGAGCCCTTTAAAGCTGCATTTAAACTGCATTTTGGAAGTTCAAACTCGCAGGCACCATAGAAGTCCATTATATGGACAGAAATCCTGTATTTTTTTCCCTGAAAAAACAATTTCTTTACGACTGAAGAAAGAAAAACATGAACATCTTGGATGACAAGGTGGTGAGTAAATTATCTGTAAATTTTTGTTCTGTAAGTGAACTAATCCTTTATTGAAATTTACTAGCTATTTCTGAGTGAAAATAGTTTTAAAGTAAATCCCACACCAATTTTTTGTTATTGTAGTGAGGTCTCAGCTAACTAGATCCACTAAAAATAGTAAAAACACAGATGATCTAGTTACCTCTTTAGACGTGAGGACATGTCGGGCCAGTTTAACCTTGGCAAAGTTGCCCTTGCCGATGGTCTTCAGCAGTCTGTAATTTCCTATGTGGGGGTATTCATCCACCGTCGGCACCACATTCCGACTACGTGACACACTGGGACGCCCTCCTCCTTTGGCATCAGAGTGAGTCTGACAGAGAGATGGGATATAGGGATCAGAAAAATGTTTCAGACAGTCACACTCGGTTGACACTCAAATTCAACTACATTCTCCCCCTCTTTTGCTTTCACACACACTCACACATGAAGATAAATGTATCAGACTGATTCACAAGAGGAAAATATGGCTACATTCACACAGCCATAGAATATTGCTCAGCCATTTTGGAGTGATGATCACAACCTCTAACTGAAGTGAGTACCTGACAACTGAGGGGTCAAGACCAGATTGGAGTTTGAGCGATATGTGAGGCATGAACAGAACCACAGTTAAAAACTCACATGTATGAAGTCACTGTTGTGCTGTAGAACGCAAAAAGGGTAAAATAAGCACTGAAGCAGCACTTAGTGTGTGTTAAAGGGATAGCTCACCCATTACAGACCCTCATGTCGTTCCAAACCCCTAAGACCTTTGCTCATCTTCAGAACACAAATGAAGATATTTTTAATGAAATCTGAGTGCTTTCTGACCCTGCATATGCAGCAACGCAACTGAGGCCCTGTTTACACTAGTGCGTTTTCATCTACACTGGCATTTTCACTGTGTTTCAGAAACAATCTTCGTCTACACAACCGAAAACGCATGTCACGTGACCATTCAGGCTGCATACATCGTCAAGGATGTCTTATTTAAGTGAAGTAACCACAATAAAATTGACTGTTATTCCTTGGGGTGTAAATATACTGTAAGTTCTTTTTTTACTTTGCAGTTTAATGGTTACTTTTCTTAAATGAGCCTCTGAAATGAGACACAACAAATGAGCATGATGTTATTGTTTACATGGTCGTCAAGGTTATGCAGAGCGAATGTGGGCAGCCATGCCATCATTTTCAAAATTCTCAGTTTTGGTCCATTTACACTGAAACACAACCCCAGAATTTTCAAACTAAAACGGGGTCTGCAGCGTTTTCGAAAGTCTCTGTTTTCAAGCAACAAAAACACTGGAGTAGTGTAAAGAACAGGTGTAACCGGTTGCAAAAGTTATGCTTTTCAAAAGTTATGCTAATCAAACGCATAGCCAAAGATTCGTGACATTTTCATTTTTGTTCTGGGTCCAGTGCTCTGCTGCTACACTGGAGCGCACTCACCACCAACTGGACAGGGGTGGGAATTACAGTTACAATTTACAATAGATCACCCTCGGTGTAATCTGTCAAAGTGACAGACAGCCTTTAGATTTTTCCATCACTGATTAAAAATAATCTGTCAATGACGGACAATTTTCAGGTAATGCGACCTCTGCGCAACACGTGCATGTGATCTCTGACGTAGAACCTGGATGTGCTGTGGCTTGTTTACAAGCAGAGGAATCCACACACATACTTCGTGGTACTCTCGTGAACATACGTCGAAGACTGACCTGAACATGTCAGTTGCGTTACTGTCTATTCAGAAAGCTCTTGGATTTCATCAAAAAGAACTTAATTTGTTTTCCGAAGATGAACAAAGGTCTTACGAGTTTGGAACAACATGAGGGTGAGTAATTAATGAGAGAATTTTCATTTTTGGATAAACTATCCCTTTAAGTACAATTGTTTGACCTTTCCATGTTAGTAAGAAAACTTTCTGTAGTTATGGAAGATATGGGAACAGAAGGGTTTACTACCATCTAAAAGTTCAGGTCTGTAAGGTTCTTTTTAACAAAATTAATATTTTTAATCAGCAAAGATGAAAAGACATTTATGTTCCAAATTAGCATATCAGAATGATTTCTAAAGGATCATGTGATACTGGATGAAGACTGCTGAAAATCCAGCTTTGCCATCACAGGAATAAATAACATTTTAATATATCAAAATTGAAAACAGTCATTTTAAATTATGATAACATTTCACAATATGACTGTTTTTACTGTATTTTTTATCAAATGAATGGAGACTTGGTAAACATAAGAGAGGTTAAAAAAACATTTTAAAACTCTCAAAATTTTAAATGGCAGCATAGTAGCTGTATTTGCTGGTTAGCTAGCAAATGAAGGGAAATGAGACTCAGAGAAACACATACGCATTCAAACTCTGAGTCTGAAGATATGCATATTATGTAATCATCACATGCACCATGTTAATTTATGACTTCCTTCAGCACTGGTTAACATTCTGGATGTCCTTTTATTCTCTGTCCCAGCTTCGACCTTAGACACAGTTATTTTTTTTTTTTTATCATTACTATTATTAATTACTACAGAAGTGGCAGGTCTGAGCAAATGATATAAGACAGACTTGAACCTGCATCGTAAACAGCCCAACTCAAAGGATGTGACAAAGGATGTGCGCAACCAGACTGTTAAAGGGATAGTTGACCCAAAAATAAAAATTCTGTCTTCATTTAATCATCCTCATGTTGTTCCAAAGCTAATGGCTCGGTTGGGTAGTTTTTTTACAGAAATCAATGGTTACCAAAATTGTTTGGTTACTAATATTCTTCAAATTATCTTCATTTGTGCACCCCAGAAGAAAAAAAAAGTCAAACAGGTTTGAAATGGCATGATGCTGCGTAACTGATGACAGAACTTTCATTTTTGGGTGGACCATCTCTTGAATAACGCTTATCAAGCAAAGAAAACAACAGGACAAGAGAAAGGGACCACAGAAATCATCACCACAGAAATTATAAAGCCTTCTAGTGAATAAAAAGTCCTAATCTCATGAGACCTCCCTGCGGATTGGGACGTGTTCCTAAACACCCGACTGTCCGTTAACCCCACCAAATCGTCTCAACTCTCCTGTCCAAATCAGGATTAAATCCCAATTTCCCACGTTACCCCATTATACTGCAGAAACATACAGATCAGATTAGATTAGATTGGATTAGATTACAGTGGATTAGATTAGATTAAATCAGATGGGTCCATCTGCTAAAACCGCATATACACAAACACACACACAAACATGCTATGTGCTTCTCCATGTTTTCCCACTTTCATTTCGTCACGAACATAAGCGTGTTAACATTTACACAAGTAGCATCACATTATCATTTTAATCTCTAACTTCACAGGAGTTTCTCCATTTTGTACTCAAGCTAAACAGAGCTCATTAAAGAGAAAGTTCAATCATCAAGAGGGACCCAGCCAACTCTATGAGCCCTGTGGTGCGATGTGTGTATGTGCGTACGTGCAAACCACAGTTCACATATCCGAGCGCTGTACTTCATGACAGCTCCGTCTTCAAAGACCAACCGATCAAAGTTCAAAGCCATAAATGTAATGCTTGACGTCAGTCCACTAAATTGTGCACACTCAGGAGGTATGTATTTAAATGAAGACGCTCTTTATTTCTTTACCCGTTTCACATGACACCAATTTGGAAAGAGGGGCCGCTCGCAGGAAAGGCATGAGAAACGCTGGCTGGAACAATACAGTAAACCCACACTGTCTGTCTGAATGTGTGTGTTTATAGGTAAGCTGAGCCAAGAGCGGTAGCAAAGGTCAGGGCATGGAAAGCCGGAGATTGACAGTGTGCTGACAGGAACAGAGGGGCAAGGACTTAAGGTATTAGAGGGCATGTGTGCAGGTATGGCAGGGGATTCAGAATTTAGGCCTTGTGTGTGTGCAGTCATATGAGTGCTGATACATACATAAAGCAGAAGTGATATCAGTACATCATTCATAAAGGGCAATGAAACACGCTACAATGTCACAATGCACTTTTACAATGGGACTCTCCTTACTAGCTAATCTTTCTTTCTGAAGCATGAACATCTCACGTGATCTGCCCCACTACATATGTAAACATACTACAAAAAATTGCATTAGTAGAGTCGCGTCAACCCACGAAGTTAAAAAAAACAACCCGCAGCAACTGTGGAAAAAGTAGCCCAATTCCGCGGGGCAACTATGGATTTGGCAACACTTGCGCAGGACTGTCATGTGGAAGTAAACACTGAGTAAATTTGAACAAGTAAGCGATTATGCATTTATTTATAGTGTGATCTGCTGCAGAAGCCAGTGAAATTATGCACAGGTAATATGAAAAATAAAGTAAATAAAGTTATAATACGAGCCCTCATGTTTTGCTTGTACATAGAGTTGCATATCAGATATAATCCCAAATCCAATACTGTGCATTCCTCATGGCAGACATACACAAGTTTTCAAACATTTGGGGTTGGTAAGATTTGTTACCAAATCTCTTAGCACTACATTTATTTGATAAAAAATTAAAAACATTAATATTCTAAAATATTCTTACTATTGTAAATAACAGTTTTACATTTGAATGTATTTTGAAATGTAATTTATTCCTGTGAAGGCAAAGCTGATTTTTCATCAGCCATTACTCTGTGTCACACGATCCTTTAGAAATCATTCTAATATGCCGATTTGCTGCTCAAGAAACATTTTTATCAATTTGAAAACAGTTGTGCTGCTTTATATATTTTTTAAAGATTTTTTGATAAAAAGTTCAAAAGAACAGCATTTATTTGAAAAGATTGTTTTTGTAACAATGTAAAAGTCTTTGCATTCACTTTTGATCAATTTAACGCATCTTTGCTGGAAAAAGTATAGCCAACCCACAAATGTTTGAATGGCAGTGTAGTGGGAAATTAAGGATTGAATTTTTACATTTTCCTTCAGTACTGAAAAGAAATAGTAAAATCTAAAAACAAATCAATTTCAATTAGCATTTACATGTTCTATGAATTGTTTGTGCTTTTAGCTTAGCAACAAGCTAACATCAATCTCTACAGGAGTCAAATGTGATTGTTAGTCAAGTCTTTTGTGAGTGTCACATGAGCAACTTGTGTTGCATGCATGAGTGACCCTTAACTGAGTTGCTGGACTGGACATATAGTGTTTCAAATCAGTCACTTCCAGGTTCCATTTCAGTTCAATTGCTTCCTTAAAGGGATAGTACACTTAAAATGTAAAATTAGGTCAAAACTTAATGGCTAACTTAACCAAAGAAATTGTTTAGAAAAATGCTTTAATATTTTTGGCCAAAGAATGGCAGTCAATGGGGTCCAATGTTGCTTGAATATCTTCATTTTGTCCTCTACACAACAAAGTGAGTCACACAGGTTTGGACCAAAATGAGGGCGAGTAAATGATGGCAGAATTTTCATTTCTGAGTGAACTATCTATTTGTGACCCTGGACCACAAAACCAGTCATAAGTAGTATGGGTATATTTGTAGCAATAGCAAACAATACACTGTATGGGTCAAAATTATACTTTTATGCCAAAAATAATTAGGATATTAAATAAAGATCATGTACCATGAAGATATTTTGTAAATGTCCTATTGTAAATGTATCAATTTTTAATTAATAACATGCAATGCATTTTTTGCACCCTCAGATTCCAGATTTTCAAATAGTTGCATCTCGCCAAATATTTTCTTATCCTAACAAACCATACATCAATGGAGAGCTTATTTATTCATGTAAATTCTCTTTAGAAAGTATTGTTATTTACAATAGTAAGAATATTTTAGAAGTATTTATTTCTCTTTAGAAAGTAACTGCTTACGTAGACCGCAGACAGCCGACGAGGATTTAAACAGAACCAGAAAGTCTGAAAAGGGCTAATTTTTTGTATCTAGAACTATATCCTTTGGCATCAACCTTACTATTAAAGAATCATCTAGGACGAAGGTCAGTCTGGGTTAAATAAAATGCACTTTTTTTGCTCTTTTTCTGGGTCTTTCCCTCGCTCCATATCATCATCTATCTCTCCTTGTAATTACACCCTCCACAGACAGCAGTGAGGATAGGATAATGTTCTCCCTGACAACACGCTGTCTGTGCTGGAATCTTTTTTAGGTTTACTGGGAGTCCTGCTCACTTCAGCGTTGAACCTTAAATACCACCTTCTCCAGCAGCTCTGAGATCCCGAGTTTAACTGACACTGGTTCAGCTCAGCAGGAAGCTGATCAGAAAGCTGCTCTAAATGCTTCATATAGCTACACTGCACAGAATTCTGCGACCAGACCGGGCGTTTATTGACCTGGTTATGAGTTTCATCACTGATCTTTCAAACTTTTCTCAACGGTCTCTTTAAAAGAAAGATGGATGAGTGAACCAGAGGCACCGGGGACCCTATAAATGCTGTAGTAGCTGTAAAGCATGCTCTCTTGTTCTGTTTAAAAACACACATGCACTTGCGCACACAATCCAGCACGTCTTTAAGGAAGCAGTCAGCCGCTGGGTCGTGATTGCAGCGTTACCATGGAGATCTGTTGTTCGTCCTCATGCTATCTTCTCCTTTCTTTACCTTTCTAAAGGACAGCTCCCTTTCCTCCCTTCCTCGTATCTCTCTCTTTCCATTTCCCCCTTTTTACTTTTCTTCATCCTCTCTTTCTCGCTCGCTGTGGCAAAAGTGAAATTGGGCGTAATATTCCGAGTACTGAGAGTGAAGCCCATCTTTGCCTAGAAGAAGAGAAACTCTTTTTCAACACACACACAGATGCGGTCATACACGCCCAGAAAGCGACAGTCACGATGAAGAACTATAAATACTTCACCACCTACACATACACCATCTCTCTCCCTCTCTTTCACACACATACACACACCAGTGTTTTCTACAAAATTAAACCTCACTCTCATAACTGGTTCTAGCTACATACTGTACAAAAGCATACTGTTTCTTCTTGTATATTTCAATGTTTTCTTCATTATAATGCTAGTTATTAAAAAAACTTTTGAATGAGTAACTATTTGTTGTAATATAAACATCCAGACAGGTAACAATTCAAACTGAGCAACTATTCTGGCTGATTCAGTGATTCATTAGATGAAGTCATTATAAAACAAAGTAGGTACAGATATTTTTACTGCAGGGTGATGTAACTGTGATGTAATATCTGATTATAACTGATAAAGGAAAAAAAATGGGCTGGCACTTCTATCCATTGGTTGTTGGTTGGACTTTGGGCCCATTTACTCTTGGTCACGTCATGTGTTTTCTTTGATTAGACAGCTATCAGATCGTGAAAAGACGAGGTGTAAATGCCCTATGAAATGCATTCAAGACAGACTGCAATCCGATCACACAAACCAATTCAAAAGGTGGTTTGAGACACATACCAGATGCAACTGGATAAGTGTGAATGGATCTGGTTGTTGAAGCCACATATGTAAATTTTACTCCTCCCAAAATGGCAAAAAACAAAGGCATATGAGTGAATTATAGCTATACCACAGTGTTATTGCGATCTGCGACATCTTTGAATGTCCAACATTGAAAGGGGCTAAGCAATAAACTCTTTCACTAGTACTTATGATAATGAAATACTAAGGAAAAATGAAACGCAGTGCATATCTGTTGGCCTTGATGTGATCTACATTATCTACTAGGGTTGTCCTCGACTAAAGATTTTTCTGGTCGACTATTAGTCATTCATTTTAAGCCTTAGTCAACTATTATTTGCTTGTTAATTAATAAACAATATAAATCATAATAATGAGCCTTTAACTGCCTACATAGCCTAATAAGTGCCCAAGCACAAAAAAAGTTTGCCACAACGCACCAGCAGATATAATGATTATGAATGTGTCATGGAAAAACAGCAAGAAGGCTGCATTAACGTTTTAATAACTTCTTTATAAACTAGCGCTTTCTTTGTTTTCGGCTTAAGAGATTAATTTGGCGATACTAACTCGTCAGCTCCGCAGTAGTGATGCGCCTGTATGCGTGTTTCATACAGATGACATAATCTGAGAATATTTGTTTTCCATTTTAATTGGTTGAAAGTAGACATTTCACTCTCTATAGATAGGCCTATATTTTTCATGTCTGTAAACCAAGTATACACAGAGTTTCAAAGTTCACAGAGACTGAAACGGATGCAGAAAGCGCATCCTGTTTGTTTTAATTATTTTAAAAAAGCACAACGTTTTGTTGTTATTATGAGTACACACAAATAAACTGAGTCTTTACAGATTCGAAAGATGTATTACCTTTATCTGTATGACCAAAAATGACGGAGTATTTTAAGAGCAAGTAACCGCACCGACGCCTCCATCTGTCACACAGTAAGTGCACTACTGTTCAGTTTCCACACTTTGCAGACACTTGAACAGCGCACATTTTTCTAAGTTAACATTAGATTGAGCTGCCATTTAAAGTTGCTATAGCCATATTTGAGGTCGATGAATGATAGGTGAGCATTTGGATATCTTGCCCGATGTACTATTGCACACAGACAAGCCGTTAATGATCTGTCCATCACAGACTGCTTGCCTTCGCCACTTCCTGTGGAATTTTTTTTTTTCTGTGACTAAGCGATCAATAAAATTTTGGTCAACCAAGCCTCTTCTGGTCAACTAACAGTTAGACAGATAGTTGACTGACATGACCGTCTTACCTTAGACCCGCCCTGACTGAGCTGTGAACAGTCTGCCTCAGACGGCCATTGTGTCAACTCCGGTGCAGGGGAAGACAAGAAAGTCTCTGTTTGAGCGATTGAGGTGTTCTGTTGTTGGATGTAATAATGATTATAGCAGTCATCATTTACTCCAGACATCTGAGCCACTGAAGATGCAGAGGATTAACTTTACTTTCATTTTAAAAGGAAATGCGCCCAGCGATCTACATAAAAGCGTCTATGTTAACATTTCAGATATTTTATTAAAAATATCTTAATTTGTGTTCCGAAGATGAACAAAGGTCTTACGGGTTTGATATGAGGGTGAGTAATTAATGACAGAATTTAAATTTTTGGGTGAATTATCCCTTTAAACGAAGTCCAGCATTAAAATATTTTAACATTAAAAAGTCAAACTAAAATGTAAAAAATGAAACAAATACACAAATGAATTGTTCACAATAAAATCTATAACATTTACAAAAAAGATGAATAGTGGGTTTTTATTTCTTGCCAAGTTTAACTTGTTCATTAAAGAAATCGATTCATAAGAGTTATTCATAACTAAATCATGCTTCGCTAGTCATGCTGAATGTTTGGTTATGCTTGCAGAAGGCAACAATTATGTAATATAAAACTGCTTTGACCTGTTTTTCAGTTCCAGTAGAGGGTGGAATGAAAAATACGGAAGGAAAGAAAGGAAGGAAACAAAGGATTGATAGAAATAAAAGGAATTTAGGGAAGCAAAGAATCAAACGTAAGGAAGTAGGAAGGAAAAAGAGAAATTAAAGCTGGATGAACAGATGGATGGATGGACGGAAAGACACAGAAGCGTTTCATTAACATCACTGCGTTTGGGTGTTTCTCACATCAAACCAGTCAGACGAAACATACAAAGGAAGAGCAGCACGGATGAACTGACGGATGGATGAATGGCGGACAGGGCCTGCAGGTAACACATGGGGCTGTAAATCCCACACTGCCTCTATTTAAAACTAGTCTGGAGGCAGCCAAGGGCACAAACAGAGAGCAGATGGAGTGTCTCTCACTCTCCCTCTTCTTCATCACACCTCTCCCCTCGCTTCTCCAGCTCGTCCTATGTCAGGAAACTGTCAACAGTGAATAAATAATCCTGATATTAATACGCTCTCCCTCAATGAGCAGCAATTCCTCTGGGATGTAAAGCCCCACAGGGTGGCCGGCTCTTTCCGGAGCACTGCAGGGTGCGGTTTACGCCCTTCTGCCCGCATGGAGAGTAGACATCAAACAAATACACCTCTAGTGACTGTTTACCTGAGCTGAGCTTGAAAAACACGTACAGAAAAAGCCTAAGAGCGAAAAGAGAGTGTGCTACCAAAGGGTAACCTGTAGGGAGCTGAGAAAAAATAAATGGTGGGAGAAATTCTGAATCGATTCTAAACACTTCAGATACTGAAAGCACTTTTTGTTTATTGCTTGATTACAAGACGGGAATCACTAGATAGTGAGGTGCCTGAAACCTTTAACATCATAAAGGTATAAAGCAGTCATGCTTGAATTCGCCACATGAAACGAAAGCACAAACACTAAAAAAAAGGTGCTGAGCTACAAACAAATCAGTTCACAAAAAACAAGCATCAACTGTCTCTCCTTCACACACACACACCTACATGACGTCAAGCTACTGAAATCAGAGAGAAGGCCTCGGCACTCCCTTCAGTCAACTTCACACCCAGTGCAACTGGAAAGGCCTGTTTACACACAGACACACACACACACAGAGCGTTTTAGACTCTGGACTCGATCTCAACATGGTGACTCCATGCTCGGCGTCGTAAAAAATGCAAAGCCGTCTGTAAATGTGAGCCCTGTTCGAGCTGCTGAAGGTCAGGGAGCTAAACAGGGTTTATAGTCCGCTGTGTTCACAGTCTCATATTAAGCTCAATCTTCAGCCGCCCAACCTCATGTTCCCAAACTTTGCACTTTCTGACAGTATTCAAATTCCTCCCCCTAAAAGGTAAATCTGGTCTTTTGTTTTTTTAGGATTATTTCATTTGTTTGGGTGTGGCAGTTTCACAGATATGTCAACGGAAAAGTTAAACTCAGCTCAGAGGATGAGATGATTGCCATCTTTGAATATTTCCAACAGTATAATATTTCTACTGCCTTACCCATACTATATTCTACAAAACTGCCAAATGAATAAAGAGAATAGAATAAATAAACATTTACAGAGGTCAACCTAATGATGCCTATCCCAGTGATCAAGGTAGTTCGGAAAAACAAATAAATGAACAATTATCTGGCCAACAGTTTCGTAACCTTCTATTATTGCAGCAATAAAATAAGTACACTACTAAATACAACTACCACATAATGTAGAAATGAAATGAATGTTCATTACTAAAACAAACAGTGTCTAAACACAGGTTGTGGCATGGGCAGGTATGTTGTTGACGCCCACTTGACTGGTTTATTGCGCATGCAATTGAATTTACTCACCTGTTGCACACTGAATGCAACCAAGAGTTACATTGGAATGAAGCCTGCAAAGGAGGCTGTGATTTCATGTCTTTGGGCACTTTCACATTCAGGCTTTTTGTGACTTGATCATGGAGTTTTTGTTTGATTGGTGTGAAATTTTCACCATATCAAGAGAGACTTTGAGGCAGCTTTGCTTAATGTGAATAACAGTACGGTTTGCTTTTGGTATGAAACTAATCCAGTCAGGAAGTGAATCACTATTGATCATCTAGGTTTTATGACAGTGCGGTTACCACATAAAAATGAACGTGGGATGTCTGTGGACAAAGAAAGAAATGTCATATTTAGTAGCGATATGGTCAAAGTGTCTTTATAGGTAACCACTGCACTCGGTGACAATTATAGTAGCTATTTTATATGTACGCAATAGGCAAACAAAGACTAAAATCTCTAAAACTACACTACCAATCAAAAGTTTTTAAATGGTAAGATTTTTAAAGAAGTCTCTTTTGCTCAGCAAGCCTGCATTTATTTGATCCAAAGTACAGCAAAAAACAGAAAATTTTTTAATTATTTTTACTATTTAAAATAACTGTTTTCTAAATGAATACATTTTAAAATGTAATTTATTCCTGTGATTTCAATACTGAGTTTTAACATCATTACTCCAGTCACATGATCCTTTAGAAATCTTTTTAATATTCTGAATTATTATTATTATTATTATGTTGAAAACAGCTAAGTAGAATTTTTTCAGGTTTCTTTGATGAATAAAACGTTCAGAAGAACAGCATTTATCTGAAATAGAAATCTTTTGCAACATTAAATAACAATAAATAAATAGTTTTATCATCACTTTTGATAAATTTAAAGCAACCCTGCTAAATAAAAGTAAAATATTAATTTCTACAATTTCTTTCCCCCCTCCAAAATACATAAATAAACAAATATACTGACTCCAAGCTTTTGAACAATCTAGTGTTTAATGTTACAAAAGCTTTTTATTTCAGATAAATGCTGATCTTTGGAGCTAAAAATCCTGAAAAAATGTATTCAACTGTAAATATTGATGGTAATAATAATAACAATAAATGTTTCTTGCACAGCAAATCAGCATATTAGAATGATTTCTGAAGGATCATGTGACACTGAAGACTGGAGTAATGATGCTGAAAATTCAGCTTTGAAATCACAGGAATAAATTACATTTTAAAATATATTCAAATAGAAAACAGTTATTTTAAATAGTAAACATTTTTCAACATTTTACCGTTTTTGCTGTACTTTGGATCAAAGAAATGCAGGCTTGGTGAGCAGATGAGGCTTCTATAAAAAACATTACAAATCTTACTGTTCAAAAACTTTTGACTGGTAGTGTATTTCAATCAAATCTGCCAACGGAGCAAATGAGCATGTGTTTCACCGTAAAAACACAGACATGCCTTTAGCAAGAAGGCAATACTTTCTTTTCTAGAGTTGCCATATTGAATGTTATGCTTTCTTTCATTCATTTTTCAATGAGCGGTCCATCTCCTCCTATTTATACTGCCTGTGATAAGGTCTGAGTATAACAAAGGAGATTTTATTTTCATTAAGTAAAGTAAAGGTCATCAGATCTGCTGATCAACCTCACCAATAATTTGGCAGCATCCCCCAATAATCACTAAAAATAGTTCTCTGTACTTAGGAGCTGTTAAGCTTCAGTGGTTGGTGATTGATAATCCACAGCTCCAGCATTAATAAAGAAACTATTTTGTGAATTCATCACATTCATAAATGAAAAAACCCCTCACTATTTCTGCTTTTAGTCCAAAAGCTGCTATTAACTGTTAAATCGATTGACTTCCAGCCCAGTTCATTTGCTCATATCACTATATAAATGAATTAGAACATATTTGAGAAGACACAGCAAGACACTCTAATGTGGTCAAATCACTGTATTGTGGGGCTTCCCTGCAGCTATATAAGGCTTCAGGAACTGAATGAGAGCCATTTCCACAGAACTGATTACATGCTGATGGTCTAGTAATTTATCAGTAATGACAGTGAGTCTAACGTCATGCCGTCCACCCCTTGAGATTAAACCACACCTAATCCCTCCGTAGAGTCTGAGAACATGTGGATGCCGTTCGATATCTTGTGGTGACTTAAAATACTGTAGAAATGTTTTTATGTCTCATCTTAGAGAACCAACATTTTGAGTTCACAAAGACTGACGATGAAAAATACAGCAAGTTACTAAGATGGCACCCATACTTTATGGCTTTATAACCTGCTCTTTCACCTGCACTTTCCTATTCTTCTCTATGTCAACACTGGCTTTTGTTTGTGTATAAAAACATGGATAAAACTGAAAACCAAGTGTGGGAAAGGATGTGTTTATAGAAACCACATCTAAAAGAAGTTTTTATTTTCCTAAGTGATGATAGAGGCAGGGGAGTCATTAGATATTTACTATTTATGATATTGTAATCTATCAGAATTGAAACATTCAGAGTTATGTTCCATTCCAGATGAAACAACAACAAGAGATGCTAAAATGACAAGATGATGCCATCTTAAAGCAGCATTTGCACATGATATATAAATCCAGGAATTACTATAATCTGTCACTTGCCAGCCATCCTTACAGATGACATGATGATGGATTGTTTATATCTAAGCATCTCAAAAGATTACATACCTGCAGTGCTATCTAGTCCTTGCAGATCAGCTTTGACTGACTGGATAATATCAGGATTACTACTTTTTCCACATACATAACAAACTGCTGGCATTAAAAAAAAAAAAAAAAAAAAAAAAAAAAAAAAAGGTTTTTATTCCGGTGAAATGATCTGCCTAGTGGAGCGAGAAGTGCTAATGGAGTAAATCACTGCAGTGGAAAACTGCGAGTCTTTGAGACTGATCAGGGTCAACGGACCCGACAGAGATCTGTGCTACTATGGAGGATGTCCAAACAAAGCACACCAGACTGAACAGCACAGAACACATTTTGAGGACTTCGCCAAGATGTGAGCTGTAAAACCAGGCAGGTGCAAAGACATTTCAGGCAAAAAATCATTTGTTCATTTTGCATTTAGAGAGATTTACTCATTTACTCATCTTCATTGCGTTCCAAACCTATGCACAAAAGAAGATATTTTCAAGAGCTGTTTTCTTCCCATACAATAGAAGTAAATAACACTGGACACAATTGACTTCCAATGTACGAACAAAAAGTCATAAGTAGCACAGGTATATTTGTAGCAACAGCCAAAAATACACTGTGTGGGTCAAAATTATCAATTTTTATTTAATGCCAAAAATCACTAGGATATTAAGTAAAGCTCATGTTCCATTAATTTTTGATTAGTAATATCAATGCAACGCTAAGAATTTCATTTGGACAACTTTAAATGCAATTTTCTCAATATTTTTTTGCACCATCAGATTCCAGATTTTCAAATAGTTGTATATCGGCCAAATATTGTCCTATCCTAACAAACCATACATCAATGGAAAGCTTATTCAGCTTTCAGATGATGTATAAATCTCAAATCTCAATGACTGGTTTTGTGGTCCAGGGTCACAAATAGTGACATTACAGACTAGTAATAAGGTTTCAATCATAAAACTTCAATAAGTGGCTGGTTACCATAGGCCAGCCAAAACACCTCATCAATAGCTTCACAAAACTTTAAAATCAACATGAAACTTCATTAGCAATGTGGCATATTTCCAAGTGACACAGCATATTCAAGTTGGTGCGCCATAATAGAATTAAACGGACAGTTTACCCAAAAATGAAAATTCTGTCATTAATTCTTTGACAATATCCGAGAGCTTTTTGGCCCTGCATATACAGCAATGCAACTGACAAGGCCCAGAAAGACAGTAAGGTAAAGCTGTTGAATAAAGTCGTTATTTTTGCTTTCTTTGCGCACAAAATGTATTCTAGTAGCTTCATAAAACTACGGTTTAATCACTGATGTCACATGGACTATTTTAATGATGTCCTTAATACCTTTCTGGGCCTTGAATGTGTCATTTGCGTTGCTGTCTATGCAGGGTCAGAAAGCTCTCAGATTTCATTAAAAAATATCTTAATTTGTGTTCCGAAGATGAATGAAGGTCTTACGGGTTTGGAACGAGGGTGAGTAATTAATGACAGAACTTTCATTTGTAATTGATTGTGAAGGAGGCCTGAAACAATGCAGGCACCGCTTTTGAGTGGGACTTTTGGATGGGATGTGGAAAACGAAGGTCAAGGTCACCCTCAAGAGCATCTTGATGTATCCCAATGACAGTTTCTTGAATAATACAGCCAAAAATGTGCAAGTGTTGTCTGTACCTTTTAGTGGTTGACCGATATATCTCACCAATGCTGACATATTGACTAGTATTTGGGATTTTTTAAATATAGGCATCACCAATTTGTTTCTGTTTGGACCAATAAGGTTTTTTATTTTGGACAATGCTGAAAACACCAGTGCCTGAGCGCAGATGCACAGAAGCTCCAATTCTATATCTTTTACCATCTTTGTTTAACAGCTCTGTCTAATAAATTATTAGTAAATGTGAGTCTTTGAATGTGAATAAATAAAACACTACAATAGGATTACAGAATCAAGCTCAAATTATGTCATTGATTCATTTTCAGACGATTTACTTCTAATTTACTTCTATTTTGTAAAATAAATATATATTTAATTGCAGCATGTGCTATTTACTATCTTTAAATCAACCAGTGTGACATCATATACTGTATATAGGCCTTATATTGGCGCTCCTGCTTTCATATCGGCATTGGCCGATAAAAAAAATCTTTATAAATCTATGAGAAGCTTTATTACATTAGCATTGAACTACTGCATTATCCAGCAAATGCCTAAACCAAAGCCTATACAGCTATGTGGCTATTAGTTAAAATTGCCTGGCCCACACGCAGCTTGAGACAGCAACTACATTTTGAAAAACATTTTCCCATTAGAACAACGTGCACTGATTAATTGCGCACAATGTGACCAAAAATCATTTCTTAAAGAAGCAAATAAAGCCCGGTTGGATTGTATGTTAACTTCACAGACACAGAGTTCATAAACCACATAAAATATTGCTAAAACATCAGAACGCAAAGGTCAGAGGATGAGAAACAGGTGAAGGCCCTTTCTCTCTCTCTCTCTCTAAATCTGTGTTAGTGGGGTCTGGGATTTCAGGGATCTGTAACACAAGCCTGTGGTGTCAGGTCACAGTATCAGCAAGGTGACACACTGAGTTACTGAGGACAAGGAAACCCTGTGTTAACACTTATTGGGGTGGTGTGCTTTTCAGACATGGACACCATAAAGCTGGAGAACAGAGTCACAGGCCGAATAGGCCTCAATTCAGACTGAACATGGAAAGTTACACAGAAAAAAATCATGTTTGTGATCCATGTATTTTAAAATGATGAAACAGCAGAGTGAGTGACAGATAAAACTCCCAAAGATGCAAAACACAGTCCAAGTCATAAACATAAACACAATGTTCCAAGCCCAATCTTTTTTATGCAAAGCATCTTTCCCTGTGAACCATCCCAATGGATAATGCAAAATAATAACACATTTTCATACCTCTCCTCCTACATAGCAGGCTGAAACTCACCCACGACCTCACTAGTATGATTAACACCAATGATTCACTCCTCACACTCTTCCTCTGCTAAAACAGACACACTCTGAAGAAGAGGTTAGAGATCTCAGAGAGGGCATCCGGAGATCTGGACAAGGATATAAAGTCCTTCCCTTTTCATTAAGCCACTTAACAGAAAACACACACGTTAGTGCTGCCTGTATTGTATGAAGCTCAGTCAGCATTAGTCACACTGGCATGAGTTATTAATGAGCACTGAATCTGTCCTCCTCCTCCTCACTCTGAATGGCTCAATTTTCCGTCCTCTGGCACCCGCACAGCAATCTGTGCCTTATCACATTGAGAGGGGCAAGGCTGGCTATTCTCACTGCCTGTGGTCTTCATGCCTCCCAAATCCAACGCACTACCTGTTAACTGATTTTCCCTATAGACTAGTGGTTCTCAACCTGTTTGAACATTTGAATTCCCATCTCTCTTTTTTTTTAAATTTACAGAAATTAGGAGTGCCCATAGATTATTTACACTAATTACACTTAATCGTGAATTGTAATTGTTTTAACTCATTTTAAAGCTTCCTTGGAAGTCTGCTTTTTTTTCTAGAAATTATCAGTAGCTGCACATTAATTTAAGCAATCAGAATTAAAATTAAAATTATGAAATTGTTGAATTTGGACTTGATTTTTAGCTTATCTTATTAAAGCTTGTTTTAACATTTTAAGTCATCTTGGAAGTTTGCTTTATTAATTACAGAAATTAGAAGAGCCCACAAAATTATATATATAAATTCAAATTAAAATACAACTGTTGAATTCCAGAAGATAAGACGTGAATTAAAATAAGAAATAACTTGATTTTTAATGGGTTTAGCTTATTTTAAAGCTTGTTTTGCTTTATTTTAAATCAAGACATTTAAATCATATTGAGAGGCCTCCTTGGGAATTATCTGTAGGCGCACTTTAAAATAAGAAACTGAAACAATTAGAATTAACCTTAAAATAATTAAAATGTTGAATTTCAGAAGTTTGAGGGTAATTTAAAATGGAAAAAACACTTGATTTTTAGTTTAGCTTTTTACTGCTTGTTTTATTTTAAAACATTTTAAGTCACATTGGAAGTCTGCTTTATTAATTTACAGAAATTACAGCCCACAGATTAAAATAAGAAAAATTATAATTCAAATTAAATACAATTGTTGAATTCCAGAAGTTAAAAGGTGAATTAAAATAGGAAATAATTTGATTATTTTAATGGTTTTAGCTTATTTTAAAGCTTGTTTTGTTTTATTTTAGATTATTTAAAGTCATCTTGAGGACTCCTTTGAAAGTCTGCTTTTTTTAATAATAACATTTTTTTTTATTTTTTTTAAATAACATGCAAAATCAAAAATAATTGAAATATTGAATTCCAGAAGTTTAGAGGTGAATTACAATAAGATATTTCTTCATAGTTTAAAGCTCATTTTGCCTAATTTTAAAATATTTAAATCATCTTGAGGACCCATTGGATGTTTGCTAAGGCTCTGCAGTGGGCCCCGGCCCTTGGGTTAAGAACCACTGCTATAGATGCATCTAGACTCCTTTGTTAACTTCATCATTGAACATTGCCTATTATTACAAGGAATAGATAAGATTTTCAGTTTATCGTTTGAACAAATGACTTGCAATAAAGACATGGTCAAATTAGCCATTTACAACTTCTACAGAGAGGAACATGAAAGTAGCCTTGACAAGCCTATCAATTAACAGTTATGGGAAGTCACGTTGAGTCAGGGAAACTCTTCCTGAACTAACTTGTTTTTTTTTCTTCTTCCTTCCAGTCACCTGTCTTTTAGCCCAACAAGCTTGAGTGAAATACAGTTCAATAGAACAGCAAGCATGACGTCATTCCCAACAACAAAAACACACATTCATCTGTACTGGTTTCTGTGCGGTCAGAGTGAAGATATGTCTCACCTGGCTGGATGAATTCTCTATAACACCTACTCCTTGAGGCCGGGTTGACATTTTCGCCCAGGGGTTCTCAAAAACAGGGCCAAAGGGGGAAATATAAATGGAAATTCGTTTTCAGTGGTTGACAAGCATTTATAAGCTTGTCGTTAGAGGCTATTCGTCTGTTCTGACAGAAGTAATCAGTGTTGCTAGCTAGCCTGAACTAGCCACGCAGACAGAGATCAACAAGTTGAAGCCCAACATCAGTCCATATGTGGAGAAAAAAACTTGTTTTGAAGTCTCCAGTTGAAAATAAACAGCAGGTCCTTGAGAAGGATTTATGAAGAATTTGAAGTCTTCTCGAGGAGACTAACATGGAGCTCGCTTACATTTATATTTGCTTCCCAGAGTTTAAAAACCATTCATACCCTCCCGGGTCTTAAAAATGACAGTCATAGAGAACGAGGACACGAAAAGCGAAAGGGTCTCTCAGCGAGCGATATGAGGTGTTAGGCCAACCAAAAAAAAAAATCACAATTTTACCGACCTTCAAAAACAAGTGTCAACAAAAGGTGAAAATACCTCAACCGTCAGTTGAGATAAACGAAACAAACGGCGCTTGACTGAACACGGATGTGAAGAAAAACACCCGTGAGTGCCAATAATGAAGGACTGGCAAACGTACGATGGATTTCAAAAAATGATCAATCCCGAAAAAACCCTTAATGAGCCTCGAAACCGTCTTCCGCCACTCACTGGATCCCGGTGACAAACGCTTCTTGAATGAAAGGAAACGTCTGAGGGCTCGCGTCCAAAGACGAACATCCACAGTCAGGTAGTAAAATCCATGATTGGCTTCGGGGCTGTGGTGAAACGGGTTTCCGTGGAGGCGGATCGGTGTCGTACTGCGGCCGAGCTGCTCAAACGCTCGTGCCTGATACCGGAACAAGCGCGAAAGGCAACATGGCCGATCTCCGGAGCGAGCGGAGGGGGGCAGAACGGGGAGGGGCGGCGGCGGATCCGTGCGCGGATACTCTAGGCGTCAGTCGGTGCTCGCATACTGCGGTATTGGCGGCCGTAACGGCGACTGTAGACGTGGGGTGACATCATGCGGTCGTTGTTACCGTGGAGATTTTGAAATTGAGCAGATGCCTGGACACAGGAAACAGCATCTGTGTGCCTGACCTGCTATGTGATTGTATGAGAAGTGTTCAAATAACTAAAGAAAAGAGGCTTTTTGGATTTTCAAAGAACGTTTAATTTTGAATATGTTTGCTTGAACAGTATTTACAGCTAGAATTATAATTTTACAGCCATCTAAAAAAAAAAAAAAATCTTAGTCTAAAAGGCGGCATGTATATACAAAACAGACACCACAAAGCTTTCACAGATCCCTTAATGGTGTATGAATCAGAAAATGGCTCCATCTTTGACAGATAAAAGAAAAATTCAACCCAAAATTATAAACCTGTCATTGTTTAATCACCCTTGGTTTAATCCTAATCCAAATTAAATTGTGGAATACAAAAGGAGAGTTTTTGAAGGAAAAAAAGTGCTTGTGCACTATATTCCATGTGTTCTGAAGCCATACAAAAGCTTTCTGAGAGAAACAAAATTATATTTATATAATTTATATGTCTGTTTGTCACACAAGCTATTTTATGGCTTTGGAAGACATGCAATATTGCACATACAGACTTTATGGAACTTGACAGTCATGGTCACTATGAACAGCTCCATGAAGACTTTAAATTTGTCTTTTACCGTTTTATAGAATAGTCAAACATAAATTCTAAAATCACACAAGGGTGAGTAAACAATCGTTTGATGAACTAGTCCTTTTCTTTAGAAAACCGTCCACTCTTAATGGTTTATAATATTGGGCTTGTATCACAAATTCTTAGCACAGCCTCCACAACCTCCATCATAGTGAGTGAATGCTAATAAATGATGACATAACACAAATACCTGAGTGAAAGGGTAATAGACCTCTTTAAATAAGCATCAATCCACACACACACAAAAACAAAATCTGAAACATGATAAAAAAAAAAAAAAATCATGTAAAACCAAGTCCTGATGCAGGTGTTTAGTCTCTTAGCTCTTCTACTGGCATAGTGAAAAGGTCAGAGAAGAAGCTCCCTTCATTGTCACCACCACCAAAAACCAGAAGTGTTTGTGGGGCTGACTCTGGGAGTTCCTCTTGTTCATCTATAGAGCTCTGTAAAACAAAGACAATTATTATAAATAAACAACAGAAGCCACTTGATAAAGATCTTCATAATTTGAATTTTAATGATTTACCTGTTTGCATGTGGTGGGCATGGTAATGATGGAATGTCCAGCTCGGGGTACAGAATTGAGCTGGGGAAGAGTCAGAGATGACCAGCAACTAGTGTCTGGAGAAACAAACAAACAAACAAAAACAAACAAAACAAATGTAAACAGATAATAAATCAATTAAATTACAATTGAAAATAAAGACTAGGGTAATGGCTGCAACAAATTCTGAAATAAATTAACATTTCAAAACATTAAAACAAAAGCTTATTGTAAATTGTAATATTTCACAATATTATTTTTACTATATTTGAGCAAATTAATACAGCTATGGTGTGTATAAAATATTTTCAACAACAAAATCTTCCTGACCTCAGACTTTTAAAGAAATAGAGTATACACTTCCAGTCAAAAGTTTTTGAACAGTAAGATTTATTTATTTTTTTTAAGAATTCTCTTCTGCTCACCAAGCCTGCATTTTTTTTAAAATCCAAAATTCAGATAATAATATTTAATATTGTAAAATATATGCTGATTTGCTGTTCAAGAGACAATTATTATTATTATTATTATTATTTATTATACTTATCTGAAATAAAAAGCATAACATTATACACTATACCATTCAAAAGCCTGGAGTCAGAAAAAATGTTTTGGGGGGGTTGGGGGGTGGATTACAGAAATTAATAATTAATTTCCATTTCTGTTCTGAACTTTCTATTCAAAGAAACCTTAAAAAACATATTACATAATAATAACATAATAATAATAATAATAATAATAATAATAATAATAATAATAATATTCATAATAATAATAATAATAATAATAATAATGTTTTTGACCAGCATATCATAATATTAGTATGGATTTCTAAAGGATCCTGTGACTGGAGTAATGATGCTAAAAATTCAGCTTTGAAATCACAGGAATAAATTACATTTAATATATATACACTGAAACAGAAAACAGTTACTGTTAATTAAAAAAAACAAACAACAACAAAAAAAAAAACTGTTTTTGCTGTACTTTGGATCAACTCATACAGGCTTGGTGAGCAAAAGACCATTAAACATCATACTGTTCAAAAACTTTTGACTGGTAGTGTATAGGCAGTGGAATTGGGGCACAAAAGCTTAGTCTTACCTGTGTTGAAGATAAATGCATCACTCAGTGCATTGTTCCCATTGTAGCCCCCATGGATCAAGAAGCTGCTCTCTGAAAGAACCGCACAGCCATGCCAGCTGTGATACAGTAAGGGTCAGAGGTCAAATATGCAATACATCTAGGCTGATCAAGATAGGTCTAATCATGTAACCACAAGATATTGATATGACTGAATTTCTATTACACACTTTTAAAGAACATACTTTAAGTCTTTATTTACTCCCAAGAGTAAATTGTCACATTTTAAATACCTTCTGGGAGAGGGGGCTGTTCCACTTGTCTTCACAGCAGAAAACTCCATCAAGCCTGAAAAAAAGGTTGCAACAATGTGATATTTTAAGCTGAATACTCCACTTTTTTTTAAAAAGAGCACCTTCAGTAATTAATGTGTGAAAACAGTATGAGTCATACCAGAGATTAAATACACAGAAAAATCTAGACAGATCTATGGGAGTATAACGGTTTCAGATGGAAAAAAAAAAGTGCTTAAATGGATAAATGACAATTTACCAGACTTATTTAAGCGATAGCAATAAAATTACTTATTATTGGTGAAACATCTCCTTCCAGTGGCTGTCTAATGAATGCAGGCTAAACATCATTATTTTAGCCTGCATTCTTGCAGTATTTACCGAGGTCTAGCATGAACATGTCATTGAAGCACACAGGGGTGTCCCATCCGCCAAACACAAAGATCCTCCCCTGCATTACACATGCTGAATGCCTGCAAAAACGAATCAAAATCTGCCACATGTACAGCTGAAAACATCACTATCAGTCATGCAGTTCATGAAATATTACATCATCATGCAACTTTGAAAAAAAAAAAACATGAGCTGCCTACCCAGAGCGTGGCGCAGGCTTTTCTCCATTGACAATAGGTTGATACCAGATGGCCATTTCAGGGTTAAAGATGTAGATGGAGTCACTGCAGCCGTCTGGTTCTGGGTGTGGGCGAGGAAACACTCCTCCAAACACAAAGAGCTCTCCTCGAAACATACTGCAGCTGTGATAGGCCAGAGGAGGCACTTTTCCCTGCGCCTAAAGGGGTAAATGAAATTCAAATGAGCTCTTTGGTATATCCAGAACCTGCTGGCTAAAACAATTAGACATGGATTTACTACAGACTACAGCAAAATGATATGTATAACATAAAAACAAATATTCCGTTCTTAGTCATGTGTTACAGTAATATTGTATAGTTCTGTGAGTGTTTTATTGTTAATCTTAGAGTCAGCTACAGACTCACCTCAACCAAAGTCCAACGCCAGGTTTGTGTGTCTAAGATGTGAACATCATTAAACCATTTCTTATGCTTTGAGCCGCCAAACACAAAGATACGCTTAGACTCCGGGTCATAGGTTGCTGTGTGACCAATGCGGGCCTCAGGGGTGGGTCCTTCTGCAAGGGTTTCAGCAGGTACCCAAGAAAGATCCTCTGAAAAAAAACATTAAGAGCAGAGTTGTAGCTACCAAAAAACATATTTAATAATATATTGCAATCTATTGACATGAGAGGGACACATCGTGTGAAATGCTTACCTGTGCACAGTTTCCAAATGGGGTCTTTGGAGAACTGCATTCTGGCACCTTGTCCTCCAATCAAAATGGCTGTCTGAGGATCAATGGGACAAAGAGTCTGACCCCAGCGACCTGACGGCTTGTCCAGTTGAGCTGAAAATGACACGTGTTAAACACACAATGACCACCATATAACACAACTCATGCTCCACATGTAGCAATGAAAATGTTCACTCACCAATCTGTGAGGTGGTTTTGTTCTGCTTGCCTTTAGCTTTGTTGTTCTGCGTACTGGAAGTTGCAGTCTGTTCCTCTTTTTGAGAGAACAGACGTGTCTGACCCCCACGTTGAATGTTCTTGCTCCGTCTTTGAGGTGTCACTTTATCGGAAGCGTTAGGGCAGATGTTCTCCTTGCCTCTACCTTCATTAATTTCTTCTTCCTCCTCTCCCTGAGACCGCTTCCTCTTGCCTGGACACTCTCTTATTGCAGGTACTGCAGGGTTGCACTGGAAACAATGAATTAAGAAAAGACACTGCAGGTAAAGAAGTCCATATCCAAAACAAGATTCACATATAATGTACTCACTCCCTTGTCATCCAAGATGTTCATGTCTTTCTTTCTTCAGTCGCAAAGACTGGACTGTTTTTTCTTTTCAGTTCATGACAGTTAGGGTATGTCGAAAAACTCAGATCGTTTTTTATCCCTCAACTTTAAAAATCGCCCTATATCGCTGTTTTACCTTTTTGTTAAGGATGTTTGATCTTCTTTGCATGTTCAATTTGCAAAGACTGGGTCGGTACTTCTGCATTGATGTAGGATGATTTTGAAATGATTTTTGAAGTTGAGGGAGAAAATATGATTGGAGTTTTTCGACATACCCTAACTGTCTTGAGACAGAATACACCGAGTTCAGGGAGAGAAAGGCAAGAAGAGCGTTTGAGATTAAAAAGTATTTAAATTGTTTTTTTTATTTTTTTTTTAATGAAAATAACCATCATTTCACTACATAAGACCCTTCTTCCTCGGCTGGGATCGTTTACAACCGCATTTGGAATTGTTTGAAGCCACATTTAAACTGCATTTTGGAAGTTCAAAATCGAGGCACCATATCAGTCCATTATATGGAGAAAAATTCTGAAATGTTTTCCTCAAAAAACAATGTCTTTACGACTGAAGAAAGAAAGACATGAACATCTTGAAACAAGAGGGTGAGTACATTATACGTAAATCTTTGTTTTGGAAGTGAACTTCTCCTGTAAGTACTGGAAAACACAGTGAATCTAGGGCCCTATGATTTCCACAATGCAGAAAACACAGACAGAATTGTGGAATCCAGTCATAAAACTGGAATTTACTGTATAACGCGGAATGTCACGAAATTTGCCAAATTTTGGAACAATAAATCAAAAGTAGGTCGGTACACTTGTTTAAAAACGCGATATGGGCTAGTGTCTGTGAATATTAAGCTGCAAAAACACCATTTAAACATGAATCCTGCATTATCTGTGTCTCTATGTAAAAGAATGATGCTGACGTGCAGTTTCATTTACCACACACATACTGAAGAGCGTGATGATATATGAACACACAAACAATCTTTTGAACTGCTCTGAGAGTCACTTCATTAGCATTTTATGCTTCTTTTGACTAAAACTATGGTCATATCATTTACAAACAGAAACTAAAGATCTTCAAATCAACCTGTCAAAATTAAAGTTTGGTTTAACTTGAAGTAAGTGTGACAGACATATACTACTTAATGTAATATATTACTTAAAAGTGCTACTGCTAATAATAGCAAAAAATAAATAAAATAAAAATAAATAAATAAAATTAAGAAATATTTACCATGAAAATTATTAACCAGAATATTTATTTTTAAGTAAATAAATAATAATAAATAGATAATTTTTAAATAATATAATTAATTAGAGATGCTTTTGATTATTAAAATGTAATGAAAAAAATCCAGAAAATTAAATCTAGGGCCTTGAAATTGTAAACATTTAATAAATTTGTGTTAAATTGTGTAAGTTTCATTATTTTTAAATTATTGGACATTCTTTTTGATTTTTTTTATTTAACCATTAAAACAGAGTCTGGAAAAATTACAACAGACTCCATAAATATCAAAATTTTGAAAAAATAAAAAATAAAAATAATAATAATAATAATAATAATAATAATAAATAAAAAATTTGGGGAAAAAAAAAACATTTCATATGGCCGTATGACTCTAACTCAGGCAGGTTAAACTAACCTCTGGAGTGCATTCCATCTGTGAAAGAGTCAGCCCTGGATCCAAAAACTCTGTAGTACCCTTTGGAAAATAGAATCATGGGTGAGTTACTGTATGCACAGGTCCACAAACTGCACACTGATTGTTTTACATTTCTTTTATATGATCGATAAATTGATTATAATTTCAGCACAGATTGTAGCATCTTTGGCTGGAAATTTTCCCTTAAACTCGCAATGAAATGAAAGTAGTTACGGATCTTCTATTTTGTGATGTACATCCAAGTGAAATGGATAACTGACAAAGACTTGGTTCTATCCACTGAACATTTATTGACTTACTGGCAGATCTGAATGCGAGCATGAGGTCGACTGTAAGCAAGGGATGGGATTTAAGCAGCATACATCAAAAGAAGTCTGGGATGTTCACCAAAAGATCAAGCTATGACGTGTTCTCAAATAGTAAACATCATGTATTACGCTTTTAAAAACTGATGGATTACCATGTCAAATCAATTTTAAAATTGGCATAGAAAAGGTCATTGAACTCTCCAGACTTCATTTGGGATTTGCTGTGCAACACAAAATCAGACTGAGGTTGCACGGTTTCTTACCCCATTGAGTTTCACAGTTAAGGTAGCTCCACTGGACCACACACCATCCTCACCAGATTCCCATGACAGACATCTGAGAAGAGGAAATGTTTAGTAAGGAATTAAAAGCTATTTTTAAACCATACAGGGTTGATTTAACAAACCCTAAACTTACTTATTGAATGGTGTTAATTTTCCCATATTAATGGGTATGTCCCTCTCATCAGCGAGCTCCACAGAAACTGAATCTCGCTTTCCCCAGTCTCCTCTGGTGAAAAGAACCATCAGCTGCACATTAGGCTGGATCTCAATTGAGCTCTGCCACCCATCACGCCTGTCGTGGAAAATAAATGATAAAAAATACAATCTCCTCATATAAAGAACACAGTTTTAATATATAGTTACCGAAACAAATAGCTACAGCACTGTTAATATTGTGCACATCTTTGTGGTTACGCAAGAACTCTACGAGGCGGGAGACAGAAAGTATGTAACGTTAGTGTACTATCAAGATTGTTTAAAACATTTTTAAAGCATATGAATTTTGAATATATTCCATGCATTAAACTACGTGAATCACTCTAAGCGTGGCCACCTTATTTTGCATTAAATTAACATAGACAGCCAAATGCATTTCCAATCATGTTTGTTTATCTCAGTCAATTTTACCTCAAGATCTGCTGAGGTGGTTCATCTACTCCAAATATGGCATAAACACCAAAATCCTCCATTGCAACGCTTTTAAGTTGACCCTCTCCAATAAAACAAGTGCAAAAACGTAAATGCACTAAACTCTAATAGACAGCGCTCTCTCTCCCGCCGACCTAAAGCACAATAAATATAAAACTCGCGCCACCGCCACGACGTTTCATTCACGGAGCGCGGTGATTGGATGAGTGGGCGGGACCGCAATGCTATCGGCCAATCCAATAGAAGAAGCAAACTGATTTCCTGTTATTGCAATGTTGATTGACAAGTAAAATCGGCCAATGGACGAATGAGTTCATTACAGGCGGGATACGTGATTGTCATGCTCCCTCACATTCTTCTTATGTAAAGAAGAGAATTTCACATCATAAATCATAGTGAGAACACGAACGTTCCAAAATGATACATGGAGAAATGTAATTAATATAATTATTTATTTATTATTATTGGGTTTAATATACATAACCAGTTAAAACGTTGGTTACACGTTGTGAATAAAAGTTTCTCTTGGTACTTTTTTAAAATAAACAAATGCGTATAATATATGTATAGTTTTTAAAAAACCCACAGAAGGTTTGTGATTTGTGCGACTAAATAGGGCTGTCAAATCTGATATGAAGTAAGCGCTACAAATCAATACACTGTCCACTGGTGACACCTGCTGATCAAATGTCTGTAAATGCCATGGAAAGATCTTAACTTTTATTATTTGCATACATATTTTAAAACTATTTTACGTAAAAAACTTGAATTTCTACAGAGGTTCCATACATAATAAGGCTTTGATTTTGATAATTATTTTAATTATCATAATTTTATACTCACTTGTGTTTAATAACTCAATTGATCCACTATTATAATCCACTAACTTTTTTTTTTAGTTTGAAGGGTTTTGATTTCATGTTTACATTTTTACATTTTGAGGGAGTTTTATTATTATTATTATTATTATTATTATTTATTATTATTATTATTATTATTATTATTAAAAAATTGCATAAAGAAAAAGTCGTTAGTATTTTAAAAAAAAAAAAAAAAAAAAATTGTTTTCTGTAATGAATGAATGATGTTGACGTGCAGTTCCATTTACCACACACATACCGAAGACCGTGACGATATATGAACACATAAACAATCTTTAGAACTGCTCTGAGAGTCACTTCATTAGCATTTTATGCTTCTTTTGAGAAAAACTGGTCATATCATTTACAAACAGAAACTAAAGATCTTCAAATCAACCTGTCAAAATTAAAGTTTGGTTTAACTTGAAGTAAGTGTGACAGAAATATACTACTTAATGTAATATATTACTTAAAAGTGCTACTGCTAATAATAGCAAAAAATAAATAAAATAAAAATTAAGAAATAAAATTAAGAACTATTTACCATGAAAATTCTTAACCAGAATATTTATTTTTAAGTAAATAAATAATAATAAATAGATAATTTTTAAATTTATATAATTAATTAGAGTTGCTTTTGATTACTACTTAATGTAATATATTACTTAAAAGTGCTAATAATAGCAAAAAATAAATAAATAAAAATAAGAAATATTTACCAAGAAAATTGACCAGAATTTATTTTTAAATAAATAAATAAATAATAGCTAATTTTTAAATAAAATAATTAATTAGAATTTTATTATTGTAATGAAAAAAAATAAGAAAATTAAATCTGGGGCCTTAAAAAAAAATTGATAAACATTTAATGAATTTCTGTTAAATTGTGTATGTTTCATGATTTCAAATAATTGGACATTCTTTTTTATTTTTTTTATTTTTTTTAATTTAACCATTAAAACAGAGTCTAGAAAATTAAAACGGACTCCATAAATATTAAAAAACAGAATTTAAAAAAAAACAAAAAAAAACTTATTTTCTGTAATGTGTTTGAAAATTGTTTATTCTCTGTAAATTAATTTACTGGCGATCGCCGTCACGTGACTCCAGCAGGATCCGCCCATCATTAGCTCAACCTTGAGCTGCTTCTACGTTACAGGTGAGCGAGAGTTGCTGACCAGTTATTCGACGTTTTTCTTATCAGGTACAGTTAAATACTGTGCAAGCATCTAGTTTTTCAAGTACGTTTTCGACAGAATTTGTCACTTTAGCAACACGACAAGTAATTTAATTTCAACTAAATGTTCGCTTAGGAAGCACTTCTGCAATGAAGTGTTGTTAAAGCTAACAGATTGTCAGTTTGTTATTACATTATCTACACTCTAGTTCATGTTATTCCTTGTGTATTTTAATATAAATGTAAATTAGGCAAATGTGAATGTTTGTTATTAGTATTTCGTTATCAGTCACACTGGACAACTAAAATTAGGCCACTCACTTTGAGATTCACCTGTCATATTGCAGGCCCATCAAGTACAAGACCAACATGTTTGTGCGTTGTGTATCAGTATTATCACAAGTAGGTCTGTGTTCTGCAGTATCGTATACATTTTAAAACCACATTACATTTTACAGCACATAATGGCAAATCATGGTATCAATGCAGAGGGGAAGCGGCTTCCACGAATGGCTGCCACTCTAATGATGCGCTTTACCGCTGAGAGGGAGCACAACTTTGGCATCCACAGGGCCAGTTTTAGGCCTCTCACCCCTAACAATGAGTTTGAAGATTCTCCAGCTGCTGGAGAAGAGAGTCAATCCACCAACCTAGACTTGCGCCGCTTTGTTGACATTGAGGAACCCTCTGCTGTGGGACAACATACTACAGAAGACCAGTCATTGGAGTCTCCACCCCAAGTGGAGGACCTGGGCTCTGACCCCGAATCCCCTTCTGCATGGAGTCTGAGTAGTATTACAGAAGGTGAAACCACCCTAGAAATACTGGAGGACAATACAGATGGCTCACTTAGGAGGGACCAGAGAACTGGAGGTTTGGCTGTAGTTAACATTTTTTTTTTTTTTTTTATACATGTTTGGTTGCAGATGTTTCTTCACTATTAATGCTGTCTCAACCTCTTGCTCTTTCAGTGAAGTTCACAGACTGGCACAAATCTCGCATAACAGCCCTGTGTACGGAGCGTTTTGACAAGCTGCTCAGAGAATGCCCTGAGTACCACAACACTAAGAGCTGCTTCGCTGCTTTTGTACTGGAGAGAGGTAAGTGTGAGAGGTAACATTTCTCATTTTAAATCAGTTTAACTTGATGTACTGAAACAACTACACTGACACAGAAAAGACAATAACTAATAAAAATGACAATAAACACCAAAATGACTAAATCTTGAAAACAGTCTGTCCATCATATTAAATAACACTGGTGTGAGATACAATGCCAACCTCTGTGTTTTGAAAGAATACCAAGCTGTGCATGGTTAAGGATTGAAACATTACGTTTTCTATTGGGCCAATAGGTCAAATTTGCACTTGCCTTTTTAACATTTCTTGTTTGTAAATGTGTTCTCTTTTTTATTAATCAAATAATAATTATTTTAATACTATTACTATTTTACATTTTCCTCACATATATATTTTTTTAGATTATATACATTTCTATTTTTCTCATAAAAGGTTACATTTTCTTTACAGAGAAATGTTACCATATGTATTGTCATTCTTGTTCAATTTTGACAAAACCTAACTATGTTAGCCTGTCATTTTACCTAACTCATGGACAGAATTTACTGCTTAATTTCATAGAAAACCAAATGTTTGAACATTTTTTTGCATTGTGCATATATATAAAACCATTATGCTTGGTATATACATTTTTGTTTAAAAGTTTGGAATCACTAACAAGTCTCTTCTGCTCATCAAGGCTGCTTTAATTTGATCAAAAATACAGAAAAAATGTAATATTGTAAAATATTATTACAGTTTAACATAATTTTCTATTTTAATATATTTTAAAATTTATTGTTATTGATGAAAAGCTGAATTTTCAGTATCATTACTCCAATCTTCGGTGTCACATGATTCTTCAAAAATAGTTTTAATATATTGATTTATTGTGAATGTTGAAAACAGTTGTGGTGCCGAATATTTTATTTATTTATTTATTTATTTTTATTTTTATTTTTTTCCCCCGAAGTTCTTAGATGAATAAAAAGAGGGGGAAAAAGAGCAGCATTTATTTAAAATACAAATCTTTTGTAATTATGTACATTACCGTTCAAAAGTTTGGGGTCAGTAAAATTTTTTTCTTTCTTTTTTTGAAAGAAATTAATACTTTCATTCAGAAAGGATGTGTTAATTTGATAAAAAGTGATTAGTAAAGAATTATATTATTAGAAAGTATTTCTGTTTTTAATAAATGCTTTCTTTTTAACTTTTTATTCATCAAAGAATCCGAAGAATGGAGTAACGATACTAAAAATTTAGGTTTGCTCAACATAAATAAATTCTATTTTAAAGCATATTAAAATAAAAAACGGTTACTTTATATTGTAAAGCTATTTTACAATTGTACTGGGGTTTTTTTCTGTATTTTTGAAAAAATAAATGCAGCCTTGATGAGCATAGGAAATATCGCTAATGCTTTACAATAAGGTGTCATTCATTAGCATTAATGTATTAACTGACATGAACGAACAATGAACAATACATTTATTACACTATTTATTAGTCTTTGTTAATGTTAGTTAATAAAAATACAGTTGTTCATTGTTTGTTCATGTTAGTTCACAGTGCATTAACTAATGTTAAGAAACACAACTTGTGATTTTAATAATGCATTAGTAAATATTGCAGTTAACATGAACTAACATTAATAAATGCTGTAGAAGTATTGTATATTCTTAGTTAATGATAATTAATGTAGTTAACTAATGAATCTTATTGTAAAGTGTTAACTAAACTTCTTTAAAAAAACGTAAAAATTCTTACTGATCCCAAACTTTTGAACAGCGGTGTATGTGTGTGTGAAAATCATGAAATCATTTTATATATATTTGCTGTGTGTGTCAGAGGTGCTTGACACAGGTGGGCAGCGCTGTGAGGAATATGAAGTGGTAGCTCTAGGATCAGGCCAGAACTGCTGCAGTGGTTGGCTTTCTTACACAGGATCTGTCGTCCATGACTGCCACGCCATTGTCATCGCCCGCAGAGCCCTGAAAAGGTGCAAGGAAAATGTTAATATAGACACATTTCTATATTTAGAATATAAAGAGAGAAAGACAAAGGGATTTTATTTTAGTTGCTTTATGTAAATTATGTTTTTAATGTGTCTCTATTTCTATTTGCAAGTTAAACTACTGTTGTAAATTTAAATGTTGTCCTGTCTGGTGTCACAGGTACTTGTACAAGCAACTCCTGCTGTTCTACAGTGCTGATCCAGAGCTGAAGAAGCGCTCCATATTGGAAAATGTTCCATCTGAACGACTGCTTCAGCTCAAGCCACACATTTACCTCCACTTGTACACTAACAAAGCCCCCAAAGGAGCAGCTCAGTGCATAGTTTTGTAAGTTTAACTACTTTGTTTACACTCTATGCTGTCTGCTCTCCACTGTGTATATGAGAAAGCTCTCTATTGTGTATATTACGAGTATTATATTTAGAACATGATGAAAAGAGATCTCTGTGTTTGTCTTTCCACAGGCAGTCTCAGAGCAGTGCTTACTCCACTCTGAAACTGCAGTGCCATGCTAAAGGCTCTCTCATCCCTGCTGCCTTCCTGCTTCCAAGCGTGTGGGGTGCTCGCATCTGTTGCATGTCCGACAGTGCCAAACTCACCCGTTGGACTGTTACAGGAGTGCAGGGGGCGCTACTGAGCCATTTCATCAACCCAGTCTACATTACCAGCATCATACTTGGTAAGCCGCTCACACTGGCAGGTGACAGAATTCTCCAAATGTCTCTTAATATTGTAATTGGATATTGATTGATTAGTTATTTTGAAATCCAAGCAGGCAAAAGAATGACAGTGTTTATTAACATTTTCTCTACTTGTTGCCTAGGTGATCCCAAGTACTGCTCAGAGAAAGTGTCTGAGATCATTAACAAGCGTCTGGGCACAGGCTGGAATGATGCACTGACTCCTCCATTCAAACAAACCACCATCTTCTTCCTGAGTGGAGAGCACGTGGGGCCTGATGAGAACACAGACCACTGCAAAGACCTCAGCGTTAACTGGTGTTTGGGAGACTCCAGCATTGAGATTCTGGACAGCACCACTGGTTATGCAATCAACAAGTCAGTCGTACTAAACAAACTAGCTAACGACAGCCTTCTCATGCTCGTACATACACGCACCGTATTTGAGGAGCTCATTTGTAACCAAGCCACTTCAAGTCTCCTAATGCTGAATCCTGTTTAATAGTTGATAATATGTGAATATTTAGCCAATATTTATACTGCTAATCAATGAGAAATGAAAAAATATAAGATTATGAGAATAAAGTCGTAATTTTTACAGAATAAAGTCAAAATATTTTGAGAATAATATTGAAATTACGAGAATAAAGTCAAAATATTTTGAGAATAAAGTTGAAATTACGAGAATAAAGTCGAAATATTTTGAGAAAAAAATTGAAATTACGAGAATAAAGTCGAAATATTTTGAGAAAAAAGTTGAAATTACGAGAATAAAGTCGAAATATTTTGAGAATATTGAAATTCCGAAAATAAAGTAGAAATATTCTGAGAATAAATTTTAAATATATCAAGAATAAAGTCAAAATATTTTGAGAATAAAGTAGAAATTATGAGAATAATCAATATTTCGACTTTATTCTCAAAATAAAGTCAAAATATTTAGATTAAAGTCAAATATTTCAAGAATAAAGTAAAAAAAAATCGAAATAAAGTCGAAATATTACGAGAATAAAGTCAAAATTACGAGAATTAAGTGGAAGTGTTTCAAGTATAAAGTTGAAATTTTTTTTGAGAGTAAAATCAGAATATTTTGAGAATAAAGTTAAAATATTTTGAGAATAAAGTCGAAATTATTTTCGAAACATTTCAACTTTATTCTCGTAATTTCAACTTTATTCTCAAAATATTACCTCGTAATTTTAGTTTTTTCTTTTTTTTTTTTTAACATTGCACTAAAACGCTATTGTATTAATCAGTAAACTACAAGAAGTCGGTAGTTTGAAATTGTATTTTTGTGATTTGTCGAACCATTCTTATCCATTGTGCTGTCTCTGTACAGTATTTGCTGTAAAGTATTTGCATAAATAATCTATCACTGTTTGACAGCGTGGTTTTTATTCAGGCTTTTCTTTACTTCACACAACAAATTCAGTTCCTGTTATTTAATATCTCTCTTTCAGTTCTCCCTTTGTAAGTGGTCCTGGATCATCCAGCAGACTTTGCAAAAGGGCGTTGTACTTCTGCTTCAGAAAAGTCTCAGCGCTGGCAGGCCACCATGACTTTTTGTCATTCACTACATACCGCAATGCTAAAGTATGTGAATTTGTTTTAGTTTGAATGATAATATCCAAACATGTGAAAGTTCTTTTTTCTTACATTTTTGGGATCTTATCTTAAAATTGAGGTTAAATGTATAAAAATATGCCAGTTTGTGCTCCACAAACTACACTGCTAAACTGTTTTATGTTGTGTCTAGATTGCTGCCCAGCTGTATCAGGAGACCAAGACACAAGTCAATATGCAGTTCTTGGCCAACAATGCTGGACCGTGGAACTCCAAACACTTGGTAGATTGCTTCAGTCGTTAAATGACAGGTTGCACAACCCTTGACATTCACTTAGGGTCCCAGTCATTGCAGATACCCAGCTTTCCTGTTGCATGGTCATTGATGTTCATATACAAAATTCCTTATCAGATATCATACATTCACTTCCACTGAAAATGTTTCTTTTCTAAAAAAAAAATATGCAAGAGCACTACCAGTTATTTTGACTTGGTAGTTAATCAGTGTGTGGTTATTTTACTTCTGCAGTGTTATTTTGATTCTGTGGTTTAGTGTTTTATGGTTTATTTGGTAAGAAAGATTGCCACGAAGAGACTTTATGTTGGCTTGCCATACCTACACATAAATATTAGAGTAGTTTTACAAGCACATTTGCGAAGCTCAGGCTTCCAGTAGTTCATGTTCATTCCTATTCATAATTTGTGATAAAGAACAGTAAAACATTAAGTTGTTGTAATGTGGTTCTTTATTTAAAAGAATGAAATAATTGAATGATTTAAAAGGAAAAAAAGAGTAAAACAACTAGAATTTATTGTAAAGTAATCCATTTGCCATTTCCATATGCTATCCATATCCATTATTATTAGGATCATTATTCTCACAAGTTAACTAAAGAATAGCCTTCATTCAGAATGGTAAAATTTGACATGAAGTCAAGTACTTCACCTCAGTGGAAATTATTTTTAGCCATATTATGGCCATATCTTATTCTGACTCATCATGTCTTTGGTGGTTACTACCCTGCTTTATGCTATTGGTAACAGGATGTTAATGTGTTCGTAAATGTGTGTTTTAAAACCAATACGCATAAGGGAAATGCATATTTTGCAAATATAGTCAAATAATTGTGGATAGTAAGAAGACATTGGAAAATATTAAGGTCTGCTGTGTACATTTTAACACATAAAACATTTTCACATATTATAAGCTAACCGTCAATCAAATTAACTCCTGTTAGCCATGACTTTCTAAACAGGAAAGTTACTCCAAAGTGATCTCTACCTGCTCTAACCGAAAATGAAAGAAATCGTTATCGCCACCCTCAAGTCGAAAGGCGTTGAAGTGACGCACCCCGGAAATTAGACGTTAACCTATGATTATGAACAAACAGCTGAAAAGACGAGAAGTATGCCTTTTAGGACTGCGGCAGTACTGTAGCCCTCATGGGATATGAAACTCCCGATGGAGAGCAGATATTGTCCATGGATGGCTTTACAAACCTCCGTGTCGTCTGGAAGGATTTTTATTTGTACGAGTCTGAAGTGATGCGCTGAACAAGGTCAGTAGACGGGAGACTTTCGGTGTTGGCTTTGCGCCATGTTTTACACTACTGCTAGGTTAGAAATTGATGCATTTTTGAAGTGTAACTCGCAGTGTTCAACACTTGTGTTGACTTTCTGTGTCCCATTATCGTTACTTTTTACTGTTTTGTTAATTACTCATTGTAGTTTGGCCATTCCACCGAATTGGTGCCATATTAACACTTAAAAATAATCTGTTCTAAACCATACATTGCACGTATTTCAACACGCATCAGGTAGAATATACATATTAATGTATTTTAACAATGCAAGATGGCATTATTAATATTCAATATGAAGTTCTTACATAACCAAAACATGACATCATCGTTCCAACACATTCTTTTTATTTTTATTTACCTTAATTTTTTTTTTTTTTTTTGAATGGATGTCAATAAAGGAGAGGCTTCACTGCTCTGAATAAACTGGGGGAAAGGCTTAACAAATAATGAATCCAAAGCTTATTGACTAATTTTCAACATTAAACAGTTTTAGACTCATCGTTGATCTGTTTTTGAAGTTTACACCAAAGCAAATTTCAGGTTAGCAGTCTCAGACTGGAAGATTGTGGAGATTATAGCCTCATTGAGGTTAGGGTTAGTAGTGGGGTGGGGCAAAGTGCCTTTCAAGGGAAGTCTCTTTTTGCAATACCTCCAGGCAGGTATTTTAAGCATTCAGATATAAGCCCTGTTCACTTGAACAGGGAAACTGTAAAACTTTTAAAACTGTTTGACCTACATGCCTTTAAATAACATTAGTAACAAAATCTGACATGAACTGTCCCATAAATGTTGTTGGACTGAGATGCAGAACATCCTGCAACTTGGCAGTTTCTAGTAGGGGAAAATGTGAGTTAACAAATTATTGTCTGCTTGAATTAAAGGCATATGGATTTTTTGAAATTACCAAAGAAAGGTCCATGGACATGGTTCCGGAAATTGAGTTTCCTTACATTTATATGTACCTGATTTCAACTCTGACGAAATGCATAAAGCAAAGCCTGTATGTGCAGAGAAAATTATTTCTTAAATGATTTTACATTTTAAAACAAAAATTAAATAAAGATGTGTGCTTTCAATTTTCAGTTTTAATTATTTTGAATCATTTTCTTTTGTATAAAACTTAGACTAGTAATTTCTAAACACTGTCTTTTTTTTTTTTTTTTTTTTTTTACCCCTTCCTCGCAGCTAATCTCTGAAAATGTGATTATCACAGGAGCAGAGCAGAATTTACAGGATGGCGAGCACCGAGCAATCTGCACAGGAATTCCTAGGAAATGGACGAAATCTGCTAATTGGATCTCGTTTAAACTGTGATCCTGTAATTAAAGCCCTAAATGAGTGTGAATTCTTAGAAAGCCATGAGCTTAATTCAATTGAATCTGCAGAAAATAGTCAGGATAAGATAAAAATCATACTTGACATAGTTATTTCTAAAGGAGAAGAATCATGCTATAAGTTTTTGAAAATTCTTGACAAAAAAAGATTTGAAGTATTTCCAAGACCTGGTTTGGTGTCTCCAGATTTACATCACTGGATTAGTTGCTTCTCCTTCCAGGATGAACCACAATCTCAGACAGCAAACAAAACAGGTGGGTAACAAACACAGGATTTCTGTATTTTCTTCTTCTTATTGTGTCAAGATAAGTGTATGTTTATTCGTATCTTTAGTTTTATTAATACATTTATTTAATCAAAGGCATATAGTTAAAGGAGAAGTCCACATCAAAAACAAAAATTTACAGATAATCATCCAAGATGTTCATGCCTTAAAAACGTAAAGAAATTATGTTTTTGAGGAAAACATTTCAGGATTTTTCTCCATATAATGGACTGCTATGGTGCCCCGATTTTGAACTTCCAAAATGCAGTTTAAATGCAGCTGTAAAGATCCAAGCCGAGGAAGAAGGGTGTTATCTAGTGAAATGATTGGTTATTTTTATATAAAAAAAAATACAATTTAAATACTTTTTAATCTCAAACGCTCGTCTTGTCTTGCTCTCCCTGAACTCTGTGTATTATGGTTCAAGACAGTTAGGGTATGTTGAAAAACTCCAATCGTATTTTCTCCCTCAACTTCAAAAATCATTTCAAAATCATCCTACATCACTGCAGAAGTACCAACCCAGTCTGTGCAAAGTGAACATGCAAAGAAGGTCAAACACCCTTAACAAAAAAGGTAAAACAGCGATATAAGACTATTTTGACATTTAGGGAGAACATGAGATGGGAATTTTTCGACATACCATAACTGTCATGAACTGGAAAAAAACAGTTCAGGCAGAGCAAGACAAGACAAGCGTTTGAGAAAACAGTTCAGGCAGAGCAAGACAAGACAAGCATAATAACCGTGCATAATAATAAATAAGGTGTCAAACACCTTTGTCGATCAATGAAGTCTCAGAATTTAAGGAATATGGAAACAGACAATGCTAAACAAACACCATGTTTTTTTCTAAATGTCATTTGTTGACAAGTAAGTTGAGTCTATTTTGATTGACCTTTTGAAGCATTCATTTCAATACAATACACATTTTATCAGAGAATTGTGCACTAGTTTTCACTGCACTGTTGTAGATCTATGAAGGATTTTTTTTTTTAAATATATTTTCCAGATTCAGATCCTTGTACCATATACCAGGGCCTTTTGAGATGGAAAGCAAGACAAATACTGGATGATAAATGGAACCAAAGCATGAATTTCTTAAAAAATGCGCGAAAAAGAAAACCCTTCATGTACATACCCCTCGTTATGGACACAGATTGTAGTACAATTGCAAAGCTTAAGAAGACCAAGGGATCCAAGAAATCTCGTTCAAAGAAACTCAAGACCTACATTCCAACAGACAAGAAAATGTTGTCTCCCAAAGACTTACTAATGAATGATGAGAAAAGCATCCTGCTTGTCGGAAAACCTGGAGTGGGCAAGACAACAGTTGCACTGGAGATACTTCGACTCTGGACTGAAGAGAAAAACATTCCAGTGAGTTACATGTTTTATTTTGATGAGCCTCTAATGAGAGTCTTCTCTCAGTGTCCATATCCTCAAACCTTGAAGGATCTTCTTTTTCAAAAGTACACATCCCCAGATGAAGCATCTGATCAAGTCCTGGAAAATATTGAGAGCAATTCAGAGAATGTTGTTATAATTTTTGATGGTATCATGGATGTGGTTGGAAACTCTGTGATTAAACAGGTTATGGAGAAAGAATTTCTAAAAGATGCAAAGGTCTTGACCACTTGCAGACCAGAAGCTGAGGATACAGGTTACCTGTCAGACTGGCGGTCTTATCGAGTGGAGGTTCAGGGCTTTAATCATAAGTCCATCTATGAATACTTTAAGTGGATGCTGGGAACAACAGATGACACTGGTGCTTTGGAAAACCCGGAATTGTTTAGTTTATGCTCTGTGCCATTGTATGCTTTCATAGTAGCTGCCTGCATTTCAGTAAGTCCTACTGAACCCAGGAATAAGCCATTTACAGTTACTGAGATGTATGTCCGAATTTTTCGCTTTTGCATGAAACAACACGGACACCAAGATGTGGAGCACATGGATAAGTACATTAAAGACCACAAGTGGGACGTCATAAACTTAGCTTTAGCCTCCTATCAAGCAATGCAAGCAAGGACAGTGAACCTAACAGTTTTGGATCATGAAGATAAGCCTGTGCAAAATGCTTTCTTAACAAAGCAATTCTGTAACCCGTCCACAACCACCTGCAAAGTGTATGCATTCCTGCATAATACAATGCAAGAGTTTTGGGCAGCTCTCTATCTAGTTTTATATCCTGACAAGATCTCCTGTGTACTGGATCAATGCCAAAATGAGGAAGATGGAAAATACCTTAAATATATCATGTCATTTTTGTCTGGCCTTCTCTCCGACAATGTAGTTGAGCTCATAAAGTGTTTGGTCCCAGTAGAACAGATAGAAGCCACACGTGTTAAGCACTTTCAACAGATTATAGATACTTTCCTTTACACAAAAGAACAGAATCAAGAAGGCAATTGGGAGCAGTCTGTGGAAGCTGACGACATCCTATTTGTGAGTCGATGCCTTTATGAGTATCAGTCTCCTGAGGCATGCCGACTCTTCCTGGAAAAGGTCCAGTATGAGCTTAATTTAGAGGACCAAACACTTGATCCTTACCAGTGCTGTATAATATCCTATGTGGTCAATCAAGCTGTGCATAGGAATATTGATCTGGATCTCACAGATTGTAGCATTACTGACACCGGCTTGAAACTACTTCTAAGCTCATTGAAAAATCTGAAATTTCTCAGGTACAAGAAGATTAGTTATGGCTGTTGAAACAAATAGGTACTCTCTTTCAGGAGTATGTAGCAATTACAAAAATTATATGATGTTTACCAATTTTTTTTCTTCACGTTTTTTTACTCCTAGGGCAACAAGCATGTTGAAATCTCAAATGTGGAGGGTGGCTCTTGAAGCAAGCCAGTTTTCAGATTTTGATAGCTTGCTTAGCTTATTCAGCTTTGAAATGCATCTCTCTCTACTTAAAACACTAGACCAAAAAGTGTTTCAAAGGATAGGAGAAGTCCTTAAAAATAAGAGATCAGAGATGAGTGTTCATCTTTTTCTGCATGTAAATGAAGACGTCATAACCAGACCTTTGCAGAATGCAATTTTTGAGAACTTACCCAATATTGCAACCATTAGGTACAATCAGTTACATTTATTTATTTATTTATTTATTTATTCATTAATTCATTCATTTTTTATTTATTTTTAACTTCACATTCACATATTAATTCACATATATTCAGTTTTTTCTCTTTTGTTTGTAGGATTTTCCCCCATCAATTTAAAGTAGCTATAGAAACAGAGCTCTTTCTTCAAGGAGCTATTTATGAAATGGAGACAGGTCAACGATGTGTTAGGAAACTGCTGTCTGTTTGCAGCAACAATCAAAGAGAAAACTTTGATGAACTGTGTAAATTCTTGTTAAAACTGCATGAACATGCTAAGAACATAGATGTTCTTCCAGTTTTGCAACCTGTTTTCTATGCATTGCCACCTACCTGGGTTGTTCAGCCTTCAAACCCACCAGTGTCACTACTTCTCCAAACCATGGATGTTCTAAATTTAAAGAAGTCCGCTGAACTGGATCATGTCACATATGAGCTGAGTGAACTTAAAATAATTCTACAATGTATGCCCTACATTGCAGAAATTAGGTGAGGTTTTTTTTTTTTAAAATAGTGGTGATAAAACAACTGGGTATAATTCTTTTTTTTTTCTTATTTTTTTTTTTTTACATTTTTCAAAATATTACAGGTTCAGTGCTGCTCTCAGAGAGCAAAAAGACATCCACAAAATTGCCAAGATTGTTGCTGATCTCTTCATTCTTGCATCTGAAAGTGGAGGGGAAAAACTTAAAACCCTTTCTACGGCATGCAGCTACTCAACCTTTCCCTTTGCCGAAGACAGCAAAAACATACAGAGCTTGTTCTTTTTGGATCTCTTCACCCAGTTAAGGGAAAGTTCATCATGGAACACAGCGCTACCAGCATTAAAGCCCATTCTTCAGGTTGCCCCTGCTGTATGGACATTGGACCTACAAACACTAGAGAAGACTCTTGCTTTTACTGAACTACTAAAGCTTCAGGCCATCACAAAATCTGTGGAGCTCACAAGCTGGTTGTATGAAAGAGAAAATCTTAAGAGTTTCCTAAACTGTTTACCCTACATTTCACATCTTTGGTGAGTTGATTTGCTAATACAAAATTAAAAATGCATGATGCTTCATTTGGCAGTTTAAAAGAGATGGTTAATCCAAAAATGAAAATTCTGTCAGAGTTTATTCACCTGTATGACTTTATTTCTTTTGTAGAATGTTGATAACCAAATTGGAATATACTTGCATTGTATAGACAAATGACTGAGCTATTTATAAAAACTATTTTCTTTTGAAGAAAGTAAGTCATGCAGGTGTGAAACAACATGAGGGTACGTTAAAGATGACAGCATTTTCATTTTTTGCTGGACTATTTAAATGGTCATATTTTTGTATGAGACATAATTATTGAATAAATTCTTCCTTGCATTTTCTTGTTTGATTTGTGTAGTAACTTTACATGCAACTTGCAATCTCTCTATAGCTGTGATGAGCGATTTTTCCAGTCTGTGTGTGAAGTCCTTTCAGCAGACAGTGAATGGAATCCAAAACAGATTGCAGAGCTTTTAAGATCCCTTGGTTTTAGCATTTCTTTGATAGACATGCTGCCAAGTCGCCTCTGCAAAGCTGTTGGCAGTGTTTTTGAGCTGCTGGACAAAGAGGAGGACATCTCCCTCAGTCTTCTTCCACAAAAGATCTCTTCTCAAGGTTGTACCTACCTCTTTTCAAATGTGAAAAAGCTTCAAACCTTGAGGTAATCATTTTTATGATGGAAATTCATTGCACAAATTTCAGTGTTCTGACCAAGTACGCTTACTTTTTTCTATTTTTGTTTATTTTATTTTATATTACTCTTTTTTTTTTTTTTTTTTTTCTTTTTTTTTTTCCTCCAGATTAAATGAAATAGCAACTGTGAAGCTTGCAAGACTGGTCATGTCAGATAAAGAAATAAATGCTGTAACTGTGGAAGAGCTGTCTTTGGTTTTGACTAAGTCCCATCTACCAGAGAGAGCACTTTGCCAGCTATTAAGTAACCTAACTTCTCTCCTTAGCGTCTGGAGAGTCCGCAACTTGAACCTTTCTGAATTTAAAATTGAGCCTCACTGGCTCATTTGTCTGCTGTGTCATCAGGGTCCTTTGTCCATTAAGTAAGTGTGATTCCGTTGTGAAATATGTACTTTTTTTTCTAAATATTTTTATTTACTTGGAAAAAAATGTATATTAATAAGAATTCTGTGACAACAGATTTGATAAAGGCACTCTGCAACAACTGGCAGAAAATGTGTATGATGCTCAAGATGAAAATTTGACACAGTTGTTCCTGGAGAAAATTGATGGTGATTTATCACCTTGCAGTTTGTCCTGGGAAGTTTTATTTGATCTAATTCAGGGCACCAGAATCCAAGTGACACTGGACCTTGCAGAGGGCAGATTTAATATCCTGAAAGTTCCGAGCCTTCTTGCTGTACTGGACAAAGTCTGCTTTAAAAGGCAAGGTCTTTATTTGTGTATAGTTTAACATATGAATTCATATCCACAGTTTATGGTGTTGTTAGCATCAGATGTTCTAAAATAATTCTTTCCTAATAATGCAGGATAAGCCCACGGTTTGTCAGGGCTGCACTAAAAGAGATATATCAAAACCGTGCAGGTCATCAGATTGTGAAATTAGTCAAATCTTCAGCTAACCTGATTAACCTCTGCATGAGAGAGTTGGATTCAACCGACTGCAAAGCCCTCTGTTTTGCCTTGCACTATAGTGATGGTGTTAAGCTCAACCTGGTGAACTCTGCCATAACAAACAGTGAGACTGACAGCATTGTCAAACTTCTGCACAGAGTTTCTGAACTGAGGTAATGTGCTCAAATAAGTTTTGTTCAGCTTACATTTAAAATGTTTTGCATAATTTTTGCATTGCTCAGTAAACTTATTGTCTTACACTACTGTTGTACTTTTGGACTAGGGTTGATAGAAAGCTGTTGTTGAGTTTTCTTCATGCCTTTAAGAACATGGAAAAACAAGGATATCCGGTGTCTTCCCTCTTGATTGCACTGAACCACAAACTGGACTTCTCCTGCAATTCTTCCCTCGGCAGTGGTCGATTTGGTCAAGAGAATGGGGATCTTTTAATCATGAGTCGTATGGATTTTACAGCCATTTCTTCCGCCATTAAAACATCAACCTGTTACACAGAATTAATTTTATACAACTGCCAAGCAGATGATTCTGCACTTGAGATTCTGTTTCCTGTTCTGCACAAAGTGCATCTTCAGTGAGTCTTCATACATTTTTACAAAAATTAAGATAATTATTTTTGTTGTTATATATTCAGATGATTAAATGATTAGTTTGCAAAAACTTGTCTTACAGCTTAGACAAAAGTCTTCTTTGTCAGCTTTTAACCTTGATTTCCAATGCCCCCATGGCTATGTCTTTGCAATGGGCATCATCACTTTCCAAAGCTCTTGGAAAAGAGCTGGACCTCAGTGACACTTCTCTTAACTATCGTACATGTGAGTCTCTGCAGTTAGTCTTGGATGAAAAAGAGGATCTTATACATCTTAATCTCAGCTATTGTCAGATCACAGATGCATGCTTGGATCTTTTGCTCCCTCACCTTCACAAAATTATGGTTTTAGAGTGAGTATTCATGGACTTATCAGATATTAAATTAAAGACTAGGCTGTTTTGTAAAAGCTGCTGTCCATGTCTTTATTTAAACTATATGATTTTTGATTTCTTAACTCCTAACATCTTGTTTTTTTTTCAGCCTTACTGGAAATGACATAACTGACAAAGGTGTGCTGAGATTCCACCAAGCCTTAGAGGAAAACAGTTTCACAAAGACCATATGGTGATTATAGTGTTAAATTTCATATTGGGTGCAGCTATCACAATATGCTCTGGTAAAAAACATATAATAGGTTAATTTCAATTGTCCTTATCACAGGTGTACAACCTAAATATTTTGGATGTCACACTTATTTAAACACATTAACACAGTGTGTTTGTTTAATCAGAATTTTGGTTTGTTCTGATATGTTAAACAGAATTCAATTCTTGATCATCTTTATTCAATAGCCTTTGTGACAACCAAATAACAGAAATGGGCCTCCTGGTGGAAGATGCACGTTTTGAAACCCAAAAGGCTGATAAAAGAAGATGCATCCAACCATCACACAATCATCACATCACAAAAGATTTGAGATCAAAAAGCGAGATCAGTACTTTTGTTAAGGTACTGGTACTAAGAGTTTGTTACTTTTGTGTTGTGTTTGTGAGAGTGTTCAGATATTTTAAACAGCATTCTGAAAAGGTTGTACGTCATATGCAGTTTGACCAGCACAGAGAGATTTAATAGATCAGTTATGAGCTAGCAAAAGCCTAAATTATTAGTAGGGTAAAGATAAAGGAATTATGTTTTTGTTTTATGAAAAGTGGATATAAATAAAATGCCATTTGCAAACATAAGGGTAATGTGGTAGGAAGGGGACCTAAATCTTTTTTAAAGTTGGGAGATAAAGTGTGCCCATGCTGGGTTAGCTGTCAGCAATGTATGCCAAGTAGTTTAGGGATTGTGGATCTTTGCACTGTAAAAAATAAAAAACACAATTTGTTGAGTCAGCTTAAAATAATTTGTTACCCTGCTGCCTTAAAATTTTAAGTTCAGTCAACTAAAATAAGTTTAGTCAACTTAAGATGTTAAGTTGTACTAAGTAACAACTTAGATATTTGTGTTTGCTGAACTTAACAGATGGGTAAGTAACCCAGCTGCCTTAAAATGTTAAGCTGATTCAACTCAAATATCTAAGTTGTCACTTAGTATAATTTAACATTTCAAGTTAAATAAACTTTTTTGAGTTGACTGAACTTAAAATTTTAAGGCAGCCAGGTTACAAATTATTTTAAGTTGACTCAACAAATTGTTTTTTACAGTGTGTGTCACCTTAAGTTAAGATGCAGGGTGAAGAGAGTGAAAATTTCCAACTGATAAATAGGGTAATTAGAATACAAGCGAGAAAAGCACAGATCTATTTCACTTTAAAGATTAGCATGTAATGCCAAAAGCAGATGGGTTTCAAGACAATCATGCACAGCCAGATGAGCAAAACTGTGCTTTTTTTGTTACTATTTCTCAGTTCTTTCTATCAGTAATCAATGACCCATCAAAAAGGTGTATTATTTCATAATCTTGTTAGTCATTTAAAACATTTTAACCATCTTATATTGTAGACAGAAGATCCCACAAAGACGTTTGAGCCTGAAGTAGCAGTAAATAAAGGCAAGATATCCTATAGGTCAGTAAATTTGTTTTTATCTTTCCAGTATGGCTTCTATTTATAATAAATATGACCTGAATAGTTTCTCAAATGATTTTTTTTTATTGTCTTGCAGGTTTCAATGGAAAACAGAAGGCCTTTTCATGTGCAGCGCAACGAGGCTAGTGTTTGGATTGAAAGGAAGTGGATGTGTAGAGTACAGTGTAGTTCACTGGGACATGCATCTCCTCATCAACACTCGCTATGAGCCTGCTGGACCTCTGTTTGATATCAAAGCCCCTTTAGGAGAAATTTATGAACTTCACCTTCCACACTGTGAGACACACGGTAAATGATAATGCATGTTAATGAATGGATGTCCTATGTGTAATGTTACTAGTAGACTACATGTTATGAATATTTCAATTATTTTATAGAGCAGTGGTTTTCAAACCTGTCGAATGATGCACAGAGTTTAACTAAAAATGTAAAGCACACACAAGAATTAAAGGAGAACTCCACTTCCAGAACAACAATTTACAAATAATTTACTCACCCCCTTGTCATCCAAGATGTTCATGTCTTTCTGTCTTCAGTCATAAGAAATTATGGTTTTTGAGGAAAGCATTTCAGGATTTTTCTCCATATAATGGACTTCATTGGTGCCCCGATTTTAAACTTCCGAAATGTAGTTTAAATGCAGCTTCAAATGACTCTAAACGATCCCATCCGAGGAAGAAGGGTCTTCTCTAGCAAAACAATGTCATTTTTTGGGAAAAATAAAAATGTGTATACTTTTTAAGCACAAAAGCTTGTGTAGCACAGGCTCTGGGATGCACGTCCACAACGCTACAAATTAGTGATGGGTCATTCTTGAATGATTTGTTCATTTTGAGCAAATCCTTAATGTGACTCAGGAAGGACGAGTCGTCTCAGGGAGTGATTAGTTCAGTTGCACATGCGCAACATCCTATTAGGTTCTGTACTGGAATTAGTTCACCTGTTTCGAGTCTTCAGGTTTTTCGAGTCGTTCGTTTATCTTATGAGGCTGTCACTTGATGAACGAACAACTCGAACCGGAAGACTTGAGAGATGAACTAATCAATTATTTTCCGGCTCACACTGCATTGGTTAAGCTTATGGTGCTGTCACATGATGAATGAATGACTCAAACCCAAAAACTTGTCAGAAAAGAGGTGAGGTGAGCTAATCATAGACTAAAGACCCAGGTAAACAATGAATTAATCTTTTCTGTTTCTAAGCAGTAGATGTGTTAGGGAAGTAACACGTAACATTTTAATTATAATTTACTAAAAGTAACGAAATGATTAAAAAAGATTTGTTCATTTTGCTGAACGAGACTCAAAGGTCTGAGTCGGTAAAATGAGCCAAACTTCCCATCACTACTACGATCACGTCTAAGTTCATTGTCTGTGTACTCCGACTCAAAAAGGTAGAGTATGGCGAAAAACTCCATCTTTTTTTTTTTTTTTTTTTTTCTCCTACAACTTCAGAATTGTGCGACATCGTAGCTTTTTGTTTGTAAACAGCGTTTGACTTGCTTGCACTTTCTTAGTCTTTGTGCATTTGCTTTGTAAGCACTGGGTCTGTAGTTCCGCGCATCGTGAACGTGCATCCCAGAACCTGTGCTACACGAGCTTTTGTGCTTAAAAAGTATACAAATTTTTATTTTCTGAAAAAAATGATTGATTGTTTTGCTAGATAAGACCCTTCTTTGTTGTCTGGGATAGAGGCTGACATTTTTTCGGGAATCCCGCGGGATGGGAAACAAAATCACTAATAATCACAGGATTGGGACGGAACAGGAAAAAATGTCAGCGGGAGTGGGCGGGACCGGGAATCGTAACGCTATGAAACCCAACTTTACAGACAAATATACCTTTTATATATATATTGTAATTTTGAACTTAATTCTAGTTGACCCGTCTCTTTATTCTCTCCTTCTGTATGCTTTGGTGTGGCTGGTTAAGCAAGTGAGTTCATGACGGACAGGGGCCAGTTGCATAAAAGGTTTAGACTAGTCTTAAAAGTTAGTCATCTAATTTCTTTCTATAAGACTGGTCAAAATTTGTAAAATTCGGTTACACAAAAACTTAGATGAGTCTAAGTTGAATCCAAAATACATGATTGATTACCCCTTAGTTAACTGCTAGTTGGTCAAAATAGTTCTTAAGACACTGTCTTAACATAGAGGCTAAGTTTATGCAACTGGCCCCAGATCGTTAACGACTGGTAATACAGCAGGACATCCAAATGCTCACCTATCATTCATCGACCATATTGCTTTTCATCTGAAAGATGTATGTAGTAGCAAGTTTACATAGCCGCTCAATCTAATGTTAACCTAGAAAAATGTGCGCTTTTGAAGTGTCTGTGTGAGTGTGGAAGCCGAATAGTAGCGCGGTACTGCATGACAGAGGCGCCGGTGCGCTCACTTGCTCTTAAAATACCGTCATTTTCGGGTCATACAGATAAGAGTGATAGGCATCTTTCGAATTTGTAAAGACTCAACGTTTATTTGTGTGCACTCAGAAAAACAAGGAAACGTTGCGCTTTTGTAAACAAATTAAAGCAAAAAGGACGAGCTTTCTGCCGTCTGTCTCTGTGAACTTGAGCGCGTCACTTCGAAACTCCGTGTATACTTGCTTTAGAGACATGAAGAATGTATCTATAGAGTGAAATGTCTACTTTCAAATGGACCAATTAAAATAGGAAACGTGTGTCTGCATGAATGATTTACGTGAAATTTAATGTGTGTGCAATGCACACTGTGCATTTGTTTAAGATGGCTTTCAGTTCAATAATAATAATAATAATAATAAACAAAATTTTGCATTTTTATTCAACTAATGTAAAAAAAAAAAAGTTACGGGCATACTGTGATCTGTACTGTATTCTTTACTGTAACTGGCAGATTCTAGCCAAAAAAAAAAAAAAACACATAATACGGGAGTGGGAGGGAATGGGAGTCATTCTTCCGGGATTGGGACGGGACGGGATTTTTTCCCAGTTTTTTCGTGGGATTGGGATGGGATGGGATTTTTTTTTGTGGGAGTGGGACGGGAGAGATTTGAAAATCCACTCCCGTGTCACCCTCTAGTCTGGGATTGTTTTGAAGCTGCATTTAAACTGCATTTTGGAAGTTCAAAATCTGGGCACCAATGAAGTCCATTATATGGAGAAAAATCCTGAAATGCTTACCTCAAAAGAAGGAAAGTAGAATTCCCCCGAAGTCAGAAAGACATGAACCTCTTGGATGACAAGGGGTGAGTAAATTATTTGTGAATTGTTGTTCTGGAAGTGGACTTCTCCTTTAAGTAATATTGCATATTATTTTACATTTAAATGGGATGATTTTTATTGGTTATTTTCAGTATTGAATAAAATATAATTAACAGTGTGACAACTTTACACAAAGGACATATGTGCCTTACATGGCTTTGACTAGGATTTGAACACAATATTCATCTTGTTTTGCATCAAATTAGTGTTTTGATGGATTAAAATCTAGTTTTTGTCAAAGAAAAGTTTCTTGATGAGCAGAAAAAACATTAACACAGTGCAATTCCAATACCAAGTGTTTTTAAGCAACCTCATTATAAAACCTTATTGGCTTTTTGTCTCTTTTTACCCTTTATCTTCCATCCACAGTCGATGCAATTGGAAATCTTTCTGTTGTGCATATACACAACAAGGACACCCGGGAATTCCTATCTCCAAATAAAATTTCAAGAACACACATAGCTGTAAATGTCTGTAGGTTATCTAAGTATGGCATTGTGCATGAGAATGATCAAAACAACAAAATCATCAATGGCCAGGTGCTGCTGTTCCGGGAACCTGATATTTCACAGACACAGCAAAGGCTATGGGTTTTTCTATTGCCAAGTAATGTCCCACTCTCTGAGGTCTGGTAACCTTTAATTTGTACTCATTTTATTTTTGTAGAGGTCATTCTGTAGAAACATCACTCATAGTCTTGTTTGGGCAGCAGATTAAAGAACAGCAACAAGAATATCAATTCATCCAAACCAGCTCTGACTGCAAACTACAGATAAATGCAAAGTACACTCTGAACTCAAAAAAAGCCCAAAGAGTCCAACCAAAGGTAAGTGAATTCAGAGATTGTTTCTCCCAGACATTTGCTTATCCACATCTGTTTTCAGCAAAAAGTTGTTTATCACACTGTGAAGCTAAACATGACCTCAATTGGCACAGAGAATTTTACTAACATTAGAAAAAGCTTTACACCTTTTTTGTGTATTATGTTTTTTTTTTTTGTATTGTTTAGGAAAAACGATTTGAACCCTTGCACGCTGGTAATTACCATCCTACATTTGAGGTCTTCTTAGATAAGGATGTGACTGAACTGCGAATTAAAATTCAACTTAAAATAAAGGAAAGCGATACTATTAATTTCAAAAATGCATGGAGGCGTTGGATAATTCTCAAGAAAAACACAGGTAATTAGACATTTTGGTAACATTTTTGTACACTGTAAAAAGCATAAATAAATGTTTTGTTTTCTTGTATAACTGTAGATAATTACGCACAAGTGAGATCACACACAAGTGAGAACATTCAAGGTACCATAATTTTTGTTGAAGTTCATTGATCTCGACAAAATGCATCATTTTATAAAATGCCTGATAATTATTTGTCTATCTGTGTGTCTAGTAAACCTAACTAGTAAAAGCTGGATATCTGTTCTTTGTGAAATCATGGAGGATCTTAGTACTGAGCACTTCAAGAAGCTGAAGTATTTAATGAAGCACACTGCGGAAAGAGTTCCCATTCGTTCAGTGAGGCTTGAAGAAGCAAAAGAAAGGTGTGAGTTGGCGAATTTGGCTGTTGAGACATGGGGATTCGAAGAATCAGTGAAAGCCATACATGCATTCATGGAGAAGCTACCTCGCAATGATGATTTTGTGACAGACCGACTAAAGCCATATGTGAGACACGTTGACCTTGTGGGTTAGAGCGTATCACAGACTTTTCAATCCTTTTGTAGACAGACCTCAGCATAAAAGCACTTTTTATTAACATTCAACAAGAGATCAAGCCTTGAAAGACTGTTGTTTGGTTGTATTTTACCTGTAAATTCTAAGTACACCTGTATATGTGGTTTTGTAATTAATTTTGTACATTTGTATAGATGTCCACGTTCATACACTGTATTTATTTAACTGATGCTTTAATTCAGAGTATTAAATCATTTACAAATGAGAAGCATTTCATCCTAAGGAAGCAGTATCATGAGAAGTGCTTCAATTAACTGTACTGTAATTATGACAATGAGTTGTTCCTGCCTGTTATTTGTTTATATGAGAATCATATGTCCGAATATATCACAAATGATCTTCAGAAATGTGTAATATTTGTTGATGAAAGTGGAATCAACTTACAATCAGTGAACAATAAAACTTTGATGAAAGGAACGTTTAATTTTAAATCATGTAAAGATTATTTGTCTTCTAACTTCTGCTGCAGTCGCATGAGATCTACAGAAACCAGCATTGCTTGTTTGCATAAAACTGCATAAAAAAATATGTAAATATTGAAATGAACAGACTTAGAACTTAGACTTTAGAGAAACTTAAAAAAGAGCCACATTGAACATCACTGTAATTCTGTAATTGTAATTCAGCGTTTATCTGATTGTTTTTGTTCTTCTGAACTTTGTTCATCAAAGAATTCTACTTAGAATTAATAATAATAATATACATTTTTGGAGCAGCAAATCAGAATGTTAGAATGATTTCGAAGGATCACGTGACTAGAGTAATGATGTTCAGGAATAAATTACATTTTAAAATATATTCAGATAGAAAACAGTCTAACAGTCTGAAATAAAAATATTTTTATTTCAGTTGCTGTACTTTTAGTTGCTGTACTTTGGATTAAATAAATGCAGGCAACACAGACATACGTACATTAGTACAGTGTTTACACCGAGTTACACTTGTGTTCTGTATAATATATATTTTGTATTGTGTTTCTCTGCTGAAAATGTTCCTCTTTTGTAGGTTAAATAGATCACTGGGGTTAAACCGAGTTTACACAGGAAGTCACCGTTCCAATTGTCATGTTTTGTCCATATTAACCGCGAGGGGAGCAATAACTCACTTTTCTTCACAGCTGCAGGAATCTCATTACGACGCGCAATTTATCCTTGTTAACGAAGTTGGTTCACGTACGGCTTGGTCGTTTGATATTAGTAATCCAAGCTTAAAGGTTTGAAAACCTTTCATATCATATCGTTTTGTTGTTTGTTAGCACAAAGTTTGTTTTTCAGTTGATTACTGTGATTTTAATTGAGACAGGTAACGTTATATCCACGATGAGGCCTGTCAGTCAGCGCATACAAAATCAGTTGCTACACAACAAATTCGTCGTGGTAATAGGAGACTCGAGTGAGCACTTCGAAAAATTAATCTGCATTGTGATAATAATGGTCTTTGTGATTTGTAATAAGACTGTTTTTTTTTTCTCTCTCTCTCTCTCTAGTCCAGCGCTCCGTTTACAAGGACTTGGTCCTCATGTTAAGGAGAGATGCTTATTTAAGCTTATCACAGTTGAAAAGCAAGGTCAGTATCGGTATTCGTGTTTTATTAGTTGTATGTCTCTTTTTACAAATCATAAAATGTACATGTTCAATAAATTAAGTTATTTTGTTTGTAAATTAAGATTAAGATGGTGCTTTTTTGGAATATGGTAGGCCTGTCTGACTTCTAGCTGGTCCATATAGCTGTTGGTCATTAGCTTGTGTAAACTGGTAGACTATCTTGGACCAGCAACAAACCAGCTACAGTACCAGCTGGCCTATTAGGGTTGTTAGGTTGGTTTTTGGGACATTATAGTTGGTTGACCATCTGAAGACCAGATTCCATGTCCAAAAGTTCAGCTATCTATCCACCTTATTCTTCAACGCAGAAGTAAGCCTATGGGCGAGACTTCCGGTTCATTAGAGAAATGATGACAAGAGTAACCACGTGCAGTAAAAATTAAAGCTGTTTGCACTACAAACAGGTGTGCTCATAAGTAAGACAATACATTAAAATAATATGGCAAGACCCACTTATTTGCAATATCAAACAGCTATTTTGCTATTAAACAAGCTATTTTGTACAGCTGAAAATAGCTGGATGCGGATGAGACCGGAAGCTTGACACGTAAAATTTACAAATGGCTGCGCCCATTCTTAGGGGAAAAAAAAGGTGGAAATTTTTTCAAAACACTCTAATGTACCGTTTTTGATTATTTTTATTTCATATAACCAACTACACTAAAACAAATGTGTGAATAAAGGAAAACATGAAGCTGCTGTGAATATTGTTACTTCTGTAGTAACCGTGAGAAGAATAGGAACTTTCCTTCTTCCAGTATATATTAAGCAATGCCTGATGCATCCATTTTTTCCATATTTCCCAGGGTGAGTTTTCGTTCGAGGAAGATTGCCTTGTTGAAGGCGGCAGACTTGCCGAAATGAATAACGGCACCGCTTACAAGGAAGTGAGGCAGTACAGAACAGATCACCACCTGATCCGCTTTTATTTTGTCACGCGTGTTTTTTCACGCTACATGGAGAGCATTTTGGCAGATTTTGAGAGAGGCTTGAAACCAGACGTGGTTATCGTCAACTCTTGTGTATGGGATGTGTCGAGGTGGGAGTGCTCTTCTTTGCAGCTTTTTACAGCCATAAGATATTTGGAATGTCATAATTATTTTTCGATTAACATAACATATTTTACTGCAATGTACAGGTACAGCCGTGAATGGGCTGCGGAATACCGTGAGAACCTAAACAAGTTCTTCAGTAGACTAAAGGCCATGTTGCCTGCAGAAAGCCTAGTGTTGTGGAATATGACCATGCCACTGGGAAAGAAGATAGTCGGGGGATTCTTGGTCCCAGAGGTGGGTTGCAAAAAAAACGTATGGTAGAGAATGAACCTTCATAAACCGTGATGATGAAAATCAATAATCCACAACTTTTTCATCTTCCCACAAATTCAGATCCAACACATGGGTCCCACATTAAGATTTGATGTCATCGAAGCGAACTACTTTGGAGCTACTCTTGCCAATCAGTACGGCTTTGATGTGCTGGACCTGCACTTCCAGTTTCGCTTTAGCCTGCAACACCGCATGAAGGATGGTGTCCACTGGAATGCCGTCGCCCACCGACAAATCACATGCCTGCTACTGGAGCATGTAGCACAGGCATGGGGAGTGGAGCTGCCAAATCTTGGTGAGAAATGCAGGTTGAGTTGGTGTCACTGGTTAGCTGTGGCAGAAAGGTGCAAAATAAGTTTCTATGATTTTGAAAGTGTGTTGGATTTTGGTTGGGTCCTTGAATTAAAAGAATATTTTTTTTTTTTTTTTTTTTTTTTTTTTTTTGTTTTTTTTTTTTGTTTTGTTTTTTTTCTGGTGTCACTCTGTACCAACAAAACAGTTCAAATAATCACATTTTTGTTTATTAATGACTTAAGAGTACAAAGAACATTGTCACCCATTTAAATTCTTTCTTTTCTTGCAGACCAGCTTAAGGCAGATCACCCACAATTACATGAAAACCACACTTGGAAGACTGCTACTGCAAGTGCTCCAGCTCGCTATCAAGGTACACTACTGTACATTACTTTTTTTTTTTTTTTTTTTTTTTTTTTTTTTTTTTTTCCTTTTTGGAGAATGAATAGATTTTTAATAAGGTTGCATTAAATTCCTTTTGGCAGTTTATCAAACAATCATGAAACATCATTATAATTTCCTTCAAATTATTAAGCAGCACAGCTGGTAATAATAATAAATGTTTTTTGAACACCAAATTAGCATATAAAAATGATTTCTATCAAGTAACTAGTATTATAAAAAAATAATAAAAAAATCAGATTTTTCCATCACAGGAATAAATTACGGTTTAAAATATAATAAAACCGTTATTTGAAATTGTAACATTTCATACATATGTTTGTGTTCTTATTGTATTTTTGATCAAATAAATTAAGCCTTTTTTTATATCCCCAAATTTTTATGTTTTATATATATAAATAAATAGATACACTACTGTGGAAAAGTCTTGGGCCGCTAGTATTTTACCTAACCAAAAAACTTTAATCCAGTTATTTGTCAGTAGGAAATATCAGTTTACATTTCCAAACATTATTTTTGCTAGTAATTGTAATAATTCAGTGAGATTTGCACACAGAATCTGAGAGCAGCCAGTGCTTTTGTCCTAGGTACACTTGCACATAGTTTTTCAGGTAGGCTTTTTCAGTTTTTTTTTTTTTTTTTTTTTTTTTTTTCAATTTTTCAAAAAAAAAAATTTTTAATATATATAACATTTGAAAGGTATACTGTATAATGTTGGGAAAGCGTTTTATTGCAGATAAATGCTGATCTTTGGATCTTTCTATTCATCAAAGAATCCTGAAAAAAATACTCACCTGTTTTAAATATTGATAAAATGTTTCTTGAACAGCAAATCAGCATATTAGAATGATTTCTGAAGGATCATGTGACACTGAAGACTGGAGTAATGATGCTGAATTATTTTTAAATAGAAAGCAGCTGTTTTAAACAGTTAAAATATTTCATTGTATTTTGTATCAAATAAATGCAGGCTTGGTGAGCAGAAGAGAATTCTTTAAAAAACATTAAAAATGTTCAAAACTTTTTAATGTTGAATGATTGTGTGTGTGTGTGTACATGTATATGTATATATATGTATGTGTGTGTGTGTGTGTGTGTGTGTGCAATTTGTGCAACAAATTTATTTTGCCGAAATAAACAAAACATGCCTTTTAACAGGTCAGTACAGCAATGAGAGAGCCTTTAACCCACCTGCGATGCCCGCCATCCACTACAACAATGGTAACAATCAAACCACCCCTTTAGGAAATTCACTTAACCAACATAGTAATTCTCATAATGATTATTTTATAACAACTAATTGTACAAGTCAGTCATGTTTGATTATTTTGCTAATATGAAAGTGACAGTTTTTACTTTCAACTTCCAGGTCCAGCCTGGACACAAGGCCAGATGATGAGGCAATTCGATGGCTTTGGCTCACAGTTCAACAGCTATGGTGCACAGTTCTGTAATGACAGTATACCTCCACACCTAACAGCAGGATACCAGAGCTTCGAAAGGGAGCCCTTCTATAGAGGTACAGATTTCTTTAAAATGTTTCTCTAACCATCTGTATCTTAATGTATTATATTTAATGTAATATTGTACTAAAAATTTGATTATTTGTTTTTAAGGCATTAACAATTCAGCTGCTGCCCCCTACTGGCAAATGAACAACTTGGTGATGAGACCCAGAAATAGAAGGCAATATAGACCTTACACACGAGAGAGGCCGTACAGATACTAAATCGACCTTACTAACTCAGTGGCCATAATATGATGCACTGTTCCAGAACCAGTTCTTTTAAGCCTTTAATGTAAAAATACACCTATTTTTCATAGCAATTATACACCCCTGAATTACAGGCCTTGTTGTTTTGGCTGTACATGTTTATTAAGCACTGAAATATGTCCTTTGTTCCTATATTCTTATAAGTGATGCTTGTTTATAGAGCCTTTCAATGTATTATGATTCTGTTGATACAAAAACACTGCAATGTGGTATTGTAACTGATTTGCCACTGATGGGAAAAATTAAGTACCACGGGACAAAACATTTCTTTTTAATTTTGAAATAAACTTTTTTTTTTTTTTTTTTTACCAAAGTCGTAAAATTGTTAAAGTGTTTCCTGTTCATCTGATGCAAGTACATTGTGTAAAACAAAAAAAGATTATGCTATCAGTGTTCAATATTTTTGTACAAAGACTTGGACACCTTTTCAGAAGTACGAGGAGAAATCTGATAGCAAAAATAGCTGACCCCTCTCAATTCTCCCACCTCTTGAACTCCTACATCAGCTGCTGGTTCAGCTCTTCTCACTTCTCTCTCAAGCCATACAAGCCTTGCATCAGGATCCTCATCTGAAAACTGCAGGAGGCTACCTGAGGGCTTCAGCACCTGTAAGCATTGCCTCACTATCTCTCCAGCCTTTACTTGACCTTCTTTAGACCTAACTAAAGCATCCGTAGTACCTTTGTCCAATATCAAGTCCAGGCTTCTGGCCCCAAAATATCCTCTCAGCTGTGTGCAGTCCAGCTCCAGAAAGGCAAGAGCAGAGGATGGGTTACATGGCTGTACTGATGTTGAATCAGTGTGCTTCTGCATAAGTTTCACTGCAACTGGAGAGATATCAGCACAGGTGACCTTCACAGCACACGGAGAGGTTCTGTGGATACAAGGTCCTAATGCGGATGTGCCACAACCCATGTCCAGGATGTTCAATGGGCCACTGTGGGAATGAGACATGGTTTGAAGTACAGGGAGAATGAAGTCCTTGACTGAGTGAAACCCGAAGAACCACTCAAAATTTTTGAATTGGCCTTTGCTTCCATTTTCTGTGTAGAATCTGTCCCAAGTGGCTTTTTTGTCCATGTTTTCAATCAACTCATCTGTAAACAAGTTGCAAGTAGTTAGAATTTCGAACAAAAATACACAATATTTATTCCATAATTTACAATAAGTATTTTTAAAGATGTTGTAAGTGATTTTAACCACTATCTGACAAATATCTGAAATAGTTGTTCTGAGAAAACGCCTCTTTCTTTTTGACAGCCCTACTAGACACAGCATAGCGGAATTAATGCGTGGGCGTATTAGCCAATTAGAAACCTTTGAGGTGCGTCTCTCCCAATAGCGTGAAACTTGGGCGGGGACATTTGTTTGTTCGACCAATGGCAGGCAACTGTTTGGAAACCTGTTTGGAAATAGAGGCCGTTTCTCAAATGGAAGCTGCATCCTCCAGAGGTCGCATTTGCAGGTTGCATACGTCATCAGGCCTGGTTTATTTTAGTTAACTGAGCATTACATTCGCAAGTCATAAGCATACTACAACAATTTACGCTTCACTAAGAATAATGGTCAAATTTATAACTTAATATTATAAAGTAGGATCAGCCTTCTGTTTAAGAAACGACAGAGACATTTAGGCCATGCCCACAATGCTCATTGACTTTGTATTGCGGGAAGCTGCCTCCTTGTAATTTCTTTTTTTTTTTTTTAAGTTATATTTTTGGGCATTTTTGTGCTTTAATGGACAGGACAGTAGAGAGATGACAGGAAAGTACTGGGCAGAGCGAGGGGAACGGGATCGGCAAAGTTAAGGGTAGATACAACTCTGGCATGCGCACATCAATCTTTTGTCACACTGTGCAACAATAAAACTGTTTTTGTATTATAGTAAGGGCTAAGTGTAGGGTTGGGGTAGGTGTAGACGTTAAAAAAACACAATCCAATTGGTAAAATAATTCATTTCATTGTTAGTTTCCGGTCAGAGCTGTATCCCTTCTAGCCACAACCCCTAGACGGGATTCGAACTCGGGTCGCCGCGAGCACAGCTGTGCTATATATATATATATGTCGGCGCACTAACCACAAGGTAATTGGCACGGACACCTCCCTGTCACTTCTGACTTATAACAAAATCAGAACAATGTCTAAAAGCCGTTATGTGACAATGCGTATAGTAAACAAGCTAAAAAAAAAAAACTTTTACGTTTTTATAAGCTGTCGATCCAAAAATCGAGCGTTTAAGAACACAAATAGTTGTGAATGTGAGGGTATTTCACGTTGAGCCATTCAGTTGGATAATTTCACTAGCAAAACGAAGGTAAGGAAAAGAAACACTGACATAGGCCAATAAAATTTCGTTTCTCAATATACCTCCTCTCAGGTTTACATAGGGTGGTGAAATAATCCTTTCATATGGTTAAAAATAATGATTGTTTCTTGTCGCTATTGAGTTTCCCTCCAGTGGGCGTAGTTCTCCGAGTAATATGGCTCGTTGCGCTCTATTTTTGTGTCCTTAAACGCTCGTTTTTCGGGTCGCCAGCTTATAAAACAATAGTTCTGGGGTTTTAGCTTGTTTACTGTTCACCTTGTCACATAGCAACTTTTAGACATTGTTCTGTTCTTTTGTTATAAGTCAGAAATGACAATGAGCCAGCTTCCCGCAATACAAAGTCAATGGAGAGCGTTGGATTGGCCGCCCCGCCCCTGTGGGCGTGATTTTCAGATTATGTCGCGTGTCGTTCTGTCTCTGTGGTAATCAATTTAGCAATTTTGTTTGCGCATGCGGTGTTAACGCATTAGTTAAAACATGTTAGATACAAGTATTTAACAGGTTAACATGTAATAATTTAGTATATATATATACTAACTTGTCAAACTAGTATGATGCCATCTGTGTGCCTTGGTCAGCTTTTGAAGACTCCTCAGCGGCACTGCAAGTCTTGTAAATAACATTTTAAAAACCCAGCTAAGTAAAGGTATTCCGTATAAAACAAAGCACTGGTAGCATGTGTGATCCTGTAACTGAATGACACGACCCGGAAGTGTACATGAGAGAGGGGGCGGTCGAAAAAGAACTCAATCAAGATGGCGGATGAACAGCAGGAATCATCACAGGGAGAGATGGAGGGTAGGTGCAAAAATAACATTCCCTAACGTAGTCTAAAAGATCAGCTGACGTGCGAAAGCAAAACATCTTGCAGGGTACTGCATGAGGGAGCTTGCAATGGAGAAACAGTGTGCTTTGACTGCTGTACGAGCAGGAGGAGGAAATGCAAAGCATTGGCTATACATAGAGCAAATTCTGGGCTCATTTAACCAAAAATAAAACGTAGTCTCCTAAACATTTTCCTTACATGTCATATTTTAATTACGAATCAGATAACGTTACTTTGATTTTACGTTCTCGGCTTAAGTAGCTCTGTTTGCCAATCAGCTGTAGATTGTCATACATAACTAATATTCAGTCAAGGTTTATAGAGGTAAGTGGTTGAATGTCTTTGTGTTTTAGTTGTATGTTAATAACCTGCGGTTAGGAAACTGAATTAGATGATGGTTAAAGGATTCCTCACACGCGACTTTGTTTACATTACGTCGGAATGTGACATGTAACGTTAAGCGAGATGAAAACACTAAACTGCAGCATTAGCAGAACTGTCATCAACTGTTATGTGTTCAGGACCGGTTTTTTCTGTGTGGCAGGTGTCTAAAATTTCTCTGACTCTCTCCCCTTCATTTATGCCTGTTTGTTTTGCAGGAGTGAACTGCCTTGCATATGACGAAGCCATTATGGCTCAGCAGGACCGTATTCAGCAAGAGGTGAGTGTTCAGAGTAATGTCGCATTTTTAAAAAAGGCTTGTAATTTAAAAATATGGTAATTGTTATTGAACAAATCATTGAATATTTAATGTTTTTGTTAACTTGTTAGCTGTTTTTAATGATAGATAGAGTTGTAGTTAAACTATTCTGTGATCATTTTTATCCTTTTCTCAAAAATTCTTCTATGTAAGAGAAATTTTAGGCATAATGTTTATGCTGTTGTTTAATTCCACACAATTAAAGAGATGGGCTGTCACACTCTAAAGAAAGCACCCTGGTTAAAAGAATTCCACACAACTTGTGCACAATTTTCCAAGCCTTCATACTATAGCTTTGAACGATCCAGATTTTTCTTAAAGAGATAGTTCACCCTAAAACCTTCATTCATCTTTGGAACACAAATTAAGATATTTTTGATGAAATCTGAGAGCTTTCTGGCACTGCATAGACAACAATGCAACTGAAATATTCCCAGGCCCAGAAAGGTAGTAAGGACATTGTTAAAATAGTCCGTGTGACATCAGTGGTTCAACTGTGATTTTACAAAGCTACAAGAACTACATTGTGGTACTCTCGATAATGGTGGGGGACAGTGAGGCAAAGGGGAAGAATTGTTAAATAAAGTCTTTTTTTTTCCTTTGCACACAAAGTATTCTTGTAGCTTTGTAAAACGGTTGAACCACTGATATCACATGTACTATTTTATGTCCTTTCTATGTTTCTAAACCTGGGAACATTTCAGTTGTATTGCTGTCTTTGCAGGGTCAGAAAGCTCACATATTTTATCAAAAATATCTTAATTTGTGTTCTGAAGATTAACAAAGGTCCTACAGGCTTGGAACGACATGAGGATAATTAATGACAGACTTTTCATTTTTTGGTGAACTATCCTTTTAAGGCCTGTTGACACCAAAAATGGAAACTATAACAATAACTATATAAACATCTGCATCAATTTAGTGGATTCTGATTTTCTGTCCGTTTTTATAATTTATCAGCTAAGTATATATAAAAAAAAATCATTTTGAAAGTGATTCCAACAATATCAATCTTCTGTATCATTATAGTTGTGTATAGATTGTGCTGTTCTCCTACACTGTAAAAAACAATTTGTTGAGTCAACTTAAAATAATTTGTAACCTGGCTGCCTTAAAATTTTAAGTTCAGTCAACTCAAGAAAAGTTTATTCAACTTGAAATGTTAAATTATACTAAGTGACAACTTAGATATTTGAGTTGAATCAACTTCAAATTTTAAAGCAGTTGTTACTTAGTACAACTTAACATTTCAAGTTGACTAAACTTATTTTAGTTGACTGAACTTAAAATTTTAAGGCAGCAGGGTAACAAATTATTTTTAGCTGACTCAACAAATTGTGTTTTTTATTTTTTACAGTGTATAGTGATTTTTAAATCTTTATCATTGCAGTTATAGTTTTTGGTGTGAGTGACCCTTTAGACTTGAAACATTCTGCTTAAAGTAGAAGTTTTCCGGAACAAAAATGTACAGATAATTTTCTCACCCCCTTCTCATCCAACATGCAGTTTAAATGCAGCTTCAAAAGTCTCTAAACCATCCCAGCCAAGGAAGAAGGGTCTTATCTAGCGAAAAGATTGCTTTTTTTTTTTTTTTTTTTAAATTGACAGTTTATATACTTTTTAAACCTCAAATGCTCATCCTGTCTAGCTCTGCAATGTGTACTCTGTCTAATCTGGGTCAGTACAGTTAGGGTAGGTCAAAAACTCCCATCTAGTTTTCTCCTCCAACTTCAAAATAGTCCTACATCACTGCAGAAGTACCGACCCAGTGTTTACAAAGTGAACATGCATAGAAGGTCAAACGTCCTTTACAAAAAAAGGTAAAACAGCGATGTAGGGCGATTTTGAACTTGGAGGACAAAATGAGATGGAAACTTTTCGACCTACCCTGTATTGACCCAGATAACACAGAGTACACGTGCACATCGTAGAGCTAGACAAGATGAGCATTGGAGGTTAAAAAGTAGGAATTGTAATTTTTTTATTTATTTATTTTATTATTATTTTTTTTTTTTTAGGAAATAACCAATCGTTTCGCTAGATAAGACCCTTCTTTCTCAGCTCGTTTAGAGCCATTTTGAAGCTGCATTTAAACTGGAAATTCAAACTTGCGGGCACCATAGAAGTCTACTTTATGGAGAACATTCCTGAAATGTTTTCCTCAAGAAACATAATGAATATCAAGAAAGACATGAATATCTTTAATGACGAGGGTAAGTAAATTATCTGTAAATTTTTGTTCTGGAAGTGAACTTCTCCTTTAACATCTCTTTTTATGTGTAACTGAAGAAAGCAAGTCAAACAGGTTGGAGCAATATGAGGATGACTACATGAACTAATCCTTTAATTGCTTGTGTTTTGTTTTAATAGATAGCCACCACTAACCCTTTAGTGTCGGACAGACAAGATCTCTCTGTGCTTAAGGGCGAATATGCTGCAGAGGACACCATTTACCAGCTCAAGATAAAGGTCACTACAGTTTCACGAGCTTACTTGCGTATAGCAAGTTCCTGAAACCTCCAGTAAAACTGTACTCTTACATTGCATTTATAGGACCTTCAGAAAAAGTATTCATACATTCGGAAGACGCGGCCAGATGGAAACTGTTTCTACAGAGCTTTTGGCTTTGCACATTTGGAATCACTACTGGATGACAGCAAGGAGCTGCAAAGGTAGTGTACTTTTTGATTTGTCTGCCTAATGCAGGTAGCATTGCCTTGGTTTGAAGTAGTTTAATTCATGAGATAGCATGAATTAGTTTATTAATTGTTTTTCTTTCTGTCATGTAGTGAATGTCTAAGTACCACAACTGTCTCAATTTTGGCACTATAGGTTTAAAGCTGTGGCTGCTAAAAGCAAACTGGACCTTGTAAACCAGGGCTTCACTGAGTTCACTATCGAGGACTTTCACAACACTGTGAGTTGAAAAATTTATCAGTTAAAAACTGTACTCAAAAGCCATCTCAAATTCAAAACTCAATGGTTATAGGGTTAGTTCACACACTTTTTTGTTGTTGTTGTTGTTACAGTGTCCACCTTGTAGAGTCCGAGTCGCATCCAGTCTTTTTTGTTATCTTAAGTGGATTTGACAACTTAAAGGGATTGTTCACCCAAAAATGAAAATTCTGTCATTAATTACCCACCCTCATTTTGTTCCAAACCCATAAAACATTTGTTCATCTTCAGAACATAAATTAAGACATTTTTGATATGAGAACCTTCTGACCCTCCATAGACAGCAACGCAACCAAAACATTTTATACGCAGGAGCTGGCATTCTGACATAGAACCTAAATGCACTGCACTTTGTTTTCAATCAGAGGAATGCACACACATGTCGTGTTACTCTTGTGAACTCCTTTGAGACTGACACAGAAGAGAAGAAATTGTTGAATAAATTTATTTATTTATAAATTTGTTATCTTCATAAAATTAACCACTGTCACATGCACAACTTTAGCAATGTGCTTACTACCTTTCAGGGCCTTAAGTGTTTCAGTTGCATTGCTGGATCTGCAGGGTTTTGGATTTAATTTGTTGGCACCCATAGCCTTGTGGTTAGTGCATCGACATATAGCGTAACTGTGCTCATGGCGATCTGAGTTCGAATCCTGCCTGGAGGTCCCTTGCCGATCTTGTTCCCCTTTCTCCATCCAGAACTTTCCTGTCAGCTCTCCACTGTCCTCTCACAATAAAGTTGTAAATAAATAAATAAATAATAATATTATTATTTTTTTTTTATTTATATATATTATTATTATTAAGATATTGAACGAAGATCTTTTGGGTTTGGGACAAAATGAGCATGAGCAATTAATGACAGAACTTTCATATTTGGGTGAACTATCACTTTAAAAAAAAAAAAAGTCCAAAATGTCCAAGTCTATGTCAAGTTCGAATACAAGAGTTTATTTTTTGGGCAGAAGTCCACTGAAAACACATCATCAGGTGGACTTTTTACAGCTCCAGAGCTTTTGTAAAAACTACAGGTCGTAGTTCTGAATTATGGGTGTTGACGTTTTTGTACCTTTTTTTTTTTTTTTTTTTCACCACAACCATTTTTCTCTGGTTATATAGCACTGATTTTGAAAAGTTTCTACTGCATAGACAGACAATTTTTATCTTTTACCTTTTCAGCAGTGAATTACCCCTTTAAGTCCTGTAATTGTACTTTAATTATGCAAACTGTGGTTTCTTTTTTTTGTCAGTTCATGGACTTGATTGAGCAGTGTGAAAAGCAGCAATCACTTCGTGAACTGCTGAACTCCTTCAACGACCAGAGCGTGTCAGACTACATAGTGGTTTACCTGAGGCTTCTCACCTCTGGATACCTGCAGCGGGAGAATGTGTTCTTTCAGCACTTCATAGAGGGTGGCCGTTCTGTCAAAGAGTTTTGTCAGCAGGTGAGTAACACCTAGTGTTGTCAAAAGTACTGACGTCGGTACTAAAAGACGTGATGATACCAGCATTTTCGGTGCTGTTGAGCAGATTCTTACACACCTCTGATTGACCACTGCGTTAAGCGATAATCATTGTAGCCAATCACAGATATATCTGTTGAGCGTGTGAACGCAATGGCCAATCAGAGATGTTTAAGAATCACCTTAGCAGCACTCAAAATGCTGGTATTGTCACTTTTTTTTTATTTTTCAAATTTCACCTAACTGGTACCGAAGTCAGTGCTTTTGACAACACCAGTAACACCTAAAGATTACATATGAACTACTTTGTCTAAGACTGTGGTAAAATATAAAAGTGAAGTGATACCGATTAATACATCTTAAGATCTAATTGTCCATTTTATGTTTTTAGGAGGTGGAACCCATGTCGAAAGAGAGCGACCACATCCATATCATTGCCTTAGCACAGGCACTGAACGTGCCCATATTAGTGGAATACATGGACAGAGGCGAGGGTGGAACGGTGAACAATCATATCTTCCCTGAAGGAAGTGAGCCACGCATCTTCCTGCTCTACCGCCCAGGCCACTATGACATCCTGTATAAGTGATACTCTATATGTTCTTTGGTTCCATTGTGAAGAAACCATCCCGGTTCTACGGCCAAGTTGAGTCATACGTGTGTATGCGAGGCTATGCTATGATTAATCACAATAAAGTTTTCACTCCAGTTCTCCCCACATTACAAAATGATTTGTTTTTTCAGTACAGACAAAACTTAAAGCTCTTGATCTCAGAAAAACTGACACAGCATCAAATGGCAGCATTAGGGTTGTACAGTAGGTTTTTTGTGGTTGTAAATGTTATCAACTTGCTTTTAGTGTTTTCCTTTGTTACACTGCCTTTCATGAGTTTTATTAAAGGGATTTACACCTCACTTGACTCAAGTCAATTTGTGGTTTCAGAAATTGTGAACATGATTACATCAAGGCACAGACTGACTTTTACAATTCAAGCAGTGGCTCTAAGCCAGTAATGAAAAAAGAAACCAGCATTACTTGAATTGGTTTTAATGATTTAAGTGCTCATTTTACAGTCATTTACCCAACAAACCACACCTTGTGCAGACTGATGGTAACCAAGTAGGTTTGGGTAAAATGTATGACAAATCATTCATAATCATGTACGACAAATCACTACGCTACAAAGACGTGATTATATCCGTCTGGAGGCATCTTTATCCTCATGGCAGTTTTCTGTGGGAGTCACACGAGTTGGACAGGACCCATCCAGCCGGACCAAGGACGGCAGTCGAGATAAAGGCCATCACAATTACACTCTCCTAAAAGTGTAAGGACAAGGATACATGAGTACACACTATTGCCGAAGCGATCAATGTAAATTAGAGTATGTGAGCGGAGCAGTGTGATTTTTTTTTCGTGGTTTTCGCTCAAAAAGCCTCCATCACGAGAACAATTCATGCCAACAGCTCGTAATATAACTGCAAATTTAGCAAGAACTTACATGTTGAACATAGTCAGCTAGCTTGATATAGATGGAAAATTGAGCTCAGAAAGAATGTGAAGATCATAATGACAGCAACATACATGAGAGGGAGGTTTAGGAGGATAGTTTAAGGAATTTGTTTGCTCCTAAGTACTGAATATTTTCGGATGAAAGCATGATTTAAACAGGTACCACACTTATTTACACACGCAGTTGCGATCTCAATAATGAATTCAATCAAATGTAATCTTACAGCGCTGCTTCATCTGTATTCGATTTCGAATGAGCAGAAATCTAATCTAGATTTCATATTTTACAAACTAAATTTGCTCTGAAAAAAGCAGATACTTTTTAATGCCGACAAACACGTAATAAGCTTGACAGGAATGTCGTAGGAAAATTGTTTGCACACCAGTGGTACAATAAGCCACAAAACTTCCCCCCCTAGTTATTTATTTATTTATTTATACTGTAATGCATGTTATGTGATATTTCAAAACATACTAAAATACTTTAGCCTTAAATTTCCCTCGAGGGACAATTGTTGCCGCCCTACTCCGCTCACATACTCTGATGTAAATGCATTCAATTAAGATACGTCCGACTCGTGAGTCGAATCTTTTAAATGAATCGACTGAGCAGGTTCACAATACTAGTTTGGTTTACAAAGCGGAAGGAATCTGTGTTGCCAAGTCCACAGTTTCTCCGCGGAATTGGGCTATTCTAACACTTTTGCCGGGGGTTGAAGCGACACCAAAACGTGACATTTATCTTTTGGAATGCGAATTTTACTAGGGAAACCCCGCTTAAAACACACACACACACACACACACACACACCAACTTATTTTACCCCGCCGAACTCGATTTTTAAGTTAGTTTAATTATGACTATCAATCTGAAAAAACACGATTTTAAAACGAAAACAAACCTAATAAAACTTTAGATCACAACAACGCAATAGTGGAAAACTGTTGAACGTATCTTTGTTTCACTATCTGTTGAACGTACCACAACGCCGACTCTGCCTTTTGCAGATTTAGAGTTCATGTAGTAAGTCTGTTGGGTTAAGACCTTTTGTCTGGGTGTGAATCTTGTGCTTTTGAGTGCTCGTGCGAAGCCAAACATCATGTAGTCTATTGTAAGACAACACTGACCAAACGACAAATTAAAAACAATTCGTGCACGTTTTATTTATACTTTTACGTTTCCCGCCAAGTAGTTTATAAGCTCACTTGGCACTTCCTTGTATCCAATTAACACCCTTGTTAATTATTCATTACGTAACGTTTCGACAAACTATTAATCTATTAAGTCACACCTCCCTGGTGAAAAAAACAGCATATGCTGGTAGGTATGTTTTGATGCTGGTTTAAGATGGTCCTTAGCTGGTCCTTTGCTGGTTTTTACTGGTCATGTTGCTGGTCAAGGACCAGCATGAACCAGCAAAGGACCAGCATATGCTGTTTTTTCACCAGGGCTCCAACATGAGAATGATTAATGTTCAAATATTATACATATTTTTTAGGTCATAATTGATAATGTATTTTTTAAAATATACTCCTTAGTCTGTCGGTTTGAGGTAAATTAGATAGCAAAGTATTGTAGAAATAGTTTTGGAATATAACATGCCAAAAAAAAATAAATAAATAATAATAATAACAGACTGAACTCGTAAAAACAAAGGCATATCCATAATAAGATGTTTTTAATTGTACATGTTTTACAAGGAATCTTTTCAATCAAAAAAGGAGGAAAATTATCAATATACCAAGTATTTCCTTTCATCTTCAGCGTTATGCTGTTTACAATGTATGATACAACAAAATGAACAAGAGTAGTTTATAGTTTTTCAACTATAAATTTTATACAAAGTGAAGCAAAAAAATTTAACTGCAAAAATAAGCACAAAGGCACATTTACCTTTTTAAACTGCAATTTTGAAACCAAATACATACATTCATTCCTTGTTCCTGTACAAGCCCTTCAAATACAAATCAACTTTATATCACTCTTCATCTCTTCTGTTTTGCAATAAAAAAAAAAAAAGACAAGACTTTCAAGGCAGTAAATGGTCAACGAAGCAGCATTCTCCTTCCTTCTTAAGAAATGTCCAGTTTCTCACAAAGAAAAGGAAATCTAGTAGCAGTCGCCTCAACAGTTGCCATGTTGTGAGATGATACATAAGGGTTAAACAGTGCGTCTCATTTAACTAAAAACTCTTATTCAAAAAAAAATATCAATATAAGAGCTTTGGTAAAGCAAGGCTGATCTTCTCAAGACATTTATACATGTCATTTCTCAAAACAGGCACAGCACATTTATATTCTTATGTAGACATAAATTTTTTCTTTGGCAATAATAATTATCTGAGAAAAGTGTAGCAAGTACAATAAGGCATACTGAATATGAAACGTATAAATGGCCCGCTTTTGAAAACACTGCAATAAAACGCCACAATGTTTCATTCAAGAACACTTCCAGTTATGACAGAATGAAACTTCTGTGACAAAGATGCACTATGGCATCCGCTATGTACATGTTTTCAATGTACATACAAATACTTAAAACAGAACACTTTTAACAGAACAATAACGTTTACCATGCCAAAGAACCGAATGAAATTGGATACATACAATGTGAGGCTGTGAATTATTAAAGCAATGTGACATTGAAACCAAAGTTCTCTAATTTATGGACAAAGATATATATATATATTGTGTGTATGAATATATACACACATAAATAAATAAATAGCAGTGCATGGACACTCCCCCTGCTGTATTCAATGAGAAGTATATGCACACATGCATTCTTTGGTGGTGTCAGATGGTAACCAAGTAAGCGCAAAAAAATTATTAGTGCAGCTGAGAAACAACAAGTCCTAAGAAACAACTTCAAGTAGTGATGTAGTGTTTTCGAATTGAACTGAAAATAGTTGTGCTTTACTGTACTCAACTGTCATGTCAATGTCCACTTTTTAAAACCTACTGCAGTTCAAGGTCTTCTCAATCCATTTCAAATCCTGTTATACATGCACTCATTCAGTATTGCCCGTACCCCATCCCGATCCCCAGCCCAAGGCCCAGGCCGAGGCTCTCTCGAAGTCCTCTGAGCTGCTCCTCGCCGAGCCTAATCTTGTCGTCCAGTTGCCTCTGCTCTACCAGTAGGGCTGCTTTCATTTTCACAAAGTGACTGTAGTCACGCATCTGTTCTGGGGTCAGGCAACATTCCAGCACTTTGCCAACCGCCTGCTCACGCCGGTCCACATGCTCCTTGAGCTCCTGAGCCTCGCCCATCTGCACCAGCAGCTGCTTCTTCTTTTCCAGAAGTTGAAGCTGTGACATGAAAGAATAAGATGTGGTAGTTGAATAAAATGCTAAGCAAATCAAACATGAAGGAGGAAGAGAGTTGTTACTCTCAAATCAGAGACAAATTTATAAAGTAATTTTCACGATACAAAAAATGAAAATTCTGTGATTAATTACTCACCCTCATGTCGTTCCAAACCTGCAAGTTCAGAACACAAATTAAGATATTTTTGACGAAATCCAAAAGCTTTCTGACCCTGCATAGACAGCAAGGCAACTGACATCTTCAAGGCCCAGGAATATAGTAAGGACATTGAAAAAATAGTCCAATAGGTAGATGTTGTAGTACTATCGAGAATGTGCATTGAAGACAGAGACATAAGAGAAGAAATTGTTGAATAAAGTCGTTATTTTGGTTATCTTTGTGCATAAAAAGTATGCTTGTAGCTTCATAAAATTATGGATGAACCACTGATATCACATGGACTATTTTAACGATGTCCTTACTACATTTTTGGCCTTAAACGTGTCAGTTGCTGTGTGTTGCAGGGTCACAAAGCTCTTAGATTTCATCAAAAACACCTTAAATTGTGTTCTGAGGTTCTTACAGGTTTGGAACGACATGAAGGTGAGTTAACATCTTTATGCCTTATATTCAAATTTTGCAGATTAGAGCTGGGCGACAATACAGTTTACATTTTGTGATGATACAAGCAATCAAGCACTTAAAGGGGTCATCGGATGCCCATTTTCCAAGTTGATATGATTCTTTAGGGTCTTAATGAAAAGTCTCTAATATACTTTGATTAAAAATTCTCAATGGTTTTGTAAAACAACACCCTTTTTACCTTGTCAAAATGAGCTCTGTAAAAATCATCTCATTCTAAGGGCTTGTTCCTTTAAATGCAAATGAGCTCTGCTCGCCCCGCCCCTCTCTTCACTCTGTGGAATGACGATCTTGTTTACTTTAGCCACATTTAGCCACGTTTAGCCGCTAAACTTCCTAACTACCATGTTATAAGGAAAGGCGATCGCAAAGATTCATAAAAAAATGCTTATACACACTTCTGCTGTAAGTGAAGCTGGATCATGAATGATTCGCGCGAACATAGACGGATATATGTAGATCGGGAGGCGCATTCCCTTCACAAACAAACGTAATCCACTGCATCTTCAGCGGCTCAGATGTCAGGAGTAAATGACCACTATGTTCATTATTACATCCAGCAACACAACACCTCAATCGCTCAATCGGAGATATTCTTGTCTAACTTACATCCCTGCTTCGGCATCGAAACATGGAAAGTTACTGGACTGTGACAGCTGGTCTGAGGTAAGAGCTCATGTCAATCATCTATCGTGGGAGCGGCCTCTGTCGGTGTGTCGGCATCTGAGAACGGCTCGATTTGAAAAAGGGGATATTATTTTTACAGATTAATTAAAAACCACTGCATGGATTTTTATCATTATAGGGTAGATTTGTACATACACTGCCAATACACATTAATGTTCAAACAACATGAAAAAGTGAACTTAGCATCCGATGACCCCTTTAAGATTGGCTATATAACATAAATTGCTGTACGTAAGTATAGACCTTGGTTAGGGTAGCATCATTCATTTTTGACAGGAAATGAGACTGTAAAGGACAGAATTACAGTGTGTTCAATGGAATGTACTGTTGTTTGACAACTCTGATTGTTTAACTGATAAAAAGAAAAACATTCCATAAACAAGAACTCCTTAGAACAGTTTTGAAAGTCGTGATTGCCTTTATACAGTGCATGCCATTGTAAAGACAGTAAGTCTTTCTCTCATAGCCTTGTTTCAATTATGCTCAATTTAATATGCCATCTAACCTGACTAAGGTCTACACTACATGTATGCAGAAAAAGTTGGATGTGGGTGATAATATAGTTTATATTTTGCGATTATATATCTCTCCTCACCCTCTCGTGGTGGCCAGTCTCTGGGTTCACACAGTCCAGTGCGCTTTCTACTCGGATCAGTCTTCCAGAAAGAGACAACAGCAGGCTGGTCACTTTGTCTAGGTCACCGATGAACATACGGTACTTGTCCACCTCGTTGGGCTTGCAGATAGCGAGCACCAGGCTCTCTACCTCCTCTCCCAGCTGAGCGTTGGCACGAATATCCTCTTGCAGGCCCCTCTGTGCCTCACGCAGGACGCCCAGCTTTTTACGAAGGCTCTCCATCAGCTGCCTCTGTAAGTGTAAACATTTACTATGAGAAGTGGCATATAAACTACTTGTTTTTTATTTCAGATAAAGAAAGAAACCTAACAAAATTCTACTTTGCTGTTTTCAACCTAATAATAATAAAAAAATGTTTTTTTGAGCAGTAAATTAGAATATTCAAATGATTTCTGAAGGATCATGTGACTGGAGTAATGATGCTAAAATTCAGCTTTGAAATCACAGGAATAAATTATATTTCAAAATATATTCAAACAAAACAGTTATTTTAAGTAGTAAAATATTTCAAAATTGTACTGTTTTTGCTGTTCTTTGGATCAAATAATTGCAGGCTTGGTGAGCATAAGAGACTTCTTAAAAAAAAAAAAAACATTAAAAATCTTACTGTGCAAAAACTTTTGACTGGTGTATACACTGTTAAAAAATTTGGGGGCAGTAGTTTGTGGTGTATTAATTTAAGAACATTTAATCAACAAGGACAAATTAAACTGATCAAAACTGACCGTAATGTTACAAAAGAAACATGTTTTATTTCAAATAAATGCTGTTCACAGAACTTTATATTTATAAAAGAATCCTGAAAAAATGTATCATAGTTTCCACAAAAATAATAAACAACACAACTGTTTTCAGCATTGATAATATGAAATATTACTTAAGAACCATATCAGAATTTTAGCATGATTTGTAGAAGATCATGTGACACTGAAGACTGGATTACAAAGCATGAATATAAATATACCTTATAATTTAGCTCTTCCTCCTCCTCTTTCCTCTCTGAGATCTCTCGAATCCTGGCAAGAAGTTGTGGGTTGTCAGCTGATATGTCATAACAGGTCGATCGTGAGACTTGTGCTGTGGATGTTCCCAGTCTAGATGCCCTAGGAAAGAGTCATGGATAATTCAGAAGCAAAATAATGGAGATAAAGGTGGATGCACTGTACCAATCTGTCCTGATATAATAGAATACATTTAAAAAAGCATGTACTACTTTGAAACAATTTTCACTTAGAAAGAGCTAGTAAAAATAATTACAAAGAAAGGGCAAGTAACACATTCATTAAAACAAAGATTGAGGCAGAAAGACTGAAATAGTATTTTATTGGCGTACCTCTCTAGTGTTCCTCCGCTGATTAGCTGGCCTCCTCTCCATCCCTCTCCACCCATCTCTGTATTTACACTATGTGGAAATAACTCCCCTATCAGCTCTTTCCTAGATAAACCATAATCATCCTCTAGAATGGACTCCACCAAAGCACCCCTCTGCCCTCTATTATTTCTCGCTGATGGAGCCCCTTCCTCAGGCATGTTGTCAATGTCTGTCTCCAGCACCATAACTGGTCGAGCAAAACCCTGCATCTCCATCCTGTCCTCTCCCTCCCTCCTGTCAATTTCTCCTACTCGCTCATTCTCATTGATCTCATCTATGTCTGTCTCCAGAGGCTGGTTTCCATCTTCAACACTGTTGGGACTGCAGGATGAAATAAGCTGGTTTTTGTGTGCTGTTCCAGGGAAGCCTGCTTGATGGGGCTGCAGGTGGAAGTTGTTCATGGAGAAGTAGGATTCGGGACACACGGGTCCAGCGGACAAACTGTTCTCTGGGACTTCATAAGACCTGGTAGTGCCCTGTGCAGTGTAGTGAGGACTGGGCCGGTTCCACTCAGCTCGATGCTCAGGGAAGATGGGCTTCACCAGTGTGACTCTAGGATCATCGGACACTGCAGCATTATGGACTGGTATTCTGAAATAAAGCAGACATTAAGGTAATCTTTTCGAAAGTACATTAAAAATGTAATTCATTCACTTCCAAAATTCACATTAAAGACATTTACAGTTGGAGTCAAAAGTTTACATACACCTTGCGGAATGTGCAAATTGTTAATTATTTTACCAAAATAAGACGGATTATACAAAATGCATGTTATTTTTTATTTAGTACTGACCTGACATGATACTTCACATAAATGATGTTTACATATAGTCCACAAGAGAAAATAATAGTTGAATTTATTAAAATGACCCCATTCAAAAGTTTACGAAAATTTTTGAAATTTGAAGATCAGGGTAAATTTGGCTAAATTTTGACTTTGTTTGTCATCTGGGAAACATGCAAGTATCTTCTGTAGCTTCTGAAGGGCAGTACTAAATTGAAAAAAATATGATATTTAGGCAAAAAAAAAAGAAAAATGTGCACATCTTCACAAAAAACAAAAGTTTTCACACCCGGCCCTTGCATTATTTTTCCTTCGGAAGTTTCACTGAAGTTGCATATGAGTCCCTCAGTTGTTCTCAGTGTGAAAAGATGGATCTCAAAATCATACAGTCATTGTTGGAAAGGGTTCAAATACACAAAAATGCTGAAAAACCAGAACAAGAATTAGTGGGACCAGAAGGATTTTTCTGAAGAACAGCAGGCAGTTTAACTGTTCAGGACAAACAAGGGACTCATGAACAACTATCACTAAACAAAAAAACACAGCTGTGGATCATTCATCAACAACACAGTATTAAGAATCAAGCTTATGTAAACTTTTGAACGGAGTAGTTTTTATAAATTCAACTATTATTTCTCTTGTGGACTATATGTAAATGTCTTTTATGTGAAAGATCTTATTCAGGTCAGTACTAAATAAAAAATAACATGCATTTTGTATGATCCCTCTTATGTAAGGTTTATGTAAACTTTTGACCTCAACTGTATTTAAGCTATACGGATAATATATTTTTACTTTTTATTGAATGGTTACACCACATACATTTTTTTGCAGTCATTAAATGTGAAGTTTGTTATGAAATCAACATTAACACCATGAATAAGTATTACACGTCATACGTGTGTGTTGGATGGTATATTTTACCTTTTGCGTGGCTCAGGCTGTGGCAAAGGCTGATGAAGTTCTCTCCTCATGTCTCTCTCTCTCGGGGGCAGGGCTACAGGTTTAAAGGCCCGACGTGTAAAAGCAGGGCTCGGGGGAGCCACAGAATACTCTTGACTGCAGTAGTGATGGCTCTCTGAGAACTCCCTCGGAGGAAGACTATAGGAGCGTTGACGTGTTATTTCAGGCACACTGGGAGGCTGGGATGTGGACGGCTGTGGTCGAGGTGGAGATGAAGAAGGAGAGGAATAGAGTGGCGGGGTGGAGAAGAGGTTATGGTGGGATGCCCGTCTCTTGTGGAACTGATCCCATTTCGGGGGCGGTGGACGGGGAGGCGGAGGCCCTTTTTTCTTTTTTACCTCACCTACACATACTCCATTCTCATCCAGGTCACCAAGAGTGGACGCACGCATTCTGCTTGGTGCGACGTTGGTCTGATTATGAAAATTTTGTGTGTCCACACGAAGGTCATTTTCTGACATAGCACGGTTTCTAAGGGGTGTAAACAGATGCTCCTCAGTGCGTCCTCCTGTAATTCTGTTGCCACCTTGACCCATGAAGCTAGGAACAGCAGCACCCTCTGCTGTCTTGGAGTTTCTCCTACACCTTGAGTAGTCCCTGTGAAAAAAGAAATGTTTTATAATACTTTTTATAAGCAGAGCTGGGTATATTATTTACAAATTGTAATGTGACTAATTCCAAATTACATGACTAAAATAGTAAATTAGTAACTTAATCCATATATAGTTAGTAACGTAATCCATTACATTACACATTTTTGGTAATATAATCAGACTACTTTTAGATTTCTTTTGACCTTGATCTTGAACCATATTGACATTAAAATACAAACAGTAAGAAAATATATTCTATTTGTTGTTATTAACAAAAATGAACTATATTAAACATTACGTTACATAAGGTTTCCCAAATTGGTATTTGTGAAAGAACTACAGGGACTTACGAGTTTAACGAAAAGCTAGTAATTAATTAAAAAAAAAATGTTAAATTAAAATAAATACATTTAAAATCAACTGAAATATATATATAAAAATATATAAAAATATTTATTTTAAAATATCAGGTACTTCAAGTAAGTATATTAGGTGAAAGAGTTCAAAAAACATTTTTTGTGCATTTTGATATGTTCGAAAGACAAAAACCTTCCAAAGACATAGAAATACATGGTTAACCTACAGTGATTATTTTAAATTAAAATCAATGTGCTCATCAGAAGTTGATACAATGTTGAAATACTACTTAAATCTGAAATTATGCGATTAAAATAAAAGCATCCAAAATAAAAGTTTTTGTTTACATAATATACGTGTATGTACTGTGTATATTTATTATGTATATATAAATACACACACACATGCATGGATATATTTAAGAAAAATATGTTAAGTTTATACATTAAATATATTTTTATATAATATTAATTATATCAATAAAAATATATACATATAAATACATGTGTGTGTGTGTGTATTTATATATACATAATAAATATACACAGTACACACATATATTACGTAAACAAAAACTTTTATTTTTGATGTGATTAATTGTGATTATTCATTGCACAGCACTATTTGTCAATAACCATAGGTAAACAAGTGAAACACATGCAAAATATGACAATAACAGTAAGTAAATCTGAAATCTTAACAGAACAGAAATCTTACCTCTCTGTTAAGCTGAAATTTCTGTTTAGTTTTTTTGCTTGTTCCTGTTCCTGAATAGGATGGGCCTGTAAAATATATTTGCCATATATATATATATATATATAAATGTAATCTATAAATAAATAACAATAAATAATATATAGTTAAAAAATAATAACAGAAAAATGTATTTGGTGTAGTAGATTTTTACCCAAACCTACTACTAAAAAAAAGCAACTAGGTAAACAGAGATTAAAAAAAAACAAACAAACAAAAAAAAAACACTATACTGGGGACTTCCGTAACTTCATACCTTTTCACTTGTCTGCTGATCTGTTATTTATCATGTGGTGCATCTGAAACAACCTACTGTAGTTGTTCTTAAAACCCTAGTAAAAAAAAAATCTTAAGAAACCATACAAATACCAGTTCATTCCCACTGTTGTTGTGCTAACCATCTATAGCCCTGATTTTTAAAAGCACACCATGAGCAAAATATCTCTTAACTGCCAAAATAACTGATACAGTTCAAAAACATTCTGTTCTGAGAACTGTAAGGGGAGTCAGTACAGTAATATCTCTGATTCTCATCCAGAGGATATGGGCTTGATTTCACCACAAAGAAAATTCCCCCCTTGAATTCACCTAAATTTGCCCTCATGGATTGATAAAGGTCTATCTTAACTCACTGAAGGACTAAAAATGGCTCAGAGATCAGTTAGATTATCAATTCATGTTTAAAGACACTTTTAAAAACCAAAGGACATGTATTAAGACTAGTGATTAATGAGATAGAATAAATATTCAATCTTCCTGTTGTATTAAAGCCAGTTCATGTTTTTTATACAGTTCTGGCCAACATTTGGCCTTTTGGGACTCTGAGAAAGCCCAATTTCAACATATCCAGCATGAATGCTAATATTAAAATAAGTCTGCACTAAAGATGGAAAACAACTGTCTTATTCCCATCTATATGGCATTAAACCAAAGAGTCTTAAAATAATAGCTCAAGCAGAGAATAAACAGTTTCATCCTTATTCAATTCTAACAGTGTGCATGCAGATCAATGCACAAAGATATATAATATTTTACAGATAACAATTCTTCTGGCTCAGTGCATTTTAAAATAAATGCTTAGGAACTAAACCACAAATACACCCCATTCACAATAAGGCAGGCTGTTTTCAATTCAAAACTATTTAACTAAAATCAAAAGTAGTTCAATAGCTTTACAAAATGTCTCATCCTAAGAGCCTAGAATTGTAAATAACCACAAAAAAGAAAGGAAATCACACCCTCTTTTGTAATCAAGAAGCGGTGTTTGATTTCCAACTCTATTCATGTTCAAGCTATTCATTATTAGCTAATGTACAGGCTATTCATTATGAATTTATGATTGAACTGCAAGAGGGAAGCTTTACTCTTACTCACATAAATAATTTAATAACAAATGTCCCTATGTTGTAAAGATATGCAGTTGAAGTCAAAAGTTTACATACACCTTGCAGAATCTGCAAAATGTCAATTATTTTACCAAAATAAGAGGGATCATACAAAATGTGTATTATTTTTTATTTAGTATTGACCTGAATAAGATACTTAACAGAAAAGATGTTTACATATAGTCCACAAGAAAAAAATAATAGTTGAACTTATAAAAATGACCCGTTCAAAAGTTTACATACACTTGATTTTTAATACTGTGTTATTACCTGAATGATCCACAGCTGTTTTTTTTCCAGTGATCGTTGTTCACGAGTCCCTTGTTTGTCCTGAACAGTTAAACTGCCTGCTGTTCTTAGAAAAATCCTTCAGGTCCCACAAATTGTTTGTTTTTTCAGCATTTTTGTGTATTTAAACCGTTTCAAACAATGACTGTATGATTTTGAGGTCCATATTTTCACACTGAGGAGAACTGAGGCACTCATATGCAACTATTACAGAAGGTTCAAACACGCACTGATGCTTCAGGAGAAAACATGACGCATTTAGAGCCGGGGGTGAAAACTTTTAAATAAAATTAAGATTTGTATGTGATTCTTATTTTGCCTAAATATCATATTATTTAATTAAGTACTGCCCTTCAGAAGCTACAGATTCTTATGTGTTTCCCAGAAGACAAAAGAAGTTAAATTTACCCTGATCTTTAAATTCTAAAAGTTTTCACCCCCCGGCTGTTAATGAATTGTTTCTCCTTCTGGATCTTCAGTGAAGAATTTGTGGGACCTGAAAGATTTTTCTGAAGAACAGTGGGCAGTTTAACTGTTCAGGACAAACAAGGGACTCATGAACAACTATCACTAAACAAACAGCTGTGGATCATTCAGGTAACAACACAGTATTAAGAATCAAGTGTATGTAAACTTTTGAACGGGGTCATTTTTATAAATTCAACTATTATTTTCTCTTGTGGACTATATATAAACATCTTTTATGTGAAATATCTTATTCAGGTCAGTACTGCATAAATAATAACATGGATTTTGTATGATCCCTCTTATTTTGGTAAAATAATTAACATTTTGCAGATTCTGCAAGGTGTATGTAAACTTTTGACTTCAACTGTATATAGTGCATACTATGATGTTTGCATCCATAAGGTATTTCCCCCAGTAATTGTACTGCTATGTGGTTAATATCTGCTACATGGTTCTTACAAGAATCACTTGACTGAAGATATACAGCTGCCTAATGTTTTTGCCTCAAACATGATTCGGCAGACCCCTGGAGGTCCATGAAGGTACTATCTGCTTGACAGTACAGTGGAATACTAAACCCAGGACATTGCAAAGTATTTAAAAGCAGGTAAATAGCTACACCAACACTAACTCAGTATAATGCAACAATGTTTGATATAGTGGTACTCAGAAAGTACCACTTGCCTCAGAGGCTGGACCAGCAAAGCTTGACAATCCCTGTTTTAGACAATGGACAATGCTAAATTCCCAGTCTTACCTCAGCTGGGGTGTAGCTCCTGGACTTGTAGGGTGGATTTACATTGTAGTCATCATACTGATTGTGCTGGGTGGTCACTGGGTGGAACGCTGAGCAAGGCTTTTGGATGTTGGCGGTAGAGTTGGTATAGAAATTCTCAGAGGACTGCAGAGAGGAAGGAACCTGAGGACTGGGCGGCTGTTTCCGACAGGCTTCGTGATATAGAGACTGAGGAACTTGTTCTTGTTCTCTCTGCAGCAATCTTTGCCTGTCTTCCCAGTCCTTCACCCTTTGTTGCTCTTTTTCCCTCTCTTTTCTTAATCTTTCCTTCTCCCTCTCTTGTTCTCTAAGGTTCTCTTGCTCTTTGATTCTCTCCTGCTCTCTTTCTTTCTCCTGCTCTCTCTCGATTAGTCTCTCCCTTAATTTTTCTTGGTCTTGATGGGTTAACTGTCTCCCAGTGTCCAGTGAGTTGACGTAGGGCACATCTTGATACGAAAACCTCCTCCGGCCCAGGTTAGTAGGTATTTCGAGAGGTTCAGGTGAGGATGGATAGTTCAGTCTACATGGCTTGTCAAATCTCTGATTTCGAATTGTCAAGCTTGACAAGTTTGTTACAGACTGACTCAACTTTCTGCTAGTCTCTTCAAAAAACCTTCTGCGGTCTGCAAAGGGAGGAATATCACACTCGTCCGATCGACCTAAGCGACTACTGGAGGAACCTGCCCTCCCTCTTGTTGATCCCATTTTTCCAGACCATGTCTGTCCGGTTGCCTCATTTCTGTTACTCTCAGAGAGTTCACTTTCTGGTTGAAGCTTGTATTCTGGTGTCCAACGCCATCGGCGTGGTTTACCTGCAGGCGCTATCTCCTCCACGACATGCACACACACTTGTCTAGGATGTTGAGGGATCTGGGTTTGGGTCTGAGGTGTCTGAAGGCATGCAGCCCTGGTTCTGGAATGCTCCTCAACTTGTATTGTATCAAGAACTTGTTGAGGTATCTGTTTGGGTATTTGCATGGAGGCAGCTGGAGGACTGGTGGGAGGACTTGAGAGGTTTTGGGGTTTGGGTTGATGGTACTCTGGAGGATCTACTGCCTCCATGTTGAGATCTGCAACCTCTTCTTCCACAGTCTCCTCACCACAAGGGTTTCTACTCTTCTGCAGCTGGGCCTTCTTCCTCTGGATTTCATTTCTGAGGTTTGTAGCAAAGCGCTCACTTCTACGACGCGACTTGGAGTTACGGAATTGACGTTTCTGTGACTGCTTTGTGATACTGCCATCGTCCACCCTTGCTTCTCCTCCGTTCTCATTCAGGTGAGTGTCCACACACATGTTAGCACCTACAGATCCAAGGTTCTTCTCACTGGTTTGAGAGTTAACGGTGGATAATCCATTCTCCATGGGATTTCCAGAGACATTAATAGGCTGCCCCCAAATATTCTGTCCAGAATCGAGAGGATCCTCCTCTAACCTGGGATCCTCAAGTTCCGAAGTTGCAACCGAACCAGGTGTGGAACATCTACTTGCTTCCCACTTGCCCTGGGACGTATTTGGACTAGTATCACTCACATAAAGAGGTGACTGTGACCACTGGCAAGTTGGAGATGCACAATCACTTTTGTTGCCAGAAAAATCCATCATACACAACTGAGAAGCTAAAAGTTTCTCAGGTGCGCTGTGCCTGTGCATTGCCGACTGGAGATTACGTTCCGGTTGGAGTTGGGTATCAAAGTTCTCATCCCTATTCCTTTGTGAAAAGGGACTGAGAGGAGGCGTAGACACTGCCACAGATTCTGAATATTGTTTTTTCTCACATTCAGTTGCCTTGCTATCTCCATTAGATTCTCTCTTTGAGTTAAAGGTGTAATAAGGTTCACTGGTGCATCCTTTATGTTCTTGTTCATCGGCTTGTGTTCCATTCAAATAAACACTTCCAGTCAGAACATCCTGGATTTGAGATTGATCTTCAACCATGCCTACAGGGATGCCTACAGGAGCAGACACACAGCGTTTATCTGTTGCTTGGCCTCTGGTAGCCCTAAAACTGTCCTTCCTCATGGGTGGCTGTGGCGGCACACAGTGTTCCTCCTCGCAGCTGTAGGACGACGGTCGCACTTTAGCACCTTGGAGTATCTTGGAGTGTTCATGCTCATCCTGTTGGGTTCCATGGCCACTGGGAGCACAATGCTGGCCTCCGTCTGGATACCTGCAGGAAGAAGCAAAACCCTGGAGAAGACTGTCCATAGAGTTGGTATCCTCAGGCTTGACGGGGACGGTGTAATCAGATGTGTTTGAGCTGGCTGAGAATGAGCTGTAAGCGGAGTCACGTTTGTTGTTGAAGATGACCGGATCGATGGGAGAGAGCTGACTGTCATAGTAACCCTGGTTGGGAGGATTCTCCAGACTCTCCATACTTCCTATTGAGCTACTGCGATCTGTGCTGTAGTGCCTGGAGATATGGCCCCACTGCATGGACAGCTCACTGCACAACCAAACAGAAGTGGACCAAGTTAGATGATGTGACAGACTGCCTACAAAAAGTATCAATTTACATTATTTAATGCCAGCTTGGAATTTCAGTATCAAATTATGAAGTACTGAAAAGCTTCCTGAAAGTCTACAAAGTGTCTCTCTTCACACTAATAATGCAAGATATCAGTAGCTTTATTGAAGTATTTTGAAGTTACAACTATTCAATAAAAAGAAAAAGAAAAAGAATTACATTCAAAAAAAAAAAAAAAACTATTTAATAAAAAGAACTAAAAACAATGTACACTACCAGTCAAAAGTTTTTGAACAGTAAGATTTTTTTATGTTTTTTAAAGAAGTCTCTTATGCGTTTATTTGATCCAAACTTCAGCAAAAACATACAATTTTGAAATATTTTTACTATTTAAAATAATTGTTTTCTAGGTGAATATATTTTAAAATGTAATTTATTCCTGTGATTTCAGAGCTGAATTTTTAGCATCATTGCTCCAGTCACAGGATCCTTCAGAAATCATTCTAATATTCTGATTTTCTGCTCAAAAAACATTTATTATTAGTATGTTGAAAACAGCTGAGTAGAATTTTCTTTGAGTTTTCTTTGATGAATAGAAAGTTCAGAAGAACAGTATTTATCTGAAATGGAAATCTTTTGGAACATTATTAATGTCTTTATCATCACTTTTGATTAATTTAAAGCATCCTTGCTAAATAAAAGTATTAATTTCTATAATTTATTTTCCAAAAAAATAAAAAAATAAAAATACTGACTCCAAGCTTTTAAATGGTATAGTGCATAATGTTACAAAAGCTTTTTATTTTAGATAAATGCTGGTCTTTATATTCAAAGAATCCTGAAAAAGTTGTACTCAACTGTTTTAAATATTGATGATAATAATAATCATAATAATGTTTCTTGAACAGCAAATCAGCATATTAGAATGATTTCTGAAGGATCATGTGACACTGAAGACTGGAGTAATGATGCTGAAAATTTAGCTTTCATCACAGGAATAAATTACATTTTAAAATATATTCAAATAGAATACATTATAAAGAGTAAAAATGTTGCACAATATTACTGCTTTTGCTGTATTTTGGATCAAATAAATGCAGGCTTGGTGAGCAGAAAAAAAAAACTATTGACTTGTGACTTCTCTGAAAAGACACTTAGTTACACTTAACTATTTGTCTCTATCAGTTTAAAATAAAATAGTGATAAAATTCATGATAATAATAATAATAATAATAATCATCATCATCATCATCATTTGTGTTACAGGTGTTGTGATAAGATTTCAGTGGAAAGACACTAAAAACCAAGTCCCCCAAAAACAAACATTGAATGTTGAAGTTGAAAGTTAAAGATTAGTCCCTCAAGACAATGCCATGTTTTGTACTACAGGTTTTCTTGTGTGTTTTGATCACTTTGCTGGTGATCTGTGAAGAATGTCTGAGTCATACGTCTGAAAATAGTGGTGGTATCCGGTAAGCCACATGTTGACATAAGACATGAGATCACCAGCTTCCTCTCTGATTGTTTTCCTTGTGAAATATGCTGGAAGCAAAATTCCCTAATTCAACAATGAGATCTATCTCTCTCTCTCTCGCTCCCGTGAACACACAAAGATCTGTTAAAGCTATTAGCGTATTGTACATGTTTCAAATTATATCTAGATAAATCTAAAACACTGAAATGCTAAAAAGAAATGAATCATCATGAGGGATGTTTACTTGAATACGTCAACTGAATAATGGCGTTTATACCAACCTATTGTCACCTCCGGAGTGCCACGGTACACTGAGAGGTGTGAAGTGGAGCTGCATAGCCGGGGGGCCATCTGAGGGGTCACCAGTGCCCGTAGTGCAGGGTGCCTCAGTCAGCTTTGCCAGGTGCCAAGAGTGGGGACGGATCACTGGCACACTGCGCCTACTCGAAGAACAGAGACATAAGCGAACATGAAGTCATAACATCACTCTAATATTCCTAAGTACCAATTACTGACAAACAGCAAACCACAATCAGGAAACCACAGCATTCAAGATTAAGGACAAGACCCTGTAATCCAAAGCAGTGTCAGTCTTGACAAACACATACAGGAATCAAGGGAAATCTGTTTGGCTTTGCCATCTGGAACTCTTTCATACCTGCCATCCACTGGATTCTGAAATGGCTGACTGAGGTTCTTTCTAAGGTATCTACGGCGAAATAACGGCCAATTCATTTATAAAATAGGAGCATTAAATGGAACAAGGCCCAGATTCCAGGTACATCCCATCATTCCCATTGACAGGAGTACAGTATTTCCAAACATTCCAGATGGCAATAACAATCCCCAGGGAACAATGGTTTTTAAGGGCTTATGATTTAACTAATAATAATAATAATTTAAGTGTTTCCACAAGAGGCCAGATAAGAAAAGAAGTGAGAAATATCCAAAAATGCAATATATAAGGAAAAAAATATATATATTGTTGTCATTATACACTACCATTCAAACATTTCAGATAAGTATGTTTTTTTAATGTTATTGAAAGAAGTCTCTTACACTCACAACATTTTTAAATAAAAAAAAAAAAATTTTTTAACAATTTGAAAACTTTATTTTATCACATGTCAACAGGCATTACTCATACAGTGTCACATGATCCTTTAGAAATCAATTTGTGCTCAATAAACATTTCTTATTTTTATTAATGTCGAAAACAGTTGTGCTGCTTCACATTTTTGTGAAAACCAAAATTTAGTTTTTTTTTCAGGATTCTTTTTCTGAAAAGTAAGCTCAGAAGCTCTGCATTTATTTGAAATAGAAATCATCTGATATCATACGTTTTTACTACTACTTTTGATCAATGTACTGCATCCTTGCTGAATAAAAGTAATATTTTAATAATTTTACTAATATCAAACTTTTTAATGGTTATGTTGAATGTTTATATAAATTTCAAACACTTCTAAAACAAACAACGATATCTGTCTTGACTTAATTTAGCTGCTTAATGGCTGTTCTCAGAGTGTGGTTATTGTAAGCAAGCAGAAGAATATTTATTGTAATACAACAAATTAATACAAATTAAAGTGTTTAAAACATGTTATTGCCACACATGACATTTGGGAAAAACATCAACACAGAGGCACGTCAGAATCAAAATAGGTCCCTTTCATAAACCCATGAACAAACGTAATTAATATTTAATTCTGATCACTTTTGCAATATCAAGGAAATTCAAGATTTCTCAAGACAGCTCATAACTATCGTCATCCTCATCCAATAAAACTTACAATCTAATATAAAACATTAAACTTGCAACAAGCTCCTGATCTTAGGCTCCGTAAGCACAACTATTTAAAGGCAAAACACAGTGCACTTCGTGAAAAAAATTAGTTCTGACTCTACACTCAGATTTAGAAAGAAGCATGTAAAATTACCTAAGGAGTCAAAATTTTAAAAACAAACACTCTGAATAAATTTCCCTCAACTTCAGTTGTTACTGCAATTTGCCTTACCACAGTAGTACAGTTCCAGTAAAATACACCACCAGAAACAGAAACCAGGTTGAAACTGCTAGCGGTATGACCTCCACTTAAGGTTTTCTGCACAGTACGAAATGTCTTGAGATACTCACAACACTTCAGACAACTCCAGATGTTCTCAAAGTAAGAAATATTCTGAGATGAATCCAATCCAAGATTATTCAGCTTTAGGCTCAAGGTGAAGTTCAAGTCTAAACCATCACTAGATGCTTCGAGTCTGTGTCGGCTGTGAGTGGTCAGTCTTTATCAGGACCCTAACGGCTTCAGCACTCACATGAGTGAAGGTTGGTGGTCATTTAGCTGTAATGAGGCAGCCTGAGGCTCTGACCAGATTCCTAGTCCAGGAAAAAATTAACAGACAAACACTCCCCCCACTTCCCCTCTCAAACAGCAGCTCTCGCTCTCTCTCTCTCTCTCTCTCTCTCTCTCTCAATATTTCAAGTCACAACTGAAGACCAAACATTCAGTCCACTAAAGGCATATTCTCTCTCTCGCTCACACATACAACCTCCCACTCACTCGCTCTAATGACATTAGGGGGAGAGGAAGCGGTGCTCAGACGAAGAGGAAACTATGTTTGGGGGAGATAAAGCGGCAAGCCACTGCTAAAATAATACCTAGCATTCTCTCCTATTATTGTTTGAATGGGGGAAAAATGTGAGGGCCGCTTCCTGTCTCCCTGGGAGAGCAGTCAATTTCGGCCAGTAGTGGTGAGAGAGTGAGGGGGGTAGAGAGAGAGAGAGAGAGAGAGAGAGAGAGAGAGAGAGAGAGAGAGAGAGAGAGAGAGCAGGAAGATGCACTGTATGTGAAAAAAGGGAAACAAATTGGTTGAACAAGACGAAATGATTGAAACGGTGCATTGTTGCTGGGGCATGAGGCCAGGTACATGTATTCTTGCTCTTTTCAGTAGTGAAGAAAGCACAACAATGCAAAGCACAGTGTGCGTTTTGTTATTCCAGCAACTGACTGAAAGAGAGAGAATAAAATGAAGTTTAACTCACATCAGCTGTGCCTAATAAACAGCTTTTCCTGCTCTAATCAGAAGGGCTGATGAAAGTCAGAATGGGGTCAGTCTGATAAACAACTACAACACTGACAATACAAGAAAAACCCAACAATCATGCGTAGGACAAATTACAATGGTGCACAACCTCCCACTAATGGGCGGTTTAACGGCTTCAGTTGAAACCGTTAAAGGAAAAGTCCAATTCTAGAACAAAAATTAACAGATAATGTACTCACCCCCTTGTCATCCAAGAAGTTCATGTCTTTCTTTCTTTAGCCATAAAGAAGTTTTTTGAGTTAAACATCTTAGGATTTTTCTCCATATAATGGACTGATATGGTAAAATACAGTTAAAATGCGGCTTCAAACGAAGTTGAGGGAGAACATGAGATGGGAGTTTTCTCGACATACTCTAACTGCACATGAACCGCAAAGCGTTTGAAATTAAAAAGTATATAAATTGTATTGTTTTTATGAAAATAACTGATCACTTCGCTAGATAAGACCCTTCTTCCTCGGCTGGGATTGTTTACAACCGCATTAGGATTGTTTGAAGCCGCATCTAAACTGCATTTTGGAAGTTCAAAATCGGGGCACCATATCAGTCCATTATATGGAGAAAAATCCTAAAATGTTTCCGTCAAAAAACAATTTCTTTATGGCTGAAGAAAGAAAGACATGAACATCTTGGATGACAAGGGGTGAGGACATTATCTGTCAATTTTTGTTCTGGAAGTGGATTTCTCCTTTAACACAGGAAATATGAAAACTGTTTTATTTAAACAATCTGAAATATGGAGTGTGTACTGTATATGATGTTAACTGTGACAAGATGATTGACCACTATACAGTGACAGGATGTCCTTCTACACTGCTACACACTCAAAAGTATGTACTTCACAAAAAGAGAACATACTTTTAGACCATAGCAGTCAGCAAATTCGGACGAAGCATATCTTTGACACCACAAATTTGAGGTCAGTACTCCACAAGTGTGTGGAACATTATTAAAACCGGCCTCAACGCTGGGTTTAAAAAGCCATTAACCAAGAGTTAAGCCCATAAGTGACACCATTTCAAAATCATCATGCGTACTGTGTTTTCGCAATGCTAGCATGTTGAATTTACTTTTCCTTTATAGTAACTGAGATTGTCGGTGATAGCAAAGAAGGGTGGTTAAACCACAAACTGATAATATCTTGAGGTGTGATGTCACTGGTTATTGTAAGAAACACTAGTGACACACATGAGTCAGTAGTACTGCATGCTGTGCTCTGGTCAAAGATCCTTCCTCTGTTTTTTGTTTTTTCACACCAACACACACAATTAGTCTGTCAGAAGTCCTCTCTGTCTTACTGTAGGGGATACATAACGTACCATGTCCATATCTAATTAATGGGGCTGCACGATTATGACAAAAATCATAATTGTCGATTATTCCCTTGAAACTGTAATTGCGATTATTAATTTAGATGATCACAATTTAAGTTTTGAATAGCTTTATACCAATGTTTAAAGCACTGCATGCCACCTTTTGATATATAGTTTGATATATAGTTTAAAAATGTAAAAATTAATCATTTATCATTTCATTTATTTTCTTTGTGCTAACAAAGTACAAAACTGTTTTCAAAGTGCTAGTGCTACTATGTATTTTTAAACTTTGTACAATGTTTCATACGTATATTTGTCCCTAAATCAAATGGACCTTTCACCTCAAAACAGCTATTAGTTTCAGGCCTATATAAATTATATGTGACAAGGTAAAATAAATAAAATAAAATAAAATAAAATAAAATAAACGCACACACAGACACGCACACCTCTTCACTTTCAATCCATGCAATCAGCATCATTTGTTCTCTGGTTGCCCGCTTCCCGAAAACAGCAAGCGAGACGCACAGGCTGCATTCCACGTAATCACCCAGGCTTTTACCAATACGGCCACAACGAAAAAGCCAGTCCAGGAAGGGAGCAGTCATAAGCTGGGCTCTCCAGCACAATAGCTTGTTTGTTGTTTTGGATTCTCTTTCACTCTGATTTTAAAGTACTTTTTAAGGGGAAAGAATGCATGTAAAAATGCATCTCGGCCTAGAAGCTTATCAGCCACATCAAACCCTTCCTAGCTATTTTAGACAGAAAAACAAAGCAGAGAGATGTGCCAGGCCATGACCGCAGTGCCCTATTAAGCACAACATCATAAAGTTAATGAACAAAAACTATGGAATCTGTCAACTAAGTCTTAACAAAAATTTCAACAACAGATGTTAAACAGCAGTTCACAAAGGCTTCAACGTTTACACCAATGATAACACCACATTTTGTTTACACTTTCCCTGGCAACTGAACAGAAGTTAATCTAACTGATGGCCTACATCTTGTCTGCATGTCCATATCACAGAATGGCTTTACCATGATTAGAGAAGGCGAATTAACTAGTGTGGCGCTCTGGGCTACTAGGCCTGATATGCCATTTCGATATGCACAGTCTCACCGTAATGCAGTCCCAAAGGACAAGCCCACACATGGACAACTGTCTGGATTGACCACCTGACACATTCCATGAATAGAAACATATCTTCTTTGTTCAATACCATTGAAATATAAGTATATACATACCACTGAAATACAAGACTCAAACAGAACTCACTAATTTTATATACCAATTTCAGACAACATTGATTTTTGCTGGATATTTAATTGTGCATGCTCATTTTATCTATTTTAAGTGAGTATTATATGACAGCAAAGGAAAAGTCCAATAATTTAAAAACACTAATAATTTATTAACAGATAAATGCCAAGTTCTGTCATGAAACTCTAGATGGCGCAAGCTGATGGGTCCTTAACGCAAACTGATGATATTCACAGCATTAAATTACATGTCACAAGCTGATTGGTTCATGTTACATACACAGCCAATGAGCTTGCTGCTTTACATTTAAATAATGGCTGGTTAGCATTCACTAGAGCATTTCGCAGCACGCTTTCAGAGTTCTTCTGAAACCCTCCACCTCCCTAGCTCCACCTGTATAGATCTGCTACGGGTTATTACATATGCTACTTGTGCAGCAGCAGTATGTTTTAAACAGTATTAAACGGTATCAACGTTTGTATTGGCAGTAGCAAGTTCCTGTACTTGCTTTGCAGTAGCAATAACCAACAGCAGCAGTGTAGCAGATCTATTCATGCATACCTAATATATACTACACATGTACAGAAATTCTTCCTGTGCACATTTTTTAAGCAAAACACAACAAACTATAAATTCTGTGCATACAGGTTTGATTAAAAAAAAAAAAAAAAAAACCTTGATATAGACTATACAGTGTATACACCATACAGTGAGGTTGGCATGTTGAAGGTTTTGGAATCTGAAAGGTCTTCGAGTTTTGTTCCTAATATGTGGAAAGTCAGGAGGGGGGGGTTGGTGGTCTTGGGAATGTAAGGAATGTCCATTGTTTTGGCATTGAGTCTCCTTTGTTCTTTCTTGTTCCTTAGCGCAGCGGGCAGGGTCTTACCGTGAGACTGCTTTTTCTAGAAGCTTCCTGAGTTTGCTGTCTCTGTCTTTCATAACTCTCCCGCACGGCCTCTCCAAACCACAAGATCGTAAACTCATAGAGTGAAGTGCAACTGGGGTTTCTCCCAGAGGGACCAGGCAACCTTTGATAGATGATGACTGAAGTGGCTCTCCACACTTTATTTCCTCATGAGAGCAGTGGTGCTTACAGTTTTAATATCAGCATTTGGCCAGTTGGCTTCTTACAGTAGATTACAACCGCTGGTTCCTGTAATGTGAATTGCACATGGCTTAATGTGTCATTTATTAACTTCTCTTTTTCTATTTAAACTCCACCAAAAATGCTGAGACATGGAAAATTGGTAATGATGAAATATAATATGCGTAATTTATCACATTCTTTCTTATCCCAATAGTGTGAACAATCTGGTACTTTCAAATTATTCTTGTCTGAGCAGCCCAACACGTACATGTAAATTTCTGACTTAACCAGAGGTCACTAAAGTGGTTTAAAGGGAATTTCGAAAATTCTACCATCGTTATTCCCCTTTATGTTGGTGCATTTCTTCTGTGGAACACAAAAGAAGTTGTATAAACAAGAAAAAGCATTCTTCAATATCTAAACTGTCCCTTTCAGAAACCTGAGTAATTATTTTTGCAATTCCCCAGGGTACTACTCAGAAATTACACACAATGCTGTTTGTATCACTAGATCATCCATGTATGGTTTTCTCTGGCAAATGGCGTAGAACCAACATGCCAATTCCTCAATAAATCCAGACAGATATGACAAAGCAAGACAGCAACACTTCCCTCCCTCACGTGGCTTTCCTGTAAAGACCTACCCTTCCTTTAAGTCTGAACATGTGTGTGTGAATCTAAATATCCTAAAACTATATGCTCCAAATATGGTCTGTGTTTCAGACTTGGCTTGACTCAGGGAGAAAATACGCATTTCAAAACAGTTCTTCCGCCCCTGACAATGGTTATTTGCTGTAAATAAACATTTCTGTCCCATGGTTCCCAGCCTAGCTCCTAAAGCTGCTATTACAGTCAGCATGTGTAACAGGAAGTGGGAGTAAGAACTAGGAGGAACCAGACATCCAGAAATTTCAGAAGCACACTGTTCTCTGTGGCAAGATGGGCACCACACCTTCAGATAGGGCACATCAGGTTTTGATAACCTCAATAGATCAACTGCAATTTTGTTCAGTGTGTATAATAAACACTTTCATTCTTATAGTATTTAGTATTGACAAGAACTAGACTGGTATGCAACTCAAAAGGTGAAGACACTATGTGTGCAATTAGAAGTTTGCTTCCAGGGAACAAAGTGCATGAAATCTGCATTCCAGACAGCTGCTGCTGAACAATAGAAAGTGTGTGTGCAGGAAAACAATACAGTGTGTCTCTGGACAAGCACACCACAAACATCCTTTAACTGTACAGAACACAGTCCCATTCACAAAGAGAAGCCAGGATGACACAACAGCTCTGTTGCAAAAACAGATACACACATACATATATGTAATTACTGGAAAATTAATATTTTTTGTCATTTAAAATGAATTTTTTACACCAGTTGTTCTCAACCAGGGTGTCGGGACCCACTAGGAGGACCCAGTAAGTCGTCTTATTAGAATTAAGTTAAAATCTTAAAGGGAACCCAAGGTATAAAGACTTGTATGGTGTAATATAACATTAATAATGTCTCTTACTGTCTTACTAATATGTAGTAGAAAAACCCCTGAAAGATTTACATTATTTAAAAAATTCATCGTTTGGTAAAATTTTTAAGACTATGGGGGCGCCATTACTTATTATATACTTGCGTATATACTGATAAGATGCCACATTGTGTGGCTTTTGGTTGGAATTTTCAGTCGAAGGGCAACAAGAGAAGCAATGCAAGCCTTCACTGCTTTCCTAGCGATAAGAAGAGAAGAAAAGAATGGGAAGATGCCTTTGGATGAATAAAACTTTCTAAAGACCCGTGGCTTTGTACTCTCCTCTTCAGCCCTGATGCCTTTAAGGCTTTTAGTAGACCACAGCTACTAAAAGAGCTTAAAAATGGCAGAGACACACTGACAGGATGTAAACATGCCGACGCTCGTCATGATGCCGCAGCCACTCAAGGATTTTCTCAGCACGGATTTCACCCAGTATCTCGGTGCATTTAGACTTCCTTTGAGAAAAAAAAAATTGATGGTACGGCATTTGATTTAAGCCTATGCTCATATCTATCGCCTCAGCTCTTTCAGCAGCTGTGGTCATCATGTCAGTATTTTATTTTCCGAGTTGTGTTGTGGTAACAAAAAATAGCAACAGGTAGCTTCAGTAGCTCACCGAGTGCAACCACTTCATGCCATCAAAATAATGGCGTCCCCCATAGTCCCAAATACGTATAAAACAATGTGGATTTTTTCAAGAACATAAATCTTTCATGGGTTTTCTACTACATATTTCAGTAAGAGACATCATTTCTGTTATATTAAGCTATTCAAGTCATAATACCCAGGGTTCCCTTTACTTAAAATGCTAAAGCACACACACAACTTTGATAGCACACGCACATCACGGAGACGTCTATTTGACGTCCACATTTACATTTGGAAGACGTATTTTTTTTTAGAGTGTCTGCTCATCTGCAATACGTCTATAGGACGTTTCCTATTAGATGTCAAATAGATGTCTATTAGATGTCTTTAAGACGTTTATGATTTAGAATGCATGTAAAACTGACATCTTACAGACATCTGTCAGATGTTTGTACACAGCATATACTTTCCAGATCAAGCAATCTTTAACAGACATCTTGCAGACGTACATGTGCTATCTGGGAAACTACTGTTTTGCAAAATATTTATGTATGCTGTGTATTTTTATGCTTATTAGAACACTGTGCTGTTAGATCAGATGTTTCCACCCTGCAATAACCCATTTCAGGTCAATTTCTAATGATTGACGGGGAGGTTGGCATTAAACACATACACACACACACACACACACAGACAAACATCTCTGTCTTGGTGCTAACTGAATAGTCATACATTCCTTGGCCTTGAAATGGAGGTGGAAATGAGCCCTGCGTGATGCATGTGACCTTTACTGACGTCCAAAGAAGAAGAACACACACACACACACACACACACACACACACACAAACACAAACACACTATTACAAAAAACTCACATTCACAGTCACACTTTAGTCCATATTTTCAGCTATAAATCAGCCATGAAGCATCTCTTTTTCAAACAAAACACAACCACAGAAAGGTGACACAATTCTTAACCTTCTTAGATGCTGAAAAAAGGTTAATTGCATGTTTTTTTCTAAAGGATAAAAGTGAGGAATGGTGATTATGAAAAGTTGGTAAAGCAATCTGAATGTTCTCATATAAATAATAAAACATGGTGGCAACTGTACTGGCCTTAAATGACACAGATGTGCCTATGTTAGATTGATTGCCAAGTATGAATAAACACGCATTCTAACAAAGCCAATGCATTAGTTTTATACAAAACCCGGCTGCATGCAAAAAGACAAAATATACAGCGAAAGTCTATCCAAACAGAACAGTCAAATCCGATGCCTTGAAGGCACAGTCCCACTGGTGTATCTAACATACACACAGAAGGATACAAACATATACACACACAAAGAGAGTAGCATGTGCTGCCTAGAAAACCACAGCAAGAGAGAAACCACAGGCAGGGTAATAACACTAAGACTGCAGCATTTCTGACTTTCCGCCAAATAAACGGATGTAAAAAGAAAAGGAATTTTTTCCATCTCTACACCCCTCTGCCTCGCTCCTCACTCCTGAACCTCTGACTTTGTGGCTAGCTTCTGCAGAGCTGGTGTTTGGATGGCTATTCTAAACCTGGAGGTTTAAAAGTTCAGATTTTTCTTCGACTAAAAGCATGTTTTCAGTCTGAGATTGTAATTACAAAATCTCATACCTTAAGTGCACTCACGTAGGTTATGTTTTGTAGGAAATCTCGTGAGAATTCTTGTGTTTTGAGAAGTTTTTGAGTGAGAGGTTGGAGAAAAATAAACAATATATTGAATTAGTTTATGTACTTCAGATAAGATAAATACAGAAGGTCAAGAGGTTAGAGGATGTCGAGAGATTGAGAATGATGGTAAAGATTCTAAAATGAGGTCACAGAAGTTATAGTGTGAGATTATAAAAGTGCTGCAGAAACTGTTGAACAGCTTCAGATTTTAGCCAATACTGAATGGCATATATTAAAAATTCTATAAAATGTAATCTAAAATATCACAAAATTAGACAGAATTGTCACAAAGGTTACAAAAAATGTTGAGGACAGAATATGATTTCATAAAACTTTCATAAAAGGCTACAGAATTAACCTATAGAGATTATAGAATGTTGAGAGTTTTTAAAATGCTAAACTTTTGAAAGCATATAGAATGAGGATATACAGGCTATATAATGTTAAGAAGCTACAGAATAAGGTTATAAAATGTTGAGAATTTTTAAAATGATAAACTTTTGACAGCATATAGAATAAGGTTATAAATGCTACATGTAGAATGAGGTTATACAGGCTATATATATATATATATATATATATATATATATATATATAGTTAGTGTAAAAAAGCTACACAATGAGGTTAAAGAAAAAGAGAGTTAATAATTATATACTTTTGAGTGCATATAGAATGAGTTTATATAGGCTACATATACAATGAGGTTATACAGGCTACATAATGTTAAAAAGGTAGAGAACGAGATTATAGAATGTTGAGGTTTAAAACTTTAAACTTCTGAAAGCATATAGAATGAGGTTATACAGGCTACATAATGTTAAGAAGCTACAGAATGAGGTTATAGAATGTTGAGAGTTATTAAAATTATAAACTTTTGAGAGCATATAGAATGAGGTTATACAGGCTATATAAATGTTAAGATGCTGCAGAATGAGGCTATAGAATGTTGAGAGTTTTTAAAATGATACACTTAAGAGCATATAGAACAAGGTTATACAGGCTACATAATGTTAAGAAGATGCAGAGGTTACAGAATGTTGAGTTTTTAAAATTACAAACTTGAGAGCATATAGAATAAGTTTATACAGGCTAAATACAGAATGAGGTTAAACAGACTACATAATGTTAAGAAGCTACAGAATGAGGTTATAGAATGTTGAGTTTTTATAATTATAAACTTTTGAAAGCATATAGAATGAGGTTATACAGGCTACATAATGATACGAAGCTACAGAATAAGGATATAGAATGGATTTTAAAATTATAAACTCTTGGAAGAATATATAATGAGAAGAGGCCATAGAATCATACTGAGATGTTAGGGTATGAGGTTTCAGGATATTTAAGATAGAAAATGAGGTTAATAAAAGCTATAGAATATTGAGACTTGGTTAAAAGAATGAAGAGATGAGACTGTGGGTTCATAGAGCAGGAAGAAGGGAGGACAGTATAAATAAGTGAGAGAGGAGAAAGAAGATGAAAGTGGGAGGTGTGTGGGACGTACACTCAGCTGTCTGGTAGCTGCTAACGCACCCGAGGCCTCAACACACTGGAATGTGCTGGACTCAGCCGACTGGACGTCCAGTCCAGACTCAACAACAACACACACAGCACCTCATTTACCCTGCACACATAAAGCTAGCAATAAAAGGTAAACATTTATCACAAACTGCATGTGAATGCATCAATAAAATTCTTCAAATGTTTGGAGTGCGCGCATGTGTCGGTTAGACGCCTCGTCTGCGCCTCTGCACACAGCCACAGTGAGGCACTATCACTTTGACCGTCCACATGCCTGGAAATGGGAAAAACCCCTGTGGTCAGACTAAACTGACCAACACTGACCTGGATACAGCTTAACCACTTTGATTTCTGACAGCTAGGAGTTATACTGATATCAGAAGACCTGATCCTAGATCAGGAAACTCTGAGTAAGTCAAACAGGGTGTGTCTGTCAATTTTGTCTGTCAGGGGTGACAAAACTCTCATGTCTGCCAAACTCTGCTGACGTCAACTTGCATCACGCCAGCTAAAATAAACAACAGACACATAATCAGAGGCTACTGGTGGATTTAACCACTGTGCAGATGCTCTCCCTCAGTGAAAGACTGTATATCCTGGTCACATCCTCTAGGTGGGATGTTTCAGAAATCAAAATGGTAGTTTCACTATAAATGTTCACATTAGTAAAATCTGGCAAGCAAAAAAGGCCTACTGTCAATAGTGTGGACATGTACAGTCTGAAGTCACTTTCAAACCAACGCAGCAAACTGAAGCCCACTATATGGAGAAAATCATGGAATGTTTTCATCGAAAACCTTAATTTCTTTTCCACTGAAGAAAGAAACGCATTAACATATTGGATGACATAGGGGTGAATAAATTGTCAGGAAATTTTAATTCAGGAGTGAACGAATCCTTTAAGTTCACGTATATGTGTTTTTTTTTTTACTGTGTCAAACTGGTAGTTTCACTATAAAGGTGCCATTAACTTTTGAGGGCAAAAAAATGTTTCCGTTGTTCACTGTCAATAGAGTAGCAATGTATGAAGCACACACAGAAGTTACTTTTAAACCAAACAAATTTCTTTTGGTTAAAGTGATCTTGCACTAAAAATTGAATCCGATATGAAGTCTTTAAAGTGAAATCTTTTGCCCTCATGCAAAATTCTTGATTGCATAGATTTCTACAACTTGAACTGTATATTTAACTGCACTTCAAGTCAGCATATGTGTGTGTGTGTCTGCGTACCTTCGGACGACGATTTTGAGCACCCTGTAAGAACCTTTGATGAGGATGAGAGCTTCTTGACGAGAGCCGTAGAGAGCAGAGCCGTTAATGTTCACCAGTTCATCCCCCACTCTCAACTTCTTACACTGAGCTGCCTTTCCTCCCTCTTCTATCTACAGGAGAGAGTGAGAGAAAGAGTTTAAGGTTAAATATTATATTTACATAAAGTATGTTATATATATATATATTCACACACCACAGAGGGAGAAAAACATTTGAGGTCTTCTGGAAAAAAAAAGCCCATATTATAACAGATTGTCTTCTTCTGTCAGAGGACTTGAAAGCTTAAATTAGAGAAGTGCACACACATTTGACAGAAATTACTTACAGATAAGCACGTTTACCCACACAGCCTTGTCTATTTTGTATGCAACCACTTCCTTTTTTAAAAACTTAGGACAGAGGGGTCAAAAGTCAAATATACATACAATGTATACAGCCATTCATCAAACACGCATACAGACACACAATACCCAGTTATTCCATTAGGGCCCCTTCTACATAAAATAGGACAAAGGGTCAGAGATCAGCTCCAAAGCCACGTATTTCCCATACACAAAATATTAACCCTAGCCAAAACATACACAATCACACTTTCACTCAGTCATGCACATATAAATCTCAGCTTACAACATAAACGCACACCTTTTATGTTTGGTGGACAACATACATTACAACAGAGTATCATATTCATTTTAGGTCTTACATTAGAGCCCATTTCTCTTTAAACAAATCCTACCATCAAAACACACAGCTAATGCCACAAAGCTTGTAACTGAAGTCACATTTCTCTTTTTAGAGGCTACCGTCATCATGAGAACCAGGGGATTCAAACTATAGGCCTTTAGGCCATATTTGTCCCCCAGAACTACATAACTATTATATATATATATATATATATATATAAATAAAAAAAAGTTATGCCCGATTTCCACAAGTTAATATGATTCTTGATATGATGTGAGTCTATAATATACTTTGGTTAAAAATTCTCAATGGTTGTGTAAAACAACACCCTTTTTACCTTGCCAAAATGAGGTCTGCAAAAATCATCTCATTCTAAAAGGTTGTTCCTTTAAATGCAAATGAGCTCTGCTTGCCCCGCCCCCCTCTTCTCTCTGTGGAGTGACGAGCCTGTTTACTGTAGCTGCATTTAGCCATGTTTAGCCGTTAAACTTCCTATCTACCACGTTACAAGGAAAGGCGATCACAAAGATTCATTAAAAAACCCTTATACTCACTTCTGCTGTAAGTGAAGCTGGATCACGAATGATTCGCACGAACACAGACGGATATATGTAGATCGGGAGCCGCATTTCCCTTCACAAACAAACGTAATCTACTGCATCTTCAGCGGTTCAGATGTCGGGAGTAAATGACGACCACTATGTTAATTATTACATCCAGCAACACAACACCTCAATCGCTCAATCTAACTTACATCTCTGCTCCGGCATCGAAACAATGGAGGTTACTGGACTGTGACAGCTGGTCTGAGGTAAGACGCTCATGTCAATCAACTATCGGCATCTGAGAATGGCTCGATTTGAAAAAGGGGATATTATTTTTTACAGATTAATTAAAAACCACTACATGGATTTTTATCATTAGATAAAAGTAGATTTGTACATTACACTGTCAACACACATTAATGTTCAAACAACATGTAAAAGTGAACTTTGCATCCAATGACCCCTTTAAACAGTGTAAACTGCTTGCAACGCCTAAGTAAGGGGTTTGATCCACAGGGTATGCATGAATGCAAATGTCACTTTTTAGATACAACTAACTGCCAAATGCATACATGTAAAAATAAATAAGAAATCTTTGTATCTCTGTTTTTACTGTAGCATGCAACGTGATGTAAAAATCAGGATATTTTTTTCTTTTTTTTGCAGCCGAACCAGTAAACATACTCAAGAGTAAACAAAAAAAAAAAAATGTGTTTGGATACACATGCAATCATTTTGCAACAAGTGAGCCCCTGTGTTTCAACAATGAAACCAAATCTTTGTAAAACATGTTCACACGCTTTACCATTTTGTTAGACTCATCCAATGCCAACTGCCGGCCTGCACTGTAAAGTAAACAGATGCACATGTGTTGTGTGTGAATGTGCGTATGCGGTGAGCATTGCAGGAATATTTGAGTGTGGTTTTTGAGGAGATCAAAAGACAGAACGTGTCCAGAGGGGCATAAAGGGAATATTCATGCGGCCGGAATAAAATGCTCGGTGGGGGACAGTGAGTGTCGGGATGTGGGTAGAGTTCATACTTCACAAAATATTCAGATTTTGTCTTATAAGCAGGTCCAGACCAAATCTGGAGAAGGTTCTGCATTGCCGTGCTGATCTTGGGGGAAAATTTGCAGATATCTGTGAAATGAATTTAGACGGGATAAAATGTTTAACAGACCTGAGAACACCCAGTAGCCGAATGCATAATCAAATCAGCCAACATATTTAATAACTCGAACACGTAAGACGAACTACGTAAAGGACGGACATTCCTATTCTGTGGAAACATGCAAAGCAGGTCAGGTGTTTACTTGTCAACTCAAGTGACCTGAAAGAGCAAACCCTTCAGAGAGAGACCAGAGATGTTTTTGAGACTCAGAAGTAGGGGTAGGGGTGTGAGATACTGGAAAAAAAAAACCTGATATCTTGATATTTTTTGTGATTTTTTTAATAACGATAATTAGCTAAGTTTGTGTGTTGGTACTTTGGCTGGTTTAGGCCTGCCATGGAGAAATATGACACTAAAACCGCCAGTAGGTGGCAGCAAGTCCCTGCCTCAATGAGTGATCATTTAAACCATTTATTTAAACAATTAATTCAAAATGACCAATTCATTTAGAAACGAAGCAAGCGACTGTCTTTATTTCCCTGTCCAAATACCTACTTGGATCGTTTATAACCGCATTTGGGATCGTCTGAAGCCACATTTAAACTGCATTTCGGAAGTTCAAACTTGGGGCACCATATCAGTCCATTATATGAAGAAAAATCCTGAAACATTTTCCTCAAAAAAAACAATTTCTTTACGACTGAAGAAAGAAAGACATGAACATCTTGGATGACAAGGGGGTGAGTACATTCACATTTACACATCCGTAAATTGTTGTTTTGGAAGTGGACTTCTCCTTTAACTAGAAGCACCACAAATAAAATAGTGTCATCTGTTATAAGGACTACTGAAAAGACATTCAGAAGTTTAAGTATTGAAAATAAAAACAAAGCTCTGAAAACACTTGCATTTTTGCAACAATGCAATTTTTGCAATTTTGCAAGTGTGTCCCATCAGGTAATGACAAGGTCTACACACACTTGTGGTCTTCAAGCTCACTTGAACACTTGGGTCAAATGCAGGAAAGTCATCATATAAGTAGTCAAGTGGTCAAGTGCAAAAACCACAAGTGTAGGTATTTGGACAAGGCATATGAATTGATCGTTGAATCACTGTCTCAAATGTTTTGCTCAAAATGAGATTAATTTAGGAATGAAACACCGCAGTGTTGCTCTGACGGCTTTGTTTGGAATAATTTTCGTTGCCAAAACAGAAAAAAAAAAAAAAAAAAAACAGACAATACTGTCTAAAAATGTAACTCACCAATGTAAACTTCTTGTTTGTTGAACTATTGTATTAAATCAAAACATTTGGGATCACACAGCAATGACTAGAAAAATGACATTCTTGCTTGTGTGATATTACTTAAAGGGATAGTTTAGTAAAAAATGAAAATTCTGTCATTAATTACCTTCATGTTGTTCCAAACCCGTAAGACCTTCATTCATCTTCGGAATATAAATTAAGATAAAAAAATATTTTTGATTAAATCTGAGAGCTTTCTGACCCTGCATAGACAGCAACGCAACTGATACGTTCTAGGCCCAGAAAGGTAGCAAGGACATCGTTAAAATAGTCATTTGACATCAGTGGTTGATGAACAATGGTCTTACAGGTTTGGAACGAGATGAGGGTGATTAATTCATGACAATTTTCATTTTTGGGTGAACTAACCCTTTAACTATGTCATATCATAAATATATACAGTATATTAAAAACCCATATAACCCAGAGGAATATATTTAGCTTTTATTTACTTGAAATATTTTTATTTACTCTATATTCTAATACGGCTTCATCACACAGTGAATGCTTTTGGACTCTCAGGACATGTTTTTGTTGGTTTTTTGCCAGTACTCGATAATATCAGCTCACACACTGTTAAAACAACAATTACAATATACTTGTAGACGATAATTATCACACACTCCTAAGAGGGACATTTTTTAAAAATAAAAATCATCCCAAGGACTAAAAAAGCTTCACATATATCTGCATGACTGAATTACTCTTTGAGAGACTCAAAACAGGGGTTCCAGATAAGACCTCATAAATAAGTTAAAGCAAATGTCTTTTTGATTCCACTTTATGATATTTTCAGCTTGACCTTCTGGGAGGAAAAAAAAAAGAAATGATCAACATAGTAACATGACTCAGAGATGCTGACTAAATGACTGTCTAGTTCTTCAGTGAACGAGGCCTGCAGTCTTTCTCCTATATTCTGCTGGTTTAAGATGCAGAATAGCTGGTTGCATGTAATGGAAACATTATTCAGATGTATGGTCACAATTACAGCCTCGCTGAGGACATTGCTCTTTCTCGCTCCGTCCCTCCTTTCCATCTGCTCCAAACAGACTGTTTCCACGGGATACTATAATCAACATCCTCAAAGCCCTTCAGCCTGGACCACAGGGGCTTCATCTCAATTCTGAGAGGTTGCATGTGTTTGTTTGTAACACAGATGACACTTGCTGAACAATTCTTTTTCCACTGGTTGGGTGTTCCGTCTCGGAGACCTGAATTTGTGCTCTAAATCTAATAAACCTTCTGTGCGAGTCTAAATGAAACTGGTCTACAGTATGTTCTCCAGGTGCATTGGTGCAGGAGAGAAGTGATGTAGCCTGACCTTCCATTAGTTCATTAAACTCAAAACAAACACAGTCTTTTTCCACCCTAAAATCCAGTCTGCTGCACATACTCCACTGGAAAAAGCCCGGTAACCCTCATAGCAGGTATGTTTTATGGCAGGATATGTAACATTGTTGCACAAAGGGAACAAATTCGAATAGTTGGCAGACATACCCGAGTGCCTCCTTGGCAATAAAACAAACTCACACGCACCAGTCTTACCTCATAAGCTGCTCAGAACTTCCACAACTCCCTGCGAGGAAGACCGGGCAACCAAAATAGAATTATAGGGAAGAAGATAAAAGAGCGTTTACCTGCTGTCCTCCACTAAATCTGTTTAACGGGTACCCAGGGCCATGAGGTAATGGCATTTTATCCGTGAAGTTCGCTGTCAGATCTCGTTGGATTATTTAGAAGAACTGTTGGCGCACCACATGGACCTCTCTGAACCTCTATTCCTCGCTCTCTCCCTCGCTTCTTCCTGTATGCCCACCCAGTAGTCTCACTCTCCCACTCGTTCTTTCTTTTCCCTTGAGCTCATGTTCTCCTTCGAGGCTTGATAAAAATAAATGCAACCACACCTATATTCCATCAGACCCATGCGTGTGTGTGTGTTTTTGTACGTGTGCATGAGTGCTTGTTTGGCTTGGGCATGGGCACCGACTTGCTCCCTGGTGATCGTGAAATAAAGTTCACAAAGGAACCTTTATGGAAGGTTGAACAGTCCTACGTGACAAATCCCTTTCGGTTTCCCCATTCCTTTAATCTCCCTCAGGAGTGACCACTCCTTACATGCCATGCGAAGAATAAGAATTTCCGTACCCATTCTTCAAACGTGACCTGGAATACAGTCGAGGAGGTGAATGTTAGGGGAACTTTCTGTGTTTATAAAACACCCGAGATGAGTAGTGAGGGTAGAGACTACAGCAAACAAACGGCACCACTGTGACTACTTTCCAGTCACTCCTTTTCAAGATAAAATACGGTCTGAGTTTTAGCTAAAGGAGGCGAGAAACGCCTTAAATTACAAGAGAAGCATTCGAAAATTATAAGTCCCATGTTGGGAATAGTTTTAATACAATAACGGCTTTGAGAGGCTATTCCTAGTTATGCTGTCAGTGTACCGAAAAATGCATTTGCACTCCCAGGCTCAGAGACCACAGGAGGGAGGGGTGTCTGTTTGTGTCGGACAGCGATGAAGCAAGCTAGTCTTCACCTCTCCCTGTTCAATATGATTGCTAAATACAGCACAAAGGATGTGTGGGCTGACCCAGAATTACATACTGCATAGAGTCCAGTATTAAATTAGAAAACAACCCAAAAGTCCTGAGTCACTACATAGTTCACCAAAAGTCTGATAGGTAGTTGACAAGGCATTGCTAATCACTTGTTAAGGTTTCCAGAGTAGGCATGGGCCGATTACCATTCTTTAATGTGCAAGACTATTGGTGAGACCTCTGCTATAGGGAAATAACAAGACGAAAAACAACGTGCAGTAAATGCTAAAACTGTTTGCACTATAAACCAGTGTGTTCATAATTAAGATAATACATTACAATAATATGGTAATACACCCGGATTTGCAGTTTCAAGCAGCAAAACTAGCAGTTTCGTACAGCTAAGCATAGCTGGACACAGATGAGACCTGAAGATACACATAAAATTCACAAATGGCTGCTCCCGCTCTTAAGGGAAAAATATGATAGATACCATATAGTGTTGTCACAATACCAAAATTTGGACTTTGATACGATACCTGACTAAAATATCACAATACTACTACTGAACCGATACTACGAAAAAAACAACAACAGTAGAACAACAAGAAAAGTAATTAAATAATAGATGATCCAAATGGAGATCATAGTTATTTTATCTATTAAAACAAAGCATTTCATCTCCCCTTAAAAAATAAATAAATAAAGAAAGAATAATAATAATAATAACAACATGCCAGTGCCACTACATTATTATGGTGAACAACTACCGAGTCTACAGTTATGTAGAGATCTTTGTTATATTGGTATGTTAGCTTAAAGGATAAAGCTAAATCTTTTTCATGATATAGTAATTTCATTTCACAACAACATTTATGATTAATAATAAGAACCTAGATGCAAATAACAAATTAAAGGGCAACTACAATAAAAAAAAGACACAAATGAAATAAAGAGGGCCTTAAAATCTATGAAATCTGTTTTATTTTTTCCTAAATTCCATTTTAATTTTTCTTGACTCTATTTTAATGGTTACATTAAAAATATTTATATTTATCAAAAAGCATGTCTAATTAATTGAAGTCATTACATTTTCAGGATTTAACAGCAATTTATTTTTATTTTTTTACAAATGATTTTTAACGTTTTTAAGGCCATATGAAATATGTTTTTCACAAATTCAGTTTTTTGTGAATGTCTATTTTACATTAATTTTCTGGATTCATTTTACTTGTTTCATTACATTTTAATAAACAAAAGCATGTCTAATGAATTTATAAATGGCAATTAGATTTGATAAATTAATTTATTATATGCTATTTACCTTTTTTTTTCAGAAAAGTTGTGTATTTACAATTTTCTGGTAAATAAATTCTGGTAAATATTCCTTAAACATTGTTTTAATATTATTTTTATTAGTAGTAGTACTACTACTATCTTTACATTAAGTAATGTATTAATATATTTCTGACTGTCAAGTTAAACTGAACTTTTATTTCGACGGGTTGCTGTGATGACCTTTAGGGTCTTCATTATATGACGATAGTTTTCCGCATAAGAAACGGTACAGTGCTCCTGAAGTGACTCTCAGAGCAGCTCTAGAGATTATGTTCATGTGTTCATGTACTCATATTGAGGCGGCAGAGGCTGAAAACACCGCGAGCGTCACACGTTTGTGTGTAGTAAACAACTGCGCGTCTGCGCCATTCACTAACAGAAATACGGCTCTTATTAAAATGCATTCTTAAAATACCAGTACTAGTAAAATGCTGAATCATACCGTTTTTAAAAGCAGGGTATCGCGATACGTTTTAAGTATCGGTACCGGCAACACTAATACCATGATTTGAAAATTCCACGGTTTCAAAACAACTACATTTTGAAATATTGAAATAGTGAAAAGGGTTTATATGAATGTATCACTGAGGGGAACTGACTTTAAAAAAAAAAAAGTTTACGTGGCGTTCTTTTATTTGCCTATGTATGATGCATTTAAAGTAGCTTTCATAAGCATGGCCCTGCTTTGTTTACTGTGGTAACCAAAGAAACGGAATATCACTGTTATTCCATAAGTGCCACCTGCTGGCAGAGACTGAGTTTGCGTTTTTCAGTCTGCTGTTTTTCCCTAAAGCTTTTATTTGTATATATTAATTGTAAATATTAATAATAATTAAATAATTTTTGAACGAACAAATAATATTTGAACTTTAGTTAGGTAGGCTTAGGCGTGATATCAAAATTGGCATAAGCGCCATCTGCTGTCAGTGAATTTACATTGTCATTTAGCTTGTCTGCTGTTTTGGTTTTGTTGAGGCTTGTTTATATATAACATACTAGCAGAATTTCACAAAGCTAGTCAGACTCAGAACATTTTTTTAAAGATCTATTTTTTGCTTTTATTGTGACAGGACAGATCAGAACTGACATTAAGTGAAGCGGAAGAGTGAGGGGGAAGTTGTGATCGGGAAAGGTCTTCGAGTTGGGATTTGAACACAGGACGCCCAGAGCGCAACTGCGTTGTATGTTGGTGCGCTGCTCGTCGGCCATCGGCACAGACAGACTCCTAACATTTTGCTTCAAACTGGGTTATTATTAAATTACACAATCTAATTATATATATGAAATTATATATACACAATAAAAACACATTTTTGTAGGAGTACGGTAATTAAAAGATAAACTAAAATAAAAACACTGCAATTACAGATTTAGGTTAAATTAACATGTCAGTCTTTATTTTTCTTCTTTTGAGGGAAGCAGTAGCTCTAGTCACAAATCAACCATCCACATCAAAAACTGCAGGTCAGCCTACAATTCAACATTTGAGAAACAAATCAAAGAAAAAAGAAACAAAAACTGCCGTTCTAAACATTCTGTATGTTGCTTAAAAATATACTGTGACCAGTTTTTTTACCCAGACATTTAATAATAACACATTTTAGAGTAATCACAATAGCGTAATATTTTTGTTTATCATACGGTCAATATCTCATATTACCAGCTCATGCCTACTTCAGAATGGTTTTAATGCATTCTTTCAGGTGGTTGCTAACTGGCCGAAGTCAAAATGTAACCAACAAGTCTCTATATTTTGTTTTTTCAGCCAATTTTATTTTCAACCAGCCAGGCATGTCCACTGGCACGTCCAACAAGAAGTAAAATAAATTTCAGCATTAAAGTCACAATATAATGGAAGTAATGACAGATCATTTGTGCTGTACTGTGACCTACATCTGAGTAAAACAAATTATCAGGGGAAAAAAAATGTGGGAGGAGACTTGATACCATCCATTGTTTTTTGATTGGATGGAGGCAGATCTTTGTAAGAAACCGGCAGTGCTAACTCTGACATACATCACCAAAACATCAACGGATGAATCGTTCACAATAAAGAAACTAATATGCATTTAGAAAATAGAAAAGGTGAATTTCCACTGTATGCTGACTTTAATCTTTCCAGAATAATAAATATATATTTCCCACTATCATATAGACACCCACTGCTTGTCATTTCATCGTTTAATATATTAACTTGCATAATGCATGCACAAATCATGCAATAGACTCGTGTTCTTGGTTACATTCGTAAACAAATCAAAAGGTTTACCTGCATCAATACTTCAGGGATCACATCAGTTCTTGTATTCATCATGTTAATCAGAGTATGACTGTGAAAACCGATCTGCAGCGAGTAGAGAGTCTATACGGACCGTGGGCCTCTGCAGCAGTGAAGAAAGGGCTCCCTGTCTCCCAGTCCCAGCAGCGGCCCTGGCGGCATGAGGTCACCCCCTCTATCGCTCTATAAATAACAGGGCGTCGCTCTTTGCCAGTCTGGCTCACTGCCCGCCATTGTGCCACAGCTGGCTAGAAGAGCAGTCCGTCTGAGCTGCCTAGAGACCAGAAGGCTCTTACCAAGCATTGCCAATCCCACAACAAGGAAAGGAACATGGGAAACACAGTTGCCCGTTTTATAGGAAACACTTGTATGCTGGCTACAAAGAGAGAGAGAGTGAGCGCAAGAGAGATGTAACAGAGTGCAGAACGGTCTTATCAAGCTGTATTTTATGACATTATGTTCCAAAAAAGTGGAATACGTATTTCACATTGACTGACGCTAATTTGGGAGGGTTCAGCCTTTGAATAAACTAATTTGTATTGGAACCTGTCATAACATTTTTCACAAGACCTACAATGTATGTTTGGACGTCGCCGTTTTTCAGCAGTAATTCTTCAACTTTTTCCAGTGGGACCTTTAGAGGAGGAGGACTGTCCAAGAACATTACTTTTAAACAAGTGCTGCTTTATCAACGCCTGTAATGGTTTCCCCAGTCAGAAAGCCACGAACAAAGAGCAGCCAGAGGTGCGCAGCCCAGAAGCAGCCCTAGAGTATAATGCTGACCTGTATCCATATGACAGAGACACTGTACTTGGTTTTTTTTTTGTTTTTTTTTACCATATATCCTGTGCCAAAAATATATAATATATATAACTCTAACTCAACAGCTGATTTGAAACAATGAAGAGTCTCTGAACCCCCCGGGGAAAGGATGCGCCGATTTGAAACACAGCCTTGGAAAAATAGAAAGAAAGGTGTGAGATAATGGGGAAGTGTGAGAGACGAAGACATCCTAGGCAGGTCTAGGAAGTGTGGGGAACATGGGTTTTGGCTCTATTTTGCTCTACACTTATCCTGACGGAAAAAACAACAAACATCACAGCAACTGGAGCGAGGAAAGAGTTGAAAATAATTGAATTGAGTAGGGCAGCGAAAGGTCTATATTCCTAGTTCAGTTTTAAAAAAGCCAAAGGGGAATGTTGACCAAAATATGTACATGTAGGTGTCTATAAGTTAAGACTTTGGCAATGCACTTTCCAATAACATCAGAGCTGGAATAAACACTTATCCTAAGCTATTATAGCATGAAGGAAAAACTAAGACCTCAGGAAAACCAAAAACATGCCATGTATTTATCATTAGGCATATTGTCTTGCATGAAACATAATAGGTTTCCCAACTGGCTCACTGCATAGCAATTTGTTCCCCAGCAAGTGTTTATACATATTCAATGTGAAAATTAATACCAAATGCCAAAATCTTGAGGGGAATGCAATTCAGAACATCCATTCAAAAAACACAAACATACCCTGACGCACATACAGTATATACACACACACACAGAGGCAGCTATCCCAGGCTTTGCTTTCATTCCACAGCAATCAAAAGCAGAGTCAGTGGGTCACTCGGGAAACCCCATAGTGCCCAGAATCCTCCAGAGGCCTCCACAAGACGAGGCCTAACAGCTGCCATTCCTACCCAAATCCTCTTCAAGTAACTTCCCCTCTCATTCCAGGAATCTTAAAGGAATTTGCCTTGCTGGTACGTTTCCTCAAGCCATCGGAAGACCTTTCATACATGATTGTAGGTTGATGTGCTTTACAAAGTCAGAATTCTAGGAAAAAGAAACTAAAAGGAAAAAGAAGGGGAAAAAATCCCTATACAGTGATTAGAAGTGCTTTTTCACAACAGTTTCACATTTCGAGTTTCAAATGTAAAAATCTAACAATTTCCCCATTTCCCCATTTTTACTTATAAAACACATTTTATATTTATTTATATTTCACAGTAAAAGTATGTGCATGTATATATGTGCGTTTGAACATATATACTTTTTTTAATATAAACACAATTTTTTAACTACATATTTTTTTGTTACAATTACTAAAAAAGTTTTTACAGTGCATGATGTGATAAATGTGGGTGAAAACTAGTTAAAGACCATTAACAACAAGGCTGAAAAAACAGCTAATATTTGGGCATTTTGAAATAATGGACAGTGCAGATGAACAAAATTCCTCATTGTCAAAAGATTTCTTTTTTTCAGATATCTTTTGCGAATTTTAAAAGAATATTTTGTAATTTAAACATATTTATGTACAGTTGAGGTCAAAAGTTTATATACACCTTGTAGAATCTGCAAAATGTTAATTATTTTACCAAAATTAGAGGGATTATACAAAATGCATGTTATTTTTTATTTAATACTGACCTGAATAAGTTATTTCACATAAAAGACATGCATATAGTCCACAAATGAAAATAATAGTTGAATTTGATTCTTAATACTGTAATGTAACCTGAATGATCCACAGCTGTTTTTTTGTTTGTTTGTTTGTTTAGTGATAGTTGTTCATGAGTCCCTTGTTTGTCCTGAACAGTTAAACTGCCCACTGTTCTTCAGAAAAATCCTTTAGGTCTCACAAATTCTTTGGTTTTTCAGCATTTTTGTGTATTTGAACTCTTTCCAATAATGACTGTATGATTTTGAGATCCATCTTTTCACACTGAGGACAACTGAGGGACTCATATGCAACTATTACAGAAGGTTCAAACACTCACTGATGCTCCAGAAAGAAAAACGATGCATTAGGAGCTGGGGGTGAAAACTTTTGAACAGAATGAAGACGTGTACACTTTTCTTATTTTGCCTAAATATATTTTTTTCTATTAATACGGCCCTTCAGAAGCTACTTGCATGTTTCGCAGAAGATAAAATAAGTTAAATTTACCCTGATCTTCAAATTCAAAAAGTTTTTACCCCCCAGCTCTTAATGCATTGTCTTTCCTTCTGAAGCATCAACGAGTGTTTGAACCTTCTGTGAGAGTTGGATATGAGTCCCTCAGTTGTTCACAGTGTGAAAAGATTTTTCTGAAGAACAGCAGGCACTTTACCTGTTCAGAACAAACGAGGGACTCATGAACAACTATCACTGAACAAAAAAAAAAAAGATACAGCTGTGGATTATTTTGTTAGCAACAAAAAAATTTCTTTACACGTCTTTAATGTGAAATATCTTATTCAGGTCAGTACTAAATAAAAAAAATAACACATTTTGTAGGATCCCTTATTTTGCTAAAATATTTTGCAGATTCTGCAAGGTGTATGTAAACTTTTGACATCAACTGTATGTCCCATTTGCCATGATAAACTTAAAATTTGACATTTTGTTAACTTCTTAAGTTATTTTGCTGTTCATCAGCTTTGACTTGCATATTATCTTCTCATTGATGGAGGCATTTGAGCTACACAACAGGGACTGATGAGCATTTGTATTCAAAGCTCTGTAAGCTGGTGGTCAGTGAATGCATTCAAGCACCCAGGCTTGTGCTGCAGTCTTCCACCGCTCATAAAAGAGAGAAGAATGAGGTTGTGAGCCCTGAATAACCCCCTCCTCTGCAGCACTGCCTTTGTATACCGTTGAACAAGGATTTGAGCCTGCACTCAACAACACAACCCAACTTACTGACTGACTGGCTGACTGACAGATGTATTATCCCCACTGCACTTTCCTTTATCTATCCCCCCACACAGACAAACTTGGTTTATCTGGAGTTAAGAAAACACCTCAGCGTTACAGCAAAGCAGAAACAAAGCTCCCCCGCTAAGAACAAAGTGCTTATCAGAATGTTTTCCTTCAGTAACTGAGGTCACCGGTGCAGGCTGGGACACCTCTGTCCTTGAGCCGCCCTGATCTCATACACAGGGAGGAGATGGGAGTGAAGGATCTGAAGCGCAGGAAGGGGAGATTGTGCTTTAAGTAAGAGTTAAGCCCTTGGGAATGCAGGCGAAACCTGGAAAAGTGACATACTTGGATGCATTCAAGGTCAGAGTGGGTGAGAAGATCGCTGCTGGCTTTTAGCTCCTTCATTTATGAGGAGAGACAGAAGAGTGGGGGTGGAGGGAGAAAGAGAGAGAGAGGCCGAGAGAGAAAAGGTGGGTGAGACAGCGTGAGTGAGAGGGTGACAAAGGCTTCATTCAAGGCTCAGGGCTGGGGAAAATGAGAGAGCGCTACCTCAGTGTGCTGAGCTACGGCTGCAGCCCGACTGAGTCTAAAGTTCCATTGTGCTCCGAGACTTTTAAAGGTGTGACACACAGCCATGGGTCACCACTGCAACTGAATCAACAGCCAATGACCTATATTCACAAGAGAGGCTTTGGTGAAGGCAACCTCAGGAACAAATTAGATATGAAAGAAATATTAGCCAACAATTAACAATTAAGCAGATGTGCAAATAAATGTAGGCTAAGTCAAATGAAGAATCATTCAGTGTGTGTTCTGTTTCAAGGAGACTCACAAGGAAAAAATGCCTTTCTGATAGAGAAACATTTTATCACATTCCTCAATTTGTTTGCCTTCTAAGGTCTTAACCACCAAATGCTGTTTGCATGGACTTTTTTTCTCAAACCGTTAAACCAGCCAAAACTGAGTGGGGGACATGGCCTGATCATTGAAACAAGACCACAACAACACCTAATCCGAAAGTCAAAACACAAACTAAATGTTAAACATTCACTAAACAGCACTGCAAAGAGCACATCATTACTCTGGCTGCACGATTACAATTACAACAGTCATGGATTCAAAATGTCCTAATTAACAATGCCCTAGCTGAACAAATTGCACACCTAACATGTGAATCACTACACTTAGTGTTTCCAAGAAAAGGTTTAAAGGGATAGTTCTTCCAAAAATGGAAAGGTCAGAAAAAAAAACATTAAGTCTCCGTAATGAAACTTGAGAGCTTTCTTGTTGTAGCTTCTGCCATATGCACATCACCTTGACATAGTCACGATTGATAAGCTACTATAATGTAGAAATTTTAATTTTCCGTAAAGCTGCTTTGCAAAGATTTGTGTCGTGAAACACGCTATACAAATAAACTTGAATTGAATTGAACAGTACTTTATGTACATTCATATATGTGACCCTGGACCACAAAACCAGTCATAAGTAGCACAGGTATATTTGTAGCCAACAACACTGTATGGGTCAAAATGATACATTTTCCTTTTAAGCCAAAAATCATTAGGATATTAAGGAAAGATCATATTCCATGAAGGCATTTTGTAAATTTCTTACTGTAAATATATTACAACTTTTCGATTAGTAATCTGCATTGCTAAGAGCTCCATTTGGACAACTTTAAAGGCGATTTTCTCTTTATCTTGATTTTCTGCACTCTCAGATTCCAGATTCACAAATAGTTGTATCTCGGCCAAATATTGTCCAAACTATACATCAATGGAAAGCTTATTTCTTCAGCTTTCAGCTGAATAAATTATCCATAAAATCCCAATTTCAAAAAATTGGCCATTATGACTGGTTTTGTGGTCCAGGGTCACATATGGCACATTGCAATCAGTCATGAGATAAAAACCAGATATTGAATATTACAATAGTGATGAAAACTGAATACAGAGCATATGGTTTCAGGAGACTTGGAAGAAGGGAACAAGATTTTATCATGCTTTTTAGATATTTTTGGAGCTCATCACTCTAGTTCCCCATTCACTTACATGGTACATAAAGTGTTACTGTTAACTAAAACTAAATTATTGTTAAATAAAGTAGTTATTTTTGTATTCTATGCGCACCAAAAGCATTCTCATAGCTTCGTAAAAGTAAGGTTGAACCACTGATGTCATGTGGACTTTTTTTTAACAATAGTTGGTAGTTGTGTTGCTGTCTATGCAGGGTCAGAAAGCTCTCCGATTTCATCAAAAATATCTTAATTTGTGATCTGAAGATGAACAAAGGTCTTACAGGTTTGTAATGACATGAGGGTGAGTAATTAATGACAGAATTTTCATTTTTGGGTGAACTCTTTCTTTAAAACTGTCACAGTTTTAAAATGTCTGTTTCCAACACTTCTGAAGAAAATTATGCAAACACAGAGCAGAAACTTACTATAAATCACAGGGGCTGACTACCTGAACACAGAAATCTCTGAGATTATATTACCAGGCACATGAGCACACATATCAAAACCTAATCAGACCTTGCAATTGTATTAGAAACCTAACACCAACCCAGAGTCAGTGTTAACACAATCACATACATGACACTCAGATCAACAACCTGCCTTTATTGTTGAGTTACTTGATCACATTCTTAACTCAGTACAGCTTATTCGACTCACTTAAATACCCATTTTTTAGTGATCACGACAACATATATCACCACTGGTGGACATTTCCACAAACATCCCAAAGTGATCAATCATGCTTTAGACGTGCACTGGGAAAACCTCCACCTTTTGATGCACGTCCAGAAACAGCAGTGTGTGCTCTCATAACAAGGTCGCTCTCCTCGAGAGGTGAGAAGCCATATTTGAAGTGCAGCCAAGAAGACGCCTCCTGACGGGCAGATATTGTCTTTGTTTTACCAAAGTTCAATGAGAGGCAAATTAAAGGAACATCAAACCACTTCCCAGTGCACTTGGCAATAAATTACATTGGTGAGTTGGGTTGTTATTGGAGCAATGGATGTATGCGTATGATCCGTAACCCGAATACGCACAGATCTGGAAGTTTGACAAGCTCGACATCACCTCAGTGCTCTCGATTGCACATATTGAGCGTATAGCAGGCCTCGTTTCCGAAAAAGACAATAGTGGATGTCAGAGAGTCAGCAACCTTTGGACCGAAGTTAACTTGGATTGATCCATCACTGTCATAGCAGACGTGGTGAGAGGAGGGGCATTATGATGGCTCAATTTAAGACCTGTCATCCCTCAGCTTCCTGCCATTTATGAATAGGGCCATAGTGAGTCTTTTGAGGTCGTAATGTGTGTGAAGTGACCTTGTCCCCTCAGCTAACCTCCTCCACACACACGTATCCCCCTCCCCCAGACTTACCTCCCTGGGAGCAAAGAGGACTTTGGAGTGGTTTTGACGGCTGGTTGAGCCCAAATGTTGGATACGAGGTTGGCCGACAAGCTTTTGGTGGAAGCGTTTGATGTGGTCAGGTCTCCTGCAGAACACAGATGAAGTTTGAAAACTGACTCCCTGATTATCATTTACCATGTGTCTTCACAGAAGGTCCTGAGGACCACAAGCTTGCATTTCATCAGACTGAGGTTAAACGGTAAGTTTGTAATTATACCAAATTAGCAAAACAATCTCCATGCAGGCCAATGATCAATGACAATTTTGCACAGTCCAATCTCAAAAATCTTATGGTTAACAATAAGTTTGAGTGGAAAAATATCGTGTCAGTATTCTTTTTGGGATGCTCTGATACTGAAATTGAGATAAGATGACAATTATCCTCATATTCTGGCACCAATCTTTCCCATTCCATTTAACCATTCACTCAGAGAACAAACACACAACTAAAACACATGCCTCACTGATTAGAAGTCCTGTCACTCCCAGCTCTGTTAGGAGACCATGTGGAAACACTGGTGAGTGTTTGTGGTGGAGGGGCTCAGGCAATAAGACCCCAATATCTCTCCCACCATCAAAGCCTCGCTGCCCAAGGCAAAGGCAACGGGAGCCAAGCTCACATTCCTGTCACATATCAGATCCTTCCCACACCCATAACCAGCTGTGGACTTCACCACAATCAACACATCGTTCAAAACAAACAGCCTTTTATCAAATAATCGAAGAAACAATTTATTTACTCTATTAAATCCAATTGCAATAACAGTGGAAAAAGGAAGCATTACCCTCTTAGGACTGATGAGCTCCACACAGCAGTCCAAAACTGATATGATTTAACTTTGGGACACTATCCAGAAGCAGAAGTATGCTGTTACTGAATAACAGAATTGGGGAAGTAATCCCACTTTAAACAAAGAGATCATTTTAAACAATGGGATGATAAAAATGGAAGCAGAAGTGGAAAAATGGCTTTGAATAGAGAGCAACAGACGGCTTCTGGAAATAAAATTCCATTTATTTTCTCCATAGAGCAATGGACTTATAGCAATAATTGTATAAACATTTCTAACAGACCTACCCTGTCCTTTGAGGTTGTTAACATATGCTTCTGTAGATGCAACAATAAGTTTTCATTTTTTTTTTTTTTTAAATATTTTCAGGAAAATTACACTACTAATTACTTTTTGCATACTTTATACTCGTAGTCAATTTTTAATTTTGATTACTTGCAGTGTTTCATCAGATAAGTAGTTAAGTCCCCATAAAATAATTTGTGACCCTGGACCACAAAACCAGTCTTAAGTAGCACGGGTATATTTGTAGCAGTAGCCAACAATACATTGTATAGGTCAAAATGATCGATTTTTCCTTTATGCCAAAAATCATTAGGATATTAAGTAAAGGTCATGTTCCATTTCCTACCATATATATATCAAAACCATTGCTAAGAACTTAATTTGGACAGACCCTCAGATTGCAGATTATCAAATAGTTGTATCTCGGACAAATATTGTCCATACATCAATGGAAAGCTTATTTATTCAGCTTTTAGATGATGTGTAAATCTCAAAAAAAAAAAAATTGACCCTTATGACTGGTTTTGTGGTCCAGGGACAGTGTAATAAATTTTTTCTTGTTTTCAAATAACTTTTGGCTTTGAATCAAAGTTTATGTTGCGATTCATCTCTGAGCTGTTTGGTTTAGCGCATGGTTTAAAACTGATTGGCCTACGGAGAGAATAAATGGAAAAAAATACTTCCGGAACTAAAGTGGTTGTAAAAAACAAGTGCTCAGTGTTCTGCTCTACTGTGAGTTTCAACTGCCAGCAAACTTAAAACATTAACATTTTGCCCCAGTAAAACATTTCCATCTCTCCGTCCAAAATCTTCTTTCTTTCACCTCAAAACTCCAGCGCCTGAGAATAAGTTCCACTGACCGATTAGGAGTGGGAAGAGAGGGATGACTAGAGTGCCATGTGGTCTACATAAACTTCATAGCAGAAAAGGAGAAATGCAAGGAAATGCGCAATGTTTCCATCTCCACTTCAACAGGAGAACAAAAAGAGAGGGAATGTGAGGGAGGGATGATTAACAAAGTGGTGAGGGGGGGAAAAAGCAGCAACAATGAGGTTTTTATACATAAATCAGCCTGTTTTTCATGTTCAATCAATGCCCTTTTCAATGTAAAAGTCTTTGAGGATTTGTGCGCAGGCACAACTGTGGAAAATATCCAAGCATTCTTTGTAAACAAATGGTTTACATGGATTTTTCACCACAATTTTAAAGATCACAAGTCTGGAAATGCTTTGTCACGCATTGGACAAGTTGCTTTGAAACCCTTAAAAATGTTCAACTCAAAATTAAGTTACATTGGGATGTGAGAGCAACTTCTGAGTCCATTTAAATTCCAACTTCCAGATTTCAGAGTAGCACAAGAGATGCCTAGTGTTTCCAGCCACTGTTTGTTGTTGATAAATCTTGATACCATTGTACCTTCTTGCTGCTGGCTGAGGTCACAATGACCCATCATGGGATTTTAATTCGAGCACATGTTGCACACCTGGGGGGTAGTATTGTGTCTGGCCTTGGGCAGCAGGTCCTTATGTTTGCTGTTTGAGATAAATGTCTACCGAGACCACTGGGGGGTTCAAAATAATGCCCTCAGGGTGCAAAGATGGAAGATAGGATCAGAGGGCAAAAGATTCCATGAGAAAAAAGAGAGCAGAACATGCAAACACGCAGGTTGTGATTCGCCTTCAAATCAGATGGAAAAACTATCAGTGTGAGTGGCAGCGACTGGAGCCGTGTGCCCCAGAAGGCTCATGCAAACATAGATAAACAATGAAATCCAACGCTGAAGGAGCCTCTGTATATCATATTTATGATGACATCCAAATAAAGTCCTCACAAGCGTGTGAAGAAGGTAGACACAGATGCAGGGCTATGCGTCGAACAAGGCATGTGTTTCAGGTTAAGCGGCCAACAAGTCCAGCCAATGAATATGAGGTTATCAGATTAGCCATGATCCAACCCACAGAAAACCAAGGGTTGGCACTTACTAAGAACTAACCAGCCAGCCACAAAACCTCACTTGCCTGGTGCTTCACTTAAAATCAAATTGCTCAATTTAAAAAAAAAAAAAAAAAAAAAAAAAAAAAAAACATATTTTAGAATGACAGAGGTAAACACTGAGTTTGATCTCAAAATCATTAAGTAAATCATCGTCTTGAATGCATTTTGATCCTGCTGAGCATTAACTGAAACAATGATCAAATGTCATGTAAATGTCAAAAGCCTGGAAGTGATAAAAGGGACAATATCACTGCTAAGTGCCAAGTGTTAAAGCACATTAAATTAAACACAGCAGGGCTAAGAAAAGACATTTTACAACATTCTACACAGCCAGCCAAACCGGACTCCACGCACATTATAAGTTATCAAGATGTTTTGAGCACCAGCATAAACAACTGTAAACTCTTAAGTCACGCTGAACAGGCACAAATCAAATCAATTTCTTCCCTCTGTCAGACAAAAAAAATACCAGCCTCCCCCTCATGACCCACACTCCCTCCTCCCTGCTGACTGAGAGGGCAGAGTCTGGGAATGTGATCTCTGGGGGTCTTGTCCCCCCAAAACATCTTCATTTAAGAAAAATAAATCAACACTTTTTGCTCAAATGCCGTTGGAGAGGAAATGGGGGATGAAAGAAGAAGAAATAAAACATGATTCCCTTACCTCCCTGTGAGGAAAAAAACACTACTTTTGTTCATTTCAAAGAGATGGTTGTTAGTCATAGGTGGGCTAAATAAAAAAAATTATGCTAAAAATAATTTTTTTTTAAATTTAGAAAACGTTAACTTGAATATTTCAATATTTTTGGAGCAATTAAAGTTTTTTAAATAAATATTTGCATCATGATGCATATAAAGAGTGCATTTTAACTCTCTTCATTTTAACTTACTTATCATTATGTTAAAAAAAAACAGTGAACCGGAGTTATTTCCTATCTGCCTCAGGCTAATATATATAAAAGGTTTTATCTAATTACTGCACAGTAGTACCACAATCTCAGTTGGTTTTACATGCTAAAGATGAAGGTAATGAGCTGATGACACAAACAGCAAGCAAGAGTCCACATGGTGTGCACAAAGGGATCCCTGAGATATCTCTGAAACTAATCATTATTGTTACAGCCTGATTTTCATAATCCCACATCCTTTTTGTCACCAAAAGCAGCTGCAGTTTTAGCACTATAAATTAATTGCAAACTTATAACACTAACAACATGCACTCAGCTTTTGAACGCAGATGCAATTTCTAAAAAGCAAGATGTGCAGTTTAACAATTAATGACAAGTAATGCGAGTAAGATATACACATTTCTCACAAAATTTTTAAGATATCTGTCAGTAGATTTGGGATATGATGTTAGCTGAAATGACCATTTTAACCAGGCCGATAAATCGGCCAATATATAACCATCTGTTCGGATGATTAATCAGCAATTTATTGCTCTATCATAACTTATGATAGTGAATGGCTGATGAACAGTTTGTGCAGAAGTCAAGAACACTTCAGCTGTGTCCAGTAAGTGTATTGAAAAAATAAGGCTCCTATGAAAACATTGATTATTCATTTCTCTCTTTGGGTTTTTATGGATCTTAAAAGTCAACGATTCACAGATCTCATGAGCTTCATGATCTGTCATCTGTGAAAACAGTAATTTAACAAAAGCTTTAAGGATGCTGTTGTTTATATCCATGTCCATTTCTTGACCACTAAGTTTTTGCAAAGTTTTCAAACATCCAGTGGACGGTTACAACTCATCCAAGCATAAACAGTGAGTTTAAACTTTCAGCACAGTGTAATCAAGTGTTTGGATATAATCAATAATACACACACAAGCATATAGTAAGAGTTTCTAACTTTTTGTAAACTCCGGTCTTACTTTAGTAATGATGAGTGGCTCGCCGTGCTCCAGCCCTCCTTTCAGAGTGAATCCCCATGGAGCGCCTCCGTTCAGTTGCACATGGATGTGCTGGAAAGACACCAGCTGCTCAACGGTCTCCATCATGACTTCTGTGTTTTCAGCTCCGTCAGATCGCCATGCAATCACGACCCAACCTCATCACGACAACCGGAGACTCCAGGCATGAGGGGACAGGCGGTGGGTTGGCCAGTGATGGGCTTTCCGTGGACTGTTAGCGGAGGAAGTGCTTGAGAATGAAGAATAGGCTTGAGTGGCAGATGGAACGGCCAATTAGAACAGCGCGTCGCCCTAACTGACCAATGACATTGTACCAGGGGCGAGATTTTTATCGACCGCTGCATTGTCCATTGTACGACTGTCTGGGAAAACTCTGAAAAGTTGGCCGTTATCAACGTATGGGTCGTAACTTTCGAAGTACTTTACATGAAAGCTGGGAAGCGAAATTAAATGTTACTCAATCGTGAAATTTTTAAACACACATCACCTCAAAAGTCAATTAAATTAACAAGCAACTTAAAAGCTCTCCCATTATGCTGATAGTTAAGTAACGTTATTTCAGCTCCGTTGGGAAATGATCACTTTTCTGTTAAGAGTTATATGAAAAAGAGAGATCTCTTCTCTTTTTAAAACTAATGCGGAAAATGCAATAAGAATAAGATCGCATGTATTTCAAATTAAAATACATTCAACCTAAATAGAGGGCAATTAAAATATGAAGTGTAGTCTAACCCTTTATAGACAAAATGTGACCGTTCAAGAAGGTAAACAGTGTTTTTGCTTTTATGTTTTTCATGAAAGTTAGCAAAAACTCAGCAGTAGACATTTAAGTAGAAAAAGCCACTTGGGGGAGCTGTTGTTTCATGTGTTGTATAAGTGTGACATGATGTGATGTGTCAAGCTGTATTTTTACCATTTAATGAAAGCCTAGCTTGCAGCAAGTATATGTGATCAAAGCTTCTGTATGAGCACAACTTTCTTTACTAATCATTTCCACACTGATGAGCAGCTATTTCTTTATCCATTCAGCTATGTGATTAACAGAAGTCCAGTGATGTCCAATTTGTCATGTTGTTAGGACATCTGCATTCAGCTATTAAGCTGGAAACCAAATGATCAGAAACTGCAAAAGCATATCTAAATCAATTTCCTGTCAAACACTAGTGTGGAGAGAGTATATAACACAAACTTGCACATACTGCGCTTGATCAACCAATTATCTGAAAAGTATGACTGAAAAGTTATAAGAAATCCTTATATTATCATAAAAGATATGCAACTATCCACCTTTTTCTTCCCGTAAGAACGACCGTTGCCATTTGTACATTTTATGGGTCAGGCTTCCGGTCTCATCTGCATCTAGCGATTTTAGCCATACAAAACATTTTGTTTTTGCTGCTTGATATCAAATTGGTGTCTTACCATATTATTTTAATGTGTTACACTGGTTTGTATTGCAAACAGTTTTACCGTTCTTCCCTATAGCAGCTAATGAACCAGAAGTCAAAAGGTGGATAGCGATGCAGAATTCACCAAACATTTAAAAAGTTTTACATTTAATATACATAGATACATACAGTATATATGTAAATATATATGAAGATATTTCATGCTTTCTACTTAAAATTTTTGTTTTGCTTTGTTTTTCAGTTTGGTTTTTAAAAAATCAAAAAAAAAAAAAAGAAAAATCAAAGCCAAAAACACAACATTATAACAATGCTAATAAAAAAATTGTATTAAGTTTGACCAGTTTGAAAAATACAGGCCCACAAAACTTTATGAACTGCAGTTTAAAATGCTTTTCTCAAATGTACAGTCCTACAAAGCATGCAGGGTATCCGTCCGAATGCATACTAAAACAGAACACTAATCATCACATTAACAGTCTCGTAGAGACTCACCATGTTAAAGTAAACTATAGGTAGCCCCCCTAAGTAAGTACAATAAGCAGTCATTTACCAGGCACTTTAATCCAGGGTGACACTTAGTATATTTATTACAGTGAAAATCCCCCTGGAGCAACCTGGGGTTAAATGCCTTCCTCAAAGGCACAGTGGTGGTAGCTCACAGCCTGCTTTTTTTGTGCGGATGAAGCCAGCAACTTTTTACAGCAATAAGATGTTATAATTAAGAAACCACAACATGCTCTCTCATTGCCCTTCTTTTGTCTTTTATCAGTCTCTTAGCATTCTGCATTCTAATCAACTCATTTCAACATAAGTGTGCTCACTTTATCGCATCTCTCATACACATGAATGCACAGCCATATGAGCCAGCTGAACGCACATGCAAGCACAAGTGCCTCTACATTGATGAATACACTTGAGCACACACGTAGTGTACTTTTATGCATGACAGCACCCACACATCAGCTCAGCTGTATTCTGGTCATCTGAGTGCTGCTCATTTTGACACTGATGTCTCAGAATTAGTTGGCGTAAGAACAATATCTATACTGTGTTTTGGTGCACCCTCTGGATTTTGTAGCCTTTTCTGTTCATTCTCATTCCCACTGTCACCTTAAACACAGACCTGACCCTTTTTCTGTTTTTTTGGGCATTTACTGTACAAGAGCAATGGGGTCAAAATCTGCCTGTCACCATGGCAATAAACCGCTCCATTCATGCGAGCAGCTTGTCATCTCCATAGTAATGATCTGACCCTCACAGATTACTGTGCATTAAATTCACACTTGCACAGGCAGTTATATGACCGCATACTTCTAATATGCTGAGCCAGAGGAAATTTCTCTGCATCGTTCTTATCTTTGCTCACACACATGCCTATCGCTTACTGGCAATATTTTTTCCCCCATTTTCTATGGGTGACATGATTTGAATTCAATACATTTTGTTGGTTAAAACTCAATTTGTTGTACGACATGCTGTTTTATAAATCAAAGAAAGAGACAGTGGATCTTGCTTAACAAGTAGTGCAGCCTGTTTTATATGTGAGAGGGGGTTGTTTAAGACATTCAGTGGCATAAATCACAGATACACACAATATAATGAAATAGAAAATTGTACATAGTACTCATAAAGCATAAACCTATATGCTATACTGTATCTACATGCATATGCAAACACAATCTTTGAATCTTTTTAAAGAAGATTAAAAATGTTGGTCCCCACTGAATTCCATATTATGGAAAAGAATACTATGGAAGTCAATGTGGACCAAAAATGGATTGGTTACACACAATCTACATACAGAAAAAAAATATACAGGTATGAAACAACCCGAGGTGAGTAAAGGATGACAGAATTTAATTTTTTAACCGTTGTCTTTTTGGGGTGAAAATTAATATGATGATTATTCTGAAATGATTAGAATATGATAAGATAATAGACAAACTGCCACCTTTGGAAACAAAATCAGACTTTCAAAACTTTAGGACTGCTCAAAGCTTCAATATCAGTACATTTTGACCTTGTGGGGACATTTTTGGTCCCCATGACGAAGCAAGCTATGTTTCATATAGAATGAAGTATTCTAAAAATGCATAAAGTTTTGTGGTAGGGATAGGTTTAGGGTAAGGGTATAGAAAATATAGTTTGTACACTATAAAAAAACATTACCCCTATGGAATTTCCCCATAAATGTAGGCTATGTGCATAAGCTGTGTAAACATGCGGTAAGAGAGCAAATTAGTATGCATTAGAAAGCCAGTAGATAGATGAAATCAGTCAACTATGTTATTATGTCATTTCTCACTATAGTCGTTATACAGAGAAAGACAGAGAGAGAGAGAGAGAGAAAGGCAACATGTCAGAACAAAGTCTATTGAAAAACATTAGTAATTCAATTTAGCAATCACATTAACAAATACAGAGTGCCTCTTGCTGAAAGTCACTCCCCCTTCTGTCATAACCGAGCTTGTAAGCGAGTGTCGAGCTGCATAACACTGAGCCATGCACTAGGAAGCGAGAAAACCTCCTGAGGTTGGTAAGCACAAGCAGATCTCATTATGTTAGTATCTTGACAACGAAGCGAGTGAACTCTGAATCAAAGTAGGAAAATAATACTGTACAGTTCGTGTTTAGTGATCCAGTTCAATCTATCAGACTGTAATCGACACGTCGTATTTTACTTCAAATCTTCCCCAAACTAGCCACAACACTCCTATAGCAATGATAGTGTTAATATGTCAGCTTTGTGGAGATTCGGTTGATGTAAATGCAGCGGTTAATACAATAGCATAATAAGAAACTTGGATCAAAAACTATAATAGTTGAACGAAGCTTATATTTACATTTGTAACACATGTAGCCACGTTAGCTTGTTTGCTAACTTAGCCTGACAGTGAGATACAATCCACAACAAGAACAAGCGTAATCCTTGGAAACATGAACGCACTGGGGTTTTTCACAGTTGTTTGTTTAATGTGTCATGCGTTTTGTGTTCTGTAAAAACACAGAGCAAATCATAAGCTTCTCTGAACGCAGGGAACTGCATCACTGGAAGTAAATACGTAGATGTCAACTTCACCAGTAAATGAAAGTCATGTACTTCATTTTGACAGGCTATTTTTGGTCTCAAAACGAATTTTAAAACTACTTTAGCCAATTATTTGTAATTGTTGTGTATGCAGCTTTTGTGACTAATATTATTTTAGAGACTACATGATTTTTTAGTAATTCTATTTAATGTTAAAAAACATTTGCAACACTGTAGGACCATTACAAATTCTGTATAGATGAAATAGAAATAGAATAGAAACGGCAAGTGTTAGAGGGTCAAGTATTTTTTTTAAATAAAAGTAAAACAAGTCAAAAGAATAAGGAATGCTAGTGTTTAAAGTTCATTTTTATAATAAATAAAAAGAAAACAAGTAAATAGAATAGAAAGCGCCACTTTTTCTTTAAAAGTGAAACTAAAATAAGTCAAACGAATAGAAAGTGCAAGTGTTAGAGGGTAGTTTTTTATAACAAATAGAAAGAAAACAAGTAGAATAGAAATAGAATAGAAAGTGCAAGTGTAATAGAGTCAAGTGTCTTTTTAAATACAAGTAAAACAAGTTAAAATAATAGAGAATTCTAGTGTTAGAGGGTCATTTTTTTATAACAAATAAAAAGAAAAGATAGATAGAATAGAAAAGAAATAGAGAATGCTAGTGTCAGAGGCTCTTTTTTCCTCATTTTTAAAGAAATAACACAATTATTCAGTGAATCCCACATAATTCTGACGGACCATAATATGCTGTTTGACCCTTTGCCCGTGGGTTTTGCATTGACACGTGCATTTATAAATAAATAATGTGAGCATGCATATGAAATTGCATTTGTGAGACTTACTGAGCCTCACTATCATGTTAAAGCAAATATGGCTTGGGATTGTTTATATGAACTCACTAGAAAATGAAATACTTGCTAATATTAAAATAAAAGGGATAGTTAATCCAAAAATTACCCCAAATCTGTCATCATTCACTCAGCCTCATACCATTCCAACTCTGCATGATTGACTTTCTGTGGTACATAGAAGATATTTTGAGAAATGTTTCAGGTTATGTTTTTCCCCTTCCATGCAATAGAATAGAAATGGGTTCCGCAGATGAACGAAAGTCATACAGGTTTGAAACCACATGAGAATGATGACAGGATTTTCATTTTTGGGTCTTTAAACACCTCTTTAAACTATTCATATTCTGCAATGTTGTAGTGCTCATAAAAATCTTGATTGATTGCCCTTGTCTTTTACAGTTTTTGAGTGATTGATGTCGCCAAACATAGTTTTGAAGGATGAATCGGGGCCGGGGAGTGAGAAAAAGAATGGCACCAGAAAAAACAGATGCCTTTGAAACTTGTAATGAGGAAACACAAACAGAGATTCACCAGCTATTCAACAAGGTCAGAACTTATGTTCCCCCTGCTGGAGGAGAATGGACGTTGCCTGACCCAAGTGTGGTGCTCTGTGATCCTCATGTGAGTCACCCACGTTTACAGGCTCTGAAACAATCTCTAAATGAAGTGAAGAATCAACTCAGTGATAAAGACCTCTCAGTATGGCACCAGCATACGTGTTTCACCAACCGCGCAGGCACTGTTACAGCCCACCTTCGCTCCACAACCAACGCAGAGCTGTGCACCCAAGCTTGGGCCAAGTTCTATGAGATCCTAGGAACTTTTAAACTTCTGCCTGACAATGCGTTGAAGAGTGGCGAGTTGAACTCCATACACCTGTGTGAAGCCCCTGGTGCCTTCATATCAGCTCTAAATCACTTCCTAAAGACAAGTGGCCTGCATTGCGACTGGAACTGGATTGCAAACACTCTAAATCCATACTACGAAGCCAACGGACGCGGTTGCACTATTACAGATGACAGACTCATCGCACACACTCTGCCTTGGTGGTTCTTTGGATCCGACAACACAGGTGACATAATGCTTCAGAAGCATCTGCTGGAGCTGCCGAGATTTGTGAGCAACATGCGCAGTGTTGATTTGGTTACAGCAGATGGAAGCTTTGACTGTCAAGGGGACCCAGGGGAACAGGAGAGATTAGTTGCTCCTCTACAATATTGCGAAGCCGTTTGTGCGCTTCTGCTGTTAGGAAGAGGAGGCTCATTTGTCCTGAAGATGTTCACACTGTTTGAGCACTCATCTGTCTGTCTGCTGTATCTCCTTGCATGCTGCTTCCGTTCCGTGAACATCTTCAAACCGGGCACCAGCAAGTCTGGAAATTCAGAACTGTATATAGTGTGCTTGGACTATCAGGCCAAAGAACAAATTCGCCCATTGCTCTCAAAGTTAATCCGTAATTACGGACCAGACTTGGCATCCACAGCGGCGCTCTTTCCCCGTCGCTGCATTCCAGACTCGTTTCTAAGTCAGCATGAAGAGATATGCACTTTTTTCCATGCACTGCAAGTTAACACAATCCAAGAGAACCTTAAGCTTTTCACAAGCATGAGCGTAGAACAGCGCAGGCAATTGGAGCAGCTCAGGGAATTTGCTGCAGAGTTTTATATGAAGCGTTTCAACGTTCACTACCTCCCTCGAAAAAACTGGGTTTGCCGTGGTGGCATGGCTAGATGGGTAAAACCCTGTGAAAGAAAGCAAATGGGCTCTTTCAATCAGCGCAAGGTGATGGAACTACAGGGATGGAAGCAGCGCCTTGCACAAGGAAGTTATGGGCCGTTCGTAGAGAGGCATTGCGTGGGAACAGAAGGATGTGAGAATGTACTTAGTGGCCCGTTGGAAGAATGCGATTTGGGAGCCTGGTTCGCCCTTGAGGGCGCTGCCCTCCCGAAAGTCTGCAGTTCCACCTTCTGTGATCAGGACATGCTAGACTTTCTGAATGAAGCTCTGGAAGAGAACCTGAGGGTCAAAGCGGTGAACCGTTCTGAAAGAGCTTTGCCAGCATGCAGCTCCTGCAGCATTGACTCCCCTGTAGGCATCTTATCTGAGATTTGCAGCCATCCTGATGTGACATCTTGTTTGGTGCTGGGAAGCCCGCCTTGGTGTGATGCCACACTTGTAGGGGTTAAACTGCAGCCGGAGTTTGTGCAAGGACCCTCCTGTTGTGAGGTACAGGATTCAACGTTGCACGACGGACAAACAGACTATCAATTCGAGCTTCTGAACACAGTGCTTTTTGCTCTTCAGAAACAGCATCAGGGATCAACCCTGGTGATTCCCTTATGTTCTGTCTTAACACGCTTCACCTCCGGCCTGGTTTTCACACTTCACCTGTGCTTCCGTTACATCACATTCCGCTGCTCGTCTGGTTGGCCTCCTGCTGCTCTTGTGTGTATAGGTTTCTCTCAGCCAGCAGCACTACCACGGCTGCTGGACTTTCTCCAGGATGTGTTGGAGAAGATGAAAAAGGTTAAACTTGAGATGGGGAGGCAGATTTTGCAGTTTGTACCTTTGGAAGAACTTCTCAGAGGGGAATTACCTCGCTTCCTGTCTTCCTTTAATACTGCTGTCATTAGACAGCAGCTACATGTGCTCATGCAGGTTGAATAGAACACATAATGCCTATATTCTCTAGAAGAACTTTTCAGTTAAACTACAATCGAGTGTAATCATGTCTCAGTTTACTTCAATTAAAGTCATAGCCTCAGTATGTAGGGTATATTGGAACACAGAATTCCTTAGTTTTATATATTTATACTGGGAAATCTTTCTTTAACCTTGAATGTGCTGCATATGACTGTGAGGATTTTTTTTTAGATATATTTATGTAACAGTATGTGCAGTTCAGAATGTTTATTTTAATATTTATGTTTCCTTAACTCTTTTTTTTAGTACTTGAAATTATATGTTGCCTTGATCAATTTGTCTGTCTTGGCTCATTTATTAAAACCTCTTCTTTAATGCACATACGAAGTTTCTCATGAAGTTCAGAGTTTAAGGTATAATTGGACTTATGCACATATATTATGAAATACATCATTGACATTTGTGACCCTGGACCACAAAACCCGTTATAAGAGTCAAATTTTTGAAACTGAGATTTATACATCATCTGAAAGCAGAATAAATAAGCTTTCCATTGACAAATATTTGGCCGAGATACAATTATTTGAAAATCTGGAATCTGAGGGTGCAAGAAAATAAGAATATTGAGAAAATCGCCTTTCAAGTACTAATCAAAAATTAAGTTTTGATATATTTACGGTAGAAAATGTACAAAGTATCTTCATGGAACATGATCTTTAACATCCTAATGATTTTTGGCATAAAAGAAAAATCATTAATTAGTGATTTTAATTATGACCCATACAATGTATTTTTGGCTATTGCTGCAAATATACCCATGCTACTTATAACTGGTTTTGTGGTCCAGGGTCACATTTGACGGCTGTGTGTGACTTTATTTATTATGACCATGTTGAAAGCTGAAAACCAGTTGTTAATCTTTTGCATTGTACAGCATTGTTTTCCAACAAACGGGTGTTTAGGAGTTTTATATTATAAAGGATTATAGCTGACATCTTTAATGCAACTCTTCTTATTTTTGTTTTCTCAGCAATTGTTGCATGTTTTCTGCTTGTAATGAAAAAATGATTTTAATGAACAAAATGTTTTGCAAAAAGTAAAGTAAAAAAAAGAGTTTATAGCAAATATAAAAATGCATTGCAAAAAGTAAAAACTGATTGTTCTATTGCAGTGGGGCTAGTGAAAATGTTGGCAGGTAAAAGTATACTGGCCCAAATAGCCTACAAGTAAAAAAGACCAAAATGTCAACTATATTTTAGAATTTGGGACCAATTGCCTGAGATTGATTGATTGATTGATTTTTGAAGTTTGATGAAGTGCATAAAATACATAAAAAAATAATCACAATGGTGGTTATTCATAGTAGGTAATTGGTAAAAACTGTTTACCTGCAGCGTCAAAAAATGTATACCTTTTACTTCCTAGTGTTGATTGGTGTTCTCCTGTGGAACATTAAAAAAAAACCCAGGCCAACAAGTTTTTTGTTTGGTAAAGTTTGGTTTGTTTCTTTTTTCTTAATAAATAATGTGACTAGTGTTCACCAGTGTCAAAAAAGGTTTTGACAAATAATAGTCAAGTCTGAGCCAAGGGCTATGAGTTATCTGAGTTATAGATCTTTTATTGTTGACAGATGTGGTTCCGAGTGATCCAACAAAAGACAGAGAACAACCTATGGCCATTTTTCTGAACAGAAATGTGTTTATAGAAATGTCTACACATGTGTGAAGAGGCACCGTCTTCATGTCTTATGAAGGTAAATGTTTCTGCACATATCTGACAAATGCTTCAGTTGAAGTCCTCTTATCGCGCACCCTGGCATTATGTTGTTTTCTCATTTGTTGGATGTGAGGGACTCCGTTCTTATCAACTGTGATTATTTTTGCGTGGGTGGATTTCTGTACTCACATGTGCATCTGATCTGCAGCTTTCCAGTAATCTCCCAACACTACTCACATCCAACACTATCCACATGCAGCCGTTTCATCCAGTTTACATCTAAACCAATACACACAAAACAAATAATGAAAGACACCAGGTTGAAATGAGACAATCTTAGAAAAAGTTTTTTTTCCCCAGAATCTTAAAAGTTTCAAACATGAATTTTTTGTGCCACAACAACTTATGATAAAAAAAATACATCACAACTACAGACTGCCTTACACCTTTCTGTCTATGGAGTATAGAAGCCCATTTCTGCAACAAAATCCAATCCAAAAAAAATACTTGCCTTAAAAAGTCAAAATTATGAGACACTTAGGTGATAATTATGAGATAAAAAGTCAAAACTATGACTTCAAAGTCATAATTACAAGATAAAAAAAGGAGAAATAATGACTTTTAAAGTTGTAATTACATTTATACATTTTATTTATAAAAATGTATATAAAATCAAATTCATGTCTTGGAAAGTTGAAATTTTTACAAGATAAAACAATTACAAGATAAAAATTCTAAATAATGACATAGTGTAATTAATAAAAAAGAAAAAGACCGGATCTGGTATACAGTTTAGGTCTATACTTAAGTAAGACCTATTTTGACTTTTTATCTCATAAATTTGATTTTATTATGAAATGTATTTGTAATTATGACTTACGAAATGTATTTCGTAATTATGACTTAAGTCATTTCGACTTCCAAAGTCATAAAATCAACTTTGAGTCAAAAATTTGGACTTTTATCTCGTAATTACGACTTTTAAAATCATATTTTCAACTTTTATCTCATAATTATGACTTTTAAAGTCATTATTTCGACTTAGTCATAATTTCGACTTTTTATCTTGTAATTATGACTTAAGTATATCATAATTTTGACTTCTTAAGGCATGAATTTTTTCCTTGCTTAGTGGAAATGGGCTTCCATAGTGGAATTATTCTGATTTGTCAAATGTATGGAAGCCAGTTTCTGCCACTGAAAAAATTTGTTTTTAAAAAAAAAGTAATTGTGAATTTTTATCTCACAATTTTGACTTTTTTTCTCGCAATTGTGAGTTTACATCTCGCAATTCTGACTTTTTTTTCTTAGAATTGTGTGATAGGCCTAAACCGTCACACTGCAGTTTTGAGATATAAAGTTAGTATTGCTTAAAGGGGTCACTGGGTGCCCATTTTCCACAAGTTGATATGATTCTTTAGGGTCTAACATGCTTTGGTTATAATTTCTCAATGGTGCCTTTTTTACCTTGCCAAAATCAGCTCTGCGAACATAGACGGACGTATGTAGATCGGGAGGCGCATTCCCTTCACAAACAAACATAATCCACTGCATGTTCAGCGGCTCAGACGTCGGGAGTAAATGACGACCACTATGTTCCTTATTACATCCAGCAACACAACACCTCAATTGGAGATATTTTTGTCTAACTTACATCCCTGCTCCGGATGACAGGTCTGAGGTAACAGTCAATCAACAGTCAATCAGATATCATGGGAGCAGCCTCTGTCAGTGTGACGGCATCTGAGAATGGCTTGATTTGAAAAAGGGGATAATATTTTTACAGATTAATTAAAAACCACTGCATAGATTTTTATCATTATAGGGTAGATTTGTACATACACTGCCAACACACATTAATGTTCAAACAACATGTAAATGTGAACTTCGCATCCCGATGACCCCTTTATTAATATAAACCTGCAATTGCAAGGGAAAAAACTCAGAATTGCGAGTTTATATCTCGTAATTCTGTCTTTATAACTCATAATTGCAAGTAGATACCTTACAATTCTGATTAAAAAATCTGAATTACAAGATATGAACTAGCAATTGCAAAAAAGAAAAAAGTCAGAATTGTATGATAAAAAGTTGCAATTACCTTATTTACCTCACAGTTCTGACTTTATTTCACGCAATTGTGAGTTATAAAGTCAGAATTGCGAGGATTTGGGAGTTTATATTGTGCAAATTATTTTAATTAAAAGTTGCAGTTACCTTTATTTTACTTTTTATTCAGTGGTGGAAACGGGTTTCCATACAGCTGTAGCATTCTACAGTCAAATGTCTTTTGCATAATGATTGCTAAAACTGACTATTTTTACAGGCAACCCTGTTTTTTATAATCTACGAAATATTGTAAAAAAAATAAAATAAAACTAACTAGTCTTAGCAGTCTTAGTGTTTGCTGTCTTTGCAGAGGTAGACTGGTCTCTCAATATGGCCCAGAAGATCATAGATGTTGTGTGCTGGTCTCTCAGCCTTGCCGAAGTTTAAATTTGTCCAGACCGACAAACAGACCAGGGAGACCTGTCTGTTTAAGCTGTTTTTGGCTGCTTTTAAAGCTCTGAGCACACTAACAGGATGGGCCACAAGAGCATTTTGATGTAATACAAAAACATATGCCAGAGTAAATTTTGCACACTAAACAAAACTGCAACAGCCACCTGCTGTGTGGGCCTTTAGTGGTTTCTAAACTAGTACCATGGACATATTAACAGTTGGAGTGGGATTTCCATGGACGTTCCTCCCTCATCCTCATTACAGTACGTCTGTTGAGGACTGTCTGCTTAACTGTTTCTATGAACACACATTTTTCTAAAAGAAATATACTGCCTAAAGTGAAATGACACACGTTAGCACATATATAAACATTACATCACTAATAGCTGCACAGCATATGAAATGATTCACAATAATATCTCTCACTGAAATCTTGGCATATGCCACACATTCAGTATTTAATCCACTGCTCTTAAAGCCTCTTTCTAATGTTGCTCTCTTCTAATCTGTTGGGCAAAACCTCCATAACTCTGTGGTCTCAGCACTGAGTTAGCTAGAATGTATGCCAAGACACCGATTCATTAAAGAAAGTGTTTTATTTTGTAGAGTGTTTCAATAATTCATGCAACATTTCTTATAAGACACAGGTTATGTTTGCAGAGCTGCTTTTGTGGAACGGTAAAATCAAAGCTAGTCATGTTTATCTTTTCCTTTATACATTGCTTTTCACACACACATTTTCAAGACAGTATAAACATATATCTGCCCTTATGTTACTAAAAGTGTGTGTGCGTGGATTCTCCTGTTCCTGAGAAAAACTGGCCAGCTGTAATTTGGAAAGTTCCACTGATTTGTGTGTGTGTGTGTGAGGGAGAGAGAGAGGGAGAGAGGGAGAGTGAAGACACATCCATTACTATTAGGGCTTCAGTCTGAGCACTCTGAGTGGCAGTTTTTGTTTAGTCAGCACACATAATTCTTTCAGAAGATTGACTAAACTGAACCTTTTTAAGCTTTGTTGTTTAAAATCAAAGAAATAAATCTCTGACTTCAGAACTCTTTAAAGAGATAGTTCTAAAAGGAAAATTCTGTCAGCGTTTACTAATCCTCAGGTTGTTTCAAACCTGTGAACACAACACAAAAAGGCTACCAGCAACTGTTTAGCTACCAACAATCATCAGAATATGACTAAATTTTAATTTTTGGGTGAACTGTCCATTTAATCTTTTTACATTTTCTATCTCTCTTTTCTGTCTTACTAATCAAACATGTATTGCCTACTATACAATTAAAAAAAAAAAAGTTTTTACATTTTTTATTTATTTATTTATTTTGCTGCACCTTAAGGAGTAGTTCAATATGTATGAGTTTGTTTCTTCATCAGAACAGATTTGGAGAAATTTATTACATTACTTATTCATCATAAGATACTCTGCAGTGAATGGGTGCTGTCAGAATGTGTGTATCAAACAGCTGATAAAAATATAAAATTAATAGTAATCCACACATCTCCATCAGCTAATGTCTTGTAAAATGAAAAGCTTTGAAAAAAATCTAGACATCCATCAAGATGTATTTAATATTAAACCATTTCTTCCGGCCAAACCAAGGTGAAAAAAAGTACGTTATCATAATGTACTTAAAGTGCTTTATTTTCGCACACAAATTTTACACTTAATATGAAAAGTTCAGATGCAAAAGCCTCTAAATCCATCTGACGTTTTTCTTTAAAATGCATTTCTTTCAGGCTACTTTGTATAGGTTTCTATGTAAGTACTGGTACTTCTGATTGGGCTGGAATTTAGCGAGTTTGAAGTAAAAGTATTTGATGGACGTATACTATGTGTCAGGAGCATTCACTCAGTATCATTATCTCATTTTTGACCGAGATGGCTTTTAGCTGGTTTTGCATCTGAGCTCTTCATATATTAAAAATGATCCTTTAGCACTTCTTATACTTAAGATCATCTATCTGTTTAAAAAATGTATTTAGTTACCACTTGTAGTACACTTGAACCCATCTTTCATACACTAATAGTGGACTACAAGTGGTAACTAAATACATTTTTTAAATACAGAGATTGTATGTTAACAGCAAATTTTAGTTCATATTCATGGTGTCCCAAAATAGCACAGTTGAGTACATTTAGATGATCTTAAAGGAGAAGTCCACTTCCAAAACAAAGAATCACATATAATGTATTCACTCCCTTGTCATCCAAGATGTTCATGTCTTTCTTTCTTAAGTCGTAAAGAAATTATGTTTTTTGAGGAAAATCTCCATATAATGGACTGATATGGTGCCCCGATTTTGAACTTTCAAAATGCAGTTTAAATGCGGCTTCAAACGATCCCAAATGCTGTTGTAAACAAGTCCAGCTGAGGAAGAAGGATCTAATTTAGCAAAACGATTGGTTATTTTAATAAAAATAATACAATTTATATACTTTTTAATGCCAAACGCTCGTCTTGTCTTACTCTGCCTGGACTGTTTTTGTTCTGGTTCGTGACAGTTAGGGTATGTCGAAAAAACTCCCATCTCATGTTCTCCCTCAACTTTCGAAATTGTCTTATATCGCTGTTTTACCTTTTTTGTAAAGGGTGTTTGATGTTCTTTGCATGTTCACTTTGCAAAGACTGTGTCGGTACTTCTGCAGCGACGTAAGGTGATTTTTAAATGATTTTTGAAGTTAAGGGAGAAAATACAAGTTTTTCGACATACCCTAACTGTCTTGAGTCAGAATACACAGAGTTCAGAGAGAAAGGCAAGATTAAAAAGTATTTAAATTGTATTTTTTAATGAAAATAACCGATCGTTTTGCTATATAAGACCCTTCTTCCTCGGCTGGGATCGTTTACAGCCGCATTTGGGATCATTTGAAGCTGCATTTAAACTGCATTTTGAAAGTTCAAAATCGGGGCACCATATCAGTCCATTATATGGAGAAAAATGCAGAAATGTTTTCTTCAAAAAACATAATTTCTTTACGACTGAAGAAAGAAAGACATGAACATCTTGGATGACAAGGGGGTGAGTACATTATATGTGAATCTTTGTTTTGGAAGTAGACTTCTCCTTTAAGTTTATCTTAAGAAGTGCTAAAGAATAATTTTTTGCATGTCAAGTACAAAATTAGTGCGTGAAAATAGAGCATTTTAAGTACATTATGGTAGTGCACTTGTTTTCACATGGGAAATCAGTCCATAATCCATAAATAATGATTCCTATACTGAAAAAGTCAATCCTTCATTGTCCTCTCACATCAAAATCAACTGGCATATTTGTTTTGGACTGTTTTGACAAGCAATGTTTGATCTGTGCGTATTTCTCTCCTGATTCAGACGAGACAAATTTCACTGGAGAAAGCAATGTTATGGGTAGAGAACTTGTAGTTTATCTGGAAGCAATGGCTTGAAGATAAAAGCGTCTTAATGATGGATGCTGGTCAGCATGTTGGTTGTAAACATCTTCCATTAACAAAAGTAGGCCATCTCGGGTTCTTTGAAGCACCAGTATACAGATGGTTTTCTAAAAAGCATTGGGCTGTAGAAGCCTTTTTGGAACCTTTATTTTTAATAGTGTATAGCTGAAGTGATATGACTTGATACACCCATACATGCATATATGAGTGTGGTTTCCCTGTGCGTGTCTTAGATTGCTGAGTGTGATCATTTTTATGATCACTAATGCAGCAGGAGGTGCTTTAATGTTGGTGACAACTCATCACAGATCACATGAATGTGGCAGACGTGGCACAGCTTAATCTTGACTTTGGAGAGGATCAAGCACATACATGTGTTTAGCCAAAACACTGTATAGCCTAAAAACTTTATTATCCCTTACATCAGATGAACAACATACTGCATATGTGGGTACATTTGGCAGATGGAATTGTACGTCTGATTCTAGGGAGATTCTCTTTGCTGAGCTCTAACGCTGGACACATGCCAATCTATTGCATCAGATCTTGTTTGTGGTGGCAGGAGGACAGCCATCGCTGTCACTTAGTTGGATTATGGGAAATAGTACCCTAGATTTTGAAATCTGCTTGTGTGTAACACTGTTTTATTTTTTATTTACTATTTTCTAAATGTAGGCTAATGTAGGAACTGCATCTGGTCATAATATGCATGAAGATATTTATTTGTTATTATTATATTTATTTTTGGTTCAGTGTACTGAATGAACATTGTGTAATATGCTGTTTTGAGAATCTTGTTAATATCAGTCAGTCACTCCACAAGGAAAAATGGTGCATTAAGACTCAGGGGTGTAAACTTTTGAACAGAATGAAGATGTGTACATTTTTCCTAGAGTAGAGTAAATATTATATTTTTTCATTTAGTACTGCAGAGAAAGCTACAGAAGACAAAATAAGTTAAATTTACCACCTGGGTCTTCATGCATTATTTTTCCTTCTGAAGCATCAGTGAGCATTCGAAGCTTCTGTAATAGTTGCATACGAGTCCCTCAGTTGTCCTTAGAGTAAAAAGATAGATCTCAAAATCATACAGTCATTGTTGCCCTGGTGAAAAAACCAGCATATGCTGGTAGGTATGTTTTGATGCTGGGATGCTGGTTAGGTAGGTTTTGATGCTGGTTTAAGCTGGTCCTTTGCTGGTTCATGCTGGTCCTTGACCAGCAACATGACCAGCAAAAACCAGCAAAGGACCAGCTTAAACCAGCTAAGGACCAGCATAAACCAGCAAAGCACCATCTTAAACCAGCATCAAAAACTACCTAACCAGCATTCCAGCATCAAAACATACCTACCAGCATATGCTGGTTTTTTCACCAGGGTGAAAAGGTTCAAATACACAAAAATTCTGAAAAATTTGTGGGACCTGAAGAATTTTTCTAAAAAAATAATGGACAGTTTAACTTTTCAGAACAAAAAAGGAACTCATGAACAACTATCACTAAACAACAACAAAAAACACAGCTGTAGATCATTCAGGTAACAACACAGTATTAAGAATCAAGTGTATGTAAACTTTTGAACAGCATTATTTTAGTAAATTTAGCTGGTATTTTCTCTTGTGAACTATATGTAAATGCATTTTATGTGAAATATCTTATTCAGGTCAGTAGTAAATAAAAAATAACATGCATTTTGTATGATCACTCTTTTATTTTGGTAAAATAATTAACAGTTTGCAGATTCTGCAAGGTGTATGTGTGTACACAGTACACACTGCATGTAAACAAAAACTTTTACTTTGGATGCAGTTAATCGATTTGACAGCCCTTTCTTAAATGTATTATAATAGAAAACAGTTATTTTAAATTGTAAACTGTTTTACTGTATTTCAAAGCAAATAAACACAGCTTTGGTGAGCATAAGAGACTTCTTTTAAAAAGATTTTTTTTTAAATCGTACTGACCCCAAACTGAACACGTTAACATTTTTTTAATATACATAATCTCTGCCGACCTTTTGTTTCCTCTTTTTTAATCTCTTAAATGCTTCCTCTCATTCGCCCCCTCTCTGGCATTAAGTGCATAAGTGCACTTCCAAGGGGCTCGCCAGCATATCCTTCTGCAGGTGTTTGCTTGTCTTTCATCACTAATCATGTCATACAGGCTTACAACAGGCTTCTCAAAGGTATAATCATGAAGAAGTGCTGCATGGAAACCATTCACCAACTCAGCCAGGATCTGCAGTCCTCGAGTCTAAACTGCTGAGACAAGTAAGTGTGTGAGATTGATTGAGAGATTGAGAGAAATTACACTGATTTATTTAGTTTATGCACAATCTCTTACTGAGATTGCTGTTTATTGCTTGTTATAGTGTAGCCTATTCCTGTCCATTTTGCATTCACAGTTTCTCCTATCATCTCATAATCCCAGTGCTTTCCCAAACATTCTGTTTCTGTCTCATTTTCTTCTTTTTCCCTATAAATAGACTGATGTGTTCATTGGTTAAGATGTTTGAAATGGGGGATGGTGAGCAGGGGATGAAAATCCAGCAGCCCCTATAGATTCATACACAACACACTAACATTATTGTAATGCTGCTAAACCAGATTTATCTGACATATTCAGCATATAGGAGTTTAAGTTATTAAAATGAAGTGGGTTCTATCTATCTATCTATCTATCTATCTATCTATGTGGTTTAAGCAAGCATAATAATGAACAATGTATTTTTATGTACTTTTGAAGACTACATTCATGTACTCTTTCATGTACAGAGAGAAATGTGGATATTAGCCTTTACGTGAACTGACTTATAATAATGCCTTCCATATCAATTTTTTTAAACGACCCCAGTCATTGTTGGTCACTGTCAGTATGCTTTAGGAAACGTTGATGCTATATTCTACTCGTAAAAGTGTACAAGCTCATAGGATTTGTGAATATTTGAATTAATTTCCATAATCCTGCTGTGATGCTCCTCGAGTACGGATCTGAATGAACTCGACTGCTGAATCTGCTTTTAAACGTGCTGTATGATGCCGCCTATTGGTGAGTGTATGAACTGCAGACTTCAGCAGTTACGGAGGGGGTTAAAAACTGCCGTCTCTGTCGGGATACTTCCAGTGACTCGCACTGGGGTAGAGGAGTGCTTCAAAGACAGGACACTTGTTTCTTCGAAAAAAGAAGGGAAAGAAAAACGATTGATATGGCGAATAAAACACCAGAGCCTGTTCATTTGCACCTGGCGGAACTCACTGCTTCCCAGTTTCTCGACATCTGGAATAAATTCGATGCTGATGGTGAGTGTAACGTCCCGGGACGAAAAGCGTTCTTAGATTAGTTGTACATCGGAGGCTGTTACTTATTCAAAAAGATTTTTGCATTGCGTTTGATTTATGTGTACAATTAATTAAACTTTAATTTAAATGTAAATATATTCTGTATATTTCATATTAAAAGACAAAACCAAATAATGAGGATAATTATAAAAATAATCTAGGCAATAACCTACTTTACTAAGTATCTAAAATTCTATTTAAATATAGAAAGAGTCAATAAATGTTCTAAGACTTTTTTGTAGTGGAGGAGAAAAGCTGCATTCTTGTCAAGCTAGGAATTAAAGTTTTTTATTATTATTATTATTATTATTATTTTACTCGTTTAATATTTGCATTAAAACTCATGCATATATGACATAATATTTCTTTGTGGTACCGCACATCGGTTGTTTTTATTTTTATGTTGGTTCATTGAGTTGCGTGTTTAAAAATGAAAATACATGCAAGTATGTGAGCAGCTAGACTAAGTCTCTTGAAAATAATGGACAATCGTAGTTTGGGATTGTTTTGATGGATAAGGTTTCTTATTTGCAAAATGACGTTTCATATTTTGCTTGCCCCACATAGCACAAAAAAGTCATGTTTATGCTGTTTTGTCATATTTGTCATATTGTCAAAGTCATATTTTGAACTGCTTGTTTGTTTTGCGGGATCTGGCAACAGTGATCTAGGAGGACGCTAACGCAAGTGGAGTCCTCGTGCAATGTGCAATGCAGTTTTACGCACAAGCGTATTCTTGAATTATTCAGGGAAATTGAAAAAGCGCCAGCGGGATGATTGCCTGCTATCGCCCTGTTAACTTCTTTCAGCGTTAAGCACGCGTTTTCGCAGCTCAGTAAATTTTGCCTCACAGGCATTGTTGGCATTATTGATTTTGCTCTGGGATTGAATCCTTCCTTCCAATTGATTTATGCGTCAGCGTTTGAGAGACTATGAAGATGAAAAGTTATGGGCGGGGGCTGAGAAAGAGGCGTTCCTCCTAGAAATAAAAATACATCTTAAAGCAGACTAAGATGGTTTGCCTTTTTTAGTTTAGTTTAGGTTTAAGCTGGTCATAAATAGTTTGAGCTGGCCTCTCAGTTTTGTCTTCATCTGGTCAAGGTGGTCTCCCATCTTGGTGAAGCTGATATTCAGCTGGATTTACTGGTCAGCCAGTTGGTCTTCTAACCTGACTAACTGAATGAATGACCATACTAAGAGCCAGCGAACCATTTTAGGCTGGTTTAGGTTTGGGAGTGCCATATATCCATCACAAATTGGTACACACTTAAAGGGATAGTTCACCCAAAAATGAAAATTCTGTCATTAATTACTTACCCTCATGTTGTTCCAAACCCGTAAGACCTTTGTTCATCTTCGGAACACAAATTAAGGTATTTTTAATGAAATCCGAGAGCTTTCTGACCCTGCATAGACAGCAAGGGTCCTACCATGTTCAAGGTCCAGAAAGGTACCAGGAACATCGACGAAATAGTCCATGTGACATCAGTGGTTCCACTGTAATTTTATTAAGCTATGAGAATATGTTTATGTGCAGATCAAAGCATGTGCATGCGTAGACTGGGTACAGTTGGGACACCCATCCGTAATGCTGTAAAACTGCCTAACCAATTCATTGCAAATGTAAACCTTTGAAATTGAGAATTCAACAGTTTTTCTTTTCATTCAGTATTTTATTTGATTATTTGTTTAGTTAAAAGTAGTTTAATTGTAAAACATTGTACAGACATGGCAACAGCGATACAACATTTAATTTCAGTTCATCATTTTAATAGTAAGAGTTGAAAAGTTGAGTACAGTAAAGAGTAAAACAGTAAAAAAAAACATTGAACAACTGCAAACAGCAATAATTAAACAGATCAAATGCAATCAATAACCTTATAAACATAATAACAATTAACATAATAAATAAGTGATACATTGTGTCTCAACTGACCACCTTGAACATTTGTCTAGATTTTACAATTACCTTGCATGGCACAAAGTCATGCAATATGTCAGTTTTTAGAGCACAGATTAAGGTTTACGAAAATTTAAGTTAGCTTTAACAGTCATGTAAGGATGAGAAGCTATTCAGTATGGAATGGACGTGGTGAAATGAAAGTCTCACCTTGCCGTTATCTTCGGAATGGAAAGACGCACATATTTCAAATTTTTCATAATCAAAGAGAACACCAATACACATGTGTGGAGCAAAAATCTCGGCTCGGGGTTATTTAAGGTGTTTCAAATGTTCCCCTGTACCAGTTGTAGTCTACCTGTACTGTCCAACATGTGACGCGGAGGAGAAGAATTGTTGAGAAGTTGTTATTTTAGGTTTTTTTTTTTTTTTTTGCACATAAAAAGTATTCTCATGGCTTCATAAAATTACGGTTGAACAACTGATGTCACATGGACTATTTTGTCGATGTTCTTGGTATCTTTCTGGACCTTGAACGTGTTAGTTGTCCTGCTGTCCAAGCTGGGTCAAAAAGCTCTCAGATTTCATCAAAAATTTCTTAATTTGTGAAGACAAAGAAAGGTCTTACGTGTTTGGAATGGCATGAGGGTGAGTAATTAATGACAGAATTTTTATTTTTGGGTGAACTATAAACCCTGCTAAAAAAGGACATATTAACCAACCAAAGCTAGTTTTCTGGTCTTAGTTGGTTTAAGCTGGTCTTTCTGCTTGAGCAGCTAAAAAAGTATCCAGAGCTCTCTAAAATCAACAAACAGACCACCTTGGCCAGAATGGGAGACCCACTAAGACAAATAAAATGATCTTTTTAGCAGAGAAGATGAAAAATAAATAAAGCTTGCACATTAGTTATTCTAAATAGTTATTCTTTAACATCCATTATCATTTCATGCAAGTTAAAATGAACTAGATTAAAATTATTTTAAATAATATAAATTAAAAAGACTAGACTGTGTATAAAATGCAAGATTTTTCTTTAAAAAAATCCCTCTGTGGTTTAGCAATTTATCTATAATCTGCATTTTGTCCTTCAGCAGTTTAAATCAACAAAACAATAACAAAGTATTATATCCTCATTTCATTAATAGAGGGAGACTGATTGTCAAGTTACATCAGAGAATGTGAGTTGAACCGCATCTGTGAGTCTTGGATGTTCAGTTCAAACTCATTTAATAATGAACTCAAGTTCTTTTTTTTCTAGGAAATGGCTGCATTGAAGGCAAGGAACTGGAACATTTCATTCGTGAGCTTGAGCTAGCAAGAAAAAGTGTGGTGAGTCACATTATATACACAGTATTGTATATGTTCGTTAATTATGCTAAAAACATCAGCTGCAGCTGTACTTGATATCACATTCAGTACTACAGAACAAAATGTCTAGATTAATCTATCTTAATGCACATGCCATCTGAGCAGATACCATCTGGCTGATCTTTTCTAATGTCAATGCAAATTCTGTTTTTAAATATTTTTAGCATAAAGTGACACTTCTTTTAAACTATTTAAAAACAAATAGTTCTTAATTGAGCTGTTTTACATGTCAAACATGTTTGGTTGGTTTTCAGGATCCTTCAAATGCTTCGTTCAAAGACAGGATGAAAGAGTTTATGCAAAAATTCGATGAGAACGGTGATGGAAAGATTGAGATGTCAGAGGTAAATTTCACCCCTTTTCACTACTAAAGTACACTACAACCACAGCAATGGTTTAAAGTTCTGGAGAGACAACGTTCTGAGATTCATGGAGCAACAGGAAGACATATAAAGAAGACAATGAGGTCAGATTAGGGGCTTGAAGGAGAGGCCAGAAGGTGGCGTCTATCGAGGGGATGATGGAATGATCAAGGACGGGGGGCGGTGAGAGGAGTGAGTGGAGGGAGAGATGGATGAAGGAGGAGGGAGAGGATGGGGGGACGTCCATCATGATGACGGCACGAATGAATGGATAAAATGCTGGACGAAAAACTGACTAATCCAGTCATAGAGATCATGTGAGCATATGAGCTCATTCCTTCCTCCAATTAATGTCAGCATGCTTTAGTTATGAAGCTGTTAAGTTTTTTTTTTTTGGCTGGTTAGGTTGTTTTTGAATGTTTTTTAGTGGTGGTTCTTTCCCTTGACCTGTTTATAGTCCTATATAGCTTAGTAGAGGTAAAATGGTTTTAAAAGGATGAAAGGATCCTCTCCATGCAGGAGATTAAAGCTTACTTAGTTGGAGACCATGCAGTTTATGCAGAAGGGAGGTGGTTATATACGAACGATCAAATAACTATGAAGAAAATCCTCCTAGTTGTGGTCCAGAAGTGATAGAATGTTTTCCACTCAACATTCAGGCAGTTTTTCTGTTTTCAATCTGGTACAAATCTCAAACATGCTACTTTATCTTAAAAGATGTCACGACTTCAGCAGCTCATTCAGACCTCTTTTTAAAGCTTGTATGAGTCAATGATCTGTTCTTCTGTGTGCAGCATATGAATCTAAGCTGGGACTGCAGATTAGTCATATTGGGATTGTCATATCTGTCATCTTCTGCTTTCCAGCTTTTTGGGGCTTTCTACTTGACTATGTCAGAAAGATAAAAGTTATCTTTAAAAGCAGGTTTCTCATTCTTACTGGTATGAGCAACAATCATTTGATTATAGTGTCTGTTAGCAGAGGAACAGAATTGAGATGTTCACTTTTTATAGCAAGCAAATGTATTTTACTGAATAGCAGTAAACACACAAATAACAAAATAAATCAAAGGTAGTAGTAAGCAAAGACATTTATAATGGTACAGAACGTTTCTATAAATGTTGTTCTTTTAAACTTTCAATTTACTCAAAATTCTTAAAAAATTTTCACACAGAATGTTACAACAGCTGTTGTCAGTGTTTATATAATAAGAAATGTTTCTTGAGCATTAAATCAGCATTGTTAGAATGATTTCTGAAGGATCATGTGACTAAAGACTGGAATAATGACTGCTGAAAATTCAGCTTGGTCATCACTGGAATAAATAGCATTTTAAAATATATTAAAATAAAGAACAGGTATTTTAAATCGTAATAATATTTCACATTAGTACTGTATTTTTGATGCAGCCTTGATGTGCATAAGAGACTTTTTCTCAAAACATCTGACTGTACTCCAGGATCTACAATCAATCCAGTGTTAGGTTTAATGTCGACTAAAGATGCATTTATGCATCTTGTTGAACTTGAATGTCTTTCTTTATGATCTACACTGCCCTCCAAAAGTTTGGAAACGCCCTAGAAAAGTGGGGTTTTGGACAATATTGGGATGAATATTTTTAATTTGTGATAATTTTGCACTGATAAGGAACAGCATAAACTACGAAAACATATTTTATTACATAAACATTTTATACATAGAAAAAACTTACATTTTCGATTCATCAAAATATCCACCATTAGCAGCTATTACAGCTCTGCATAATCTGGGCCTAAATTCATTGTATTCTAAACTTAATTGGCAATCAAAATCAAAAATGGGCCAAGTTTAAACCAGTAACCAGGCATCACAGCTGGCAAAGGGGCATGTCTGACTTTGGCATGTATATATTGCCATTATTATGTAATCAAAATGAAAATTATTATTGCTGGTCTTCAGTGATAATGTCAAGTTACTTTAATGTGTTTGCACCAAAAAATGATAAGGATTTATGCTGATATCGTCCAAAACCACACTTTGCCAGGGGTGGTTCAAAAACTTTTGGAGGGCAGTGTATATATGTTTCAGATATAAAATAAGCATTTCATGATCATACAACTATTTTTGTCCTATATGTTGTAATACTATACACCTCCATGAATCGAACGAAACATCAGATCGATTGTACGGCTTAAAAAGTACTTTTTGCTGCATAGACAGAAGGTGATCCTCCACACCCAGGTTTGTGTGTCAGAGCATCAGAGGCAGAACTTGTCGTAGACAGATGGTTTCAGAGCTTTTCTGACTTTTCGGTTTGCTATGGTTTAGTGTCCCTTCAGCAGTTCAGCAATGATGAGCTCCTCTGTTGAGGCCGCAAAAGATAACCAAAAGCATGAAATGGTCTCTCATCCCTGTCCAGCCTTTGCAGACACTCTCTTCTTAAGCCAGGCAGATAGGCTTTATACACAGGCATCAACTCAGACAGCAGCACTTGGTTGATCGTGTAGCAAAAGGGATGATTTGGATAAGAGCTTTGTGCTCCACTGTGCGGCTGTCCATGGTGCTGAAATCCCTTTCAGTAGACTTATAGAATGTCTAAATGTAGTGGTTATGGAAAGAAAACACATTTAGTTTTCATCTTTAGTTTTTATATAGATAGATAGATTTTACAACATTTTTGAATGCAATAATTCTTTCTCTCTTTATCTTTTTCAGCTGGCCCAGATCCTGCCAACAGAGGAGAATTTTCTTTTATGCTTCAGACAGTTTGTGGGATCCAGTGCAGAGTTTATGGCAGTACGTAACACAGTGATTATTGGATATCCTGATATGTAGAGATTTGAATTGATATCAATGGTCTAATTTCTGTGCATCTCATTATCTGACATGATTAATAACATGTCCAATCATCAATAGCTGCAACAGTTATTACCATCTTATTGTAAAAATGAAATATTTCTCAGTAGCTGAGATGACTTTGTGTGCATCTGAGTGAAAGAAAGACAGAGAGAGAGAGCTAGAAAACTATTTGCAGTAGGTTATCCATTATGAATGGCTTGCAATACATAAAGCAACACAGCGTGTATATGTGTGAGTAACTGGGTTAATGGACATTCATTTGTACAACATGGTGATTTTGTAAATAATACAAAACATGTTCATTCTGTTGAACATCTGAGTTGTAGAAGAGGAAAGACCGTTCAAAAGTGTGGACATGATAAAGGTGTTTTGCACACACATACAGTACAATGCAATGCACATCCTAGTAAATCAGGGCATGTGGGATTCCTCCACATTAGATCAGCTTGCCAGTAATCCCAGTGTAATTCCCAAATACCACATTCACTTGTTTAATCATGATGACATAAATCAGAACGTGTTTGATTGAAACCCTGCCTGTTTCACCTTTGGAGGGCAAAGGATCTGTACATGTATATATGTGGGAAGTGTGGAGGTGTCTTAATGCTATTGTTTCCTTTTTCAGGCATGGAGAAAATATGATACTGACCGTAGCGGATACATTGAAGCCAATGAACTGAAGGTATAACTCAATAGGTCACACAGACCTTACTATGCCTGTTATAGATCCATTACTAAATAAAAGCATGTCTTTTCCCCAGGGCTTTCTCTCAGATCTGCTGAAGAAAGCAAACAGACATTACGATGACAAGAAACTCAATGAATATACAGAGACCATAGTGAGTAGACACACAATTCACACACATATGCACATACACAGACACTCTTTAATTTGTGCTTTTTTCTGCAGCTAAAAATGTTTGACCTGAATGGTGATGGGAAACTGGGATTGTCGGAGATGGCTAGGTGAGAATGCCTCTGAGTGAATTGAAGTGAATGCATATTAATGCAAAATCATATAAAATGTTATATTTTGTGTCTTTAGATTGCTTCCCGTGCAGGAAAATTTTCTTCTCAAGTTTCAGGTAAGATCATGCAGTGTTCATAATGTTAGATTCAAGAGTATGAACATAGGTGTGATCCAGGGAATGTATGAACTGATAATGTATGTCATTCCCAGGGAATGCAATGTAAGTTTTTTTGTTTGTTTTGTGTTTTGGATAAATGATTGTCTGCCAAATTATTAAGCTTTATGTAAATGTAAGTATAGAGCCAATGAAATACATCAGCAAACCACAAGTATAAACGGTAAAACTGCAAGGTACAAATGCCAGTACACTGGAAATGATTGTATCACAATGATCATTGTAGATCATTGTAGCACAAAAGACATAGACAGAATGTGGGTTAGAATTGCAATTGGTTGGTTTATTTTCAGTTCTGTTTAGATGTAAGCAGCTCTACTAAGACAGTCATGTCATTTTTCAGCTCGAGTGAGTTCAGTGTTGCTTCATTTCAGTTCAGTAACAGTATCGATGTTGCAAAATTCATGAATTATGAACAAATTCGATTTGGCTATTAATTCAGTTCAAGTTTTGAAAACTGATATACTAAAGACAGGCGGTTGTTTGCAGTTACATTAGAATGGCAGTAGCTTACATTCAGAGCTGAAGAGAAATAGATAAGATTTCATGTGATTGCCAGTGAATGTGGATTTAGTACATAGGTTTGTTTATTTGTGTGTGTGTGTGTGTGTGTGTGTTCGTACTGTATGTGTGTTTATAGGTTTTGTCCGTGTCTGAACTTGACGGCAGATTGGTAACTGATTTCTGCCACAGAGAGCATGGGTTGATAGGGATTACTTCAATCCTGCTGTAGTTACGATAATCTCCATAGATTATTCTTGAACCTGGAGATGTACTGATCCGACCCAGTCTCCCCACATTCAGTGGGTGTTCACTCTAAAAATAGGTTAAGGCTGGAAGAACTGATCTACGATCAGTTCAGTCCAGTCTCATAGTATTGTCAGGGTCAAAATATGGTGACAAAGATGTCTTTTGCCTTTTCAGTCATGAATACGATTTTAAATATTCATAAAATGGTATCAGCATTTTAATAAAAAATTGTTTGAAAGTGATTAATAAATACAGTATACAATTATATAACATTATAATCTTAATACATTTATTTTATAATATACTGGGAATAAAATGCTCACTATAAATTGTAAACCAATATAATGCAAAACAATGGATATGAGATATGAATTTAATATTATTACTGCCATTAGTACAATATCACTGAATTCTGTATTACACAAAGCTATTTTCTAAATTGCTTTTATGTGCAATATTTGGCATGATTGCATCACATTATTATATTATATTGGCAAATGGTATGCTTTTTTTTTTACAGTACCAATGATGCTATATGTTGCCACTCTGTTCTGTTGTAATCCAAAGGATTAAGATTATTTTCCAGTTATGAATATTCAGACCCTCAAAATCAAATCTGAAGACAAATTAATATTACACTGTAACCCCCTATATACACTATATTTTGCACACATACACATACACACACGTTTGTTTTTGTGAATTGTGGGGACTTTCCATAGACTTCTATAGATTTTATACTGACCAAACGATATTGTCTATCCCCTAACCCAACCCTAACCCTAAACCTAGCCCTCACAGAAAACATGTTTGCATCGTTACACTTTCGGATAAACATCATTGACCGCAGGCCGGTCCCCACAGTGTCAAAAATTTCAGGTTTTACTATCCTTGTGGGGACATTTGGTCCCCACAATGTAGCAAAAACAAGTACACACGTACACACACATATCTTGAGCATAAACTAATGTCTCTTTTTCTTCTTCATCATCAGAATTTCAAACTATCTACTGAAGAATTTGAAGCAATCTTCACCTATTATGATAAGGTCAGATAATGTATATATTTCTTGTGTTCTTGTTAATTTGTCTTTTTTTTGTGGGTTAGTAATTCACATATACACACAAAAACAACACTTTAGCACTACTATATGATACACAACCACAAATTCATAACTGCCACATCCTCTCAGATACCATGTGCGATGTCTACTTTCACTCCAGTTTTCATCTGCAAGATTTATTTTTTAAAATGTTTTGTCAGATGTTAAAGATACTCTTAGAAATGTCTTTTTCATATGTTTATAATTTAGAATGTACATAAAACTGATTCTGTCCTTTTTCTTTCAACAGGATGGAAATGGTTACATTGATGAACATGAACTGGATGCACTGCTGAGAGACCTCTACCAAAGACATAAAATGGTAACTTGATGTTAGGTGGGAATTTAGTCTAATAGTCTTTTAACTGAAATTGTGGCACAAAAGCTGCATCTGAAGCTGTATAATCCTGAAAAAAATACTCAACTGTTTTAAATATTGAAAATAATAATAATAATAATAACAATGTTTCTTGAACAGCAAATCAGCATATTAGAATGATTTCTGAAAGATCATGTGACACTGAAGACGGGAGTGATGATGCTGAAAATGTAGCTTTGATCACAGAAATAAATTACACTTTAAAATATATTCAAATAGAAAACAGTTATTTTAAACAGTAAAAATAATTCAAAATTGTACTGTTTTTGCTGTACATCAGATCAAATAAATGTAGGCTTGGTGAGCGAAAGAGACTTCTTTAAAAAAAAAACAAACTTTAAACTGTTCAAAAACTGGTAGTGTATATATTTTAACTGATAAATTCATACTTAAGATAAAGTAAATACTTTCTATACATCAACTAATCCTGAAAAAAGTATCATTTTCCTCAAAATATTAATCAGCACAACTGCTTTCAACAATGATGATAATTTGAAATGTTTCTTGAGCACCAAATCAGCATATTTGAATGGATCATGTTTCTGAAGGATCATGTGACGTGGAATAGAGTAATGGCTGCTGAAAATTATACATTGAGAAATATGGGTAATCTGAATACTTATAGACTTCTATGTGTGTCCTTCTTTAGGTTGTTGACCCTCAAAACCTGGCTAGCTCAAAGAAGAGCATCATGGCGTTGTCTGACGGAGGAAAGCTGTTCCGCACAGAGCTGGAGATTGTGTTATGCAAGGATCCGTCAGTGTGAACTCTGAGTTCTTAACTCTCATGTCCTTCACCCACCCCAATCTAGCCAAAGCAGGTGCATGTGGTGGCTCTGTTCCGTCTCTTATCCTGTTAAAGTTAATCAGCATCCACAACGTACCCTTCTCTCTCTGTGGCATGCCTTTCCTAAAGATATGGCTTCTCGATGTGTGCATCTCTTGCTTGTGTTTTTTATGTCAAAACATGACATTGTGGTATAATAATGGATAAATGGTCTTATTCTCCTGCTTGTACCAAATCTTCAATTCGGTTTGTTACCTTATGTATGCAGCCTGCTCTCTCTCTCCGTTCCTCTCTCTCCTTCTCTTTCCAATCTCTCTCATATCTCCTTTTTTGTTCCTAGCAAGACTGTAGACTGTTCTGTTTTGCCAACACTGCTAAAAGAATTATTGAAATAAAGATCAGATAATACATTTACCTTCTAAACCATACTGTTTCTTCTTCTTTAAAGGATCTAGCTTACTTTTCTTTAGAATAAATAACCATTTTCATATTTTCAGATTATATTTTGCAATGCCCCTAATTTAATCATGGCTGTAACTGTTTTGAAACTGTTTATAATGGTAATAACGGGCACCTATTATCACCGTTTGGATGTGCCATCTTCTCAGGCGCACTGTGATCTCATTTTCCATTTAGATAACTCCAACAGCGGCCAACTTATCTTCGCGGGCCTGCAAGTGAAGGCGCGCATCTTCAAGCCAAAGCGAGCGCGGTAGCACAATGAAGTGTTTAGAGCTTATCTTTTTCATTTTCATGGTACGAATGTTCTTTGTGCTTCATTAATCTCTGATACAGGATAGAACAGGAAAAGGATTGTGGTGATGCAGACAGTTTTCTTGGCTTCAGTTTCTGAATATCTTCCACAAAATTTAAAGGTGCCATTTTTTATGCTTGTCTTTTTGGGATCACATGCATTTTATTACAATTTTTGAGAGGAGAGGGCAAACCATGGAAACCTTCATGCAGTTTAACAGGGAACTTTGGCTAATGTTCTGGCAAGGTTATTCCAGTAACATTAATACAACCTTCATTCAAAATGATCTAATCTTTAGTAATGTTTTCAAAATGTTAGCAAATAAAAACATTTTTTATACATCATTCATGGAATGTTTTTTTTTTTTTTTTTTTTTTAAACATTTTGGTTGGATATTCATCTACAATTATATAAGTATTACTAATTCTTTTAGAATGTTCAGAGAACATTCAAAAGCGATGTTCCAATAATATTTGCGAAAATTCTAAATTCTGTTAATTCACTAAAAAATGAAAATTTTGTCATTAATTACTCACCCTCATGTTGTTCCAAACCCTGTAGGGCAAAGTGGGGTAAGATGAGCCATTTTTTACTTATGTGGTCCTCAAGATAAGGAAAAATGAGGTATCTAAGGTACTTTCAGGATGTTTCCTATCATTTTAAATAATAGGAATGTATCTATGACAAAGGGTTCTAAAAATATGGCTTCTTATAAAAAAAAAGTTTGCCCCAGGATAGGGGTAAGTTGACCCGTGTCAGTGGGTAAGACGAACCATCTGGGTGTAAACTTACTATTTGACTGAATAGTCAAAGATAATTTACCTCTTTTAAAAGCTAACTTAAATTGCATTTTACAAACAGTCAGTTAACTTAAAACCAAATAAAGTTTAATTTGCAGTCCTTAATTGTTTGCATTTCTGAAACAGTTTAAAGAACCTTCCCAAAAACAGACTAAACAGAGAGTTTGTTGAGTAAAATTAAATAAAATCTGAATTAGAATAAAGGAATAAATGTCACTGAAACTAATACATATTTTAATCAAAAGATTCTTGGCATGGTACCTCTTCTGCAATGTTGAACTGACCATTAGGGACTACAGGTGGAACGATATATTTGATTATAATGTGATAAAAGCATCTTCTTGTTCTCAGAGGATTTGGTGCACTTGTACACTGTCCCTATCAAATAATATCTATAAACTAAACCAGTTGCGTAATATCATATGAAAATACCAGTTTATACTTCAGAGATTTATCTTATACTTCAGAGAATTATCTACGTCAGAACGCCGGCTCCTATTGCACCACATGCTTCTAAGATTGACAGGGAAGAGAAGAAATTCTTGAATTAAGTGAAAAAAGTATTCTGGTAGCTTCATAAAATTACTTTTGAACCACTGATGTCACATGGACTATTTTAACAATGTCCTTACTACCTTTCTGGAGCCTGAACGTGGTAGTTTCGTTGCCAACTATGCAGGGTTAGAAAGCTCTCGATTTCATCAAAAATATCTTAATTTGTGTTCCGCATTTGAACAAAGGTCTTGCCGGTTTGGAACGACATGAGGGTGTGAGAGAATGAGAGAATTTTAACAAATACTTATGCACTTAATAAACAATTTAACTTAATGGGAACATTAGCAAAATGTTCTTAGAAGAAATTTGTGTTAGTTGTGAATCCACTAATAGCTGTCGACACTAAAAGATGATGTTTTCATACTGTTGATGTGATATCGTTTCATGATTTTTGTTTTGTGACAGTTGCGATAGTTGCTCTGCCACGTTCTGACTAACGTAAGCTGTGCTACAAGACCTTGCACAGTCTGGGAAGGCCATCAATTAAATATCAGCACTCTCATATATTTTTTAACAAGAGTGTTTAAAATAAGACTTAGTTCTGTATGGCCCTTCTCACAAAAACAACATGTGCACTTTAGACGCCTTTCTAGCACTCCAGAGAGATGAAGCACTCAGGACTGAAGGACCACTACGGAAATCTGTGGAAACTGATGGAAACAGACTGAGAGGCTCAAGATAGACCTCTAGTGGCCTATACCAAAACACAAGCATTAGTGATTTTTACACAGATGTCATTTAGACATGATTGTCTTTATAGTGATGGATTCAACAGCAATTTGTCTTGCACTTGAAATCATTCTCCAAATCTAAACTTATAAATGTTGTTAAATACTATCCACCTTTTTCCTCAATGCGGAAGTAAGCCTATGGGTGACTTCCGGTTCATTAGCCACTTTAGGGAAATAACGAGAGGAATAACAGCATGCAGTAAACAGTAAAACTGTTTGCACTACAAACCAGTGTGTTCATAATTAAGATAATACATTAAAACAATATAGTAAGACACACCAATTTGCAAAATTAAGCAGCAAAATAAACTGTTGTACAGCTAAAAATAGCTGGATGCCTATGAAATCGGAAGCCACACCCATACAATTTACAAATGGCCACACCCACTCTAACAGGAAGAAAAAGGTGGATACATCTGAGGAAAAAATAAATGTGATAGCAGTAAACATTCATTCCAATTTACTTAATTATATATCTATTACAATTCTGTATAATAATGTACAGTACTGATTCTTTATGACACATACAATGACAAACATTTCTAAAAAAAGAACCAAGTTCATTCTTCAAGTACTCTATAGGGCATTCACATAATAGAAATAAAAATATACAGTGAAATGATATAGAATCATGCTCTAACTACTTGATTCCCAAAGATGAATGACCCTACACCCAATATCATAATGAACAGTATATCCGAGACCAAGCCATTAAACTTTGATTTGTAAAACAGTGATTTACAGCTGCTACATAGAACGACTGTGGTAAAGCTTATGGACATTTTCAGTTTTACAGAATAACTGGAAATTAAGGTTCTGTGTAAACCAACAGCACATGATGACACTGCAGTCTTTTAAAACAAGGATTACGAGGTCACTTCATTACAGAGGCTCGACAGTGCAAGTTTCCTTCAGCAGATTCAGAAGGCTCCAGCTCAGTCCTGTCCCACATCTTTATCAGTGGTTTTGCTGTGGTTCGGTCGATTGTTTAGTGCAAGCTGCATTGCCCAGATGCTCAAAGGCCTCATATAAGCGAGAGAGCGGTAAATGCCTTTTTCGCAGTATGCCTCAGGAGTCTGGAAGGCCATTCCCATTCGCTCCCATACAGCACGGTAACAACCTTCCGCAGTGCGCATTCCCTCTTCTGTCATGCCCTGAGACAAAAAGACAGTGGGATGTATTAGGAGCTGATTAAAAGACTCACTTCATCCGGAACCTGGTGATATGATCTGAGGTTTGATTACCTCATGTATCATTGTAGCTGCTAATCCGTACACTACTCCCACCCACACCTCGTCTGATTGGACACTGGAACGGTCAGGCACACCCTCTGGCCTCATCCCGTTTACCGCACCCATCTGGCCGTCTGCAAAGCTCAGAACATTGAGGTCAAACACTGACTTCAATGCACTACAGATTTTCTCCTTGGGAAAAGCCTGCATAGAGAAAAGGGTGTACAAAATAATTCATGTTAGTTCCCATCAAGGACAGTCTTGTCTTCCTCTAGAACACTGACCCCTTCTGGAGTGTCAGTGACCCACACTAAAGTAATGTATTTTTTGCTAACACTGTACAATAAGGTTCATTAGTTAACATTTAATTAGTTAACATGAACTAAGAATGATAATTTTAACATTTACAAATGCACAATAATAATAATAAAAAAAAATCAAGTTGTGTTTGTTAACATGCACTGTGAACTAACATGAAAAAACAATGAACGACTGAGTTTTTATTAACTAACATTAACAAAGATATAAATAGTGCAATAAATGTATTGTTCTTGTTAGTTAATACATTAACTAATGTTAACAAATGGCACCTTATTGTAAAGTGTTACCTATTTTTTTGTAACACTTGTAATACTTACAATAAGGCTCAGTTTATTATTACCATTAGGTATCTTAAACTAACAATGAACAATACACTTCTACAGCAATTTATGTTCATTTCAATATACATTTTTAAACACTTAAATTTGTATAAACTGACACAAAGTGTTTGTTTTTGTTTTTTTTTGCTTTTTTTAAGAAATTGGTAATTGGTTTATACAGCAAGAATACATTCAATTTGTTAAAATGACAGTAAAAACATTTATAATGTTACATAAGACTGTTGTTCTTGCACTCTCTGCCCATCAGAGAATCCTCTAAAAGAACTGTATTTTCACACTTCATTAAGCAACACAACCATTACCAACTGTGATAATAATAATGAATGTTTCTTAAGCACCAAATCAGCATATTAGAATAATTTCTGAAGGATCATGTGACAGTACTTTCGTTTCCATACAGATTTATGCAAAACTTTGACAATATTTTATAAATATCAATAAAAAAGTATTGGGAAATGACGGCGATGTTATGTGAAAACGGTTACTAAAACTGATTTTTTTCCTTTCGTGATTTTGACAACAGATTTTGGTGGGATTTTGCCTATATTTTATCAAAAGAGGCGTAAGCCTGTATCTTTATTGAAGCAGTGTGGAGAGACGCTTCAGAAACATGCACGGCTGGCATAAACATAAGCACTGATTAGAGTGGCTGCGATCAGCTCCGGTGGCTGTGTCGAAGTGGTAACGCGCCGCAGACGTGTGCAGTGTAAATAGTCTAAGCATTAATGGAGTGAAAGGCCCTTATACTTGAGGGCGGCCACGTATGAAGTGTTTCTTGGAGGTTATAGTACATTGAAGAATGACTTTTTACATATGCCATGTGACCTGTAAATGAGAAAAAAAAACTCTTTCCATTGTAGTTTTGCTAAGTATTCCTTTTTCGAACTGCCTGAAAAACCACCTTGTGTGAGCGTAAAAATGTTTGTGATATATGGGAGACTTTGCGAAATTGAAGCATTTACATTAGGCGTATTTTCAATTTTAAATTTCAGTTCGCACAATTTGAAGGGTGACTGGTAACACAGCTACTGAAGATTGTAGTAATGGCTGCTTATTCAGCTTGCCATCACAGGAATAAATTACATTTTAAAATACATTAAAATAGAAAAAATATATCTGAAATATAATAACACTTAACAATATTACTGTTTTATGGCATTTTCTGATCAAATAAATGCAGTCTTAGAGAGCAGCCTTTGAGGGTCTTAAATTATTGTTTAGATTTAAACATTAATCTAAATATTTGTGTATATTTTATGACACCTAATGCATTAATGTTAGGCACTAAACCATGTTTTAAAGTGTTATCATTATTTCTTTTGTTACTAAAGCCATACAAAATTATTTTTAAATAAACATTACATGGTAAAAATGCAACCAAATGTTGATCATATTAAAACATGCTTGTAAAATGTTTTTCAGACTAACCTGGTAGTCATTGTCCCCAAGTCCAGACGCCCTGAGAAACCACTGGCCCGCACACTGGTCCGACATTACACTATTAGACAGGCTTCGTCCACTGCTGTCATAATTGTAGTATTTGCCTATTAGAGAAGGAGAAAGACATGAATGCATTACACTGAATGTGTGTGTTTTTTTAAGGCTGTGTATGTTTACACTTACCATTCCAAAGGAGTTTGTCAAAGGCTGCTTTTCCTCTATCCAAAATATCTCTGTAGCGTTCATACACAGAATCGCAATTCAGCACATGTGCCATTTTACACATCATGCACACTGATGCCAGCCACAGACCACCACAGTATGCACTGGAAAACACAGGGATGTTGTACTTATATCATGATACAGGATTTTAATTTACAAATTAAACATAAAAAACAATTTGTATACTCTGAGAAATGTTTTTTTTTTTCTTTTTTTAGGAAAAATAAAATAAATCTTCATGAGTCCTAACCTGGGTCCTGTCACTTTCCACCCATCATAAGTCTGGTCTGCATAGCCAGAATTTTCAATCAGGCCATCACCATCTTTATCAAACTTCAACTCTGTTTCCATAACGGTCTAAATAAGCCAGAACATCAGATATTTAAGTAATAGGTCTTAAAACACTTGGAACACTTGGACAAGTCCCTTTACATTTGTATATACAGAGGATATAATTTTACACAAAACACTAAAATACAACACAGAAAAACTCACCTGGCATATGGGCCACATGTCCTTCAGATACTGCTCATCCTGGGTCAGGTAATAGTCTCGGTACACCTGCAGCACAAACTTCAAGTTCAGATCCTTCCAATCAGCTGTATCGTGGATCAAGTACGCATTGGCACGAACCCATGGCTCATCATCTGTATGAAATCAAAGGTTTTATTGACATATTAAGAGATATAATAGCTACAGTTAGACTATTCAAATGTGTGTCTCATAATTTAACTTTATGTTAAAATCAGATTTTTTTCCACAGGAAAAAAATACGGGGTTCAAGATGATAACAATTTCCATGTTTAGGTGAACTCTCTTTCTCTCTTTGTCAAATATGACTTCATGGTATCCTATCATGCACAACTCACCAGGGTCTCCAATGTCATGAGGTACAACGCCCCGGGTCTTGACTGGTGAATATCTGCCATTCATCAGATTTAACCTCTCTGTAGGGTCATGCTGAACGACACTACCAGCTGAACAAAAGAGAGAGAGAAAAGAGAAAAGTACAATTAAACAACCAGAAAACTAATGAATTTAAAACGCAAAAGAAAATTTAAATACTGTCTGCAATGGTCAAATAGAAGCTTAGCTCACCAATATCATACTGGACACTCAGAGCCAGTTTGGGCCAGAGCATGATGAGAGCGAATGAAGCATAGAAGTGCACATCGTATGTGTTATACATCCTGTACTCCTGACCTGGAGTGAGAGAGACAGAAATTATTTATCACCTTGATTTAAAGGAGAAGTCCACTTCCAGAACAACATTTTACAAATAATTTACTCACCCCCTTGTCATCCAAGATGTTCATGTCTTTCTGTCTTCAGTCGTGAAGAGATTATGTTTTTTGAGGAAAACATTTCAGGATTTTTCTCCATATAATGGTCTTCTTTGGTGCCCCAATTTTGAACTTCTAAAATGTAGTTTAAATGCAGCTCAAATGGCTCTAAATGATCCCAGCCGAGAAAGAAGGGTCTTATCTAGCAAAACGATCAGTCATTTTTTTTTTTTTCTCGAAAAATAAAAATTTGTATACGTTTTATGCACAAAAGCTTGTGTAGCACAGACTCTGGGATGCCTGTCCACAACACTACGAATCACGGCCAAGTTCATTGTCTGTGTACTCTGGCTCAAAAAGGTAGAGTATGGCGAAAAACTCCATCTTATTTTCTCCTACAACTTCAGAATCATCTGACATCGCTGTACCTTTTTGTTTGTTTGACTTATTTGCACTTCCTTAGTCTTTGCGCGTTCGCTTTGTAAACACTGGGTCTGTAGTTCCACCTACGTTCCGCGTGACCTTTCGACGTGATTCAATAGTACGCAGCGTTGTGGACGTGCATCCCAGAGCCTGTGCTACACAGGCTTTTGTGCTTAAAAAGTATACAAATTTTTATTTTCCAAAAAAAAATGACAGATCGTTTTGCTAGACAACCTTTCTCGGCTGGGATCGTTTAGAGCCCTTTGAAGCTGCATTTAAACTGCATTTTGGAAGTTCAAAATCGGGGCACCAATGTCCATTATATGCAGAAAAATCCAGAAATGCTTTCCTCAAAAACCATAATTTCTTCACGACTGAAGACAGAAAGACATGAACAACTTGGATGATAAGGGGGTGAGTAAATTTTTTGTTTAATTGTTGTTCTGAAAGTTTACTTACTAAAACCAAAATAAAGTAAATTACAAAAAACAAACATAATTTGACAATAAAATTACTAAAACACAAAAATAAAAGCTAATTCAAAACTTATTAATGAATACAATAATAATCTATAAATAATACTAAAATAACACTGATTACAAATTAGCAGCAACAGATTTCTTCACAGCAATGCTAGTTATAATTTTTTATGATGATTTTTCATACATGGCATGCATAATAATTATATACCCAAATCAAATGTTAAACCTGTTCTAAACAATCTTGAGTTTAGAGTTTAGGTTAATTTTGAATGTTACAGCCCTACTCTCTTACCCTCTAGGTAAGCGAATCGGCCATATTCCTTGACAAGTTCAGGCTGGGCTGGAAGCCCTCCATCCTCAGGACGAAGCCCACCGCTGATATCAGCATCCTCTGGCAGCTCCACCCACACGGTTCCACCATCCACAACGAAGTACAGCTCATTAAACAGAGCTGACTTATACCAAGCCGGAAGAGTCCTAAAACAATACAGCATTTAAGTCTACTGGTAGTGAAACACACAAAATAGTTGCTGAAATAAATTAAGTGAGCATTTATTTCACATAATATTTAGTAATATTTTTTTAAAAACAGAAAATGTAGTTTTCCTAATGACAGGGCTGTCACTACATTTTTAAAAACTGACACAACAAAGAATTTTGCCAAGCTGGCAATGGATACCGCCAATACTCCTGATCTAAAAATGGCCAAATACCAACAAATTAATCAACCAAGCAACTGAAAAGAATAGCTGCCTTATGTTGAAACAATAGGTGAACACCTAGAATTAGTATGTTGCATGTGACTGGGCCAATACCACTCCATTCACACACAACTTATTCTGTATTTAATGCACACAACAGTACGAAGAGGACTGTTGAAACAAAATGAGTAATACGTGCAAAATGGCATGTTAAGGCTACTCTTGTCTATCCACATATTGAATAAATCCATGACTCTACTGTTCGTTTAAATAAGTAGTAAAATCAATTTACAGTAGGGACAACTGCTTGCTTACACATAGTCTTTTGGATGAGTAACAGTCACACAAATTAGCCACAGACAACTTGATTAGCTGATAAGACAGGCTGTCGTGCCCTTAAGCTTGATATTTTTCATGGTAAAATGACATTTCTTTTTACCCGTCCTGTAGAATCGGCCTCTGCCACTCAATAATGCTCTCCTCCCATTTACTGTAGTGGGTGAGCGCGTAATGAGACAAAGACGGGGCGGCATCTCCTTTGCTGCCATAATAACGTGTGTATCTCCTGAAACAAACACCACAAAAACAATGTTATTATTTCATAGCATCAAAGGGTATTACTTCATAATTTCAAAAGCAAATTAGTCTATAAACAAAACAAAGCATACTTCTAGGACCATTAAGATCTTCATATAACAATTACCCACATTTTCCCAAATTCCCATTAATGTAATATAATAAAGTCTCATTCTCATTAGCGTAACGCAAACTAAAATAATTAAATTTTTAAATTTGTAGTATTTATGCATCATTGTCTCCTGGATTCTCTGAGATTAAACAAATTAGCATTGCTGCATGCTCTATTTTGCATATGTAAGGAGCACAAACTGAGGTGCTTCAAGATTCTCCTGATGTGTGCTGAACTTTATGAATGTTGATAAAAAAAAAAACCTTCCTTTCAAACAGCTTGAAAATAGTACTTTTTTCATACACAGCCACAACACTTCCTTTTAAAAATCTCATGAAATTGCTTTAAAGCACTGCTTTAGTTATTTCAGAATTAATATTTTTCTCAGTTAGGAGAACAACTGAGAATCAATAATGCATGTACCTGTTAACAATCAATTTTGTCAACATGTGGGACTATAAAGGGACATACACATTGTTCAAAAGCTTGGAGTTGATAAATTTTGTTCATATTTTTGAAAGAGGTGACTTATGCTGCATTTGAAATGGTAATGTTGTGATATATTATTACAATTTAAAATGGTACAACTTTATGTTTTAATATATTTTATGTTGTATATTCCTGTGATGGCAAAATTTAATTTTCAGCATCATTACTCCAGGTCTTGTGTGTCACATGATCCTTCAGAAATCAATCTAATATGCTGATTTGGTGCTAATATTACTAGCAATGCCAAAACAGTTATGCTGCTTTTTTGCAGCAAATGTTTTTGTAAAAACTGTGATACATTTTTTCTAAGATTCTGTGATGAGTAACAGCATGATAAGAACAGCAATTATCCAAAATAGTCTATTCTGCTCATCAAGCCTGCATTTATTTGATTCAAAGTACAGCAAAAACAGTAACAAAAAAAATAAATATTTTTACTATCTAAAATAACTGTTTTCTATTTGAATATCTTTTAAAATGCAATTTATTCCTGTGATTTCAATGCTGAAGTTTTAGCATCATTGCTCCATTCACACGACCCTTACAGAAATCATTCTAATATTATGTTTTGGTGCTAAACAAAAAACATTTATTATTATTATTATTATTATTATTATTACTCATCACATAATTCTCTAGAAATCATTCTAATATTCTGATTTTCTGCTCAAAAAACATTTATTATTATTGTTGAAAACAGCTGATTAGATTTTTTTCAGGTTTCTTTGATGAATAGAAAGTTCAGAATAACAGATTTTATCTTAAATAGAACTCTTCTGTAACATTATAAACGTCTTTATCATCACTTTTGATCAATTTAAAGCATTCTTGCTAAATAAAATTATTAATTTCTATAATTACTTTCTAAAAAATAAATAAATAAATTGTACTGACTGTATAGTGTATAATGTTACAAAAGCTTTTTATTTCGGATAAATGCTTATCATTGGATCTTCCTATTCATCAAGGAATCCTGAAAAAAAATGAAAAACTTTTTAAATATTGATAATAATATTAATAAATATTTCTTGAACAGGAACATCAAATCAGCATATTAGAAGGATCATGTGACACTGAAGACTGGAGTAATGATGCTGAAAATGTAGCTTTGATCACAGGAATAAATTACATTTTAAAATATATTCAAATAGAAAGCAGTTATTTTAAATAGCGAAAATATTTTACAATCTTATTGCCTTTGCTGTATTTTGGATCAAATAAATGCAGGCTTGGTGAGCAGAAGAGACTTAAAGACAAAAAAAAACTTACTGTTGAAAAACGTTTGACTGAACGTTTCTGTGACACACATTTTACACACATACTAAAGAAAATAAATACCAGGTAACCTGATCCATAATGTGTACAAGGAGAATGAAAGAAAGATTAGAGAACAGATAAAAGGCCTGGAGCACATGATGTGTCACTATACACTGGAGATGCCAAAAAACACCAGTGATCATTTTTTTTAATCGTTGAAATATTTATGCATCATGGTCTAATTCATCTGGATTCACTGACCTGAAACAAATATTCCCTGCACAATTTATCAAGCTGTTCGCATTAAAAATTTACAACTGCTCACTTGAGAACAGGCCAAAAAATTGATGATTCATGTTGCTCTACACAGATTTTTGTCCAATCAAATGCTCTTTATAGTGAGAATGTCCCTCCCAATAACAACCAACCAGCAAGTATCTCCATGAAAGGAAGAGGTTTGTTCTATTCTCCATATACACATACCTGAGATATATTCTCTCTCTAGAGCCAAATGTGATTTTAGGCATATCCCAGGCCAAACTGAACTCCACATTGTTGTGACTGTTAGCAGGCACCGAGCAGCTCACAGCCAGGGCTGCCGCCACTTCCTCCCCTTTCTGTGTGGGTGGGCTGGAGTCCTTGGGCGAGTCGAGACGTCCATCAGTCAAGAGGTCACTCCACAGAGCACTACAGGTTCCCTTTGGGCTAAACGCCGTCTGGTGACTGATCTCTTGGCCAGACTAAAATAAAGCGAAACTTTAAATAAAGAGAGGAACAACAACAGCTCTGTCTCAAAACCTAGTGAAGAGACTAGGAAGACTTTAAGGTATAATTCACAAAAAATGTAAATTCTGTCATCACTTATCACCCTTATCTCATTCCAAAACTGCATGACATTCTTTCTTCAGTGGAACATAAATGATTATCTGAAGAATGCTTTAAACATTTTTGTCCACAAAATGTAAGTCAGTGGGATCCAAAACATCTTTTGTGTTCCACAGACAAAAGAAATGCATTTTGGATCTTTAAATCAACAGTTCAAGCTGTTTTTAAACTCTTGTTTCTTAATAAAACATACACTTCACATGGTATTATCTGTATCTTTGCATAGTTTATTGTGGTAAACCACAGCAATCAGTCATCCTTATAACGCTCTTATTTGCACAGAGAAAAAGGAGCTCACACAGCACAGCGGTGTGATGGTGAAACCTGTTTTGCAGAGTGGTTTTGTCTGTGCACTTCTCCTAAAAAAGGAGTTGTTTTCATGCATTTACTACAGGCCAAACCCGCTGCTTCTAGATTTACACAGGTGTATTACCTTTTCTCTTGCAGCTATGCACATAGTGTAAGGGTTGACAGGCGTCTGGTGATGTAGTAACACCCCAGACACAGATTCTTCGTCTTTTTCAAGGTGAAATGGTTCATTCCAGTGGCCCCCACTCTTATCGTCTTTATGGCCCGACCCATTAACCATTGTGAACATGATGGACACATCAAGTGCGTAGTCATTCTTATTCTCAATGTCCCACACAAACACAGCCACAGGAAGACTGGAGTCCTGAAAAAAATATAAAGATTTTTGAAACTGCAATATTCATATACATACAGTTAAGGGCAAAAGTTTACATAAACTTTGCAGAATCTGCAAAATGTAAATTATTATAACAAAACAAGAGGGATCATGCAAAATGCATGTTATTTTTTCATTTAGTACTGACCTGAATAAGATATTTCACATAAAAGACATTTACATATAGTTCACAAGAGAAAATAATAGTTGAATTTACAAAAATGACCCCGTTCAAAAGTTTACATACCCTTGATTCTTAATACTGTGCTGTTACCTGGATGATCCACAGCTGTGTGTGTGTGTGTTTTTTTTTTTTTTTTTTATAGTGATAGTTGTTCATCCCTTTGTTTGTTTGTCCTGAACAGTTAAATTGCCCGCTGTTCTTCAAAAAAAAAAATCCTTCAGGTCCCACAAATTCTTGTTCTGTTTTTTCAGCATTTTTGTGTATTTGAACCCTTTCCAACAATGACTGTATGATTTTGAGATCCATCTTTTCACACTGAGGACAACTGAGGGACTCATATGCAACTATTACAGAAGGTTCAAACACTCACTGATGCTTCAGAAGAAAAAACTATGCATTGAGAGCCGAGGGGTGAAAACTTTTGAATAGAATGAAGATGTCCATATTCTTCTTATTTTGCATAAATATCATATTTTTTCCATTTAGTACTTGCCTTTCAGAAGCTACAGAAGATACTTGCATGTTTCCAGAAGACAAAATAAGTTCAATTTACCCTGATCTTCAAATTCAAAACGTTTTCACCCCCGGCTCTTTATACATCGTTTTCTCCTTCTGAAGCATCAGTGAGCGATTGAAACTTCTGTAATAACTGCATGAGTCCCTCAGTTGTCCTCAATGTAAAAAGATAGATCTCAAAATCATAGTCATTGTTGGAAAGGGTCCAAATACACAAAAATGCTGAAAAACCAAAGAATTTGTGGGACCTGAAGGATTTTTCTGAAAAACAGCAGGCAGTTTAACTGTTCAGGGCATAAACTATCATTAAACAAAAAAGCAGCTGTATATGTAAACTTTTGAACGGGGTCATTTTTATAGATTCAACTATTATTTTCTCTTGTGGCCTATATGTAAACTTCTTTTATGTGAAATCTCATTCAGGTTAGTACTAAATAAAAAATAATATGCATTTTGTATGATCCCTCTAATGTATGATTCTGCAAGGTGTACGTAAGCTTTTCACCTCAACTGTAAATTCTTTGTAAATAAAAGCAACAATGTGCTTCAAATATCAAACACATTCCAAACAGCTTGTCACCTTGTAGTCGTGAGGAATGACAGGTGACACCTGCCTGCAGGTGAGAGTGACATTTTGCCCCGGCAGGTGGTAGACGGTCCAGGCTCGTGGGTACAGAGCATGGTAAAAGGCGTATTCACCGCAATAACCCCAGTTCCAACCCTGAAGAGTCGGGGGTCGCTCCATAGACAACACCTGCTGGTATACTGTTTGACCGCCCCTACGCAGACATACTGTAAACTAAGAGATAGTGGGAGTTAAAATAGACTTCAACTAGGTGAAAGGGAGATCTGAACATCTGCATATATAACAACACACACTTGCCCATAACTGTGTTATAGTTACCAACAGACCAACTGAGTCACTAATTTGTCAAAATGAGTCACAATTACACTAAACACTGCTGTTCAAATGTTTGGGGTTGGTAAAATTTTTTCTAATTTGAAAGAAGTCTTACCAAGGCTGCATTTGTTTAATCAAAAATACAGTAAAAACTGTAATACTGTGAAAGTTTTCTATTGTAACATATTTTTTAAAATGTAATTTATTCCTGTGATGGCAAAGCTGAATTTTCAGCATAATTACTCCAGTCTTCGGTGTCACATGATTGTTCTGAAATCAACCTAATATGCTGATTTGGTGCTCAAATACATTATTATCAGTGTTGAAAAATAGAAATGAATGTCATTACTATCACTTTTGACCAATTTAATATGACCTTGCTGAATAAAAGTAATAATTTATTTCAAAAAACAAATCGCACCCGTTCTTTACCTGGTTAGCAATAACAGTTTTGTAGTGGTACATTCCAGGATTTAGTTGCCACCGGCAGAAATCGCCCCTCCATCCACGCGTGATACTGCCTCCACCAATGCCACCGAGAGGAGCACCTGCACAAAACATGTCCTCGGTTACAGCAGGTTATTTTAAGTGTTCTGTTGTTGCTTTGAAGTTTCTGTTTGTCTTTGCGCTTACCATAAATTTGTCTCAGTGGTAAAGCCCGAAACATATCAATGAAAGGTGCCTTCTTCTCAACCTGGGTCTTTTTGTACCACCATCTCAAATACCTGCTCAGACAAAGCAAGGAAGAATTCAATAAACTGTTCTCTAAGTCACAGGTACAGACTAGAACTGGTACTGATGAACAGTGAAGATGGGTAACAGATTTTTGTTCAGTATACTGGTTATGCATCTATGTGCAAAAATCATACTTTGACTTCTTAAATGGGTCATGAACTGCCTTTTTTATTACTTTGTACTGTTCTCTGACATCCACTTATGATGTTATCAAGATTTCTACATAAAAAACATCATAATTTAGAAGTATCAGCCTGTTTTCTGTCCCGTTTTGACCCCCCTTATCAGAACGCTCTGGTTGAATAGACATGACAGATTGTAGACTCAGAAGTAAACACTCACAGCTATGACTGGCTAACAGTTGTACATGTTTGACAGCCTATATTCCTCATAGATGGACCATGCTGTGATTAAAGTTAAAAACTCAAAAATACTAAGTACATATCAAAAGATCTGTAATAACAGACAAAGCAATTGTGACCATGTAATAAAAACAGTTACTCACACCTGTGTATTGCGACATTACTGGAAAAGCGGTGTTTAGCCACACCATTATGCCATAAAGTGGCACATTCTACAACCTGTCGTTTTGGCAGATTGGCCTCAATATAAGTTTTTAGACTAATGAGAAAGCATGTTTTATAGTACAATAACCTTTTATATGTCAAAAGATAAGGGAATTTTGATTTCTCAGTTCATGACCCATTTAAATTGGACTTTATAGCTTCACAACAATGTTAGTTCTAATACTGAACCTCTCTTACACATATACACACAGTACATTTCCCTTCACTCACTCACAAACCACTTCATCCAACTCATTCTTGTCTGTCTCATTCATTCTGCAGCTATAATGCACACGCAGCTGTTTTCAGTCTTGTTGCACTCAGCACAAGAGCGCCTAGAAACAGAGACCGATTCACACAAACATGAAAGGGCGGATGGCATTATGGGATAGGCTGAAAAAGCAGGGAACCATCTCTGCTCTGGATAAAAATCACATTTTTGTACTGAAGTTTGTCCCAATTAAAATCTCTTATGTCGCACATTTATCTGAAAAGTGCAACTTTTACCTCTCTCAGAATTGCTGATTTATTTATGTATTTGTTTGTTAAGTGAACTGGAATTTGTTTTTCTGACATGTTGCTATAGATTGAAGGGAAAATTAAGAAAACAATTACTACAAAAAATAATATTTTATTTTATTGCATTATTGAAACACTCTTTTCCCATTTAATACTGTAAAGCTGCTTTGACACAATCTGTATTGTTAAAAGCGCTATATAAATTAGGGTGACTTGACCTACTATGGAGGGTTTCAAATCATGACTGCATATGATTATCGTAGATGCAAGTCATGGCTCTATGCTAGTATGCTAGCATGTAATCAGTCAAGTGTGGTGAGGGTAGGGCAACATGAATACAGTACTCACATACACAGAGGACTGATCGTGCAAATGGGAACGTACAATACAGAATTATCAAGCTCACGACCGTTTTGTGTCAATCATTAACATGGAATAAAACATCACACAATGTCAATATTGACCGATATCGGCACTGATTAACCAGCCTCAGTGGAAAATTCCATGCAGCTGTATTGTGATTTTGTTAAATTAATAGTTCATTAACAACTAAATACAACAACAAAATCCAGAATCTAAACCCAAGCTAACAGCTATCAAGCTGTTTATAGCAGGAACATCCATGCATGATTTCATTAAAAATTAATTTGAAATTTATTAGTTATATTGCAACAGTCTAAGTAGTTAGAGAGAAAAAACAGCCCCACCTGATCCAGGTAAATACACTTGCTACACAAGCCTGCAACTCGCCTGCAGTTAACCCACAAATGATCCATGTGCTCAGATATCTGGTTTTACTAGTACGTGAGATGCAGTAAACACAATGAGCTGTCCTCTTTTTGAAGATATTATCAGTAACCATGAAACACTAAATAACTTGACTAAATAAAGCCACTAAGAACACGCAGAAGGCTTTAGAAGAAGGGAATGAAAACATGTCCGTCTGTGGTCAAAATATAACCACCGAACAATATTTCCTATTCCCGTTTCAACCATGCATATTAAAAGGCCATTAAGGTGTCCATAAAGGTCTATTTCAGCAGCTTTTGACATGAACGTATTTTATTCTTTAGTAACTTGTGTTTGCTGTAGATGAAGTAAGAACAAATGAATGAATGACCAAGTGAATCTAAGGTTCCTCTATTGAAATATGTCTTGTTAAACATACCTGACTCCTAAAGAAACATGCTCGATCATGTTGGCCAACGAGACATCTTTGGCCTGAAATGGTTTCCGCTTCTCTTTGAATTCATGTGCCAGACATATCCGCCAACCATCCTTGGGGACACCAAATCCCGTTTCTGTAGACACATATCGGCTCATCAGCTCAGCCAGAGACGTGCTGTCGTTTAAATCCATAGTCCGGAGCTGTTGGATCACCAGTCCAAACCAAAACAGTAAAAATCAGCTCCTTAAATCCTCTGGAAAAAAAGGCAAAATTGATAAGTGTTAATGCACATAGAATATTTTCTTTGTTTTAAGGCCAAAGTGACACATGGGTTGAAAAAGTGACGTTTTGCCTCCTGTGTTGTGCAAGTAAGAGTTAAGGTCACAAGTTTGATCTGCATGCATGGGCAGGTAATCTACATTCGAACGCAAACCTGTCACCAGGGTGATGGAATGACAAGTTCAGCTGCCACCAAAAACCACAAGCTGGAGATGTAACCTGATCCTTTTCTTTTGAATTAAGTAACAATAGCTTGCCCTTTCCTTTATTTCACCCCTGCTCCAGACTAATTTAATTTATCATTTCTCTGTATGGTAGAATTCACTTGGCTAAATAAATAAGATATCTATACATCCCCAGCCGGTCCCACATGAACAAGTTTTGACATTCCTGACTACACTTAACAATTAAAGTCATTTAACAATGTCAGGACTTAATCAACTGCACTGAAATTTTTACAGAAATAAAAGGAAAAACACATAATAACATTATATTATATATAATATATACATAAATATAAATAAATAAATATATAACTGCAGCACCATTACAGAAACATGCTTTGACAAGATCTGACAAGAAGAAAAATATGATTCAACAATGACCAATGTGCTTTTGCACCCTTTCTCATCGCCATGCTCTAAACTTCTGGCTACTTATGTCATATTTGCTTTTAGATTGCCCATGCATAATTAATGTTTTTCTGTTATTGTTTCGTCCAAGCTATCCAACATAGGAACGTAAATCTCTCTTACCCTTGCCTCCAACACCACTCTGGGGTCTGCGTGTCAGTGGCGAGATGCACTTGTTTTGACTCTCGTCAACATGACTATGTTAGTAGAGCCATCCGGTGTCTCTGTGGCTACTGTTCCACCTTGTTGCGGTTGTATCTTGGCAAATTTTTTCAAGTGACCAGCAAAAACTAAGTTGTACAGACGAAAGAATGTATGTAGCATTTAAAAGCTTCCTTAAGTGAAAAACACATTTTCTGGTTCAGAACAGCACATCGCGAACTCTCATTGATGACCTGGTCAAAGCCAGAGATCAATTTCCCACTAACACAACAGTACAGTAGGGCCTTCTGCTGGCTTATACCAATTTGCTCACTCTCGGGGGAGTACCATACAAAAGAGTGTTATCATTTCAGTATTTTATAAAGGAACACAAGCTTTTTTTTCTCTGTCTGTTTTCTCTTATAAGCCAATTCTTGACTATTTAAATTATTAAACGTTACATTTTCCTTAGGTATTTTCTTTCGAAGAAGCCGTACCACCCCCGTTGTGATTTTGGATGCGACTTTTACGTCACATTTGCCACGGAGCCAATTATCGTGTTTACTCATTCATTCGAATCGGTTCTTTTGAACAGTTCATTTTAAAGTGAACAGTTCATTTCAAAAGTGATTCAGTAATTCGTGTCACGATGTTGCTTACTATTCAAATAAAGCCACATGTAAAACACATATTGCTGTTTATTATGGTTTTCGATTAAATTTTACAAATCTTTGTTAGTCATTGGTTTTAACGATGCCAATTTTATTTAAATGTGAAAAATATTAATTTCTGCTAATTACTATAAATAGATTTAAGTATCTCGCAATGTAAATGCAAATTAGGTTATCTAAGCTTGCTTTTATAATTATAATTTTCCGTCTGTTTATTCATGAATTTTTTACTAAAATCTGATTCAGGAACAAGTCGTTCAAACAGTGAACATCTTGAACTGATTCATTGAAACGAATTGACTCTTTCAATGATTCGTTCACGAATTGGACATCGCCATACCGGAGTTAGGACAAAGAAATTACATCTTATACTTTTCCATGATGTGTTGTACTGAGTAAATCAAAACAATATGCATAGCAAAGATTTTTCGCAAGCCAAGTTTCATGTTATGGCAGCGTTTGTTTTTGCATTTATAAATGTAGCCTGAACACCGTTTTGGAAAAACTCAGGGAAACCTTATAATGGCCAAGAAAAGTCTCCGGTTGTTTTGTTTTTAAGTTGCTGGAGCGTCGCCGGCTACACTTTTATTTTAACTTCTGTGATAAGGAATACGACGTAGAAATAGTCGACGGGAAGAAATAAAAGAAACAGCTTCGAGGTATCGTAAAGGAAACAAATAAAAGAATGTTAGGACTTCCTGCTAATATAGTAAACATTCGTCGTTGTGTTAAGCCGCAGGAGGCCAGCTCTTTAAATATAGATACTAGCTTCTCTGTAGCTACAGTACAGCTTCACACATATTTTCATGTCAGAGGCAGATTAATTAGGAGAAACTTGTCTCTGTACCTCTGCCACTGCTTAAAAGAATAATAATATGTTCAAATATAAATATCTGAAAACTAAGATATTCCCCTCAGTGCATGACCTACTCTCTACCCTGCTTAAAACATCTTAAAGTAGTCTACTCAGTTTTGCTGGTGTTTGCCGTCTCATAGTTTGAAAACCCCCTGTAAGAACCCAACAAAACCATTTTAGGCTGGTTCTATATATATATATATATATATATATATTAAAAAAAATTAAGTGCCTTGTATGCAATCTTTCTGTTTTCCCCAGATGATTGAGGTGGTGGCATCAATGGCTCGAGGGCCTGTGTTTTTAGCCGGGGAAGTTTTAGAGTGTCTTATAACCTTCACAAACCCTATGTCACATCTGTCTACATCTGCCAGCAGGTAAACAATGCCGTCAGCAGCATAAACAAATTGACATGGTTCATACATATATATATATATATATATATATATATATATATATATATATATATATATAATGTGTATATGTATATGTATATGTGTGTGTTTGTGTCCTGATCTGAGTCTGTTCATCTTCCACAGTGAGATGTTGGCTTGGGCCAGTGCTCAGATCCACTGCCAGTTTCATGCCAGCGAAAGTCGTGTGGCTCTACCTGCTCAGGGCACCAAGCAGGACGTCCAAGCTGAGAGCGACACTGTACTGATACCAAGCAGAGGTGAAGCATAAGCAGCTATCTCAGTCTAAATTGCTTAACTTGTATTTTTAAAAGACCAGAATCAAGATCAGTTTTTCTATAACAATATCCATATCTAAAATGTTGGATTTAGACAATGGTATGTCAAATCACCTTTATTTATATATAGCACTTTATCCAACAGAGATTCAAAGCAGCTTTATAGTATTAAACAGGAAAAAACTTCTTCAAATAAGACTCAAATCCAAATTCTGCTGTAAAGCACCTCTAACAAGTCGTAGTAGTAGTAGTAGTAGTATTCAGTTCCAGTCAGTTCAGTGCTGAGTTTCATTTTTTGTTGAGGATGCTGTGCTGTAATTTGTATTTTTAGAAGCAGAACAGTGGGAAAATTTTTAACAAAAATACACACTCATGCTATTAAAAAAACCTTCTACATTAAAATATTTTAAAATGTATTAAAGGTTATCCACCATGAATTACTGTACCAGAAACTATATAAAAATATACTGGGCAGAATATTGACTGCCAAACTCACAAACGTAGTTATCTGGGGAAAATGCAAAGGAAAGGACGTGACGTGAGGCTAAGTATGGTGACCCATACTTGGAATTTGTGCTCTGCATTTAACCCATCCAAGTGCACACACACCCGGAGCAGTGGGCAGCCATATTGCTATCGCTGCTGCGCCCGGGGAGCAGTTGGGGGATCGGTGCCTTGCTCAAGGAACTCATCTCAGTCGTGGTATTGAGGGTGGAGAGAGCGCTGGTTATTCACCCCCACCTTCAATCCCTGCCAGACCTGGGACTCGAACCCACAACCTTTCGGCTACAAGCCCGACTCCCCAACCATTAGGCCATGGCTGATAAAGATAAAGTTTAGCAAGCGTCAATGACATGAGTCGTAAACTCAATAAATGTGACTCTGGACAACAAAACCAGTCTTAAATAGCACTGGTACATTTGTAGCAATAGCCAACAATACATTGTATGGGTCAAAATTTTTCAAAATTATTATTATTTTTTTTTTATGACACAAATCATTAAGTAAAGATCATGTTCCATGAAGATATTTTGTAAATTTCCTACCGTAAAATCGATTGATTAGTAACATGCATTGTTAAGAACTTCATTTGGACAACTTTAAAGACGATTTTCTCAGTAATTAGATTTTTTTTGCACCCTCAGATTCCTAATTTTGAAATAGTTGTATCTCGGCCAAATGTTGTCCTATCCTAACAAACCATGCATCAAGGGAAAACGTATTTATTCAGCTTTCAGGTGATGTATAAAAAACTGACCTTTATGACTGGTTTTGTGGTCCAGGGTCACAAACTTCAAGAAAACCACTGGTGATGGCTGACAAAGCACTTATAGATCAAATACTGTAATGGTTTCAACTGGTCACCTGGACTTACTAATAACACTGTGTGCTCAAAAACTTTTAATTTTTTTTTAATCTCTCTATTTGTTTGGTTTTGAATGGTACCTTTTATATCACAGTATAAGCCAAATACTTTGAGTCTATCAGAAAGTGTGCTTGTGATAAGGATTAGACAGCAGGCAGGGTTCATTTCAGTTTGTTAATTTACCCAGCTCTCTGTAATCTCAGATTTATTCACAGGAAACCTCTTAATTTTGGAGCAGGGATTTAGAGGAGAGATTTCACGATTTCCCTGTTTCTTCATTGATCCAGGTGAACGAGGGCAGTGTGTGCTGGACACGCCGCCGAAGATCTTGTTCTGTGACCTTCGCTTGGATCCTGGAGAGAGCAAGACCTGTAAGAAGCTGAATATTAACCAGACACAGATTTAATCACGTTTAGCTTTTGGTCTAAATGACCCATTACATTTTCATGTAATAAGTGCTTCTGTTGTTTACATGGTTTTGGCATGAAAATACGTCCTGGGACATAACACCTCACAATATCAGTAATACGAAGCGAACTCCTTAATCAGTTCAGAAAAAAACTAATGCCTCATGACCCAATTTTTTTTTTTTTTTTTTTTGATACACCACTAAAAAACGGTTCATAGCACAAAACCAAAGTTCAGCTGTTCAGGCATGTAATTGCATATAATGCAGGCTAATGTCAGTTTGAACTCCAGGAGCCACACTAAATACCACTAAATAATGTTTCCCTTCATTCAGATTCCTATAGTGAGGTCGTGCCCACTGATGGTCCACCCAGTTTCCGAGGCCAGGCAGTGAAGTACGTGTACAAGCTCACAATTGGCTGCCAGCGAGTCAACTCACCCATCAAGTTACTGAGAGTCCCTTTCAGAGTTCTAGTACTTCATGGTAGGTTGCACAAATGCCCTGTTTTTATATGGTGTCCCTAGCCTTGTTTATAAAAAGCAAAGGCTAATTTTCAGCTAGCTGCGTTAGGGATGCATTAATCATTTTTATTACTTTTTGCCTAAACAAATGTGAAATCTTTTTAGAAATATGAGAATACTTTGTGGTTGTTGAATAAATTAACAGTGTGTGACAAATATGCTCCTGGATAGAGTGTCTCCACAGTGTAAGAAAATGTCCGTTTGCAGGCATGCCAGAGCCTCCGTTCCCCCAAGATGAGGAAGTGGCTCCCTCAAACCCCTTCCTGGAGGAGGAGGAAGGCAGCAGGAGAGATACAAGACCATTAGAAAGAGCTCTGGACATGCTAATGATCACCACTTCACGTCGATGCCCATGTGCGTGAGTGAATGTGGGAAGGCTTGTGTCTTTCAAAGAATGTGTGTTTATCATTTATCTGTCTCTTATCATGTCATCTGTGAATGTGGTAATGAGCGCATGCTTTTCCTTCACAGATATGTTCAACATCACAAATGTGCGGGGAAAGGTGGCTAAGTTCTGCATTTTTAAGACCGTGTACAGGCTCGGGAAGATATTATTGGCACCTTCACATTCTCAGAAGGGGATATTCCATGTTTACAGGTATAGTATACATTACAGGTCAAACACTTGGGGTCAGTATATTTTTTACTCCAATACTTCAATGTAAAATTATCCTTCAGAAATCATTGCAATATGCTGATTTGGTGCTCAAGAAAAGGAGACCTTTTATAACATTTTTTTACAATATGCAATATTGCAACTGGTGTCCCCTGTGAAGTTTCAGCTCAAAATACCCAACAGTCCATTTATGATGTCATTTTGAAAATGCCTATTATGTCACTTTTAATAATTAATTTTGAAAACAGTTGAAAGCAGAAAACGTTGCTTAATATTTTTGTGAAAACTTTCTTTGATAAATATAAAGCTCAAAAGAACAGCATCTATTTGATATAAAATTCAAATAAATGCTAAATGTAATTGCAAGTCTTTACTGTCATTTTTGATCAATTTAACACATCATTGCTGAATGAAAGTGTTAATTTAAAAAAATCTTATTGACCCCAAATTTTGAGAATGTAAATGTGTCATGAAGCACTCCTGGAACATTGTATTTATATCTTCTCAGTATTCAGTAAGCCTACAAAGTGAGGAGGAGGTCCAGGAGCAGTACCAGAGACGTCCCGGCCAGGCTATCAGTGTCACCGGTCATGGCCGACATCTAGAGTCGTGCTTGCACACAGCCTCCAGCCATTTCTCTCTCCCTGTACCCCTCAACGTCACACCAGGATTTACCACAGATATAGGTTAGAAATCCTTCACTCATAAAAAAGACCTATTGGTCTATTTCTGAACCTGGAGTTTTAAATATTTTATCATTATATGTGAAAAAAGGAAATAAATGAGCATTGATAATGTTTTCATCCTCATTAAATGATTTTATTCTCTTCCCCAGTGACGTTAAGATGGCGTCTGCATTTTGAGTTCGTAACAGCACGGGAGCCAGTGGAAGCACCAGTGGTTCTGCAGAATCAGTCAGAGGTCACCGTATGGACTGGGGCGGAGCATGTGGATGTGGACACCTTCAGTTGGGACCTTCCAATCAAAGTGCTTCCCACCAATCCCACACTAGCTTCATATGTTTCACAGTTCACAGGGACAAACAGCATCAACATTTGAGCTGTGTTGGTATTTGTGCAGGGAGATCATAAAACTATGGGTTCTTGTTGTTGTGAGATATCTTGTTAGCAGTCTATTTTAAATTCAGAGGTGGCTTATATATGGAGTTTTATTGGATTTTATCTTTTGCTGTGCAATGAGACGATAATTCTTTATTTAAGCTGCTTTACATTTCAGCCTTGACCAACAGACTGCATTACCTCCTGTAATGTAAAGATTTTCTGTATTTATTGTCTGTATTTCATTCGTATGCTCCACACTATGATGACAAATGGTTTCTTTGTATTTCAATTCTCTATTACAAGCTATTTTGTACCATTTCTGTATATGCAAACCATAACTAAATAAAACGGTTATTAAGAGTTATTTTCAGCTGCTGGCTATATGAACTACAATATGTCCTGTATTTCTGCTGTAGTTCAAACAAAGTTGCTTGTATTAAAACTTTGTAATCAGAAACTATGAGTATTGATAGATTAATAAATATAAAGGTTTATTGTATGCTTATGATAGATTTTTAAACTATGACTGATTCTTGCAATTCTTAAAAACAACAGGTTCTAAGGGGAAAAAAGAAATACGTTTTCAGTTTACATCTTGATTTTGTGTTTATTAGCATTTTAAATTAGAGTTATAATCATTTATTAATTTGTAATAATAATTTGTGAACATTTTTATTTTATCCAAAAAATCATTAGGATATTAAGTTAAGATCATGTTCCAAGAAGATATTTTGTACATTTCCTACTGTAAATATATCAAACTTTTTTTGATTAGTAATATGCATTGCTTTAAAGGCGGTTTTCTCAATATTTTGATTTTTTTTTCAGATTCCTCAGATTCCACATTTTCAAATAGTTCTATCTCAAACAAATATTGTCCTATCATAACAAACCATACATTATTAGCTTGTTTATTCAGATAATGTATAAATCTCATTTTCATAAAATTTATCTTTATATCTAGTTTCGTGGTCCTGGGTCATTTGTTGATTTGAATACTTTTAAGTCATCCTGTGGCCCCCTTGAAAGTTCTTGAGGCCCTTGAGAACCATTATACTATTGTAATTTTTTTTTAGAAATGAAGAGAGAATGAGATGATTCCTATACATATTTATTAGAGTATATTGTAAATATAAGACAGTTACATTTTATTAAGCTAATTATTTACAGTAGTGCATAAATGATTAAGGAAAAATTAATTGAATCAAAACATTGCTTTTCTCATGAAGAGGTTTTTAGTTGTTGTAACTTTTTAATGTGAATACACTTTCAGTTTTGTTCTCAGAGCTTAAAAAGCATCTTGAGAGAATATATTCAGGGAATGAACTGTACAAGAGACAACAACAGTCCATAAAGTGCTAATTTTTACTGTTATAGTGATGTGATAACATGGTAGAATAAGCACAAATTAACATAATGCACATTCCATACAAATGAAAAGAACAACTGATCTGTCTCTCACTTTAAACACATGACTTTCATTCCCTACATGCTCTACATGTCAGACCACTTCCTATCTTTCTTTAAATTGAGAACTTAAATGGTAATGCTTATGTTTTGAGAATACAGTCGCTATAGGAGTAATATGCCATCTCACATAACAGTGAGATAGATGTTAGCTGACAGGCAGGTGATTCATGGTTTGAAGGCTTCCTCTATGCTAACCTTCTAGTTTCATGTTGAGTGCTCCATGTCTTGGATCAATATTGTTCTCTTCTCCAGGAATGCAGGGCAGGCGAGGATCAGAGGTCATCACCAGTGTGACCTGGCAGGTCAGATTTTCAACCCGAACTTCACACCAGGGAGGGAAGTCCACAGGCCGGTGCACCCTGTAATTGAGCAATTATTTGAAATACAAATGAAAATTACTTTAGGTACAAAACTAAATAGTACACACTTCAAAATAGGGGTTTTCACAGCGATGCCATAGAAGAACCATTCTTGGTTTCCCAAAGAACCTTCCAGTGAACAGTTCTTAAAGGAACAATTTATAATAAACATTTTAATAATCTAAAGAATCTTTTACACTATAAAAAACCTTTTGTGCAATGGAAAGGTTCTATGTTTTCTGAAAGGTTCTAAATGGAACCATCACTGCCAGTCAAAAACCTAGAGTTTACTTTTGGTTTCAATGCTCCAATAGATAAATTAATGCAAGACGTTTCTTACGTTTCGCAGCATCCCACTCCCACAGGGTGCAGGCAGGTGCATTGCACACAGCCCTGCTCCATCCAGCTCTCTCCCATAGAGTACTGCTTCCCATCGTACTCACACAGAGCTGTGAAGAGAAACATCTTGAGAAAACCTTATCCACAAGTGCATTCCAAATAAACTCAATCACGACGTGGAGCACCTAGTCTCACCTTGAGAGTTGAAGTGGCACTGCATTGGTGCTGCTGAACATTTCATCCACACCAAAGAGGCCATGAAGATCATCATTGCACCATGACTCACCATGGGACCCATCTCCGTTGTTCGATCAGCTTCTGAATTGTTCTCTCCTCCTTTGCACCTCCATTTATACCCCCTTGCGTTCATGGGGACGGGTGCTGAGGTGTGTTTCTGGGGTGGGGGCAGGTTAGTTAGGCTGTTTGAGGGGGGTGTGCAAAGGAAAAAGCTGTGGCTTGGCACCACTTGCTTTTTCTCTCCGGTGATTGCCATTCTCCGCTCCACTGGGCATGACCTTGAAAAACTATAGAAAATCTGACACATCCTGGGATGACTAAGAGAGGTGGGGAAGCGAGCTGGAGAGCAAGAGAGAGCAAAAAAGTTGACGCGAGACAGCATGCAGAACAAATATGGATAACATAAGTTGCCAATTAAAGATAACAGCCCTACGTTTAGTCTGAAAATGAACAAAAAAAGGCCTAAATTTATCTAATATGATGATGCTCACTTCAAAGACATAAATGTATTTTTTTTTAACAAAATAAGATTTTTTTTTCAGTTTATAAAATATATATATATATATATTAAGATTGCCAAAAGATTTTTAATATTTTTTAAACAAGTCTTTTGAAGAAGTTTCTTATGCTCATCGAAGTTTCATTATTTGACCCAAAACAGAAAAAAGTAATATTATGAAATATTATTTAAAATAACAGTTTCTGTTTTGATGTACTTTAAAATAAAAACGTATTTCTGTGATACAAAGCTGAATTTTCATTAGCCATTACTCCAGTCTTCAGTGTCACATGATCCTTTAGAAATCATTCTAATATGCTTATTTATTTAACACATCCTTGCTGAATAAAATTATTAATTTCTTTCAAAGAAAAAAAGAAAGAACAAAATTACTGACTCCAAACTTTGAACAGTAGTCTATACTAATGCTGTTCTTTTTAACATTTTATTCATCAAAGAATCCTGAAAAAAAAGTATCACAGGTTCCAAAACAATATATAAGCAGCACAACAGTTTCCAACATTATGATAATAAATCATTTCTGAAGGATCATGACACTCAAGACTGGAGTAATGATGCCGAAAATTCAGCTTTGCGTCACAGGTATAAATTCTATTTTAAAGTGTATTAAAATAGAAAACCACTATTTTAAATTGCAGAAACATTTCTGTATTTTTGATCAAATAAACACAGCCTTGGTGAGCATGAAGTCTTCTTTAAAAAATATTACAAATCTTACTGATCCCAAACTTTTGAACAGCAATGTATAGGCCTATGTATCAGCTTTAAATCCACTTATCAAAATAACAAAAGTCATCAAATGCCAAATGTTTTAGTTTTAATGACAAAAAGAAGTATTGAAATGTATAATCTAACCTGCAATCTGCACACACAAAATCTGTAATATTCTGTCACTTTTTGGGTGTAGTAAAACACCCACAGATGTAACAGAAAACATCTGGCACATGTTTGTATTTTCTTCTGTCACTGGCCATAATTCTAACCTTGATATCGGGATTAGACATCAATTATGTCTTCAGAATCATTCATAAATGTGGAATAAACAAACAGTTTTACTCTGGCTCAAAGGAAGATAGGAGTTGTGTCTTTGTGGCAGGTTTTTGGTGATTAAGACATAATACAAGACTTCATCTGTCAAAATGGCTGTCAAAAAATGCTAATGATCAAAACAGGTACTAGTTTTGGATTCAGCATCCCATAATTATAAAAAAAATAAAAATAAAAAATCAGTGTTTCTGGGTTTTGGCAGATGCAATTGATAAGATGACATTCAGTTTAGTGTAAGATGTCAAATCAGAAGCATCCTGAGGATGGTTCTCAACATCAAAAATTGTTACTAGGTGATCTTCAAACACACAAACACAGGCATCCCTCTCAACTGTGGTCCTCAGGTTGCCATGACCCTTGTCTGCTTCTTTGGACTGAGCTCATGCCGATGATGTCATGGCCGTGGTGACCTCACGTGGGCCTGGTCCAGCTGAAGATGTTCATGAGCAGGAGGAAGCTCATAAAGGCAGAACTGGACTTTTATTGCACAACCGCTGCAGGTGTGTGTGTGTTTATGACCAGAGAAGATGAAGATGTAATATTCCTGAACCGCTCTTTTGTTATTGAGGAAGGATCCTAGGTAGGTGACGAGCGCGAGGGATTAGGCTTTGAGCGGATGCCGGGAAGGTAACGCTCTTTGAGCCAGAACCAAACATTACATACTCGTTCACACATTAGCTCATCTCTCGTCATCTTTGCTATCAAGACGGAAAAATTTGCGATAGAAGAAACAAGCATTTTCCAAGGAGGCCCTGGGGTACCACAAAGCCTGTTTGTAGCATTCACGCCTGTGTCACCCCACAGTAGTCTGAAAGGTGTTGAAAGCTCCTCCCTGTGTACTGCATGTTGTACTACTGCTCTATGGCTCTGACTAGCGCCTCAGTTTGGACAAAGTGACTCACAGTCTCTGCTCTGGCCGTGCATTCTAACCATGTTCCCCTCTGCTTGAACGTTAGAAACTGGTGTCGTATTTAAACATTTCCGCCTCATAGGACGTGATTTGTGTCCAGAAGTAGCAGAAAATCTGCCAAAAGGCCACTGGGCAGAAGTTCTCATTTTTTGGTTAATCTTTGGTTATTGTCGTTAAATGGAAGAAAGTGCTGTTATGAATAAGTCTATTCAACAGGTACACTTGATTTTTGGCAGCACATTTTCTGATTTAATGGTAAACCTTAGGTAACCTGCCACTGTATGCCACTGTTTCCCAACTTCTGTCTTATGTTGCCATCTGTAATGCAGTTCTAGGAAAACAAGATTATTTGCCCAGAACAGCATTTTAGGAAATAGGTAAGAGAGTTTTACTGCTGAGAAAATGACAGGGGTACGAACAAGATGGGTTACACGTGTCATCCGCAAAAACGGAAAAAACATACAGTGCGCTTCATTAATATTCCCATTCCCATGTTGGTGCTTCTTCTCTTCATTTCACCCCATTCATTTTCTATAGGGTTCAGATCAGGGAACTGGGACGGCCATGGCAGAAGCTTAATTTTGTGCTCAGTGACACATTTTTGTTTTAATTTTGATGTTTGTTTTGGATCATTGTCCTGATGTAAGATCCAACCACGACCCATTATAAGATTTCTAACAGAGGCAGTATGGTGGGCACCATCTGGTGGGTTTGCTGCCAAAAAGCTCTTTTTTTTAGTTTTATCTGACCACTGAAGCCAGTTCCATTTGAAGTTCCACTAGTGTCTGACAACTGAATATGCTGGAGTTTGTTTTTGGATGAGTGAGGAGGATTTTTTTGCAGGCTTTCTGACCCCCAGATTCAACTAATCTCTGCAAGTCTTTGGCCACTCAAACTTTCCTCCTCACCACGCATTACACTGTAAAAAATAAAAAACACAATTTGTTGAGTCAGCTTAAAATAATTTGTTACCCTGCTGCCTTAAAATGTTAAGTTCAGTCAACTAAAATAAGTTTAGTTAACTTGAAATGTTAAGCTGTACTAAGTAACAACTTAGATATTTGTGTTTGCTAAACTTAACAGATGGGTAAGTAACCCAGCTGCCTTAAAATTTTAAGTTGATTCAACTTAAATATCTAAGCTGTCACTTAGTATAATTTAACATTTCAAGTTGAATAAACTTTTTTTCAGTTGACTAAACTTAAAATTTTAAGGCAGCCAGGTTACAAATTATTTTAAGTTGACTCAACAAATTGTTTTTTACAGTGTAGGGTGATATAAACACACATCCTCTTCTAGGCAGATTTGTAACATCTTTATGATTGGAACTTCTTAATTATTTCCCTGATGGTGGAAATAGGGGTTTTCAATGCTTTGACTCTTTTCATACAGCCACTTTCTATTTTGTGAAGCTCAACAATCTTGCTCTGCACATCAGAAATATATTTTTTGGTTTTACTTCTTGTGATTGATGACTGAGGGAATTTGGACTTTGTGTTCCTCATATTTATAATCCTGTGGAACAGGAAGTCATGGTTGGAAAATTTCATGCTTCTAGTCATCCTGGTGTGCTAAAAAAATGTAAATATGAATTGGAATATACTACAATACTAGAAATATAGTACAATACTTTATATATATCTTAGCAATAATTGTTGGCAACATGCATTTATTTCATAATGTGAGTTTCCTCCCACTTTCAATTATTTTACAATTATTTTTTGTATTTTTTTGAATGAAAGATCAAAAAAGATTTATTTTCACAACCACCTTTGCTCATATTTAACAAGTGTGCCAATTTTAGTGGAGGGCACTGTACGTTATTTTGTTTTTTAAAAGGAACTGATTTTTAAAATTATTTGTGTGTGTGTGTGTGTTTTTTTTTTTATTGTTTTGTATTTTTATATTATTTTGTCATTTTATATTATTATTAACCGAATGCATTACCATATTTAATCACATTTATTTCTTTAGCACATTAGAAATAGTAAGTTGTCGAGGTAAATTACACTACTAAAATTCCAACACATTTGTTGTTATGCTACCTGTCAAAAAGTTTTGAAAAGCAAGTATTTTTAATGATTTTTTTTTAAAGAAGTCATTTATCTGAAATAGAAATCTTTTGTAACATTATAAAAATCTTTATCATCATTTTTGATCAATTGAAAGCATCCTTGCTAAATAAAAGTATACATTTCTATAAGTTCTTTCCCATAAAAAACTCCAAGCTTTTGAATGGTATAGTGTATAATGTTATAAAAGCTTTTTTATTTCAGATAAATGCTGATCTTTGGATCTTTCTATTCATCAAGGAATCCTGAAAAAAAATGTACTCAACTGTTTTTAATATTGATAATAATAATAATAATAATAAATGTTTCTTGATCTGCAAATCAGCATATTAGAATGATTTCTGAAGGATCATGTGACAATAAAGACTTAGCTTTGATCACAGGAATAAATTAGATTTTAAAATATATTCAAACAGAAAACATTTATTTTAAATAGTAAAAACATTTCACAATATTACTGCTTTTGCTGTTTTGAATCAAACAAATGCAGGCTTGTTGAGCATAAGAGACTTTTAAAAAAAACTGTTCAAAAACTTTTGATTGGTGGTGTATATTTAAAATGGCACATTTAAAAATAAAAAAAATCTTTTACACCTGCTTTACAAGTGCTACTGGTTGGGAATCACTGATCTAAATTATTTGTTCCTAAAAGCATTGTTCAAATGAGCCTAGTAGGCAATGTGCTTTTTTCGTTTGCTTGTTTAAATAAATTTTTTGAATCAATCTATTGATTCTACAGAAGCATTTCAGGTCTGATCATACCTGCAAATACGTAATCCATCAAATGAGTCATTATTGATGGGTCATAAGCAGTTCCTGAATACAAAAGTTCAGGCCTGCCAAGGTCTAGCCAGTGGAAACCTTCATCATCCCAAGAGTGCAGCTGCCCTTTGGCTTCAACTCAAAGGAATGTGGCTTTAAACTTGGGAGCAAAGAAGCAAAGCCCCCTCTGTGAGTGTTCGGAACACATGAGGGGTGGCAATGAGCCTTATCCTCTTTAACAGCTCTGGAGTCCCAAGTGGAGGATGTAATGGACTGCGGTCCTGTTCTGTTGTGCAGTCTGACTCATCACCATTTATTATATAACCACACACTAATGTGCAGGGGGGACCTAAGGTTGCACTAAGATTTAGGATGCAAGTGATCTAATGCCAAGCTGCCAGCGAATGTAAATTAAAGGCGAGAACAGCTTGTTTTCGCAATCATTTTATTGCCTTGGTTCTTTTTATGCCCTCACAAATGAGGGCAAGAAACACACTTGTGTGAAGAGAGATGAGGTCTTTAGGAAGTATTAACCTACTTTGGTGCCTATGTACACAAACGCACCAATAAAATGTTCATTGCATTGGAGAACATGCTTGGAGAACATTGTTCATGCACCCAAAAGACAGATAGCAGTTGCAAATGACTTGTCCACCTGCTGTGCAGAATGGCTGGAAAAGGCCATAACCTGGTTTCACAGAAGATCCTACAATCACAAAGTGAGTTGAGTGTGATATATAAACTTTTGTTATTATTTTGTCGTTGTTGTTTTGTTTTGCCAATTTCTTAATAGATACAGACCACAATGGATTGCAATTTAAATAGATTCTAAGCAGAATAAATATATATATTTTTAATTAATGATTAATTCAATTATTAATTAAACTAATTAGAAACTATTTAGAATCAGAACAGCTTTATTGCCAAGTATGCTTTCGCATACAAGGAATTTGTTTTGGTGTCACAGGTTTCCAGTGCATGACAACAACAACACAGAGAAAATAATACAAGTTGACAATAAAAAAATACACATATGTAAATATAAATAGACAAAAATTGCAATATAAGATTTAAGAAAAATAAATAAATAAATTGTATATACACTTGTGCTACAGATGATAGAAAAAGAATAGAACAGAATAAAATAGAGTGGAGTAGAATAGAAAATTATCATTGCAAATAACTGTACTCAATGAACTAATATGCAATTCGAGAGGACTTTTAAACGCCTTACGAAATTTGTCCTATTTTACTATCCGTTCTTGAACCAAACAGGAAGCCAACGAGCTTCACCAGACCAAAGTAGCCATTTCTGATCCGTTCAGTCTATACAAGTCGCTGCGGCCATCGAACGATTTGACATCGATTATTTATGCCTGGTTCCAATGTTTTCTTTTCTAAAAGCGGACGCGATGAAACCATGGCAGATGTTTATTACCACTTTATTATTGTCTTAAATTAAGACTGATAGTATTTTTAACCGGCCATATTGGTTTTCATTAATCAGGCAGAGTTATATCAAGAATATAAACTGTTGCGAAAAGCAAAAGCTGAAGCAGATCCAGTGCGGGGTCTTTGCTGTAGGGCCTGCAGTTTATCTTCCACCGCCTGACAAATCTGCATTTTTTTTCTTATATATCCGTTTTGTTGTATACGGTTTTTCATAACACTTAATCGATTACTGAAGATGGACACAGACAAATTTAACTATGTGTATAGTTGCGACTTGGACATAAACGTCCAACTGAAAATGTGAGTATGTTTTAGGACCTTAGTCATTGTTTTGATTGCAGAACTGTCAAAGCAGCAGAATGTCAGCAGAGGCTGAATAACAAAGACACATCGCACGTATTATTTGAAGATGCTGTGACACATAAATTTATATCAATTTATGCTATTTAACAATACGTTTTTAAATAAAGTGTCTATTGGACACTTAGAGTCAGAGCACAAGATGTAGTGCACTTTTAATTAAACTTAAATGTAAAGAAGTGGAATTTTCCTTCCATGATTAACGTTACTAATCAGAGCGCTGTTTTTGCGATGTTTACCAAAGCGAGCATGGCAACACTGTGAGTCAGATGTATTAACACGAGTCCAGCGAGAGCCTTTGTGTTTTAGGGCTGTCATCAGTCTATTGACATCATTCTCCTTTTGCCCTCGATCTTAACGAGTCTCTGTCCGTGTACGTGCGGATCATAAATAAAGATCATAAATGGTTCTTCTGACCCGCGAGTGTTGCTCATAATGGAATCGGTTTAATTTCGCTGTGCCTGTTGCATTACGTTACGTTAAAAGAACAGAAGGAAGAATCCCGGGGTGCAAGTAAGCATACTTGCGCAAGACGTCATCATAGGACGGTGACTGTAAAAGCCAAACTGCATGAACAAGCACAACATGTGAAACACTTGGAATTGCGGGATGCTTCGGCGGTCCTGACCTTCTTGAAAAGGGACATGTAGTAAAAAAGAAAAAATAATTCGACGAAAAGTTTTACATTAAAAAAAAAAAAAAGATTTTAAATGTTTTTAAAGACAAAAACAGCAAACACAGAACAATTCTGAAATATTTTCACTATTTAAAATAACTTCTTTATTTGAATATATTTTCAAATGTAACTTATTCTTGTGATTTCAAAGCTGCATGTTTAGCATCATTACTCCAGTCACACGATCCTTCATAAATCATTTTAATATTCTGATTTACTGCTCAAAAAACAGTTATTATTATTATTATTAGATTTTGTGCAGGTTTCTTTGATGAATAGAAACAGCATTCTGAAATAGAAACCTTTTGTAACATTATAAATGTCTTTATCATCTTTTTCGATCAAATTAAAGCATCCTAAATAAATATTAATTTCTATACTTTTCTTTTTTTCTGTTCATCAAAGAATCCTAAAAAAATGTACTCAATTGTTTTAAATTTTGATAATATTAATTAAAAAAAAAAGTTTCTTGAACAGCAAATCAGCATTTTAGAATGTTTTCTGAAGGATCATGTGACATTAAAGAATGGAGTAATGATGCTGAAAATTGAGCTTTGATCACAGGAATAAATTACATTTTAAAATATATTCAAATAGAAAGCACTTATTTTAAATTGTAAAAAATATTTCACAATATTACTGCTTTGCTTTATTTTGGGTCAAATAAATGCGGACTTGGTGAGCAGAAGAATATGTATATACATATATATATACATATATATATATATATATATATATATATATATAATTAAAAAAAAACCTTTTTTCTACTGTAATAATAAGAAATTGGTAACCCTTTACTTAAAGCCTAGACTTATTGCATTAATTAGGCCTTGTAATGCACCTTATAATGCATTGTTAACACAGTTAGTACATTATAACACTTATCAATTAATGCACTTTGCATTTTTAATTCTGTTATAATTATTTATGACAAGATATAATGTATTACAATGCTCATTATGAATAATTATAATGTATTATACTCTTAACCCTTCATAATGCATTATACATGAAGGCTTTAAGTGTTAAAAGAACTTTTCTTGGACAACAAATAAGATTTCTGAAGTATCATGATGTGATACTGAATATTGGAGTAAAGGCTGAAAATTCATCACAGGAATAAATTTCATTTTGAAAGATTTGTTTTGTAATATTTGCCATATTACTGTTTAATATTACTGATCAAATAAATGCAGCCTTGGTGAGCATAAGAGACTTTTTTCAAAAACATAAAAACAGCATCAGTACATAAGCAGCATGGAAAAGGAAAGGAAATCATTGATCAAATAGTTTTGTAACCTTGCTGACTTTTAGCACAACTGCTCACCATTAAAGAAGTGTGCGCATTACTTTTGAGCTTTACTTGAAAAAGCAAATGTCTTGTGTTCTGACTGAGTAGAAAAAATAATTTCTTTCTGTTTGATTTTATAGAGGCAGCCTGGAAGGCAAGAGAGAGCAGAAGAGCTATAAAGCTCTCCTTGAGGACCCCATGCTGCGATTTTCAGGACTTTATCAGGAGAGCTGCTCCGACCTGTATGTCACCTGTCAGGTGTTTGCTGAGGGCAAGCCACTTGCCCTGCCAGTACGAACGTCTTACAAGGCCTTCAGTACTCGCTGGAAGTACGAACATTTATCAGTGGTTAATCTTCATATGCCACACTGTATCTCATTTTATGTATGTGTGAACCAATAATGAGTCAGAGCAGGAAACCAAAAAAACTGTGACCGAGATGATTTACTGAGATAGTCACATAGTTGCAACATGTGCACAATAAATGACAATATGATCTTTTTTTATTATTTGAACTGATTTTAGTATCTATATATTTCATTTGTTCACAATACTAAAACATATGTGTTTTGTCACATTATTGTTGCCTTCTCTTCACCTTAGCTGGAACGAGTGGCTAAGGCTGCCAGTGAAGTACCCTGACCTGCCTCAGAGTGCCCAGGTGACTCTAACTGTTTGGGATGTGTATGGACCTGGCCGAGCCACGCCTGTTGGGGGCACTACAGTCACCCTGTTTGGGAAATATGGGTAAGAGTGTAATGTTTACAATTTTTGTTGTGTGTTTTGTACCTTCGTAGCCTTAGTGTAAACTTATGACTGGAAAATGTCATAAAATTAAGTGCTTTAGTGCCTGGACTGCGCTGATTCTAGAAGTATTTTCTCATTCATTTTTCCCATTGGGATTTTTAAAAAAAGTAATTAAAGTGATTATGTGACACTGAAGACTGAAGTAATGGCTGCTGAAAATTCTGATTTGCCATCACAGGAATAAATGACGTTTTAAAATACACTACCAGTCAAAAGATTTTTAATGTTTTCTAAAGAAGTCTCTTCTGCTCACCAAGCCTGCATTTATTTGATCCAAAGTACAGTAAAAATTGTAAAATTTTGAAATATTTTTACTATTTAAAATAACTGCTTCTTATTTGAATATATTTTAAGATGTACTTTATACCGGTGATTTCAAAGCTGAATTTTAGCGTCATTACTTCAGTCACATGATCCTTCAGAAATCATTCTAATATTCTGATTGGCTGCTCAAAAAACATTTATTATTATTATTATTATTATTATTATTGTTTTTTGTTGTTGTTGTTGTTTTATGTTGAAAACAGCTGATTAATATTTTATATATATATATATATATATATATATATATAACATTATTATTTTTTTTTTGATAATAGTAACAATAACAAAAATGTTTCTTGAACAGCAAATTAGCATATCAGAATGATTTCTGAAAGATCATGTGACACTGAAGACTGGAGTAATGATGCTGAAAATTTAGTTTTGATCACAGGAATAAATTGCATTTTAAAATCTATTCAAAAAATTGTAAAAATATTTCACAATATTACTGCTTTTGCTGTACTTTGGTTCAAATAAATGCAGGCTTGGTGAGCAGAAGAGAATTCTTTAAAAAACATTAAAAATCTTACTGTTCAAAGACTTTTGACTGGTTGTGTATATATATAAAAAAATAGTTTTAAAGTTTTAAATTGTAATAATATTTCACAGTATCATTTTATATATCAAATAAATGCAGCATTTTAGAACTTAAAAATAATTCTTAACAAATTTAAATCCGTGTATGTTAAAATAGAAGGTTAGGTGTTATTAGTTATTTAGGGATAAGATTATTATCATGTGGTTGGAGAGACAAACTTGACATGTTTTAACTTTTTTTTTCACAAAAGTTTGCACACCACTACTTTTATACATCTATTACTCCGTTTTATCTATCTATGTCTCTCACTCTGTCTACTAGAATGTTTCGGCAGGGCATGCATGATCTGAAGGTGTGGCCAGGTGTGGAGGGTGATGGCAGTGAGCCCACTAGTACACCTGGAAGGACCAGCAGCACTCTGGCAGAGGACCAGATGGGCCGCCTGGCCAAGGTCAGTGGATGGATTGAGGAGCGGAGAAGCCCAACTGAGACAGAAACTGGAGAAATATGCCTGTAGACAATTACTGCACATGAGGGATATGTTAAATGAAAAGTGGGTGGGGGCAGGGAGGGATAGATGGATATGCTGATTGTGTTTGTAGATTACCCAATTTGTGGAAAGAATGAGAATTGAGAATGTTTGTTGTTGCGAGGGAGTGTGCTTGTGTGTGTGTTCTGTCGAAGGACATGTTTTAACTGCCCTCTGTTCCAGGGCCCAGACCTGGAGATACTTAGTGACGTGAGTATGAGAGAAAACAGGACAGGAATGCCGAATGTATGTGTGAATGTGTGTGTGTGTGTGTACGTGTACGAGTGTTGGCTTGTCTCATGTACTTATGTAAGACGGGGTATATATTTAGCTTGTATAAACTGACCAACAGTTTTACAAATAGGATGAGTATGTTGTTTTCTGTATGTTTTGGACTTTAAGCACTGACATTTTTGCTGCTTGCCCTCACCATTTTTTTACATTTTACATTTATATGCTCACTATCAGTTAATAGTTTTTGGACAGTAAGATTTTTTATGTTTTTTAAAGATGTCTCTTCTGCTCACCTAGCCTGCATTTATTTGTTGCAAAATACAGCAAAAGTGATATTGTATATATTTTTACTATTTAAAATAACTCCTTTCTATTTGAATATTTTTTTAATGTAATTTACTCCTGTGATCAAAGCTAAATTTGTAGCATCATTACTCCAGTCTTCAGTGTCACATGATCCTTCAGATCCTTCTGTTCTGATTTGCTGTTCAAGAAACATTTTTATTATTATTATTATTATGATTATCAATATTTAAAACTGTTGAGTACTTTTTTTCCAGTATTCTTTGATGAATAGAAAGAGCCACAGATCAGCATTTATCTGAAATAAAAAGCTTTTGTAACATTGTACACTGTACCATTCAAAAGCTTGGAGTCAGTATAATTCTTTTTATTTTTTGGGAAATAAACTATAGAAATTAATACTTTTATTTAGCAAGGATGCTTTAAATTAATTAAAAGTGATGATAAAGACATTAATAATGTTCAGATAAATGCTGTTCTTCCGAACGTTCTATTCGTCAGAAACCTGAAAAAATTCTACTTGGCTGTTTTAAACATAATAATAATAATAATTAAAAAATGATTTTTGAGCAGCAAATCAGAATATTAGAATGGTTTCTGAAGGATCATGTGACTGGAGTAATGATGCTAAAACTTAAGCTTAGAAATCTCAGAAATAAATTACATATTAAAATATATTCAAATAGAAAACAGTCATTAAAAATATTTGAAAATGTTACTGTTTTTGCTGTACTTTGGATCAAAGAAATGCAGGCTTGGTGAGCAGAAGAGACTTCTTTAAAAAAACAATAAAAATCTTACTATTCAAAAACTTTTGACTTGTCATGTATATTTACTAGATGTTATAAAGCACACCAAGTGTTCAGGGGAATCAAGGCATTAGAATACATTTTTATGGCACTATAAATTAATTTAAAAAAATATGGCAGGTCAAATACGGATTTTTTTTTTATTTAGTCATGTCATTACTTCAGTCATGCCATAAATGTATAACCAGATGTTCACCCACTTAAAAAAGGAGGATTTTGAAAAATGTACAGACTAAATAAAAAGATTTTTGTGCTGGATAAATCTTTTAAGTCAGAATGATTTGTTGTGGATGCCGCTGAGTAAGCGTAACTTGTTTTGAACTGGGAACATTCCTTGAAATATCATTATGAATGTCATGGACATTATGTTTAGTCAATAAAACACAAGTATGGCTGGTTAAACAAAGTCCTCTTAGACTCTTGGTGGCCTTTAGAATGAGATGTGTTATTGTACTAACTATTACTAACTGTTTGTTTAGAAAGGGCTGAGTCATTTTGGTGTGCTACTTACTTTGTATTGGCACCCCCTTGAATGTCCTTTGGCTAATGAGCATTTTTGTGAGCTTTTGCTGGCTGACACGCCACTGTCATATGATTGGCTAAAGGATTGTGCACACGTCTTAGTTGTGCCTTAGTGTTACTGGTCTTTTTCTTTAAGTTTTCCTCTCTTTCTTTGCCTCTTTGCCTCTCTGTTTCTTTCTCTTCTCTCTTAGCTAACAAAAGCTCATCGACAGGGGCACATGGTCAAAGTAGACTGGCTGGATCGCTTGACCTTTAGAGAGATTGAAATGATCAATGAGGTGAGTAGTTTTGGGGTAAAACATGTCACAATGTGAAGCCACTGTAATGTTTACTGTAATGTACTACCGTAAAGCCCGAATTATTTGTAAAACTTGTTTTTTTTTAATCTACAGAGTGAGAAACGTAGCTCTAATTTCATGTACCTAATGGTGGAATTCCCCCGTGTCAAAAGTGGTGAACGAGAATACAGCATTGTTTATTACGAAAAGGTAATTTTCTTTACATTTTCAATCGAAATAAACCTGTTTACTTTCCCTGTTAATATATGATTTGTTTGTTTCTAAATAACCACTTTTTAGTTGACTGAGCTGTGGTGTTAATGTTAGCTGGCCAAATAAATGCTAAGGCATTGTATTAGGATACTGTTGTAGAGAAAGCAGCTTTTCAGAAATGTTGCTAATTGTTAACAGAGCAATTTAATGCTGGTTTATGTAATATGTAGTTCTTGAATGTCTTGCATGAGTAAAACAGGTCGTAGATGGGGTTTTATGTTGACTTAAATTTGTGATTAATCAAAATTTTGCAGAGCAGTGTAGTTCACTATTTAAAATAAGTATAAAAAAGTATAGTATAATAGTACTTAAATGACTTGTTAAATTCCAGTGGTTTTACGCCTCTCTCTCTTTGCAGGATGCAGATGAATCTTCACCTTTGCCAACCAGTTCAGATATTGTGAAAGTCCCCGACCCTCAGATGTGCATGGTGAGTGGAAATCAAAACTAAAAAGTCAGTTATCGTGGGTTCATGAGTTTAAGAATCTGCTGTTAATGTCTGTCTTATGCTCAAATGATGGAGGAAATGTTGTAAGTTGATAATGTAAAAATAATTTGCTTTAAAATTAAGTTGGTACCTAATGGTGTTGCTGTTCTGTTGCAGGAGAACCTTGTGGAGAGTAAGCATCATAAACTGGCTCGTAGTTTGCGCAGCGGACCATCTGACCACGATCTCAAACCTAATGCAGCCACACGAGATCAACTCAATGTTAGTACTAAAGCTAAAAAAAAAGATGTACACAAGAAATTTCCTCTTATGTGTTTATAATACTGTTTATCTGCCATAGATCATAGTGAGCTACCCACCCACTAAACAGCTGAGCTCTGAGGAACAGGACCTAGTGTGGAAGTTTAGATACTACCTCACCACACAAGAAAAGGTGAGCAGGCACATTCAAAACCATTCAAAAGTTTGAGGTCTGTAATAAATTCAGCAATAAATTTAACAAAAGTTACATTTGGAATATTAGAAAAGATACTGTTTAATGGTTTCATGCATGTCAAAAACTCATCAGGATTTCCACAAAATATTAAGAAGCACAGCTCTTTTCAACATTGATAATAATAAATGTTTTTGAGCACCAAATTACCATATTGGAATAATAGAAAGATCATGTGACATTGAAGACTGGAGTAATGGATGCTTAAAATTCAGCTTTTCTATCACAGGAATAAATTACATTTTAAAATATATATAAAAAAAATATATTTTAAATTGTAATAATATTTCACAATATTGCTCTCTGTATTACTGTTTTTTTGAAAAACTTAAAAAAAAAAAAAAAGTTGTAGTTGCCAGCATTGCTCCATAACAGGATGGTATCTCAATTGTAGTCTGTGTCCAAGACAAGATCTCACTGTGGTTATATTTTTAGGCTTTGACTAAGTTCCTGAAGTGTGTGAACTGGGATCTGCCCCAGGAGGCCAAACAGGCCCTGGAGCTGCTGGGAAAGTGGCGACCGATGGATGTGGAGGATTCCCTGGAGCTGCTGTCCTCTCAGTTTACCAACCCCACAGTCAGACGCTACGCTGTTGCGAGGCTGCAGCAGGCTGATGATGAGGTAAAGTCGATGTGTGTTTGTGTATGTGTGTGTTAGTCAGATTGTCGTGGTTTAGATATGTATCATTTGTAACAAATCATTGTTCGTCAAATTATGTAATGCTTTCATAAGCAGTTTTAAAGATATAGTTCAATCAAAAAAGGAAAATTACCCCATGATTTACTCACCCTCAAGCCATCCTAGGTGTATATGACTTTCTTCTTTCAGACGAATACAATCGGAGTTACATTAAAACATATCCTGGCTCTTCCAAGCTTTATAATGGCAGTGGTTGAGATTTTGAAGGCCGAAAAACTGCATCCATACATCATAAAAAGTGCTACACGGCTTTGGGGGGTTAATAAAGGCCTTCTGAAGTGAATCGATGTGTCTTAAACCCACTTCACTGCCATTTTTTTATATAAATCCAATTGTATTCGTCTGAAAGAAAAAAGTCACATAGACCTAGGATGGCTTGAGAGTGAGTAAGTCATTGGGTAATTTTTATTTTTGGGTTAACTATCACTTTAAGAATACTTAATTTCAGATACCATTACCAGTGGTAATCTTTAGGGACAACTAAAAGACTGATACATTAGAGGAACCTGATTCCTGTGTAAATACATGTAATTCTGATTACCTTTGTAGGATCTGCTAATGTACTTGCTCCAGCTGGTGCAGGCGTTGAAATATGAGAACTTCAATGATATCCAGGGTGGTTTGGAGCCTGCCAGTAAGAGAGACAGTCAAGGGGTTCTGACAGAGAGCTCAACAATAGGAGATCTGGACAGGTTAGCTGCGTCCTCACAGAAATTCGTCTGTGTCTATGTGAAATGCCTTAAAACATTTATACATCACTTTGCCTAGAATTACAACATCTTTCAAAATCTGAATGTACAATCCTTAAAGATAGTTGGATGATGTTTACAGCTGGAATTCTAAAAAAATTAAAATAATGATTTATTTTAGTTCCCAAATGGGATCCACCGTTACTGTGATGCCCAGCATGCAGAAAGGCAAAGAGGGAACAGATGGTGAGAATCTAGAGGTAAGTGTTAAAAAAAAATTCAGTTGATGGTGGATGTGAAGAGTATGTAACAGTGTATATGACCTGTGTTCCACAGCAAGATCTGTGCACCTTCCTTATATCACGGGCCTGCAAAAACTCTACACTGGCAAACTATTTATACTGGTGAGTAATGGATTGATGTAATTTGCAGTTCTGTTTTTACAATGTCTGCAACAATTGCCAGTTCTGATGGCTCCATATTAAAGATTTTAAAATAAAAGAAAATATTTTACATTGTTTTGTACTGCAGGTATGTAATTGTGGAGTGTGAGGATCAGGACACTCAGCAGAGAGACCCCAAAACCCATGACATGTACCTCAATGTAATGAGGCGGTTCAGCCAGGCTCTGCTCAAGGTACATTCACATTCTGAACCCACTTGGATTACAACAAACAAATGTAATGACATGCACTGCTTCCTCTTATTTGTAATATTAAGACTGTATTTTTAAAACTGGTACAAAAAATTCATTTTGTCTCATTTGATTGTATACGTAAGTGTGTTTACATTAGGTGTGACCCTGGACCACAAAACCAGTCATAAGGGTCATTTTTTTAAAACTGAGATTAATACATCTAAAAGCTGAATAAAAAAGCATTCCATTGATGTATGGTTTGTTAGGACAGGACATACAACTATATATATAATCTGAGGGTGCAAAAAAATCTAAATATTGAGAAAATCGCCTTTAAAGTTGTCCAAATGAAGTTTTTAACAATGCATATTACTAATCAAAAATGAAATTTTGCTATATTTACAGTAGGAAACATACAAAATATCTTCATGGAACATGACTTAATATCCTACTGATTTTTGGCATAAAAGAAAAAATTATCATTTTGACCCATACAATGTGTTGTTGGCTATTGCTACAAATTTACCCATGCTACTTAAGACTGGTTTTGTGGTCCAGGATCACATATAAGATATCGGAAATAATATGTGATGTTTATGTGTGTTTCCAGGGTGATAAGAGTGTGAGAGTGATGCGCTCCCTTCTGGCCGCTCAGCAGACGTTTGTAGACAGATTAGTGCAGCTCATGAAGGCTGTTCAGAGAGAAAGCGGAAACCGCAAGAAAAAGGTATGCAACATCAAATCGGTTTTAATAGCTGCTGAAGATGATAAGGAATCAGTTGATCATTTTTTTATATTAGTTGTATCATTTCGTTCTTTGTCTCTGACAGACGGAGCGATTACAGGGCCTGCTGGCTGATAATGAAAAGGTGAATCTCTCAGAGATCGAGCCCATCCCTCTTCCTCTGGAACCACAGATCCGCATCAAAGGCATCATTCCTGAGACTGCAACACTCTTTAAGGTGTTGTGCATCATTCATATTCATTGCATTTTGTCACACGTGCATCCGTCCACCCCTGACTGCTGTTTTTTTCTCTCTTCTAGAGTGCTCTGATGCCAGCAAAGTTGATCTTTAAGACAGAGGATGGGGAGCAATATCCTGTAATCTTCAAACATGGAGATGACCTGAGACAGGACCAGCTCATCCTGCAAATTATTTCACTCATGGACAAGGTCTGAAGTCATTATATCTCATCACACAGTACCAAAAAGACACATACCTGTAGTTCATATTAGTAATGTCTGCTTATATTCTTGTACACTAGAGGTGTGCGGTATATATAATCTACGATAATATCGTAATAAGCAATTGAACATTATCGAGTATATTGCAAAAAACAAAAACACACCCACACACTGTGAGATGCAGGCAGAACTGTTTTGCGCCTCTGAGAAACACACGACAGTGTTTCATTATCGAATATTATGAATCAATGACAGTTTGATGGAATCGGTTGAATGCATGACTCAATCAGTGACTTAAAGGAGAAGTCCAATTCCAAACAAAGATTCACATATAATGTACCCACCCCCTTGTTATCCAAGATGTTCATGTCTTTCTTTCTTCATTCATAAAGAAATTATGTTTTTTGAGAAAAACATTTCAACATTTTTCTCCATATAATGGACTAATATGGTGCCCCGATTTTAAACTTCCAAAATTTTTGACACAAAAGATGACACAAAAGATGATGCATTCATTTAATTATGTTAGAACAAAATTGCTTTGTGAAGGAAAAAATGCCTGAAAAAGGTAAAAATCAATTTAAACTTATTTGAGAAATTGTTATCAACAAAATTCCAGAAAATAACAAGATAAATTTTTTTTGTCATTATCGGACACCCCTACTGTACACACAAAAATCCAATTTTTCACAGAAACCTGTTGATTTAAAATATTTAGTAGTAATTTAATTTTTATTTCATTTCTATCAATACTTTCTCAACATTCATTTAACAGTTGCTGAGAAAAGAAAATTTGGACCTGAAGTTGACTCCATACAAAGTTCTGGCGACCAGCACCAAACATGGTCAGTACTGCTTCACCTATTGTATGCAGACAAACCCATGAGCCAGTCAGTGCACATATGGAAGTTTCTTTTCACACTGGACGTGTATGATTTGTCTACAGGTTTTATGCAGTTTGTGCAGTCAGTACCTGTGGCTGAGGTTTTGGCAACTGAAGGCAACATTCAGGTAATGCAGTGCATCAGAATCGTCCAATCTGTCTAATGGCACATTCCCAAGTAAAAAAAGGCCCATATTTTTATATTTCTTTTGGTTGTTTATGTCTTTATGCAGAGTTTCTTCCGAAAGCATGCTCCGAATGATAAGGGGCCATATGGCATCAGCTCTGAAGTCATGGACACATACGTTAAAAGCTGTGGTGAGTTTCAGTCTGTGAATCCATTAGTACTTTATTTAGCTTATTATGTATTTAGTACTTTAGAAATTCATATCATTTATCATTTAAATCTTGATATTCTTTTCAGCTGGCTATTGTGTCATCACATACATCCTAGGGGTTGGAGACAGACATCTAGACAACTTGCTTCTTACAAAGACTGGTACACTTCATAAATGCACCACAATTTTGAATGACGTGCAACAGATTAGATATGCTGATCTGTCTCTCTATCTTGCAGGGAAGCTGTTTCATATCGATTTTGGGTATATTTTGGGTCGGGACCCCAAACCCCTGCCACCCCCCATGAAGCTGAGCAAGGAGATGGTGGAAGGGATGGGGGGCATGCAGAGTGAACAATACCAGGAGTTCAGGAAACAGTGCTACACTGCCTTCCTGCACCTGCGCAGGTCGGTTACAAACGGAAGACTTACACTAACGTTTTGAAAGAAATTAATACACTGAGTGATGCAATAAATTGATCAAAAGTTGCAGTCAATATTAATAGTAATACAAAATGCTTCTTGAGCACCAAATCAGCATATTAGAAGAATTGAAATGAAGGTTCATGTCACACAAAAAACTGAAGTACTGACTGTTGAAAATTCAGCTTTGGCATCACAGGAATAAATTACATTTTAAAATATATTCAAATAGAGAAGTTATTTTAAATTGTAGTAATATTTCACAACATTACTCCTTACTGTATTTTTGATCAAACAAATGCAGCCTTGGTGAGCATAATAGACTTTTTTCAGAAACATCACTGACCCCAAACTTTTGAATGGTAGCGTACTTCATTTACGTAGTATATCAGTAGACTAAATCATGGGAATTAAACTTTTTTTTTTTTTTCTCCCTCTCTCAGATACTCAAATCTCATTCTGAATCTGTTCTCTCTGATGGTGGATGCAAATATTCCAGACATTGCACTGGAGCCAGACAAAACTGTAAAAAAGGTACGTGTGGTCCTCACATTTTGTTTCCTAAATTGCAGAGGTAAATTGAGCTTGGCAGTAAAATAATAACTTGTTCATTCTTTTCCCGCCCACTGCAGGTTCAGGACAAGTTCCGATTGGACCTCTCAGATGAGGAGGCGGTGCATTATATGCAGAGTTTGATTGATGAGAGCGTAGGTGCTTTGTTTGCTGCAGTGGTTGAACAGATTCACAAATTTGCACAGGTTTGTATGTTTCCTCATTTTTTTTAGCACAACACTTTTTGAAGAATCAGCTTGGAAAACCGCAAAGCCTGTTGTTTTTAATGATAAATTTCAGGATGTTACTCAAAACAAGCTTGTTCTATTGCTGTTTATGTTTTATGGTTGGCAGCAGTAAGATTTTTTGGAAGTTCTGGAACACTACACAACTTTTGCACAGATTTTTTGCCCCCGTTTGCGGTCTGGATGCTAGTTGCTGTAAGTCAGAGCCAGTCTTTAGATTTGGTCATTCAGAGTTCACGAAAATTGCATAGTATGTGATAGACACATACTCCTATTTTTTTTTTTTTTATTTTAAAGCTGCAGTCTGGGATTCCATCCAGTCGCAGAATATTTTGAGCAGATTTTAGAATACATATTTCATTTGTCACACATCTTTTAGCAACGAGGCACACTTCTCTGCTCAGATTTTAAAAGTTGTGTGGTGTATTCCAGGCTTAACAAAGTTTGCACTTCTGTTATCGGCTATGCTTATTTACCAGTACAGAAAAAAACAAAATGGCAGATAGCAGAACATTAATTGACATGTTTTACTAATGTTTGAAATCCACAGTATTGGCGTAGATGAGGTGATGTCGTGGAAGCTGATTCTCACATAATCAGTGAGCGACAGATAGATGGACGGACGGACCGCAGCAACGAATGATGGAGAACAGAAATGGACACGTGCCAAGGCCACACTAGTGACATCATGTTTTCACTATTCATGTCCTAGGTCTTGACTCTACTGAATATCTTTGTATATATGAAATTGTAATAAAATTAACTGTATATGTATAAAAAAAAAATAATAAAGAGATAGCCAAATAAAAATTCCAACTTTAGCATTTGTGTTTACTGTTTAGTATTCACTTTAAAGGAGACTGATACCACACAGATTATTTATTATATCATTTTGAAAATGCCTATTTTGAGTGGAAGCAGAAACGTGCTGTTTTCGTGCATGTCTTTAAATGTAAATGAGCTCCTGCTCCCCGCCCCCTTTTCCAGAATAGGACTGTGCCTTTACAGCTCGTTCCTTGGATACTCTGCTAAAAAACATCTGTTTGGTTTTCATTACATCTATTGCCATGAATCATAAGTTTTAAACCATATTAGTTTAAACTTTTGATATAGGGTTTTCTAAACTCATTCGAAGCATGCCTACAGAAAGTGGCTGTCACTTGACATGTATGTACTAAACTAAGTTCTCTTATTGCCATTAAACTGTCAAATACACATGTTCAGTTTTGGGGGTAACGCATTACAAAAAATGCAAGTTACGTAATAATATTACTTTTTTCAAGTAACTAGTAAAGTAACGCATTACTTTTGAATTTCTAAGAAAATATCTGAATTACTTTTTTAAATAAGTAACGCCAGTTACTTTTTTCCCCATTTATTGATTGATAAGTCTCCTGTCAGGAAATGGGGAGTAAACATGATGTTACTGTATTCTAGACTAAATGTGAACATGCATTAATTCATCTCACTCACAAAAAACAGATTCAGTATTCCTCAAAATAAATGAAAACAGTGAAATGCAAACTCAGAATATGACGCAACCCTGCAGTAATTAAATATGTTAAATAAAACAAATGTTTTGCTTTATGTATTTAATCCCATTTTATTAACCAGTGTCTTTGCTGCTGACCTTCGATGATGCAATTCAACCATACTAATAAGCAAAAATTACTTTAGATAAACTAACATGTGTGCTTCATTTTTTTTATAGCTGAAGAGTGATCTCCTGCATAAATTTATTTTTCTTTCAGCCTGAGGTGAATTCATTTTACTTTTGATGTAAAAGGGCTTTTACATTAGAATTGTTTTATATTAAAAACAAAGAAGCAAGTCCTGCCCAAATTTAAAAAGTAGGGCAAAGTAAAGCAAAAGTAACGTAACGCATTACTTTCCGTAAAAAGTAACTAATGTAATTAGTTACTTTTTCAGGGAGTAACGAAAAATGGTAATGCATTACTTTTAAAAGTATGCCAAAAAAACCCAGAAGTCCTCTGCCTGTGGGGATATAAAAAGGCACTTACGTTCACACACGCCCTACGCTTCTCAGGACCGCGATGGCCGGGGGCTAGCCGATCCCGAACTCGCCACCGAGAATCTTGATGGGAGTCATGACATCGCCAACATTTACACAATTCTGACAAAAATCTCAGGCGACATGGATGGAATTGCGGAGATGCTTTTGTGAAACCCTTGACTAGGCTTAGTTATTTGTTTAGGTGTGTCCTTGTATGACATTGAGTGATTCTGATACATATGGTGGTTTTAAAGGTTTCTCTGGATGAAGATGTGCATGTTTCTTTTGTGCAGTCATTTAGTCAGTTAGTGAGTCACACCTTCCTATGATGAGTATTCTCTATGGCACAGCTAATGTATAGAAATTTGCCAGTGGTTTAGAACAAGACTATAAGTTATACAAAGTTCAAAATTTATTATACTTTTCTTGGACTCCACATTGATTAAATCTTGCACCCACCATCAGTGTCTAACATAAATCACGCTGAGAAACTCTAATGCAAATCTGCAGCTCTTTTGTTTTCTAAACATGAAGGCGTTTAAAAACCTTAGTCACAAAAAATCAATTAATGAACAACATTTAGGAAGATGTTGTTACATGGACAAAAAGCAGCAGGTAAAAAATTCAGTATAGGTTTAGCTTGCTTTTTTTTCTTTTGGGGTTTATATGTGTTCGGAGGTTGTTTTTCTTGTTTGTGGGCTGTGGTTTATTAAAGCTGAACTTAACCAATGCAGACTTTTTTTCCACTCTGCTACATTTGGTCAACAAGAAACTTGACATTTAAAACTCGAGTCATCTGTTGAGCGTAATTACAGCGAATATTTTCATTTTACATATTAGTTTGGAGGCGGCATATTTGCCAGTGATGGTTATGGCTACAGAAAAAAAAAAACTCCCCTCTTCTAACTTACTGTATTTATTACTCTACAACAAATTTCCCTTTACGGTTACAATGGCAAAATTCAGTTGAACCAATGAAGTCCGCATACACTTTCTCACAAGAGGGAAATAAGAAGTAAGCATGCATATTTCTATATAAAAAGTGACATTTATGCTACAATGCACTTTCCAGAGTCTCACTCGGTTCCTGTGAACATTTCAAGAGAACAGGCAAGATCAGCAGAAATCTGCACCTTAGCTTGGCTAGCTGTGAGACATGCTCCACAGAAAATGTGAGACAAAATAGGGCAACTCTGAGTCAGAAGTAAAAAAAAATATGGATCCAAAAAAATCAAACAATAAATCAAGCCATACAGAAAGCATACCATATACTTAGTTACTCAAAAATAACACTGCTCCTCAAAGGGACAGCATAAGGATTTATAGTGCTCTGAGTCACTGGACTGTGTGTGTGTGTGGGGGGCGGGAATCCTAAACAAACCATGAAGGGCAATAATAATAATGACTGCTAGATTCAGGTCAGCCACATTTGACCATTGATGTACACATGCATGAGAAACGTGCATGATGTGACACATTTCACCCTACAATAAAGGAAATACGTGCTTAACTCAATATTACCCGACCTAAGCCACCTAGACTAAGATGAATTATATATTATAGTAAACATGAAATTTAAAATCAATCTATATGATTTTCTAAAGGCATGTTATCCACCTTATTCTATTTATTCTATGTGGAAGAAAGCCTATGAGCGAGACAAACCAGTGTGCTCATAATTAGGATAATACATTAAATAATATGGTAAGACACACCAATTTGCAATATCAAGCAGCACAACAAGTTGTTTTGTACAGCTAAAAATAGCTGGATGCAGCTGAGACCGGAAGCCACAAACAAATGTACAAAAATGCACCTGCTCTTACGGGGAAAAATAAAGTGGATTGATCTTATTGTAAATGATTCATCCATGTCTTCCTTTAAAAAAAAAAAAAAAAAAATTTGAATCAAAGTGTAATAACCGTATCTTGACAATTAAAAATTGCCATTGCCGTCCATTTCCAAACAACCGATAAATATGATCAAGTCCTTGTGTCAGAATGCCGCTACAACTACTGCTACCATGAGTCTCAAATCTGCTACCACCAGAGGTCGGTTGGCTAGTTGTTGTACCACTTGGCTGAAATTGTATCGTGTACTTTTGCTGTAGGGCCCGGGACGAGAATGAAAGAGTTGAATACAGCGAAGTGAACCATTAAAGTCCAAGTGATTTTATTTATGACAGCTGTCTCATCACACGTGCTCCAACCAAATTTCAAAATAAACAAAAATAAATCAACAAAATATTCAAAATAAACTGTATGAAGCATGAAAATAAAACATGCTGAAAGCAGCAAAACAAGGCCTGGGCACTAGCCTCGAGAAACAAGCTGACACTCATATAAGACATTCCAGCATTTGACTTCACATACAAGACCTGGGCCTCCCGTGGACAGACTACACTCGAAAAACTGCTGGGTTAAATACAACCCAGTGCTGGGTAAAATATGGACAAACTACAAAATTTGGTTGTTTTGACACAGTGGTTGGGTTACTACCCAGAAGGTTGAGTTAAACATTTAACCCAACCACTGGGTCAATCGCTGAGAATGTCCATATTTCACCCAGCGATAGGTTGTATTTAACCCAGGAGTTTTTAGAGTGTAGCCTTTACACCCAGACACCCTCCCCTGTATATTCAACCCTCCAGTCAAACACTAGTGGAGCAAACCATTAACGGGTGGATCAAGACCCATGACAGAGGATAGTTCAACATTAGTATTAAAACATACACATTCAACACACACATTCAGATAATCAAAAGCAGGAATATTACAATTAATCAGACATAACCAATGTTCGTTTCGAATAAGACAGTTAACACATCCAAACATTCACATTAATCCCAGTGCCTATTAAATGGTATAACCATTAATTAAAGAAATTTGGGATTTTCAGGTCATCAAAATGCTCTCCTCCCAAACACAGTACTGCACAGGTAATCCCAACTATGAAAATGTAATATATATGTGACCCTGGACCACAAAACCAGTCTTAAGTCACTGGGGTATATTTGTAGCAATAGCAAAAAATACATTGTATGGGTCAAAATTATAGTTTTTTTTTTATGGCAAAAATCATTAGGAAATTAAGTAAAGATCATGTTCCATGAAGATATTTTGTAAAATTATTACTGTAAATATATCAAAACTTAATTTTTGATTAGTAATATACATTGTTAAGAACTTTATTTGGATAACTTTAAAGGCGTTTTCTCAGTATTTAGTATTTTTGCACCCTCAGATTGCAGGTTTTCAAATAGTTGTATCTCGACCAAATATTGTCCCATCTAACAAACCATACATCAATGGAAACCTTTTTTTTTTTAGCTTTCAGATGATGTATAAATCCCAATTTTGAAAAATTGACCCTTATGACTGGTTTTGTGATCCAGGGTCACATATATGGAAAAACACAATTTTAACACTAGACATTGACTCCATACACATATCACATCATAAACATAAACAAAAACAAAAAAACATAACACTGTAAACTGATGTTCAGGTGATGATAACCCAGTTTATCATCGCACCTTGTCTTTTTTTTTTTTCAATAAGCAGTTACATTTGGCTGTACATCACAATACCTCAAAAAGATCTGTTGTTACTTCCATTTCACTGCAACTTTAGCAATGACAATAGTGGGCGAAAGGGCAGAATCACAATCGCAAATTAATAGCACCAAAGAAAGCAGGTTTTAAAATTTACACACAAAGCAAATCTGTATCTTGAGTCTAAAAAATGTTACATTGAACCTAAATGTATACAACCTTTTGAAAAGAAACATCAGTGGTTTCAGTTCGACTGGATGTCTTCTATTGGTCTCATGTTCAGTTTTCCCCATATGACATCTTCAGTCCGCTCTGGATCTTCAGTTGATATCTCGTCCTGTTGAGTGTGTTTCACTCGTACCGAGCTCAGAGGGATGTCTCTGAGTGACGGTAAAATATTCTGATTCTGATATGCACATCCCATCTCTGCTTCTAGAACTGGATGTGATGGTAACACATGGAACTCGTCGTGTTGGACTTCTGTGTTCAACTCATCGGACTCCACAGATTCCTCAGTGCAGTCTGGATTGTGCAGGATGGGGCTTGTGTAATAGCCATTGCCCAGGCTTTGGGTGTTGTAGTAAGATGACTGGTTGTTCATGAGTGTGAAGTCAGAAATGGATACAACAGAAACGTAGTCACCATCAGAGTCCTCGTTGTGTGGTGCAACATTACTGTCAATGACTGTCTCGTTCTGAAGTTCCAGGTCTCGAAGTAAAGCCTAAAAACACACAACATGGTTTCAATTTCAAATGTAAAACACAAAAATTATACTTAGTTCATAAATGCATTGAATGTAGTTAATAGGGTTTGTGAAAGATTAAACAAAAGTATATCTATAATTTGATTAGTCGATTTGTTCCAAGAGTGCTTATATGGACCCTTGTCAGACTGTGATGACACATTTCTGCACTAAATAACTATATTTTTTCCCTGTTTAGGAAAGCCATGAAAATGCAATAGCTGATTATTTAGTTTAGTTTGTTTAGCAAATGGGAACACAAAAATAATTTTCTATGGTCTCCCATGTACAGCTGTGATTCTCCACCTTTTTGACTTTGATTTCTGAATTATAACAAAGCTGTTTTTATTAATTAATTAATTTGTTTATTTAAATTAAGAGAAACTGGGAGTAGTGCTGTCTTGTGACATCAGTGGTTCAACTGTAATTTTATGAAACTATGAGAATACTTTTTGTTGCAGAAAAAACTAAAATAACTTTTTTCAACAATTCATCTGCTCCACGTCAGCAGCACCATGCGCTTACATTGTTTATGTGCAGATCACGCGCATGCGTTGTAGTACTCTCTAAAAAGGCGTTGTAGTACTCTCTAAAAAGGCGTTGTAGTACTCTCTAAAAAGGCGTTGTAGTACTCTCTAAAAAGGCGTTAGGGTGACAGGGAGACGTATTGTTGAATAAAGTTATTTTAGCTTTTTTGCACACAAAAGGTATTCTCATAGCTTCATAAAATTACTGTTTAACAACTGATGTCTCATAGACATCACATGGACTGCATGACAGATGGAGGCGCCAGTGCGGTCACTTGCACTTAAAATACTGGTCATACAGATAAAAGTAATACATCTTTCAAATCTGTAAAGACTCTACGTTTATATATGTGCACTCACAGTAACAACGAAATGTGGCACCTTCAGTGTTGGGGGTAACGCATTACAAGTAACACGAGTTACGTAATATTATTACTTTTTTCAAGTAACTAGTAAAGTGACGCATTACTTTTTAATTGACAAGAAAATATCTGAGTTACTTTTTTCAAATAAGTAACGGCAGTTACTTTTCCCCCAATTTATTGATTAAAAGCTCTCCTGTCCCCATGTTGAGAGAAATTGGGAGTAATACGTTAGTTCTAGAATAAATGTGAACATGCATTAATTCATCTCACTCACAAAAAAACAGATTCAGTATTTCCTCAAAATGAATAAACAGTGAAATTCAACTCAGAATATGACGCAAACCTGCAATAATTAAATATGTTAGATAATACAAACATCCTTTATGCACTTAATCCCAATTTATTAACCAATGTTTTTGCTATCAACCTTCGTGATCCAATTCAACCATACTAATAAGCAAAAATTACTTAAGATAATCTAACATTTGTTTTCCTTTTTATTATTGCTCAAGAGTTGACATTCTTTTTCTTCTGTGGTCTACTGAACAGACGTGAATTTACTTTTCTCAAAGCCTGAGGCTTTTGGTGTGAAAAGGCTTTTACATTTGCCAAAAATAGAACTTTTTATAGTGAAAACAAACAAGCGAGCCCTGCCCAGATTTAAAAAGTAACGCAAAAGTAATGCATTACTTTCCGTAATTAGTAATTAGTTACTTTTTTAGGGAGTAACTCAATATTGTAATGCATTACTTTTAAAAGTAACTTTCCCCAACACTGGGCACCTTTATAAAATCACTAAAGCAAACAGGATGCGCTTTCTGCCGTTTCTGTCTCTGTGAACTCGAGCACGAAACTTGGAAACTCCGTGTATACTGCTTACAGGCATGACAAATATATCTATAGAGAGTGAAATGTCACTTTCAAATAGAAAACAAATAATCTCAGATTATGTAATCCATACGATACAGGTGCAGGTACTGTGGAGATGATGAGTCAGTGTCGCCAACTTCATCTCTTAAGGCGAAAACTAAGAAAGCACTAGTTTATGAATAAATTATTAAAACGTTAATGGAGTCTCCTTGCTGTTTTTACCTGACACATTCAGAATTATTATATCTGCCGGTGCGCTGTGGCAAGCTTTTTTATTTATTTTTTTTTTTTTTGCATGAGCTTGAGCCCTTCTTAGGCTATATAGGCAATTAAAGGCTCATTATTATGATTTATATGATTTATTAATAAACGTGCAACTAAGTGTCGACTAATGGTTAAAATGAACTACAACTAGTCGACCAGAAAAATCTTTCCTCAAGCATAAGAGCAATAACAGACTTGCAATAATGTTCATGTAAGTTCAGTACCAAAGATCTGGGCAGAGGACGTTCAGATGTCGTCTCACACTGTCTCCTCAGCAGAAAAATTACTAGGCCAAGAGCGATGAGAACAGCGCACAAAATTACGACGATGAGGCTTTCTGAAGAAACACACACAAACAAATATATTAGTACCAAACATTAAACACATGTATGGAAACTAATAAATGTGTACTGCATCATTACACCACAAAATAAGTATAAACACTTTCAAAAGAAATAATGCACACCGTTTTTTGCTGGTATGTAAACACACTGTGGGAAGCTCGTGGGAGAAGAGGCCAGTACATCCTCAACTTTGAAGCTGGCCACAGCACAGTACACTTGCCCTGATGTAAGAAAACCAAATTCCACCTTGAATGGGTGTTCACTGATCACTTCAGCTGTGTATGCCTTTAAGGAAAATGAATTAAAAAAAATAAAAATAAAAAACTGAACGCTCCATTTAAACACTTATACTGTTAAAATAAATACAAAAGTAAATAAAATGCAGCTAAAGGAATGTAAAGATGAGAGTTGTGCACCTGTCTGTCTGAGGGGTTCTGTTCGTTGTATAGAGTGACTGTGGCATTGAGATTTTTAATCTCCATTAGTGGGCAACAATCCATCTCCTCCTCTTCCTCAATGGAGCAGCTTTTGGCTGGAGCACAAGGAAAATTTACCGTGACCCAAACACTTCCCTGTTCCATGGAGATTATTACGGAAGGCATGCTAAATTTGGCATCAGCTAGTAAAAAACAAACAAATATGAAAATACAAAACATTGAAGGAACAGCCTTACTCCTACCACTTGTTTTAATAATAATAATAACAACAATAGAAAAATCTAAATAATACAATGCAATAATATAATCATAATAAAGTTAAACTATTAATCACATTTAGCAAATTCCTGTCCAGTTATGAGAATTTATATATTTATAGACAAATGTTAGATATTTCTTATGTACTATGAGTGAAAGCATTTCTGTACTTTTATTTAACTTTTCAAGGTTTTCAAGATTTTTCCTCTTTCTTATCAAATATCTGTAACATGGTTTGAGGTTTAATACTGACGGTCATCAACAGAGTTGCAGGACCAAGTTTTATTTAGCCAGAGAAATTCAGATGTCAGTCTAATGAAGTTCAACGTGTGTACGCTTGGAAAGACATTTGACAGATCACAGCTTTGCTGGGAAATCTGGAAGCAGCCTGAAACATTTGTCCATGATGTTCTGCAACACAAACACACAATATCACACTTTATAAAAATGCCGAGTACATTCTTTTTGGTGATCATCAGGCCATTCATCGCCTGCAAAACTGGGTGAAACATACATTTCTGACTTTCATTTCTTAAAAAACATGACTTATCCACTGGGCATGAAATTAAAAAAAAAGCAAATTGAGCTTGAGTGCTTCTGAGTCATTTTCATTTTTCAATTTTAATTCAGAGGAAACCAAGAGCGTGTCTGAAGTGATAACAATAGCGTATCTGCTCCGGGGCGATGAGCCTGGATTGTTTCTCACTGTGGTTTTCTGCTAAACCACACAGTTTCAACTCTCACCCCAGTGCTCTACAGCTCTCTGCTCCTCACTCTCATTTCTCCTCTAAACAGCAGTTTCCGTATCATACATAGTTACTCATGTTTTTCTAAACTCCCTCTTTTGTGTGTAGATGAGACTCACCCTTGTGTTTTGCTCAAGACAGTGTAAGTCGTATTTGGACTGGCATCAGGGCAATCCCATTTAAGATGGCATCCGAAATTCAACGTATGCACTGTAACGTTACAGACAGAGACTGCAGACTCTAGACGAAACAAATGAAAACCAGAACATGTTGCACCTGTGTATGTCACAGACATGATCGGAAACAGAGCATACCAAATGGAAGAGACAAAAGCTAGAAATTCATACAGAAAAATGTACTTACCTAGATTCAGCACCAACAGAAAGAAACATAAGTTTAGGAGAGCGACAGGCATCCCCACAACAGAATGCTATTTTATGGAAAAAACAAACAAACAAAAAAACATAATAATAATAATAATAATAATAATAATAATAATAATATTAATAAATAAATAGCTGTTTTTACCAAAATGCCATAGCTGATAATATCTCTACCAAGTTGACAAAAATATTAACAATTTATAACTAGGGTTTAAAAAAAAAAGAAAAGAAATACACTTTACCTGAAACAAAAGAATGGAGAGATTTCATTAGCTTCTACTTTCAGTTGGCGAACAGAAAAAGTGAGAAGAGGACAGCTGTCACGGCATAACTTATGCCACAAAACCACACAGGGACTAAACCCACTCACAGAAACAAAACTGGAGAACAAAGCTCTCTAGTGGAAATAGTAGCAAAAATGTTTTTTAAATATTGTAAATATAATTTTATGTATGTATATATATATATATATATATATATATATATGACTTAACTGTAAATACTTAATCTAGAAAGTGTTTTTAAAATGTTTTAAAAGAAATCTCTTGTTCACCTAGACTGCAGTTATTTGTTAAAAAAAAATTATATATATAGAGAGAGAGAGAGAAAATAAGATACTCATTTTGTAAAAAATAAATAAATAAATAAATAATTTTTTTTAAACAGTATTCTACATAGTACTGACAAACAGTATATTACATATTAAACAAACCCTGTTATTTTCATGTGTATGTATGTATATATATGTGACCCTGGACCACAAAACCAGTCATAGGTCGAAATATAATAAGTATAAGTATAAGTATAAAGATTTATACATCACTGAATAAATAAGCTTTCCATTGATGTATGGATTGTTGTGACAGGGCAATATTTGACCAAGATACAGCTATTTGAATATATGGGATCTGAGGGTGCAAAAAAAAAAAAAATCTAAATATTGAGAAAATCGTCTTTAAAGTTATCCAAATGAAGTTCTTAATAATGCATATTACTAATTCAAAATTAAGTTTTGCTATATTTACAGTAGAATTTTACAAAATATCTTCATAGAACATTAACTCTACTTAATTTACTAATGATTTTTGGCATAAAACAATAATCAATAATTTTGACCCATACAATGTATTTTTAGCTATTGCTACAAATATACCCCAGCGACTTCAGACTGGAAATATATATATATATATATATATATATACACACACACATACACACAAAAATAACAGGGTATGTTTAATATGTAATTTACTGTATGTCAGTATATATGTCCATAGACACACACACACAGATATTCAAAAGTTTGGGATCAGTAAGATTTGTCATGTTTTTTAAAGAAGCCTTTTTTTTTGCTCATCAAGGTTTGGTTACTTGATTAAAAATACACCAGTAATATTGTGAAATAATATTGCCATTTAAAATAGTGGTTTTATATTTTAATATACTTTAAAATGTAATTTATTCCTGTGATGCGAAGCTGAATTTTCAGCATCATTACTCCAGTCTTGTGATACTTGTGATACACGTGATACACATATATGTTATATGCATCTAATATATTGCTATCTATTATATGCATATATATATATATATATATATATATATATATATATATATATATAAAAATGTATGCATGTATGTATGTATATGTATGTTATATGTATGTATTTATGTATTATATACATACACATACACATACACATACACACATATATATATTTAATTATAGCTAGCGTTCACTAGTGTTCAAAGTTTGGTGTCAGTATTTTTTTTTTTTTTTCTTTTTTGTTTGAAAGAAATTAATACTTTTATTCAGCAAGGATATGTTAAATTCATAAAAAGTAATAGTAAAGACTTATATTGTTAATATTGTTAGAAAAGATTTTAATTTCCATCAAAGAATCCTAAAAAAAGCATCACAGGTTCCAAAAATTATTAACCAGCACAACTGTTTCCAACACTGATGATAAATCAGCATATTAGAATGATTTCTAAAGGATCACGTGACACTGAAGACTGGAGTAATGGCTGATAAAAACGGTAATATATTTCAAACTATATTAGAATAGAAAACTATTATATTAAATTGCCATAATATTCCATAATATTACTTTTTGTCTGCATTTTTGATCAAATAAATGCAACTTTGATGAGCATTGGAGACTTGGTTAAAAATCTGTAACACCATGTGACACAAATAATGTAAAATGTAGAGCTGCTGTATTAAAGATAATGTTACTTATATCTTTCATAAATCTTTCATAAACGCAACACAGCCTGTTAGAACTCTGTCCATATCATTTAATGTCATTAATAAAATAATACATACTCTTTTTTTCTCCAATTCTTAAAGTATTTTCATAAACTTTCAAATAATTGTAAAAATAACAAAAATATCGACAACACGTGTCTTTAGAAAGGCATTAAAACCTATGGGAGTGTTCAAGTTTAGAGGACTAGGACTTGAGATCAGAACACTAAATGATCCACCTAGTCTAAACAATAATACATAGCATTTTCTTCTTCTCCAGAAGGACATTTTTCAGCTTGATTTAAGTTTGAGTGCATTAAGCAGTAGCATCCGCTTTTAAAGGTAGCACTTCACCTATACAGCATGCATCTTTCATGTCCGTGTGCCAGGCAGAGCAATGTTTGGCTCTGTAGGCGAGGGCGGCAACGCTTTGCACAGAAGCCTTTTCCCAGCCGCATCGACATTCAAGTTCTTATAAGGGGTTTGTCGAGGTCCACGTGTGCAAATGGAGGGGAAACTCATCCCTGCTAGGCAGCAACCCGGACAGGCTATGACCTCGTCCTGCTCCGGAGGCGTAAGAGGGGTCGTGGCACCATTAGAGTTATTAACTCCCCATCCCAAAGATCGATTCATAGGGACGGTGCCGTTGTTGTTGTCCGTGTCTAGTAAAGGAGGTAATGAGGGCGGCCCGTTGGAGACCGGGGAGCTCCAGCCATTGGAGAAAGGTTTGGTTGAAGTAGCAACGGCGCCATCTAGTGTATCAGGAGAGCTAGTGCAGTCCATCGGCTCCTCGATGCCTTCCTCAAACCTCGATCGGTTTGGAGAAATCAGCTCTAGATCTAACGGAAGACCAGAGTCGTCAGCTACAGGTTCTTGACTTTTAATTTCAAGGGTCTCCTTATCGTCCTGCTCAAGGTCTGAACGCCTAACGTCACTGGGTGTATCAAAAACCTCATTAACATTAGGCAGATCAGCAATACTCTCGTTGCTCATAGACAACACACTGTCCCTTCCCATGTCCAACAAATTTCTATTGACTGGATTTACATCTGTGTCCATAACACTTTGATTATTTTCACATTTCTCATTCACAGCTGTGCCGCGTAGAGACTGGATGTCTTCTGGCGTGCAGGGCAGTGATTGGCTGCGTCTGTGGAAATGGAGAGGACCTTTGTCACAGGAGACGGGGCTGCTGGGGTCAGGGGGCGGAGGGAGAGTAAAGGTGAGGGAAATGACAGACTTGCTGGGGGTGTCAAAGAGCTTGATGCGGCCGCCGTTGAGGTCTTGGCGCTGGGAGAAGGGGTTGACGCGCATCGGTGTCGTCTGAGGCAGGAGAGGAGACGGAGGGAGGAGCACGTCGGACTTGCTGCGACAGAGATATGAGTCGGCGGGAATGTCTAGAGAATGCTTTCGACTCAAAGGTGATGTGTTTGTGGATGAGTGGTCTGAAAAAGAAAAAAAAAAAAAAAAAAAAACTAATTTAAGGCTCAGTTCAGTTTTTTTAATGCCATGCACACTTCTTTGGTCATTATTAAATTTATTCAAATTTAAAATAGAAACTAAAGTTATTTAAAGGGATAGTTGACCAAAAAGCAAAAATTAGCATAATTTACAGTTAAGGTCAAAAGTTTATATACACCTTGCTGAATCTGCAAAATGTTATTTTACCAAAATAAGAGGGATTATACCAAATGCATGTTATTTTTTATTTAGTACTGACCTGAATAAGATATTTCACATAAAAGACATTTACATATTGTCTACAAGAGAAAATAATAGTTGAATTTATAAAAATGATCCCATTCAAAAGTTCACTGTGTTGTTACCTGAATGATCCACAGCTGTTTTTTTGTTTAATAATAGTTGTTCATGAGCCCCTTTGACATGAACAGTTAAACTGTCTGCTGTTCTTCAGAAAAAATCCTTCAGTTCCCACAAATTCTTTGGTTTTTCAGCATATTTGTGTATTTGAACCCCTTCCAACAATGGCTGTATGATTGTGAGATCCATCTTTTCACACTGAGGACAACTGAGGGACTCATATGTAACTATTACAGAAGGTTCAAACACTCACTGATGCTTCAGAAGGAAAAACCATGCATTAAGACCTGATTGGGGGGGGATTTGAAGATCAGGGAAAATTAAATTTATTTTGTCATCTTGGAAACATGCAAGCATCTTTTTTAGCCTCTGAAGGGCAGTACTAAACAAAACAAATATGACATTTAGGCAAAATAAGAAATGTGCACATCTTCATTCTGTTGAAAAGTTTACACCCCTGGCTCTCAATGCATCCTTCTTCCTTCTTCAGTTTTAATTTTTCCTTTCTTCAGTGTGCGTTTGAACCTTCTGTAAGAGTCCCTCAGTTGTCCTCCGTGTGAAAAGATAGATGTCAAAAATCATACGGTCATTGTCGGAAAGGGTTCAAATACACAAAAATGCTGAAAAACCACAGAATTTGTGGAACTTGAAGGATTTTTCTGAAGAACAGCAGGCAGTTTAACTGTTCAGGACAAACAAGGGACTCATGAACAACTATCACTAAACAAAACAAAACAACCAAAAAAAAAAAAAAAAAAAAAAAAAAAAAAAAAAAAATACACAGCTGTGGATCATTCAGCTAAGAACACAGTATCAAAAATCAAGTGTATGTAAACTTTTGAACAGGGTCAACTTTATAAATTCAAGTATTATTTTGTCTTGTGGACTATATGTAAATATACAATATCTTAGTCAGTACCAAATAAAAAAAATAAAAAAATAACACATTTTGTATGATCTCTCTTATTTTGGTAAAATAACTAACATTTTACAGATTCTGCAAGGTGTATGTAAATTTATGGCCTCAACTGCACTTATTCTCACGTCATTCCAAACCCTTTGGTTAATCTAAAAGAAAAAAATAATAATAATAATAATATATATATATATATATATATATAATATATAATAATAATAATATAATAATATAATATATATATTATATATATATATATATATATATATATATATATATATATATATATATATATATATATATATATATATATATATATATATATATATATATATATATATATATATATATATATATATATATAATAATACTTTTTTTTTTTTTTTTTTTTTTTAATAAAACTTGAGAGGTTTCGGACCCTCAATTAATAAATCAAAGCCTAAACTGAATCAGAATAATAAATAGCAATGACAGCTCTTCACAAGATTAAACAGTTTGGCCCATATGAATTTGTTTTACTATGCCTTTATAACATTTTTGGACTTTTTAAGCTTCCATTGCCTAGACGTTCAATGGAGGAACAGTAAACTATTAAAAATAGGGATATAACTATTCACGCAACTCGCAATGTGATACGATTAACGATACTGATTTCACAATACTATTTTCTCACTTTTTTTCTTTTCTTTTTTTTTTTTTTACAAAATGAGATTTAAGACCAATTATAAATGACAAGGTGTCCTTTTATTATTGCTTGGACAAAATGGTGCACTTTTCTTTGTCAAATTTAAATATGTCAAATAACAAAACTAAACTGAAATTTTAAAACAAAATCAAATAAATAAATAAATAAATAAAACGAGTAATATGCATTATACAGAGGTAAGAAAATACCTTGTAAACTTTTCTAAAGACAGTCAGTTCCCCTCAGACATACACTCATATAAACTCCTACCTCCAATTGTATCGTGATTCATTTAACATCTCAACCAATTTGAATTGTCGGGGTGGGTCATTACATCTCTAATTACAAATATAAAAAATACCTTAATTTGTGTTTAGAACATTAACCAAAGACCTAAACTTGGTTTGGAATGACATGAGGCTGAGAAAATGATAGAATTTTCATTTTGGGTGAATGATTCCTTTGAGACCAATCAACAGCTCAGCTCAGAGCAAACATAAATGTGATCTAAATTACAAACATTCACCATGATTTGAAAATTAACACTTAAAAGATTTACTGACACAAATTTGCATTATATATGCACTGTCGATGCAATAAACGTGAACAGTGTTCTGGCAACAATGCTGCATTTTTTTTTTTTTTTGCTGACTCACCCTGTACATTAGGCTCCACACATTCACTCTGCTCTCGTTCACTCACTATCTTCTCCAGCTCTGCTACCACCTCTGTGAATGAGGGCCGACTGCCTGGATTCATCTAGGAGAGAAAAACACAGAATTTTCAAATGTAAACACTTCTGCCCACATTTTTATCCAACTTTGCTTCAACCAGCATTTATGCACATGAATTAAGACTCCAAGGTTAACAATACTTGTCAGTCTGCACATACTTGTCAGCTTATATTAAATATAAGCATACTCGTCAGCATATGCGATTTTTAGGGGAGGCTGAACGTTAATGATCGTTTCATGACATAATACTGTTTAATGATAGTAGATAAGAGATCTTACACTGCAGCAGACGACTGTGAGGTTGAAGAAATGAGGCGGACAGTCTTCAACCATCTGCCGAAAGGCCTCCACATCCAGACCGAAGTCCTGAAAGACAGATTCACCACACAAACCTAATTTCAGACTCCAGAAAAAAAGCCGCTAGGTTGATACTGAGAAGAGTACAAGCAGTACTATAGAAATATATCATCCTGACAATGAGAAGTCCAGTGTTTGGTTGCAAACAGTAATTAATCATTTGTATGTAAAAGCATGACTTCACTGGCAGTGCTGCTATCTCACATGGAGTAAACTATGACCCATATTCATATACTGAGGGAAAACATGAGATTGTTACGGCCCTGATATTGATACAGACCAAGAAAATGCTTAATCAGCAATTTTAGAATAATGGTACAGCAAAAACAAATGTAAACAGGAAAAAGATACTAGCCTTCATACTTAAATGTTTTCTAAAAAGCTTCTCTCTGATCACAAAAAAATTTGAACTGAGCTTTTAAGATAATGCATGTTCAGTTTTTCACCTCTGTGCGTGGAAGAAAGTCAGGATCTGCCTGTACCCGGCCAATAATCTCACAGAGAATAATACCATAGGCAAATACATCCACCTGTTAAAAAATAAATAAATAAATGATTACCTAAAACCCTATACATAAGAATGAACTTTGCAGAACAACATTCTCAATCAATGGGAATAATGGCACCAATTTTGCTTTTAAAATTGTGAAATGACAGTAATCTGATAAGTAATGTGGGTGAAAGAGTCACTGAAAAGGACTCTGGCCTGCATCTGGGTAATGAATCATACGGCGTTTGACCTTTTCATTGTAGCGTTCTCCTCTGAGCACCTCCGGTGCCATCCAGTAGGGGGACCCGACGACAGCCAAGCTCTGTTTCTCTGCCTCATCACTGAAAACACCCAAAGGGAAAACAGGAAAATCATTTACTTAAAGTGAACCTACAAGTTCTATTAATCTTTTTACAATTACTCCTCATTTCCTAATTGAACTCCCATAAACCTCTAGTCCATTAACCCCGCAGCATGATTACGTGTGCGTGGATGTATAAAATAAAACAAAGCAAGGTCTTGTAAGAACTTAATTTTAGCTGGCATACTCATACGCTGCTGAGAGACACTTCCTCAGTTTTATTTTGGTCTGGGACTGTGTCCTGGCATAAATAGACTTAGAGGGGAAGAGTGGAGACAAGGGAAGAGAGAGAGAGAGACAAATAGAGTAATGTGCCGCAGTGTAAACACCATTTGGGGATGTGGGTTAGTCAGAGTGAGGGAATCTATCGCAGCAAACAGCTGAAATACTTTGTCCTTTTTAGGAGAGCTTTCCAAAAAGCCCTCATTTAGCAATCTGCTCCGTCTTCTTCACATATACAAACACCCGTGGTTTTACACGTAAACATGAAGCATTTGCAAGCACGCCAAAATATGCATTACATAACATTTACAGAAATAACAACACTGAGAAAAATACAGCTAAGCTCAACTGTAAAGCTGCTCTCTCTCACACAGACTTTCTTACAAAGCCATCATTACAATAAACACAAGTGCAGGGTGGAAACAAGTCCCTGATGACTCTGACACCACATGTACACACTGGATGTGTTCATAATTGAACACTAGCTTAGTTACTACTTGCTGTATACACAGTTATTAGATTAGTAAGCAAAACAAACATTTCAAACAGTGGTGACAACATTATCTTCAAATGACTTTCTGCATATTTAATTCAGCAAGTCCAATCTTATTAGTACAACTTTAAATTCTGAATTTCTTTTTGTGAAATTTTTTATTCAATTTTAAGTCTAAGCATTTGTTTGTTCAATAAAACAAAGCATAATTCTACTTCATTCATCATAAAAAAAAGAGAAGGTCAAGTTCAGCACATTGCATTGTGAGAAAGTATTTCATGAAGTAAACTCTAAGGTCTAAGTCCAAGGTCAGTAAGATTTTTTTAGGAAGAAATTAATTATAAATTATTTTTTTTTAAAAGAGTAAGAAACTTATAAGAAATTACACTTTAAAATAGAAGAGAGTTATTTTAAATTGTAATAATATTTCACAACATTACGTTTTTTTGTGTATTTTTGAGCCAATAAGATACTTTCAAAGATATCAGGAAATCTTACAGACTCAAAACTGCTGAATGGTGTAATCACTAAGGACGGTAAATATACAAAATATTTTTGGCAAAGGCAGAACAAAAACAGCAGTCTGATGGCATTCACGATCACACGCTATGTTTGGGTGGTACACTTTGGCTACCCCATTACATAACGTTTGTGCTGAGACAGCATAAAAAAGAAAAAATGAACAGACACTTACAAACCTCTGCTCTCATGCATAAGTTTATACAGAGGCTCTATGCTGAAGAAAGAATTACACAAGCAGCAGATCACTTTAATATGTACCAGCATGAGTGTTTCACTAAAAGGAATGTTAATCTAGAGGATATACGGATTAACTGTTACATACTTTAGTCTGCACTGGCCAAACAGTTTCCGCACCAATGTAAAAGCACTACAATATCATTAACAGTGATCCTTTACTTAAAGGTGAATGTTTTTTTTTTTTTTTTGTTATGTTGCAAACAAATCTTAACACAAAAGCTCCCACAAGTTTACCATGTAATATTAAACAAAACATAAAATAAACTAATGTACTTTAAAATACACTTTGCATGTCCTCCTCATATTTTGTATACCTCCAAGTGATATGCCCAAGAGCCAATTTACCTCCTCCCTTCATTTCCTATTTCCTTACTAAAAGTCACCCAGCAATTACAGTATCATAGACATATATATACACACACACACATATATACATATATACACATATATATATATACATATATATGACTTTACACATTATGACTTTTTTTCCTCAGAATTACATGTTATTACATCAGAATTGAGATAAACTTGCAATTCTGAGAACAGTCTTTTTCCCCCTCAAAATTGAATTTGAGAGTTTTTATCTTTCAATCCTGACTTTATAATCCACAATTGTGAGTTTATATCTCATAATTCTGATTAAAAAAAAGTCAGAATTGCGAGTTTATATCTCATAACTGTGAGAAAAAGTCAAAATTGTGAGTTTTTATCTTGCAATTATGACTTTTCTGACTAACTTGCAATTGTGTCTATATATATCACAATTTAGAGAAAAGTCAGAAGTTTGTATCACAATTCTGAGAAAAAAAGTTTTTAAATCGTGCAATTCTGACTTTGTTTCTCAAAATTGTGAGTTTATATTTCACAATCCTGAGAAAAAAAGTTAGAATTGTGAGTTTCTTTTCTCAGAATCACATCAAAATTAGATACAAAGTTTTAAGAAAAAAGTCGCAATAACCTTTTTTTTTTATTTTTATTCAGTGGCGGAAATGGGCTTCCATAGCTGTTAGTAGGTAGACTACAGTTCAGGGGTGAAAAAGAGTTTATGTTTTTGAAAAAAAGTCTCTTATGCTCACCAAGGCTACATTTGATTAAATGTGAAAACACTGGTAAAACAGTAATATTGTGAAATCTTATTACACTTTAAAATAACCGTTTTCTGCAGAAAATATTTTAAAATGTAATTTATTCCTGTGTTTATCTCTGTAATTTTCAGCAGCCATTAGTCCAGTCTTAAATTGTACTACTTAATATTTATGTGAAAACCATGATAAGGATTCAAAGCTATAACGTGATGTGTAATTACTTTTTAAAATGAAGAAATTGTTTTTTGCACTTCAGTGTCCATAGTTATGAGTTTAACAATCTATGTGTAGGACTGTTTTAGGTGTATTGTATTTACCTTTAATCTTATGAACAGCATTTAGCTTAAACATCACACATGCAGTGAGACGAAAAATGTTAAGTGATTTCTTTTCCAATGTTTTTCTATTCAAGCATCTACATTCACTGCATGTGCCTGCAGTGCAAAAGTACATGCTTCACATCATGTGTGAACAGATACATGGGCCATTAAGGCTAAATGTCAACATCATAACTCAAGCATATCTGAGGTATTTAACATTCATTTCATTTACACGTGTACACATCTACTGAAACAACAACGGGACATGACTGGGCTGGATGTGTAGAGGCTAAAGATGTGCTGACTACATCACATGCTTTTAATCATTTACTCTCCAGCTATAGATACAAGAGCTTTATGGAAAAATGGAAGCTCATCAATCAGTACTTGACTGCATCCATCCCTCTCCCCGGAAGAGTGTAGTATATCTAATCTTATCTCTTGAGTTATGATGATGCAATTTACTGACCTGTGATCAGGAATTTTCTCTGCCAGGCCAAAGTCCCCCACCACTGCACTGCACTGCCCATTCTCCCAGCGTACCAGACAGTTCTATAAAACACAAAACATACTCGGATGAACATTTGCATGCTCTTAATGTGCATTTGTGTTTGTGTTTAGTACTTCACAGAAACATTTGCGGTATGCAGTACAGATCCAGTGTGAAGTGTCTGGCATACACACTTGTGTGTGCATGTGTACCTTTGACACAAAGTCTCTGTAATAAAGGCTCTTCTAGTGGGTGTGTACCTTTGACGTAAGGTCTCGGTGAAATATGCCCTTGCTGTGAAGGTATTGCAGTCCTCTGGCAATATCAAGACTGAGGTTTATTCTCACAGACCAGGACAGGAACACGTCACTGTTCAACAGCTGCTCCAGGTTACCGCCGTTAATGTACTACAACACAAACAGATGCCAAACATTAAGGGCATCTTCCATAAAAAAGGAAAGTTACGCTTTAAAGAAATTAATACTTCTACTCAAGGATGCACAAATTGTTCAAAATCTGACAGTAAATACATTTATAGTGAGATTCAACTAAAAAGAAATGCTGACTTGGTGAACATAAACCTTTCAAAAAAAAAAAAAAAAAAAAAAACAACAACACACTTTAATCTAGAAAAGAATGGATAAAACAATTTCCTGTTTATTTCCTGTGCTTTATTGGCACTTTCACTTTCTTACCTCTGTCAGAGCATGAAGGTGTCCCTCATGTACACACACTCCCACAAACCTAAATGGACACACACAGAGAATTAGGCAAAAGGGTGCTGGGAAAAACAAAAAAAAACAGGAGAAGGTGCTAACAAGTTCCTTCAAGAGTGACCCATCTCAAGAATGTGAGCTGGAACACCTGTATTTTGAAGGCAATCTTAAGCATGCATGAAAAACACACACTCTCGCTCTCTCTCTCACACATACACACACACACAAGTTTAATTCAAACACATGAGACCACACAAGCTGGTGCAGGTTAAGCAGACAAAAGTCCTAGACTTCTTGCCCTGGCACATATAAACAAACACACCCCCAGTATTCATGTGCGGATTTGTTTGAGATAAATATATTTGTATTGCATGGTTAATAATGTGTTGCTCCCTTCTGTACTCCCTAGCTTCCAATTAAATATTTTACTCTATATAAACAGTGACTGCAGTTATGGAGGCTGGACAAAAGCCACCATCCGGTATCACATCAATATTCATGTTCTCATACAATGCGGTGTTTATTGCCCAACAGCACAGACTTTGTCCTCTAGGTGTGCTGGACTTAAAACAAAACAAAACATTCTTTCCACTCTAGAGGCAGGAATGGATAAAAACATCTTAACGTGAATTTAGAAATAAATTAATGAATTATTCAAACGAACACTTGGAAAGTCCAAAAAAATAAACAAACACCTAGTTGGAAACTCTCCTGACTATAGGTTGTGCTGGTACACAAGAGAGTGAAGAGCCATCAGATCAGGAACTGGTGATATTAGCCCCTTTCACACATACAGACTTTACTGGTAATTTACCGGTAAATTACCATTAAGGGTGTGTTCACACTTATAGTTCGGTTCGTTTGGTTCCGAACCAAAAGGGAAAATGATACATTTGGTCCTGATCTGCTTAGCATTCACACTGACATTTTTGACAGAGAACCCAATGATACCGAACCTAAAGGCATAGTGATACGTTCACAATCTGGTCGGGTTGAATGACATTTGGAAGCAAACCCTAGTGCGCACCAAACAAGCGGACCGGGACAACTAAGAAGATGGGTCTCGGTCTGCTTGTTTGGTGCGCACCAGCGTTTGATTGGCAGTGCTCACACTTACTGAAATGAACCGCACTAACAGAGCAATTGCACCAGTTTGTTTTATTCAAAACCAAACATGACAAGTGTGTACACACTCTAAGAGATCATGTGTGAAATGTTAAATGTTTCAGCAATTTACCAGGGAAGTTGTAACATATCCAGTAAATTGCCAGAATGATGCTGTATTTGAATGCAGAATGAAAATTACCGGTATGAGCACGTAGAACGTGCTGACCAATTAAGTCCAAACTGGCCAATCATAGCGTTCTTATGCAGATGACGTGATTACTCTGCTGTTTACAAAGCTCCGCCGCATTTTAAAAATTAGTTTTTCTATGTAAATATGCATAAGATGGACATTTTTGACCATTGTGTCTCACTTTGCAGCTTTTTCAAAGTGTTGCGCTTGAGACACAGCTTTCTTTTCCATTCATCAGCGCTGCAGTTCTGCAGATACTATGATGTGCATCTCGGGTTTATAAGAGCAAAAACGCTCATACTTTGTTAAATTGGCCAGATGCTCATGGGGGCGAATGAAGACAATGGCATGCCTTTTAAGGATTGTTTCAGATGTCTGACACCACAGACTTTACCAGCATTTTGGTGCTGATGTGTGAATACAGTTAAAAAGCCACTTCTGTATTTACCGGTAAAGTCATACTGGTAATTTTACGGCTATTTAGCGGGATTGCTGTGTAAAAGGGGCTAGTATTTTCCAGCTAACCCTCACAACCCATGCACCATGGTGGTACCATGGTATAAATGGTATCAGATTATAGTAATTATAGTATTTTGATTGTGCTTGCAGCAATTTAGCAAGCACAAAATTGGCTGAAACTGATTACAGCACTTTTAATTATCCCCATTGAAGTCCACTATATGGACAAAAATCCTGGAATGTTTTCCTCAAACACCTTTATTGTATTTTTATTTTTTTTGACTGAAAAAAGAAATACATAAACACCTTGGATGACATGGGGTGTGTAAGTTATCAGGAAATTTTAATTCTGAAGGGAATTAATTCTTTGATTTCTTTACCAATAAATAGAAATGAGTTTTTTGGTTTTTTTTTAAATGTCCTTTATGATTTACTCTGAAACAGCTCAAAAGTGTTTCCTTCACAACCAGAGGAACCATTTTAATCTAACAAGTATTAGAAGTAATGGACGTAATGGTCAAATAAAAGCACTTATAATCATAGCAAGATTTTATATTTTGGAGGCATTGCCACTGCACATATGTGATTAATATTCAGTATTGACCAGCTCTGCTGTCAGAGGACACAGATGTGTGCACTGCAGACCTGAGTATGTTGGGATGTCTGAGACGGTTCATCAGCTGCACCTCTTTCAGCATGTTGGCTTTGTTACTGGCCATGGTGTTCATCTTCAGAGCCATCACCTGCCCCGTGGTACGATGCTGCACCTTCAGAGAAAGAGAGAGAGAAAATACTTGTGTCACAGACAGGCACTCTAGAGGTCTATTCATGTCTGGGCCAGCTGGACAGAGATCTCTGGCCCTTTTCTCCCTCATACACGCACACACACAGCCTTCTGATTCATCCCAGACTTCAAAGTCCCTGGCTGCAGGAGACATTATCTGCACTCAGGCGGATACACAGTGTATCTATGTTGAAAATGTGGAATTTAAAAGCAAGAAACAACAGCTGAGTTACATGAAACATTTAAAAACGTATTTAAGGTTCTGTACTATTTGTACGTCACTAATCAAATATAGGCAAATTTACTGACCGAGTGAACTCCTTTGTACAAAAGGTCAGAAAAGTCTAACATTATGTAACATCACAAGATGCCTTGGTGCTTATGGTGTCCACATTCATATCATTTGCTTGAGTGGCTCATCAGGGCACATCTCACAGAAAATATGAAACAGACCCACAACACACTGCTTGGTATCAAGCTGGAGGTTTGCCCGCTTAAGCCGTCTGGTCCATATCTCGACTCAGTAGCAGCCCCGAAAACACGTATACACTTTCACAAACAGTCAAACTGAGAACCATAATATTTTGGTTCATAGCAACTACAAAAAAAATGATTTATGAGTCAGAAATTATAAAGTGTGTTTTTTTTAATCACTATAAATTTAAACAGTATGCTATTGACTAACTCTATTATTGTCTGAACATGTTCCCTTGATGACAAGAGATATTTCCAAACACACATAGCCTACACAAAATCAAATAACCCAGAGCAAGAATTTCCCTGAAGGACCGAAACTATCTGCATCCAAGCTTCAAGAGTATTCTTCATTATTGACTATTTATACAAAAGCACTATGACAATCTAATCAAGCAAAGCAGAAACCCATCCCTGATTAATGACACCCAAACCTGTGCCGTGCTGTCTGTCTGGCTGGCTGATCTCGCCTGCAGCGCCAAAGCGTGCAGGCTTAGATATCATGATAACAATGAGCACCATTATCTGCTTTTGTGAGTCTTATGAAGATCAATAGCAGGAAACTTTAAAATCCATAAATTATCTGATAGAACTCAGCCCTGCAGCTAGAGTGAGGGAGAGTGTATAATTGTTCACACATCTGAGGGTGTGTGCGCTCACTATTTTTTTTAATCAAAGGTAAACAGTGCTGAGGTGCAGTGCATTCTAAGGAATGGATGGAGAAGACGCCCTCAACACACATAATATGTATTTTAGCATCCTGTGATAAAAATATCTGTGCCATGAGAATTGATGTCCTTTAGGCAACTGAGACAAAGTCTTGTTTTCCTGAGCAACAATAGGCATACATGTAGTCTGTGTGCTTTCATATTTTATGGTGTTGGTTCAGGGTGGAATTAGGCTTGCGCAATTATAACAAGTTCATAATTGTTGATCATTTCAAATACAAACCTCTGACAAGATGACTTAAATGGAAAGCTGTAATTGATGATCATTTTTCATGCAGTTAATTGTGTGTCATAAATTTTGCTAAGTAACTACACAGCCACATACAGAATGGATTAAAGGAATAGCTCACCCCAAAACTAAAGATTTTCGATTGAGTTTCTTCATTTGGAGAGCAGGTAAGGAGAAATTTAGCATTAAAAAACTTGCTCACCAACAGAACCTCTGCAGTGAATGGGTGCCATCAGAAGTCCAAACAGCTGATAAAAATATAATAATCCACACCACTCCAGTCCATCAACGATTTCTTGTGAGCTGAAAAGCTCTGTATTGGTAAGAAACAAATCCATTAAGGAGTTTTAACGTCATTAACTACCATCTCTTCTGGCCAAATTAGTCCATAATCCAAAATAATGCTTCCTCCAGCATAGAGTCCATGCCCTGTTGTTCTCTCACACCAAAATCCAATGACATATTTATTTTGAACTGTTTTGGACCAATTTTGTATGGCCCTATCAATTTTATTTTTTCCCAAATTTAATTTTTTTGTTTTAATTTCCCTGGATTCTGTTGTTTTTTTCCATTTTAATTTTTTCAATGGTTAAATGGAAAAAAAAAAAAAAAAAAAAAAAAACAGGTCTAATTAATTGAGATCATAAAACTTACACAATTTAACAGCAATGTATTAAAAGTTTAACCAAAAATTACCTTTTTTGCCCTATGAAATACTTTTTCCTCAAATAGTTTTACTTTTTTAACAAATTCTGTGTTTTCCGATAATTTTCCGAATTCCATTTTAATGGTTTCATAAAAATTGTAATAATTCAATTAATCTCTAATTAATTGATTTTATAAAAAATTTATACAAAAAACTGTGTTGTGCATTTAAATTTTTCTGGTAAATAAATTCTGGTAAATTTTTTTTTGGTAATTATTCCCTTTAATAATAATAATAAAATAATAATAATAATAATAATAATAATAATAATAATAATAATTTCATTATTAGTAGTTGTACTGTTGTTACATTAAGCAATATATTTCTGTCACAGTTTCTTTAAGTTAAACAGAACTTTATTTTCACGAGTTGCTCTGAAGACGTTTCTATTTGTATATCATATGATGATAAATTTCTCAATAGAAACCATAAAATGCTCATGAAGTGACTCTCAGAGCAGTTGTAGAGATGAGATATACAGCAAATTTCATTTTAATGACTGAATTCCACAATTCTGTCTACTTTTACCACATCGTAGAAATCACAGGGACCTATTTTTGCTTGCAAATGGTGCTTGATCTGTGCATATTTCTCTCCTGATTCAGACAAGATAACATTTCACCAAAAATAGCAATATTATGGATAGTGGACTTGTAACATTAGCCAGAAGCAACCGTTAAAATATCTTGATGGATTTGTTTCTTACAAACATGCAGTTGTTCCACTTCACAAGAAATGAATTGATGGTCTTGTGGATTATTGTGATGTTTTTATCAGCTTGTTTGCACTCTTATTCTGACGGCACCCATTTACTGCAGAGGATCAACTGGTAAGCAAGTCAAGCTGAATTTCTCCTACGAAACAAGAAAAACTCATCAACAGTTGAGTACATTTTCAGCAAATTTTCATTTTTGGATAAACCACTCCTTTAATATGGTAAAACATGTATAATGGAGATGAGGTTACTGTACACCTGGTTGCTGAAAGCAGTATCCAATCAACCTAATTTTTTTAAACAAGCAAACAATAGGTGGGGGGATGTGTAGCGCTTCGTGAATGGCAGCTGTTCAAATTCTGTGGAGCTTTCCATGGAAAGCTATGAGGACAGAAACCATGCAGCCTGGCTATAAATGATCTGTACAACATTTGTTTTTGATAGGAGAAGGGGTGAGCGTTGGCTTGGGAAATATGGCACAAGATGGAATTAAACCGGGGTTGCCCAGAGAATTGTCACTGCACAATGTGCCAGAGCATGTGCACTGCACACACTAACACCCACTCTTGTACCAACAAGGCAAACAGTAGCTGAATGAGCATTGAAGCTGCTCAGTATGCTGATGAGTGTATGAAAAACAGAGGAGTAAGAGTCTGGATGAGCACGTACGTGATGAATCTCATTTCTATCAGCATACTTCTCATATTGCCATTTAGACAGGTGGTCCAAGACAGCACTTACCGGAGCATCATTACCACCCACTCTCACAATACAACACACAGCCAGAGAGACAGTTAAAAGTACCCCACAGAGCACTTAACAGGCCCTAAAACATTATCAGAGACACAAAACATTTTTCTTCTTTACAGCTTACATCTCTTATAAAACAATCCTTACTGTAAGAACGCACTTTGTTTTACATTCATGCCACACACCTTGTATGTTTGCATAATATTCAAAAAAGGTTCATATAGAGACACAAACTGGCATTTACACCCAGTTTAGTGCTGTTACTTTTTAATAGGGATGCACCGATATTAAAATTCTGTCCAGTATTTACAATATTTTTTATGTTATGACCGACAACCTATAAATAGCAAATATTACAATTCTATACTATGTTGTCTATATAAATTACAAATTAAACACTAAAACCAAAGAACAATACTTGTAAACGCTTTAGATAAAATCACAATATTATGTACTTTAATAAAAAAAAATTATATTAATTTTGAGATGTTTTAAAAATTAAAATGACATTTAACAGTGTTACATTATTGTTGTTTTAAAAGATGCTAATCTAATGTGCAGTTAGCAACAGAACATCCAATATATCATATGGTAAATCCAAAATATAAACTTAAATATTGGCTAATAACACGGTATAAATATATTGTGAGATCTATAATGTGAATATAGTTTGAACTTTTTTTTGCAAGGACAAAAGTTACAACGGCAACACTAAACCCAGAACTTTTGGGTTACCAGCAGAAATCTTTAACTTCCATGCCACCAACGTTTTAAATATGTCACAAGCACACACCTGCAAAATGCATCAAAACGTATTCAAAAGCAGACTTCAAATCGTTCAGACTCATATTTAAAACGTACGCAAACTCAAACAAACATGCGCAGCTCTTTGGCGGCAATGGAGCTTGAAATCCATGCATGTCCTGACTAGTAAAAGATACTGAGGAACAAGAATAGAAAGACAGAGTGGGAGAGAGAGAATGCAAAAGGGAAGCACTAAAGAGGACTTTGTGTTGTAAATCCAGGCTTTCAAAATCATGTCAAAACTAGCTTGCAAATTGTTTACAACCTCAAACCTTCCAACCAATCAGAACCAGTCTTTAACGATCAGTTCACAAATCCCCTCCCACCAACAAGACCACAATGTACAGAGAGTACTTTTAAGCACACTCCTCATATCTATATTTAATGGAAGCGAGCCCGTTTTAAGGGGCGCGTGACACCGAGGAGGGAACCAGATCCCACCGATGAGCATCTTTTCTAATTGCGGAACCCAAGACGTGTTACCGTGACATCACCCCTTTGTCAAACGCAGATCAGCATGCAGTCACCAGACTCATTACTGTATTTCAGGAACATACTAGGACTCAATGAGCACACTTGATACAGTGACCCCAACACATAGCCCAAATGTACAGCTAATAAAACTAGAACTAGAGAAGAAAAATTCTCATCTACAGCAGCCCCAAAAGTGTCTGGGTGCTTAACACCATCAAGTGAGACTCGTATGCAACTATTACAGAAGGTTCTAGTGCTCACTGATGCTTCAGAAAGAAAAACAATGCATAAAACTTTCTGAATTTGAAGATCATGGTAAATTTAATTTATTTTGTCTTCTGGGGAACATGTAAGTATCTTCTGTACCTTCTGAAGGGCAGTACTAAATGAAAACAATATGTTATTTAAGCAAATTAAAAAAATAAATAAAAAAAAAAAATACACATCTCTATTCTGTTCATAAGTTTACACCCCTGGCTATTAATGCATCATTGCTGGAAAGGGTTCAAATACACAAAAATGCAGAAAAACCAAAGAATCTGTGGGAGGATTTTTCTGAAGAACAGCAGGCAGTTTAACCGTTCAGAACAAACATGGGACTCATGAACAACCATCACAAAACAACAAAAAAAAAAAACAGGTAACAACACAGTATTAAGAATCAAATGTATGTAAACATTTGAATAGTGTCATTTTTATAAATTCAACAATTATTTTCCCATGGACTAAATGTAAACGTCTTTTACACAAAATATCTTATTCATGTCAATACAAAATAAAAAGAACATGCATTTTGTACAATCCCTCTTATTTTGGTAAAATAATTAACATTTCTGCAAGGTATATGTAAACTTTTGACTTCGAAAGTTTGGTTCCATCACCCTGTTTTTATGCGCATTTTAACTTATCGCATCAGAAACAAGTGACGGAAAGCGATGGATTTTTTGTGCATAAGTTATATTCATAATTTTGGATAGAAACCTGGCTACTGATACCTCTCCTGTCCCCATGTTGAAAGAAATTGGGAGTGAGGTGCACAGGCAGATGCACTTCCTTCAGGCTGAGGCTTATGAAATTTTCTTTTGGTGTGAAAGGGCCTTTACAGCTGCCAAAAATTTTTGTTATTAAAAATAAATAGTCCATCTCCGGTGACAAAAAATATTGCAAACGTAAGGTTATGCATTACTTTCAATAAAAAGTAACCAAGTAACAATTAGTTACTTTTTTATGGAGAAAAGCAATATTGTAATGCATTACTTTACAAGGAACTTTCCCCAGCACTGGATACAATGTTTACTTTTGAATAAACCATAAGTTGCTTTGGATAGTGTTTATAAACTGCACAAAAGTAAATGCAATGTAAATGTTTTATTATGTGCAAACTTAAAATATTTTGCAAAGTATAACTTTCTTTGAAACAAATGGCACTTGGTTTGATATTTGTGTTATCTAATGCAATAACTTTTATGATTCTATTTGTGAGTTAAAAAGGCACAGAAAGAAAAAAACCTTAACACTTAATTCTGGCCGTCCACCTCCATCAGATTCTTGAATCTTGAATCTCACATAAATAGCTACTTTGTTTTGGCACAGCTTAAAAGCAGCCTGCTGATCCCACAATTAGGTGAGCATCAACCCAAGAAATACACAAAATTCCCTTGTCTTATATCACTGATTTTAATCAAGATAAGCAGAAAACAGGAGAGAACTGAAGCAGTTAGGAGAAGAACTGAGCAATATTTTTCCACTCCAGATCTGATGATATATCAACCAAACCATTATCTGAACAGACAGAGGAAAGAGGTTTTTCTGACTAACCAATTGGAAGAGTATGAACAGAAACATTTTTCTGGCAAGTGCAAGTCCTTACTGTTGACACAGACGGCAAAGTCATTAAAAACTAAAAACAGCACCTGAAGGATCTGTCATGACAGGCACAGAGATTGCTCAATAGTATTGTTGTAGGCCATTAATGTTTGAATCTATTAAAACAAACTAAAAATACCCTCACAACTGTGGACTATTAACTGGATTGCCCATTCTAAATGTCATATTTACATCTTTCATAACCCTTGCACTACAAACAGAAACAAATAGCAGCTACCGCACATTTGCATATATATTGACTTGATCAGCAGTGACATTTTTGCAGGCAATAACCAGCAGGAAGTTATTATCATATTTGGTGTCTGGTCAGTAAATTGGGTGACAGGGTGAACTATGAGGGATGGCTAATTAGGTCTCTTCTCTCTCTGTCAGTCTCTGTCTCACATGCACGCACACAAACACGGGAGTAGAGTTTCCAGCACACCTGCGCACCTTGTCAACGGGTATCCACTTTCACACCAACACAGACCTACTGTCCTTACACAGGTCATGACCCCTTTTCTCTAACAGGAAGGGAACAGCCTGAATGGCTGCTGCTATCATTAGAATTTTGTAAAGAGGTTTATAAATTGATGGTCTGTCCAATCAATCATTTTGAGAGTGTAAAACAGATCATAAATCTGCAGAGCTAAAAAACCTGGAGGCATATGATGAGACACAATCATAAAGTCAGCTTGAAGTGCAAAGACGGTTCATTTTCCAAAGTCAGTAATAGAACCATATCATATATACAAAGTCGATAACAGGATAATTTCCGTTATGTAGTACTTTTTGAGCTGTGTAATGTTCATTTAATAAAAGTATTTATGTACAGAAATATGCTCTGCTCAGGCTTAGGCACTTAAAGCAAAACAAGATTACATATGCCAAGAAAATGAACAGGATGGAACATAACAGAATGGAATTGAAGAGCAGAAGTTAGCCATTGCTCACTGAGTGATTAGGTTAGCTTAAGGTTATTTATGGGTGTTTTTTATTAATGTAAAGGAAGACAAGCCAACTAATAAAACAAATGCATTAGGGAGAAATTCAACAATTTAAACATGGAGCCACTTTGAAATCCCCAACTGAACAACATAAGACCTTTAAAATGAAGATTCCCAAAGACATGTTTATTAAGAATGAGAATCTAGAAGGATATTAAGATATTTTGAATACTTTTAGAGTTACAGGCATGCCATCTTCAGAAAAAGAATATTTATGGCACTCAGACAGGTATGTTCTATGCAGTTGTGCTAATAGAAAAACAACAATTAGATACATTTCTAGTTTTAACATTATCTGTTCTTCAAACATCCCTCTTTAAAAGAAAAGTATCAGCTGAATACAGTGACCCACATTTGGTTTTGACCACTGAAACTGTGAATAATTCACCAGTTTACATTAAGATCACTGTATCTCTGGGACTGAACAATAGAGGGTCTTTCAAATTAAGTTACAAAAAGGAAAGTTTGTTAAGAACCAGAATCTAAAAGGATATTAAGATATCTTTAACACTTCTTGAGTTACAGGCATGGGGCAAAAACCACAAGAAGTGCTTTTTGCCGTTTTGAAGTGCCACCGCTGGCATATAATGAAACAAAAAACGCTGAAGTCAACAGATTTTACTAATAGACCTACCAATCTCCGTGGAAAGATAAAATAACGATGCTGCCAGCTTTCTAAAGTCACTTTCAAAGTAACTTGGCTCCAAAACTCAGGTGAAATTTGTCATTTTGGCCTGTCCTCTACAAAATAGTGGATTACTCAGTTAATATACCATCTGTGACATTTAATATTTTGTCTTTCATCATTATATGTAAGCCTGGACCACAAAACCAGTTATAAGTAGCACGAGTATATTTGTAGCAATAGCCAACAATACATTGTATGGGTCAAAATTATCGATTTTTCTTTTATGCCAAAAAATCATTAGGATATTAAGTAAAGATCATGTTCCAAGAAGATATTTTGCAAATGTCCTACCGTAAATTTATCAAAACTTAATTTTGGATTAGTAATATGCATGGATAAGAACTTCATTTAGACAACCTCAGATTCCACATTTTCAAATAGTTGTACCACAGCCAAATATTGTCCTATCCTAACAAACCATACATCAATGGAAAGCTTATTCAGCTTCAATCTCAATTTCAAAAAACGTACCCTTATGACTGGTTTTGTGGTCTAAGGTCACATATGTTTGTTTTTCTAAAGAAAAATATATTAACAAAATCTAAACTGTGAGACACAGAATGACCCATTACGATATAATTAAAAAAAAAACACACACACACACACAATTTTGATATTAGAAAATACTACAACTATTAATATTTATATTACTATTACACAAGACTACCAGAAACACTGAAAAGGCATAGTCAAAGTGCTTAAAACTTTTTCTAATATGAACTATGAAAACACAACCTAATGACTTCCATCCTATAAATGTATTTTATTTAATATATTACGATAACTATAAAATATACTGCATAGCAGAAATGACCCAGCAAACTCTTTCTACAGAATTACGCATTTGTTTGCATGCAGTGCTCCTCTACATAGACACTGGAAATGCAGCACGTGGAATCTGTGAAAAACACAAACAATATCATGACATATTTACCTTGAACACCTCTGAGAAGAAACCTGAGCCGATCTTCTCGCAGATAAAGTCATCTATTCGTGCCAGGCTGGACACGGCGTTCCGCAGCGCCCGGTAAGAGGACGGCCTGGGCCGGTGCGCTCCGTGAATCCCGTGCAAAAGAGAATCCGAAGCCTCCGGGTCCAAGTCATCTTGGTCCATAACGATGGTCCCGGATGACATTATCTCGCGCTCTGTAAATTCCACCACGAGGGTTTACATATCTCTGACGCTCACGCAACACTGCAGTTTCAAGGTCCCTGTAATTGTTTGACAAGAAAAAAAAGAGCGGGTCCGCCTTTCGTTCAAGTTAAGACGGGCTACACTCAATCCCCGTTGCGCGTCCTGCGCGTGACCGATCTTCAGGTCTCATGCGTCGCTTCCTCCATACTGATTTCTCGCCTCATTTTCAGTAACGTATCACATTCCTGTTACAAATAAGAAATGTAGAATCGATCTCAACAGCAGTTACATTTAAACCCTCTGATCAATAGCTGCCTGTCTTGCGGCGAACATGTTTTAGTGAAGTTAGATTAGTGTAAATGATAGTGTACGGCGGCATCTTCCGCTACAGCCGGACTGCGGATGATGACTTATACATAAAAGTGAAGTGATACGCGTGGTCGCGACCTCTCCAAAACACTGTTTCATACCGTTAGTTATCACCTATATTAACCTTGTTACAAACAATATCATATTTTGCCAAAATGTCGTTTTATCGTGATGCTTACCTGCGGTGCTGTACACTTATCGAGTTTTCGCTTCACCAACTTCCAGTTTTCAGCCCGTTGTAAATATTCTAAAATGATGGAAGCGTTTGCTCGGTCCCCCTCGTGTTTTATTTAGAAAGCGACTAAACGGGGAGCCCCCACTGCCATCTGTGTACGTAAGTCGCAGGAAACGTGTGCAGACTGAGTTTGAGTTCTTATTGGAAGCGACTCACCTGGGCGGGTCCAGCAACAGCAGCGGCTGCGGCGGCTCACCTGCGGGGGCGCGTCTGCAGTCAAGCTGCTGGTTTGACAGATAACCAGGCGAAGCTCATGTGGTGGGGATGTTCATGAAACGGGGAGCCACGCCCCCCAACATTCTAGCCCAAATCCCTGTCTGCTTAAAGCTTAAAAGTAGTCTATTATTGTACCTCTTTTGTACCAAAATCAGTTTAGGCTGTAAGCCACTAGTGTTTTTAGTTGTGCAAATTAAATTAGTTGTATTTTTATTAATTTGGGGAAAAAACTTGGTCAGTTACCCGGATGCGCGGTCATATTGGTGATACTCAGATGTAAACAACAGCATGGATTACACTTTTAATGTACCACTGAATATGTTGTTCGGCTAATTTATGCTGTCTAAATCACGAAATCATATATAGAAGGACTTGGTAAGCAGGAAAGGGCAAAGTATTATGACAAACTGAAGTTAATGGGCAGTAAAGATACGCACAAGTAGTATTACTTAAGATATTAGCATGATATTTCACCTACCTGACCAGAAATGATAAAAACAAACACGAATGTCAAGATTCTTGTTCTGGAAATCCTGGTTCAGCTTGGCTAACCACAAACGCCTTTTGTTCCTCAGAAAGTTTTTGTACACTTCTCCTTGATTTGTTATCATTTTTGGCAGTCTATAGAACACCAAATGTTTTTCCTGGTCCGACCGATTAGTACAGCCTAAAACGTGACAATAATTGATTATTTTCAGTAAAAATAATCAGCAAAATATGCAAGTTTCGTTCAGTTCATTGAGATTGTTTACGTTCAGTGCCACCAATATGGTCGATTGATGACGTGTTGTGAAAACACTGAGATATAGGCCTATTTGTGATATGCAAATCTATAATAAAGTGATACATTAATGACAAGGTAGGGGAGAGTAGGGTGAGTTGGGACAGTTTTTACTTACGGTGTGTTTAAACCGAGCACATGATAGTAATGGTTCCAACTTACACATGTACATAATTTTGTGGTGCATCCTTGAGAATAATCACAATGAATCTGAAATAAACTGCTTTCAAAATATGGCTTTCCAAAACAAAGTGGTCTCTTGGCTCAACTTTCCCCCAGTGAGGGGTAAACTGAGCCACATGGAGCTAAACTGTGACGCTGTTTTGCTGAAATAAGACTGCTGAAATAATTCAAAATTCAATAAAAATTAGTTCAATAATTCAATAAAAGAAGCATGAGTCCTTAAAAAAAAAAAAAAATATATATATATATATATATAACTATTTACATTATTTCATATATAACCTATTATTACTTTTGTCTTATTGTTAGATGTGCCTAGCATCACCAGAACCAACTAATTAATATTCATGAGCCCAGTCTACCACATACAGACAAGTGACTTACCAATTCGTTCGCTCCCAATTTTTTCACCCTCAAAATCTCTGGGCCACTTGTCTGAAAAATATAGACAGTTTATTTTTATTCTCATATCAGGACGACTCAGAGCCAGTTGAGAAGTATAGTTAATATAGTGCATTTTTCCATCAGCATTTGATAAAACCCCTATACAGCATCATTCTGTAGCCATTTCAGTCATGTTAATTATATTTAGTAGGCTTTTTATGTTAATCCACGACAAACAGGCCTATAGTGCTGTGAGAAACTTTATACAAAGACAACACCTATCAAATCTATGATGTATGAATTATTAAGCAAGACCGTCACTGTTAAGTTATTTATGAGCTTTAAAGGGGCATTTGTTTTGATAGTATTGGATACCTTTTAATTTGCCAAAGGTGTGACGTACATTTGTTGATATATAATAGCCTAATATAATCCATGAAATATATATTAAAATCTTTATTAAGAACATGACGTTTCCAGTCACCCTGAAGCTTAGTCATGACCTTTTGACTTAAAGTTGTGAGCTGAATTTCATTGTGCAAGAATATAATATCTCACGGTAAATAAAGCACGCATCTGGCCTCTTGAATAAATGAGTCAATGCTTGAGCGCACAGAACTCATTAAATTGCTCCTGTTAGCGTTAATGGGTGTAGAGTTGCATGCAGCAGAACATGAAGGAGTGTGTGTCCTGTGTGTGCACGTGTGTTGTATGCCATGAAGGAACTGTTTGCATTACTCTCTGCTGCCATCTAGTGTCACAAGACCAAAGAGCAAATATATGTGTTGCAGATTTTGAATTCAAACTTGTTAATAAATGAAATCTGTTTCATGAATAAAGTACCAATTTTTAAAACATTTTTATTGTGCAAGATACTAAAGAAGAACTGTGCATCACAGACTCTTTACAGGTCAGTATCACATCAGAGATAAGCAAAGAAAGAGTGTATATTTCTTGAAACATGCATAAAATAATTTTCTACAAAAATGCTGAACATTTACATTTAGCGAACATTTACATTTTCATCTGGTATTTAGGTGTACTTCATTCATTGTAATTAACAGGTGAGATGATCAGTGGTGCTGAATTTATACCTCCACCATTAGACCAAGGGCTTAAAAATGGATAGAGATTCTCAGTGAAAGACTGACCAGTGAAAGAGTAGATGTGAGACTTAGAGTTCACATCATAAAAGGAGACCAGACCGTCCTCATAATCCACAAACACACCCACCTTCTGAAGCTTAACGTTCAGGGACAGAGAGACAGGGGAAGATTCGCAAGCTTTATATTCTTTTTCATTACTCTGCCACAAAGTCCAATTTCCACTCTCAGGGCACAGGTTGAGCGCCCCCTTTCTGTTAATGGATTCTCTTGCCACACCTAAACTCCACTGAGTCTTTCCCTTAACCTGCACCTCAAAATAAAACCTACCAGTCGAAAAGCCTTTGTTTCCCAGGACAATCATATATTTATCAAACCTCTTGTTATGGTTTGGGTGGTATTGCTTTATGTTTCCGTGTCGCACTTTTTTTCCATCTTCAGACAGGATCAGTTCAGGATTAGCTGTGTTAGGATCCAGAGTCACATCCACTGAGAGGGAGAATTTAAATCACAGCATCAGAACAGAAATATTTGTGAATGCTAATAATGGAAAATGAGAATACTGGAAGTCCCTTATCAGATCATTTAAAGAAATAGTGGTAACACTTTACAATCAGGTGTCAATCTGTTAACATAGTTAATGCTTTAAAGGGATCATGTGATGCAATTTCATGTTTTCGTTTGTCTTTGGGGTGTTACAAGCACTTTGTGCATATATAAGATCCGTAAAGCTGCAAATGTTAAAGACTCAAACCCAAAGAGGTATTCTTTCTAAAAGTTAAGACTTAGCCTCACCTTCCTAAAAATGCTCATTTAAAGACGCCCCCCACAAATCTATGTCACGGTGTGGGAATATTTGCATAACACCGCCCAGTTGTATACGCAAATAAAGAAGGCGTAACTTCTATTCTCGCTGTTGTATTGTTGCAGCCGCTATGTTGTGGAGACACTGTGTGTTTCGTTGCGAAAGTGAAAGTACTTTGTTTGGCCTTCCAAATGAGTACACAACTAGAAATCAGTGGTTAAGTTGCATTTACAGCACTGTTCCAGAACAGTACAACGCTAATATTTGAGGGTGCAGCGCATTTCACAGAGAACTGTTTCCTGCGCTTTTCAGAACGATGAGCTTTGTAAAAATCAACGAGTTTTAGAAAGGCGAAGAGGAGCAACAATAATGTACAGTATGTGAATAATAATCTGTTTTTAGAACCTCAAACCATGTAAACACATTGCATTTCACCAAATACACAAAATAATGTTCTTTTAGCAACATCATATGACCCCTTTTAACTAACATGAACAAATAATAAACAATACATTTATTGCACTGTTTATTTATCTTTGTTAATGCTAGTTAATAAAAATACAGTTGTTTATTGTTTCTTCATGTTAGTTCACAGTGCATTAACTGATGCAGGGCTCGACAATAAAGAGTGCCCGATGGCCCGATGGCCCAATCGGGACAGTTGACAAATATGTCACTGGCCTGATTGGGCCACTGCCGCGTTCCCATGAAAGTTTATCATCTGCATGTGTTTTTTAACCTTGATAATTTAAAATTTGAAGCGATGACAGACAAATGGCCTACAAAAGTATTAGCTTTGTAGCTTTAACAATGATCAATACATAATTTATACAGTGGAGACAGATGCACCGATCGACCGGACATATTTCAACCGATCTCCTGTTCTGGGCTTGCACACAAACTGCATACAATCTTCTTTCAAAATGTCTTGTGACGAACTATTTAGACATCTGTTAACAGAGGCCAAAGATGCTAAAGACGAACGCAAACAGAAAAATATACTGTAGCAGGCAGACCAAGATCACGGTGCACAAAGCGCAAAATATTATCCTAAATATTGAAACTGTGGTTTATGAGAATGTATCTGTGAGGGGAACTGACTGACTGTCCGAAATTGGAACGGAGAATTGTACAATTTTATTCGGTATGTCAAATTTTGGTGTCATATAAGGTTATTTATTAAAATAAAATATAACATGAGTCAAAAACAATGATAACAGCAACTATCTAATTTTTTGTGGTAGGGCCTGTGAAAATTTTGACCGGACAAGTAAAAATTTGAAACACTGGCCCGACCGAGCCAGTAGAAAAAATCCTTAGCGTTGAGCCCTGTGATGTTAACAAACACAACTTGTGATTTTTAAAATGCATTAGGAAATGTTGAAATTAACATTAACTATGATTAATAAATGCTGTAGAAGAATTCTTCAGTCCTAGTTCAACTAATGTATTTAACTAATGAACCTTATTGTAATGTGTTAGCAAAATGTTTCACCCAAAAATGAAAAAGATCGGAAAATGTATTCACTATCAGGCCATTCAAGATGTAGATGAGTTGGGAGAAATTGCAAGAAATTTAACAGTACATTACTTGTGAATGGGTGCCATCAAAATTCCAAATAGTTGATAAAAACATCACAATATTTGTAAGGAAAATAACCATCATTAAGGCATTTTAACATTATACTGTTGATTCTGGCCACAATATCCATAATTCACAATAATGCTTTAAAATCCTTCCCCTGTTGTCATCAAAATCCACTAACATATTTGTTTAGAAATGTTTTGGACTGTTTCCATGTGTAAACAACTTTTTTACTGGAGAAACCAATATTATGGATGGGATCTGTATTTTAGAAAGCAGCAGTTTGACATTAAAAACAAGCATGCATCTTTTCACTTCACAAAACATTAATTGATGGACTGGAGTCGTGTGGATTATTATGGTGTTTTTATCAGCTGTTTGAACTCTTATCTTAATGCCACTCATTCACAGGATTCACTGGTGGGCAAGTGACGTAATGCTAAGTTTCTCCAAATCTGTTCTGATAAAGAAACAAACTCATCTACATCTTAGATGACCCGAGGGTGTGTAAATGTTCATTTTTGGGTGAACCATTCTTTTAAGGTACTGTAAGTGTGTATGTGATTGAATAGGATCATACACTGTACCTGCATACTGCTGTATCCTCTTCAACACTGTGACATGCATGACAACAAAAGATGAATAAGATCTTTATTTATGTACAGACACATTTATCAATTGCTTTTAAACATGTCTAGCTTGCATTTGGGATTGAGTAGCCGGACAGAAAGAAGAAATAATACTCTGATACATCAATAAAAAAGAATGCAAAGTTACAACTGTAACAAAAAAACGGCCTTTTTGAAAACTAATTTCCTAAGGTGGATGATTTATGTGTGTTATGAAGTTTGGTCATTCCGTAATTGCTGATATTGTGAAATAAGAATCTGTAAACCCTACCAGTTTGACTGAGTTTCTCATCTAGAGTCTTCTGCAGCTGAGTCAGAGCTCTTCTCAGAGTCTCGACACTCACAGAAGTGTTAATACGGATTCCAGCCCAGATCTTGGAGTCTAAAGGCCTGCACAGGGACGGATAAATCTACAGAAGGATTGAAAGAGAGAAATCTCTCAGCATGTTGAGTGTTATCCTGTGATGTGAGCAGACAGAGAGACACTGACCTGTAGGAAGTGCAGGTGATCTTCAGTGTGTGAGAGCTGCTCCAGCTCAGTGTTTCTCCTCTTGAGTTCAGTTATTTCCTCCTCCAGCTCTTTAATGAGCTCTTCAGCCTGTGTTTCTGCCGCTTTCTGCTTCCGCTCCATCTTCTCCAGCAGCTCAGACTGACATCTCTCAACGGAGCGGATCAGATCAGTGAACAGCTCGATGCTGTCTGCTTTCTCTTTCTCAGTGTTTTTCTAATTAGTCAGATTCATGACAAAAAAAATCAGAGCTTTTCTAAAAGCAGAGTATCTGATAAATCAAATTTATATATACATTTGATTTAAATAAACTTATATAAGCTTACTTTTCTTAGCTTTACTGAGTGCTGGATTTCTTCAATCTTCGTCAGTCTGTCCTGGATCATTTGCTGCACATCTGTCAGAGTCTTTGTAAGCTGACTCTATGGGCAAAGAATAATAATAATAATAAATTAGTATTTAAAATATTTATTTCCAGTAAATCAAAAGAAAGTTTCACAATGCATTTAAAGAAAACAAGAAGTTTTGTAATTAACAGGTGTATAAAACATAAAACATATCAAAATAACAAAGTAAAATGAATTGAAAGATATCCTGAAAAAAATTAGGATTAAATATACTAAGGGACTGTGCATGTTTTAACTTGGTATTTCCTACCTTCTTCTCTTCACTCTCCTGCTCTACAGGAACATTGTTGTGAAACTTGTGTTCGGTCACAGTGCACATCACGCACACACACGTCTGATCATTTTTGCAGAACAGCTCCAGAGGTCTGTTGTGTTTCTGACACAAATGACCCTGCAGGTTTTTTACAGGGTCTATCAGTTTGTGTTGTTTTAAACCTGGAACCCTCAAATGACGCTCCAGGTGAGCCTCACAGAAAGAGCTCTGACACGTAGGGCACGACTTCAGGGCTTTCTGTTTTTTGCCTGTACAGATATCACACAACACCGCAGGTTTTTTCGGCTGTTTTATTTTCAGTTGACTTCTCTTTTTGTAGTAATCTGCAATCTCTCTGAGAGTTGTATTGATCTTGAGCTCAGGCTTTTGGTTGAATGTTTCTTTACAAATTGGGCAGCTGCAGTCATGCCTGTTGTCCCAGCATCCTTTCAGGCAGATTTTGCAGAAGTTGTGTCCACATGGAGTGGAGACTGGATCTGTGAACACCTCCAGACAGATGGAACACTGGAGCTCCTCACTCAGAGAACCAGCTGAAAGGAAGAGATGAGATATAAGTGAGATATAAAAAGTATCAAATATAAGTCTATAATCTGTTATTTTAATAAGAGGGTTACTGACTTACATAGAGATGAATTTGGACTCGTTGTGGATTCTGCTATTGCATTTCCCCTTTTAAATATTTAAATAAATAGTAATAAAAAAAACACATCAGGTCTTGTTTTACAGCAGAAATCTTCACCATTCATAAGAGTCAAATAACACATATATCTTAAAACAAAGATATCTAAATACACTTCCAGTCAAAAGATTTATAATGTTTTTAAAGAAGTCTCTTCTGCTCACCAAGCCTGCATTTATTTCATCCAAAGTACAGCAAAAGAGTAAAATTTTGAAATATTTTTACTATTTAAAATAACTGCTTTCTGTTTGTATATATTTTAAAATATAATTTTTTTCCAGTGATCAAAGCTAAATTTTCAGCACCATTACTCCAGTCTTCAGTGTCACATGATCCTTCAGAAATCACTCCTATATGCTGATTTGCTGTTCAAGAAACAATTATTATTGTTTATCAATATTTAAAACAGTTGAGTACAATTTTTCGAATAAAAAGCTTTTGTAATACTTTTATTTAGATGATAAAGACATTTATAACATTACAAAAGATTTCATTTTTAGATAAATACTGTTCTTCTGAACTTTCTATTCATCAAAGAAACCTGAAAAAAAATCTACTCAGCTGTTTTCAACATCATTTTTTTGCACACCACATCAGAATATTAGAATGATTTCTGAAGGATCATGTGACTTGAGTAATGATGATAAAAATTTGGCTTTAAAATCACAGAAATAAATTACATTTTAAAATGTATTAAAATAAAAAACAGTTGTTTTAAATAGTAAAAAATATTTCAGGATGTTACTGTTTTTGCTGTACTTTGGATCAAATAAATGCAGGCTTGGTGAGCAGAAGGGAATTCTTTAAAAAAACAAAAACAAAAAAAAAAAATCAAAAACTTTTGACTGATAATATGTTTTTCTTTTCAAATAAATAAATACATAAATGAATTAATTAAAATTCATATTACATATTTATATCCCATGTTAACAATACTAATGGGGGAAAAAACCTTTTGTTTTTGGGGGTGAAATTTTCTTGGAAAGACAGTGACAAATTAAAACTTTTTAACCCTTTAAATGTCACTCTCATTTTTGAGCACAGACATACAAATGCACTATCCAGACTTACATTTTTATAATTCATGAATGAAAACATTTTGTAATATGATTTTTAAGTACATTTTCCGTGGAAATGCAATGTCTGATTTTAAAATGCCTTTCAAAGGATAAATTTTGAGAAGGATGAACTTTTGAACTAATATATAATTTCTTATGATTTCTAAATTGTAATAGGGAAAAAGGCAACGAATAAAGTCTTTTGTGACAAAGGTCAGAACTCATGTTATGATGTAGATTTTTCAAGTTGCACTCTTGACATATATTAATCTATTACTTTTGTCACGATTAAATTAGGATTTATTTGTAATATGGTGAAGTAAACTTAGGCGTCCCACAGAGGGGCCGGTGACAGTTAAAGGGTTAAACTATATAAACTAATGGCTGAACATGATCAAATGTAGTCAATCTTGCGTTTTCACTGAGCTGTCTGCTCATATACTTCTTGCTAACGTCTTCAAGATGTAAGAGAAAATGACAACAAACTTTTCAACTTTTTAGAAGCAAGCAAAATTACATACATTTAATATAATTCTGATACCGCTTCAGTGCTGTAACAACACACAACTACATGACACAATGAATTTTTACTCATGATTGCTCCTGGTCTATTTGTTTCCAGGCAGACATAAATCATACATGTACTGAATACAACCACTAACTTTATATTTCTATCACATACCTTTGAGTATCAGCTGTCCTCGGTATCATCTTGCGTACATATGGATAGCTAAACATTTTGTTGTTTAAATGCAAAAAAAGTTGTCCAGATTATTGGTATTCAGTTTCCAGATGGCTAGTTTCATTTCGCTGAAAGTTTCCGCCCACCTACATCAGTCTCATAGCTCCTCCCATATTTTCTTTATATGGAACAGATGAAGTTTTCCTCTGCTGTGGATGCATTTGATACACATCTGTATTCATCTGTATGAGTGTATGAGGGTTTTATATTAGGCCATGAAGAAGGCTGACACAACATTTGTTGTTGGGACCATTTGTTAAGACTTTTCTTCTTTTGATAATCAGTCGGAAGAAATATTTAGGTGGCTGGACATACCAGAACAAAAAGTTCTTCTTTATATATATACTCTGGAACGATCTTCAGTCAGTTGACTGCTGGAGGAAGCCATGACTGAAATAAAAAAATAAGAAATAAAAACAAATCAGTTTCATTGCACTTGCTTACTAGATATTTTGCATATGAAGGGGGAAAACAAGAATGTAATCAGTCATGATTTTAACAACAATACAACTTGAAGAATGCACTTGTGCTTAGCCACGTACACATCACTGTGTTGTAATCTGACTAGAAAGTGGACCCTCCTTGCATCAAATTATTATCTTACATTTTCCCTTAAACTTTTCACCCTATTGTCCCTTATTGACTCTGCATCTGCACCTGTGTAAAAACCTAATCAATTTATAAATTAACCATACATGTGGTGACTGCATGTATTGTTCTGTTATAAGAATAGCAATATGTAAACTGCATAAGGTCAAAGTTCAGCATTTATAGAGATAAATTGCAGTGGGAGTGGCATGTGTGCACTGCACTTTACATGTCTTACTGCATGATCTCTGCTGTCACCACAATGGCTTTGACAATCGGTGAGCGTGTGCAGCGCTTCCTGCTGGTCCTCGTGCCCAGGCTGCTCCTGGCTCTTTTTAAACTGGTCTCACCCGGCACAAAACGACCAAAACATCTCCCTCCAATCAGAAACCCACTGCTTACTCTCTCTGCAGTGCAACTGGCTGAGAAGATACGCAGAAGAGAGGTTAGAGCTTTCATTTGCATTAGTCACAGCTGAGCATTAGAGAATGTATATAAGATGGGTGTTTTGTCATTGTTGTGGAGAAGGATTGAGTTTGTTTTGGTGCTGGCCTGGTTTTAAAGTGGAATAATGAATAAAACATACTATAACCATAACTGCATCAAATCTTACAAGTGATAAAAAGGTTACCCTGTGTATTTTATGTTTAGGTGCCTTTTTGCACATTTAAATAAAAGCTGTCAGAGATGGTTCTACTATGCCAGGCTACAGTGCGCACTACAAGCACCCAACTGAAGTGTAACTTGTTGCTGTAACACTGCCTCCATTCCAAAGGTTTAAATAGTGTTGGCTTTACTGCATATATTTCCCGACTGGACTTAAGTAATCTTGGGTTATCTTGTCAACTTTATCATGGATAATTGTTACAAAGGTCTCTGAAGTGGAAATGATCTGACATAAATCTAGATCACAGCTTAATGCTTTAAACCTTATGTCGAAAGCTCCTACATGTGGAGAAAACATGTGACCCTGGACTACAAAACCAGTCGCATGTAAGCATGGGTATATTTGTAGCAATAGCCAACAATACATTGTATGGGTCAAAATTATTGATTTTTCTTTTATGCCAAAAATCATTAGGATATTAAGTAAAGATCATGTTCCATGAAGATATTTTGTAATTTTCCTACTGTAAATATATCAAAATGTAATTTTTGATTGGTAATATGCATTGCTAAGAACTCCATTTCGACAACTTTAAAGTGTTTTTTTTTGCACTTTTCCTCAAATTTCAGATATTCAAATAGTTGCATTTCGGCCAAATATTGTCCTATCCTACATCACTGGAAATCTTATTTATTTAGCTTTCAAATGATGTATAAATCTCAATTTGAAAAAAATTTACCCTTATGACTGGTTTTGTGGTCCACGGTCACATATATATGTGCTTTTTCAGATTTTTCTGCTTGCAAAAATAACAAATTTAAATATATTATTATTAAATTTATCATTAAAACCAAGCAGTCTCTAAATTGTAACTTGCAAATGTGTTCATGTACCACAAAAAAAATAACATAAATAATTAAAAAAAGCTTATAGGTTTGGAGCAACACGTAAAAAAAAAATGTTCTAATCATTTTCTCACCCCCATGTGATCCAAGAATTTATATACTTTTAACCACAAATGCTGGTCTCGCACCAGCCCGACCTCACACGTTACGTAATCATATTGGAAAGGTCAAGCGTGATGTAGGCGGAAGTACCGACCTAGTGTTTACAAAGCAAACGTGCAAAGAAAGTCAGACACCCTTTACAGAAAAGGTAAAACAACAATGTTGGATGATTTTGAAATTGGAGGAGAAAATGCTGCCCTATCCTACCTTTTTGAACCGAAGTACACATGTGCATAACTAATGCACTATATATATGTTTTTTTTTTTTTTTTTTTTTTTTTTGTTTAGAAAAATTCTGAATGTTTTGTACTTTAGACTACAGGTAGAGCAAAATATAATAAACATAATGTTTAAATGGTCTCTGATACTAGGTGCTTATAAGTCCTAAAACAACAACATTTACAGATTCACCACTGCAGACTGAGCTTGACTAAAAGAACTAGTAATTCTGTGTTTTCGCTAAAATTGAATATTAATCTATTTGATTTGTAAGTTTAGGTTACTAGTGTGGAGGTTGTGCAGGCCTACATTGACAGGATACAGGAGGTGAACCCACTGCTCAATGCTTTGGTCAAAGACAGGTGAGTACACACTTACTTAGTAAGGCAGTAACAATGTTTATGCATGACTGAACTGGACTGAACTGAACTGGACTGAACTGGACATTTCACTATAAATCTACACTATCCTCTCTTTCAGGTTCCCATTCGCCATTCAGGAGGCCGCTCGCGCAGATAAACTAATAGAGGAGGAGAATGGAGGAGAGGAAGTTCTGAGGAACCGATTTCCTCTGCTAGGAGTTCCACTGTCTGTCAAAGAGGCATTCGCTCTACAGGGTACACATCCCATAATGCATACACACAGTATCAGCCTAAATAGGTTTATTTTGAGATTCTTTAATTGGGCTGTAACTAGTGAACACTGCTTGTTGATCCAAGAGGGATAAAATTTAACCACGCTCATGTACCGTCACTCATATACACAAGCTTCCTCATTGTCGAAATTAAGAGAATACTAAAAATGATTCATTTATTGATTATCTGCTCCCACAGGTATGCCCAATTCTGGCGGGTTGAAATCTCGGGGTAAAGTACTTGCCAGTGTGGATGCTCCTTCTGTGGCTCTGTTAAAGAGAGCTGGAGCAATTCCTCTAGGAGTCACCAACACCAGTGAGCTTTGCATGTGGATGGAGTCCAGCAACCACCTCTACGGGATCACCAGTAACCCTTATGACCTCGAGAGGATGTGTGGAGGAAGCTCAGGTCTTGCAAAAAGAAAAAAAATGTGTTTAGCTTAACATAACTTGGTGAAAAGTTGACAAGACATAAACTGTATTACTGTAATAAACAGATTTTTTCTCTGGTAGGTGGAGAGGGAAGTTTAATCGGTGGTGGTGCATCTGTGATAGGCATCGGCTCTGACATTGGAGGAAGTATCCGCATGCCATGTTTTTTCAATGGCATATTTGGCCACAAACCTTCAAAAGGCATGTGTTTTGTTATAGGAACAATCAGAAAAACACATTCATCTTTCTGTTAATAGGAAGAAGGTTGTATCTATCATAAAGAGAGAGAGTTTTATTTGATTTCAGATGTGGTGTCAAATGATGGTCAGGTTCCCCCATGCTCTGGTCTCCAAAATGACTACCTGGGTTCTGGTCCAATGTGTCGCTATGCTGAAGACCTCCTCCCTCTTCTGAAGATTATGGCTGGACCCACTGCAGACAAGTACATCTGACAAAGAAAGATATAAACCTGATAATGCAAATATAATTTTTCTACAAGTCAGTTCTGACGCAAAGTATATATTTTCCAGGCTATCCCTATCAGAAGAAGTGGATCTGAAAAAGTTACGTTTCTTCACAGTAGTAGATGATGGTGGATCTCCACTGACATCTCCACTAGATAACCAGCTCATTCAAGCTCAAAAGAGGGTGAGAACAACATATAATACATAAAAACATAAGCATGAATGCTAATCAGCTGTATTACCTTGTCACATACCAAGTTTACCTTGCAGAATCTGCAAGATGTTAATTATTTTACCAAAATAAGGGGGCATGCTAAAAAATGCATGCTATTTTTTATTTAGTACTGATCTGAATAAGATATTTCACATAAAAGACATTTACATATAGTCCACAAGAGAAAATAATAGTTGAATTTATAAAAACAAGCCTGCTCAAAAGTTTAACTGCCCACTGTTCTTTAGAAAAATCCTTCAGGTCCCACAAATTCTTTGGTTCTTCAGAACTTTTGTGTATTTGAATAATGTACTTTCCAACAATGACTGTAGAATTTTGAGATCCATCTTTTCACACTGAGGACAACTAAGGGACTCAACTTAAGGGTATGCAACTATTACAGAAGGTTCAAATGGTCAGAAGGAAAAACAATGCATTGGGAGCCTGGGGGTGAAAACTTTTGATGTGTACATTTTTCTTATTTTGACTAAATATCATATTTTTTTCCATTTAGTACTGCCCTTCACAAGCTACAGAAGATACTTACATGTTTGCCAGAAGACAAAACAAGTTAAATTTACCCTGTTCACCTCCCAGGTCTAAATGTGTAATGTTTCCTTCTTAAGCGTCAGTGAGCGTTTGAACCTTCTGTAATAGTTGCATATGAGTCCCTCAGTTGTCCTCAGTGTGAATGAAAAAATTAATCTCAAAGTCATTGTTGGAAAGGGTTGTTCAAATACACAAAAATGCTGAAAAACCAAAGAATTTGTGGGACCTGAAAGACCTGAAAGAACAGCAGTTTACCTGTTTAGGACAAACAAGAGACTCATGAACAACCATCACTAAAAATAAAAAAACAAAAAAAAAAAAAAAAAACAGCTGTGGATCATTCAGGTAACAAGTGCATGTAAATTTATGAACAGGGTAATTTTTATAAATTCAACTACTATTTTCTCCCATGGACTATATGTAAACATCTTTTATGTGAAATATCTTATTCAGGTCAGTACTAAATAAAAAATAAGATGCATTTTGTATGATGCCTCTTGTATGATAATTAACATTTTGCAGATTCTGCAAGGTGCAGATAAGACTTCAGCTGTACACAAAGTACTAATGTAAGCATTATTTACAACATTTTAGGGGACTTGTAGTAGCAGTAAAATTATAAAAGGCTTTATTTCTTATTTTTTGTCATTTCTGATCACAGGTGGCTGCACGCTTGGAGGCAGATCTGGGAGTTAAGGTTAAAGAAGTTAGCTTTCCTCAACTCAAATACTCTTTTCAGATTTGGGACACATTCTTGGCTCTACCTGACAAAGATGGCAAGGTGTAGTACCTTAAGCTGCCTTGACATACTAAATAAATTTAAGAAAAATGGTACACTCAGAGAATTAGAGCAAGTTTGAGTGTTTGTGTTTATTCCAGCCTCCACAGCCTTTTGTTGAGCAAATGGCAGATGGAGGCTCTGTGTGGCCTGTTTGGGAGCTGATAAAAAGGATATTTGGAAGATCTGAGCACACTCTGGCTGCTATTGGTAAACTCTAACTAGCTTTATTTATTCTATTTCAGGTAATGAACATGTATTGTTATTGTTTTAGTTTAAATAATCCTGACTGTAAAACTGATCTACATACTGTATAGAGTTTGGCAAATGGTCATGTTTTAACTGTGGTTGTCCAGGGTTATTAGGATAACTGGGTGTTGTTCTTGCTTGACTTACTGCCGGACATGTATTTCCCTTTTGGCTGATTTCAGGTTTGGCTCTAATGCAGAGTTCTCACAGCTCTAAGCCATCGCAGTTCATCCTGAAACAGAAGGAAGAGCTGCAGAAAGAGATAGACGATCTGCTTGGAACAGATGGAGTGCTGCTGTTCCCCTCTCATCCTATTCTCGCACCCAAACACCACCATGCGCTTTTTACTCCATTTAACTGCGGTTACACAGGTAACAGTTGCTAAAGTTTTACTGGATTACAATGACAAGTTACTAAAGAGACCTAAAGAGATTAAGAGCCATTATAAACTAAGAGTGGTCAAACAAAAATAGACTATAATGTTGAAGTCAATCAATCAATACAGATGCAGCAGCGATTTCACCTATTTCTAGGGATCCTGAACATCCTAGGGCTGCCGGTGACGCAGTGTCCACTGGGTTTGAGTAAGGAGCGATTGCCGTTGGGCGTCCAGGTGGTGGCTGGGAAGCTTCAAGACCATCTGACCTTGGCTGTGGCGCTCTACCTGGAGAAGGCTTTTGGAGGCTGGGTCGATCCTGGAGTGGTTTGAGCACTGAAGACACTGGAGGAATTGCTGAGGCTATCTCTGAAACTAATGCTGAAATAGACGAACTCAACCCAACACAGCCTGATCCAAATTTAAAGGGACAGTCACCCAAAAATTAGGTCATGTACTCACTCTCATATATTTCTAAATCTGTAGTAGTTTTTTCTGTCAAATAAAAAATTGCTGATAACCAAACAATTTTGGTGTCCACTGAAAGCACAAAAAAAAGTATCAAAATATCTTCATGTTCCACAGAAGAAAGTCAGTTATAAAGATTTGGATCAACATTAGGGTAAGTAAAAGATTACAGAAACTTTAATTTTGGGGGAACTATCCCTTTAAGACAAATAAGTGGTTATGTGCTGTTTTAGTCAGTATTTAGACATGACTTGCAAGATAAAGTGTAATCATTTTAGCAAATCTATACAAGCAGATTTATTAACAAATATAGCTGCAAGGAGCGATTACCGGGGTTCAAGCGCTTTAAGGCATTTAAGCACATATGAAAAAATACATTATTTAGCAAGCCTGTAACCACCAAATGAATGATTTAAAAAAAGCATTTTTGGCAAATCCAGGTAATTTACCATTGAAATATTATGTTTTTTTTTTTAAACATTTATGACACTTATACCACCAGCTGTGGTCTGATCTCCTTAAAAGTTTTTATGCTTGTTCAGAATCACCTATCGCATGTGCTTAGCAGGTTTCCGTAAGTTTTGAGTTTTTCTTTAGGCTTTATAGAATTTTGAGTAAATTTGGACAGGCCCCTTTTGTAAACGACCCCGTTATAGCTTCCCAAAGGGTAAATTTTGATTTTTTTTGTTGATAATTATTGGCCTAGAGAGTCCAGAGAATTGTACTGCAGTGTTTTTTCCAGACTGAGCAAAAAACCTAAGACTAGTTTGCAAAAGTTGTTGTTGTCTTCTCAATCAATTAACAAACAATTTGATTGACAGCAGTGGTTCTAGAAGCAAAGCTGTCTGGAATAAGGAGTTCTATCTTATGATACGAATATGGTGCATATATGCGAAAACCGCGCAACGTACAATCGTTTATGCCAGGGGTCACCAAACTTGTTCCTGGAGGGCCGGTGTCCTGCAGAGTTTACCTCCAACTTTCCTCAACACACCTGCCTGGAAGTTTCAAGTATACCTAGTAAGACCTTGATTAGCTGGTTCAGGTGTGTTTGATTAGGGTTGGAGCTAAACTCTGCAGGGACACCGGCACTCCAGGACCAGGTCTGGTGACCCCTGGTTTGTGAGTTGAACAGGCCCACCGAGTTTAGTTACGATCAGCCTCTGTTAACCTTGTCTAAAAGATGCTCAAACTTCGTCGGCCGTGTTTTTTGAGATATGCAAATGTTGGACCAAGACCGTGTGCACCAATTTTCATGTTGATAGGACAAATGGCTATTTTTGTTTTTTCCCTCTTAGAGATCCACCAAGAGGCCAAGCTTTGTGATACATTTCCTGTGATCTCAAATTGAGCTCTTATATAAGTGTTCTGAGTTTGGCAAATATGTGACCCTGGACCACAAAACCAGTCTTAAGTCACTGGGGAATATTTGTAGCAATAGCCAAAAACACATTGTATGGGTCAAAATTATTGATTTTTCTTTTATGCCAAAAATCATTAGGATATTAAGTAAAAATTGTGTTTCATGAAGATATTTTGTAAAATTCCTACTGTAAATATAGCAAATCTTAATTTGTGATTAGTAATATGCATTAGTAAGAGCTTCATTTGGACAACTTTAAAGGTGATTTTCTCAATATTTTGATTGTTTTGCACCCTCAGATTCCAGATTTTCAAATAGTTGTATCTTGGCCAAATATTGTCCTACCCTAACAAACAATATATCTATGGAAATATTATTTAATTGGCTTTTCGAAAATTTTACTGAAATTGCCCCTGCCCCTTTCAAACTTTTTGGTATCCCTTTGCCACGTTGAGTCGAAAGTTTAACTTTTTGATAACTACTGATATTCACTATGCAGAGTATATCTGCACTAGCTTGGTTTCAATCAGGTGAAAAACCTAGGACTAGTTCACAAAAGTAGGCGTTTTCAAAAAATGCAGAAAACCCGAAATAAATTTTAAAAATCGAATTGGACGCATTTTGTTGTACCAAGGATTCCAATGTCATAAGTCACTTGAGAATGCGACTGATGGTTTAGGAATTATGAGCGATTAAGTACTTTTGATTGCTGAAGTGCCCCTTTCAGGTTGACTGGGGCGAGCCCTGGTCACGTTGTCTGCGGTGCGAGTACTACCATCTCTCCAATTTTCAAGTCTCTACGACTTACGGTTTGGTCTGCATCAATCAGTTTTACGTGGAGATTGCTGATCCATTACCATTCTAACAATTACAATAGGATTTTAGCGCTACGTGCCTGAACCCCTAAATATGAATGCCTAAGGGCTTTTCTAGCTAGTCTTTTGCATCCTACCTAGTTTCAGCCAAACAAAAAAAAAAAACACTGCGCGCTGAATGCTGTCTTTAAGGTAGACCCTGTCATGAAGAATGAAAGTCAAAGTGAGATGGGCAGAACACATTTTCACTCAATTCAAAAATACTTAGCTATTGTTATTGCTATTGCATAACGAATGTAACAAAACCATTCAAATACCTTAAAGTTAAGGTGTATACTGACAATTCAAAACCAGTTGCAAAGTAAGGATGAAAACACTCATATTGTGTCTCACTTTTGCACACAGATAAAATGTAAAAATAAGTAGCAACAACTAGAAGGTTGTTAGAAAGGCAGTGATTCAGTTGTGACTGTGGTTGTGCAGTGCAACATAAATCAATAGTATTTACACTAAACCTTAAGCAAACGACTCATTCAAAACTGGACACGTTTTCATTTATTTCCTCCTTTTTTAAAAAAATAACGTTCTTGAAAAGTACTAAACAGAAAATAACCTGTTTTACACTTTGTTTATTGTTTTCATTTCTCTTTTTTTTCCGTCCAAGGAGGAACTTGAAAACATTTGAAACATTCTCAGTGTGAAAACACACAGACAGGTTTTTTTGTTTCGTTCGTAGGACAATGTAATTGTATGTTTGTACCCTTTTAAGATCTCTTAATAACGTGTCAATCAAAAGTAGGTTAAGACACAAACTAACAAGCCCCGCCTCAATTTCGCCTCATTTCCCAGACACTAAGAAATCTGAAATGGGCCTAAAAACGAGAGACGATACAAACATTAACAAAATGATAAAGAAAACAGCTGTCTTATAAGAGGTCCCTGTCTTTGGCAACGCAGGAACAGAGATAGGACATGAGGTCAGCCAAACAGGACGTCCTTTTCAACTGTCTGAAACCAACATCCAGAAATTCACTAGCGCACATTCCCAATACACCTCAGAATTTGGCCCGTAAATATGTACATTCCAGCGCATGTACATGAAACTTGTATTTTAAGCACTCCTCAGGTGGCGCTGAAGAGGGGTGCATGAATGTGTACATATGTCTATGTAAACGCGCTGAGCAAGTGTGTGTGTTTGTTAACCCAGTCCTCCTCAGGAGACGTTGGTTATGGGTTTGTATTTCTTGAGGCGGGTCCATTGCCCAGTAGAGTAGTTCATCTCAAACACTGTGTCCACCAGCATGGTGGTGCTGCCGGTTCCATCCGCTTTAGGCAGTACTTCTGTGTGCTCGCTCAGTTTGATCTGAATGATGTCACCCTGCTCTGGACAGGGGTTTTCTGTTGGGAGGAAAGGACAGACAAACATTAGAAGGGTCATTCAGAAAATAGAGGAACAGTTAGATGAAAAAAAAAAAATCTGATGAAATCAAACCCAGAATACCTCGAGATCCTGCCATGAAGCCCAGGATGAGGGCTTTTTCGGGCCGTGTAACTTTGTTTGCAGTCTTGAACATTTCCTGCGCAGCATACATCTGTTCTCTCTGTGGGGAACCGCACACGCAAGATAAAAATTAAACTTCCCAGATTGTACACTATCATTCCAAGTTTGGGGTTAGTAAGACTAATATGAATACTTCTATTCGGCAAGAATGCATTAAATCGATCACAAATGACAGTAAAGACATAATATTAGAAAAATAACTCTATTTCAATTAAATGCTGTTCTTTAGAACTTTCTATTCATCAAAGAAACCAGGAAAAAAGTACCACTGTGAAATTTGAAAAAATACTGTAAAATATTAAAATCACAGGAATAAGTGATACACCACCAGTCAAAAGTTTTTGAACAGTAAGATTTTTAATGTTTTTTTAAATAAGTCTCTTTTGTTCACAAAGCCTGCATTTATTTCATCCAAAGTACAGCAACAGCAGTAATACTGTTAAATATTTTTACTATTTAAAATAACTGCTTTCTATTTGAATACATTTTAAAATGTAATTTATTCCTGTAATCAAAGCTACATTTTCAGCATCATTACTCCAGTCTTCAGTTTCACATGATCCTTCAGAAATTATTCTAATATGCAGATTTGCTATTCAAGAAACTTTTTTTTTACTTTGTATTTATCAAAGAAACCTGAAAAAAAATCTACTCCGCTGTTTTCAATAATCATAATAAATGTTTTTTTGAGCAGCAAATCAGAATATTAGAATGAGTTCTTAACTAGACTAATGTAATGATGCTAAAAATTCAGCTTTGAAATCACAGGAATAAATTACATTTTAAAATATATTCAAATAGCAGTTATTTTAAATAGTAAAAATATTTCACATTTTTACTGGTTTTGCTGTACTTTGGATCAAATAAATGCCGGCTTGGTGAGCAGAAAAGACTTCTTTAAAAAAATCTTACAGTTCAAAAACTTTTGACTGGTAGTGTATTTTAAAATATTTTGTAAATAGAAAACAGTAAACTTAAATTCTAAGAATATTTCACAATACTACTGTTGTTACTGTATTATTGACCAAATAAAAGCAGTCTTTATAAGCAGGACACTTTTAAAAAAATTCATTCTCATGCCGTTCCAAACCCGTAAGACCTTCGTTCATCTTCATAAAATTAAGGTTGAACCACTGATGTCACATGGACTATTTTATCAATGTCCTTACTACCTTTTTGGGCCTTGAACATGTCAGTTGCTTTGCTGTCTACGCAGGATCAGAAAGCTCTCGGATTTAATCCAAAATATCTTAATTTGTGTTCAGAAGATGAATGAAGGTCTTACAGGTTTGAAACGACATGAGGGTGAGTAATTAATGACAGAATTTTCATTTTTGGGTGAACTATTAGAGTGAACAATTTCATTTCTACAATTTTTCAGTTTTAAAAACATCTATTAATTAAATTTTAGAATAAAACCGTTGTGTCGTAACATTTAAAGCAGAACAGTTCAGTAAAATATTATCACATCTATAATTCCGAGAGGTTTTTACCGTGAGGGACAGGTTCTTTTTGGCTGGGTTTGTGGGGGTGCTGGCGTAGGTGCAGGCTGGGCTGCTGTGGTGGGCGGCTGCGTGGGCATGTCCGGCTGTGCTGCTGTGGCGGCTGGGGGCGGGGCATTGTTGGTGGGCGTGCTAGTTGGCGTAGTGGGTGAGGTGGGGGCCGTGGGACTGGCAGTGCTGGCATTATACATGGGCGGCCGCTGTTTAAACTGGCCGGGTAATGAAGCAGAAGCGGCACTCGGGGCAGACGACTCCTCTGTCTGCCGGTTTGTAGTTTCACGCCCTGAACCACCTGCGTTTGCTAAATATTAAAGCAAAAAAAATGGAGTTGTAAGGTCTTTAAGCTTAGTTTCCAGTTAATATCAGTTGTGTCTAATTAAACAATCTTCTACTGTAGCTAATTCCTTTGCAACCACCCCATCCTGCATCTGTCGATGGCTCACCTGGCTGTGTCTCTGAGCTGGGAATATAAGACGAGGAAGGAACCATGCTGGGGGTGGCAGGAAGGTAACTGGTTGACGGCAGGGCGCTCTCGTTGTTTAGCGCCCCAAGTTTCTGTTGTAAGGAAAGGAGAAAAAGATCTGAGTTTTTGTTCTGACCCACATTCACAGCATCCATCATACGGCTGATAAGATTTTCAAAACTACCTGTGTGGACACCAGGCCAGCTGCGTAGTCTGGTGTTGCGTTCTCCACCACCGCCTCTTCTTTGGCCGCCTTTTCTCCAGCTTCTGTGTCTAAATAAGACCAATAACAAACATTGTAACTACAAACATACAACACAGAGGGGTGTAGGCTGGGCTTGAAGTCAGTCAGTTCAGAGGTGCACAGTCTATATCACCAAATAATCTTCTTGAACTTACCCAAAGTCTTTCTTCTCCTCTTAGCTTCTCTGCCAGCTCCTACCATATCCAACTCAGATATATCCAACAACTGCAAGAAAACACACAGTTACATAACCTGACAATATAAAACAGAGATGACACGCATACTAAGAATGTAAAATTCAGTTCATGATTCATAATTCCAGGTGTCACTTCAGTTATTTTACAACTTATTGCCAGACAGTTACCTTGACTCCCCTTTCCTTGCGCAGGGGTGTGCGGGCAGGGGCGATAGGGGTTCTGTTACTGGGAGGGCTGAACATGCTTGGGGTGGTAGGGCTGCGGAATGGTGCTTTGGGAATGCCCTTCAGAGGTGCTGAAAGTAGGCAGACAATCATTATTAGCAAACTTAGGTGTTGTTAAGAGAATATATGTACACTGCTGTTCAAATGTTTGGGGTCAGTAAGATTTTTTTGAAAGTCTCTTATGCTCACCAGGGTTGCATTTTATAATTATACTGTGAAATATGACTAAAATGTAACATTGCTGTTAAAACAGAAGTTTCCATTTTAATACATTTTAAAATGTAATTTATTCCTGTGATGACAAAGCAGAGTTTTCAACAGTCTCTGTGTCACTCTTTCAGTCACATGATCCTTCAGAAATTATTGCAAAATGCTGAAAGATTTTTTTTTTATAATTATTAGTGATGAAAACAGTTGTGCTACTTAATATTTTTGTGGAAGCTGATTGTTTTTTTCAAATGTCTTTAATAAATAATAAAAAAAATGAATACAACAGCATTTATTTAAAATATTTGTAACATTGTAAATGCTTTTACTAGGGATGCATGATACTGGATTTTTGTCGATATCCAATATTTTTCACCTCATTCTGGCCAATAGCCGATGCTGTTACTGATATATTTCATTTTGTTTGGAAATTTTTAATTTTGCTTAGTTTTTAACAATAACTTTTTTTGTTAGAGTTAAATAAAGTTCTTTTATTATGAAAGTACATTGAAGCATTAAAAATAACTATAAAACTACATATCACTCGCTGCATTTTTTTTGTCTGAAAAATGCAGAGATCATTTTAACATTTTATTTTAAGATTTAACGTGCAGATGATCTAAAGTTGTAAAAAGTAGTTCTAAAGTAGTTTGAAGCCCCATTTAAACTGCATTTTGGAAGTTCAAACTTGGGGAACCATAGATGTCCACTACATGGAAAAAAATGCTGAAATGTTTTCCTCAAAAAAATAATTTCTTTACGACTGAAGAAAGACATGTACATCTTGGATGACAAGGGGGTGAGTACATTTTCTGTATATTTTTGTTCTGGAAGTGGATTTTTCCTTTCATGAACAAAGCAGTATATATAAAATTGTTAATTTACAAGTGTCATGTTTGTGATTTTTTTAGTTTATCTAAGCTATAGCTTCTGACCTTTGAATCAAAACATACTCATGATTTTATGACATCAATTACAGCTTTACTATGAGACACACAGTCTGAATGATATTTGTATTTTACTTTCATTTTATTAGAAGTACGGAATTAAAATTGGGGAGAGGCTGCCACCACTGCTGCACATGCTATTACTGTTTACTCTATCACACGCCGAACATGTCATTCTGTACGTGCATTCTCAGATTAAATGCAGTGATCCAAAACTATGTGAATCTAATCATAATTCAGGCAAAACTTTGCATCAAGAATAAGCCACACAGCTGACGTGATCTAACCACTAACACACACTGAGCACATTATTCCTCTTATCTGCAAGACATATCTGCATAATTTTTCATTTCGGGCTGATGCAGATTAATATGCAATTTAATATGTTTTTGCTAAGTAAAAGTTTCAGCTTCTTTCAAACAAATTACCCCAACAATTTAGAAAGGAAATGTAAAAAAATTACCCATATTAAAAAAAATAATAATAATACATTTTTATCCAACTACTTCCAAAGTATTTTGGTGGATGTACGAAGTCCATTCTTCTCAAGTTCATCACTTATCAACTATGGACATCTATGGGCTAACGTTGACACGGAAATTGACACTACATTTATAGCTATCGTCACTAACGCTGTATTTATTGTTGTATCATTTCAAAAATAAAACCTACGATGTGATATTGTTATCTAATGGAATGCCATTGATAAATTTCTCTGTGTATACATGTATATCTTACTTGTTGTGTCAATCTTCTTAACTAGACCTCTTCCTTTGGAGTGGAACGGCACTCCTGCTGTTTTCTTTAACTGCTGGGCAGTCTCTGTGGCTATAACAAATATAATGAATATGAAACAGTGACAAACATGACAATCATCACACAAACTGTATGATAAACTCTTGTTTTAAAATACTTGAATGCCTCCACACTGAAAATCACAAATCTGGTGCAAAGAGTTCATAAACACACTTACATTTCTGAAGCAGTTCAGCTCTGAGCGTAGCACTCTTGGGTTTCCTCTTGAGCTGGAAGTGCTTGATGGGTGGAGTGAGTGGCCCCACCAGCGTGGTCAAAGCACTCTTGTTTAGATACTGACACTCCAGAGGCAACATCGACGACGCTTCACATTCATTTACTGGACAGAGGAGCAAATAAACAACAAGTCTCAGCAGATGCTTTCTTAGCAAAGAGCATATTGCAAGTGAAAGGTTAGTGAGATTACTCAGAACCTCAAACCAAACAAAAAATCCCAGTCAAATAGATTTGGTCACTGTTACATTAATATATAAAGGTAGGCAATTATCAATCATGAAAAAATAAAAATATATATATATATATATATATATATATATATATATATATTCCATATTTAAATATTGCTCCAGTTTTAATAATGCTATTGGTTACAAAGGAATTGTGGTCAGCCCTTTGAAGTCAGTTAATAAATACAGTATGTTATGATTTTTTGTCCAGGGCAGTAATACAGTGCTTAGAAGTCTGTTAACTTAATTTTTAACCAGACACACTGTTTTTAAAACGTGATGCACTTTACACACAGTGCACCTATTAAAGACGCCTGTCTGATACACATACACAAAGACCAACAATGAGCTGATAAATGAACCAAAATGTACATCCCTAATGCACGTCTTTTACGTGACTTTTTTTTAACATGCCAAGAAGAGACAATTATTAAGCTAGAAATGATTTACAACAGCCTTTGACCCTCTTCTAACACCATCCGCAATCATTGATTTCAGACAGACCTTTTTCACGTAGCTCTCCAAGTATGTCCTGTACATTAGGGTTCTGCTCCTCCAGGTCAAGGTTTAGTGAGCCGGTCTCAGGAAATGATTTTAGGATGTCGGCCACCATTAACACCCACGGCTCAGAGTCCACGGTGGCCAACTGAATGATCTCTGACAGAGCCTCCTTCATCTGGAATATTAAGGAACAACAGAAAGAGAGAGAGTGAGTTAGACATTTATTTAACCTAGTCAGTAATCAGTCTGTAAATGAGCGGCACTGGAGTTTGCCTCATACGGTAAAGAGATCATTCCACCATTGTTTACATTATTGCTATTGTATATTTCCTTCCTTCTTAGTTCCCTGAGGCAAAAAGTACAGACAGAATCATGACAGAATTCCAGGCTAATTTAAGTGAAACAACAGACAAGGAAACTATATTTTTAAACAACTTAAATTCAATATTCTATACAATTTAGTATTTTGTAAGTTTGCAGATGTTTTTCCCTAAATTATATGGCACTAAAACAAAAACTTGCTTTATTACTTCATGCATTTGACCATAAAAGCCATTAAATGTTAGCCAATAAAACTCTCACTAATAAATAAATAAATATCAGATGGTATTTTCAGGTTTAGCTTTACAAACATTGCAAACATTATTTCCCACTTTTTTGTATTTCGTTGGAAAAAAAGACCTTTATACAGGCTAATTCTGTGAATGTTTTGCCCACATCGTATATGAATGTGCTTTTGTGTGAGTAAAGATTAATTTGTTTCTTCAGAAAGTGATCAAATCAATCAATATAATCCAAGACTATCCACATACATACACTAGTCAAAAGTTTTTTGAAAAAAGTGTTTTTAAAGAAGTCTCTTCTGCTCACAAATCCAAAATACAGCAAAAACAGTAAAATTTTAAAATATTTATTTTTACTATTAATCATTACTCCAGTTACATGATCCTTCAGAAATCATTGCAATATTCTGATTTTCTTTTCAAAAAACATTATTATTATGATGATGATGATGATGTTGAAAACATAAGTAGATTTTTTTCAGGTTTCTTTGATGATTAGAAAGTTTAGAAGAACAGCATTTATCTGAAACAGAATCCTTTGTAACATTATAAATGTCTTTACCATCATTTTTGATCAATTTAAAGCATCCTTGCTAAATAAAAGTATCAATTCCCTCAAGAAAAAAAAAGTTTCTTGAACAGCAAATCAGCATATTAGAATGATTTCTAAAGAATAATGTGATGCTAAAGACTGGAGTAATGATGCTGAAAATGTAGCTTTGATCACAGGAATAAATTACATTTTAAAATATATTCAAATAGAAACTTTTTTTTAATTATTAAAAATATTTAAAAATAGTACTGTTTTTGCTGTAATTTGGATCAAGTAAATGCAGGCTGGGTAAGCAAAAGACACTTCTTTAAAAAAAAAAATCATTAAAAATTTTAGTAGTCTGGTAGTGTATGTTACAGTATTTTTTTGATACATGTTTATTTTATATTTTCACATTTTAGATTTTGGACACCTAATGTTATTAATTACTTAGTGCCTTATTTTAATACTATTTTGTTGTTGTTTATTATTGCAATATTGTATATTGCTTTCCGTGCCGTTACACACAATACTTTGGCAACACTGTTTGTAAAACAACCTTTTCAATAAAGAACTTGAAAGTTAAACGGAAAATTGAGTGGAGACTTCAACTGCAAAACCATAGTTTCCGCCAAAAACGTTACTACTGTAATTTTTTAAATGACAACAGTAGTTAACACAAAGTTACCACAGATTTAGAGTACTAATAATGATTGGACCAACTGTGGCATTTTGGCGGAAACTATAGTTACCATGGTACATTTTCTAAGGGGGGCGTCCAAACATAGAAATAAACTCCAATAATAACACGGCAGTAACACTCGCAAAGTTGACAGCGTGTTTACATAAAGGAGGCTAGCAAGTTAGCTCAAGCCCAGAGGCTGAAGACAGACAGCAGCCTGAGCAGAGCTCTGCTGGAGACTGACATGATCCAGACAGCAGCTGCAGGGGTCTCATGGTGGAAGCCATGTTATTACACATGCAACAAATACGTGTCAACAACATATCACACAAATACTACTAACAAACAACATGCCACCGCAATAAAGCATGCCACGCTCGGAAGTTAAGAGAGTTTGTGTGTGTGCAGCAGCAGAAGGACTGAGTCCTGCAGTCGCACCTCATCCACGGTCCTGCGCGGGAGGTGCAGCATCCCCAGCAAGAGTTTCAGCTTCACCGGAGGCGACAGACTGGAGAAACACAGCCGTATGTTGTCGATGACCGACACGGTGAGTAGAGAAGCAATGCTCGAAGGTGTCCATAGCTCGTCTGTCGATCCCAGTTTGTTGTGGAGCCACAGGCCGGTGTCGCTCTCCCTCATCGACGCCATCTTGGAAAAAGACGAATAATGAGATCGGGCATTTTAACAGGCTACCTAAGAAAACACACACACGCACAAATGAGCGCTAGGACCCGTGTGACCACAACGAAAGAGAAACTTTTAGGGCAAAATCATATAGTCAGTTTGTTATCTGAGTTTTAAGTGATTTGCGTAATTTGCCCCCCTGTTTATCTATATTTGTTTCTCTTGTGTTTTTTTCTGTATTTGGTTTTGGCGCTGTGTTATGTTTGGCAATGTACGAACACTTGGCTATGAGCCCTTGGCATATGTTTTGTTTACAACACGTAATCGATTCATAACAATACAAATATGTTTTTATTTATCAGTGCTAATTTGTTATGTGAATTTAATAAAAAAAAATTCTCCAAATTAGGAGATTTTGTTTTCACGACTACTTTTATTGATGTTTCCTTAATTTAACTGATGAGTGTTATTCAGATTTTTCTTATTAGCTTTTTTTTCTTATTAGTAACCTATCATGAATGTGAAATTTGGTGAAAATTATGCTGTTATGGCAAATAGCATACATCTAAAATATCTAAAAATATCTTTTATATTTGCTTTTTATTACTGCTTTAAAATGTGCATATATATTCCTTTTTTTCTTTTTAGTTCCATCACACAAAGACACAAGGCAAACATAGGGCAACGTTGCACATTTTAAAAACATGCAAAACAGAACAACAACAATAAAAAAAATCAAAAACGTAAATAAATAGATGACGGGATAAAAAAAAAGTTCCATACATTAGGGCAGTTACATACATTTTAAAAGCTTTAGAATTTGTATTGTTTTAATAAGCTTCTTATTTTCATTTTAAGTTTCATATTAGTTTCAAAATATATTTTAAGACCAGTGTTACAAATTGTAATGAATTACCTTTGACTTATGACTTTATCATGAGGTTCTAAATTAAGGCTTGTTTAATTTTTTGTTGTGCCTATTTTAAAGTCAACCCAAAATGAAACAAAAAAATGTTCAAAAACTTATATTAGTACGTTCAAAACGAGAACGGTCGGAACCCACGTGACCTGCGGTAGCCAATCAGAAAGAAAAACGTCGCCTGGGCGTAAAAAGAATACAGGACTCCACCCTACGGTGCTCCGCAAAGGACAACAGAGCTCAAAAACGCAATTGACGCTCCGCAACGAAACTGCGTCCTGAATAGGAGGGCGGTGGTTTGACTAACGGTACTACTACTATCTTTATCAGAGACTACAGGTAATGCAAATGAACTCTGTTCCGCTTTAACTAGCTTTAATAATAGGTAGTGCATAAGCGGGATATGTATTTTCGGTGGACATATTTTGGAAATTACCAGATTTCAGCTGTACAAAGACAAAGCTAAAATAAAGCACACATATGCTCGACAGTGTCTTATTTGCGCTTGTTTGTCTTTCATAAGGTATTTTTTATGAAAAGCGTATGTTGAATAATTAAATATTAGAGCACTGCGCCTCCAAAGCGCTTTATCTGTGTTGTGATTTCGTAGGTATTGTGTGTACGGTGATGCTGCGTGACAGTATGAGGCCAAGCGGAGCTCTAGCGACAGTGATGCTGCTGGTACTCATCCAGCTCCTGTGTTTCAAACCACTTCATGCCGAAGAATCAGGGACGGTTATTCCCGCTGAGAGTAAGACTATGCTTTTATAGACGTGTGGTCAACAAGCATGTATCATTGCATGTGTCATCACAACATGTAGCCCTTGGATAGGCATTGGTGGTGTTTCCTGAGCATTTGCAGTGTTATTCCAACAATATTTATATACTATTATAGTTTTTATTAATAGCTCTTACATGTTTTGTTTAATAGGCCGACCATGTGTTGACTGTCATGCCTTTGAGTTCATGCAGAGAGCCTTGCAAGACCTGAAGAAAACAGCTTTCAACTTAGACTCACGGGTAAGATCATAAAACGGGAGATAACTGAGACACAATGCACTGTTTTTAGGCCAAGGACCCCTTATTGTGAATGTTTTAATGTGGGGCAGACAATAAAACATTTAGCTGACATTTACTGTCTTAACTCCCGCTTGTACATTTCATTTGAGAGTCAAAAAATAAATTTCAGACCCCTTTAGAATTGCTATGGTCCCTCTAGGAGGTCACAAACACCCTATCAAATACCCCCAGCTTTCCTGTTTATTCCTAAAAGGCAATTACACAATCAAGCTGTGAAAAAGGTTCATGTCTAGTCAATCTGGCTGGCATCTTTAATACATTTTGGAGACCTGAGGGCTTCACTTTAATTTTGTTTTATCTCATGTGTTTTCAGACGGAGAGTTTGGTGCTGAGGGCCGAGAGGAGGGCACTGTGTGACTGCATGCCTGCCAGCAGCCTGCGCTAAAAAACCAGCCGTAAACACTGCACTCAGACATAGAAATCTTTATATACCTAAAGGATACTACCTGCTCTCTCTGTCATACACACTCTTTTACTCTCAAACATGTTTCCTGTCACGTTTTACATGAAACATTTATCCGTCATTGTAGTATGTGCATAGAGGATCATAAATACACATTCCTGACTGAAGAAGTCACAACGCAGCATTCCACAGGTTAAATGTCAATGTTGAGAGGCACATACATATTAGGACAGGAGGTAATGCATTGAACTTTCCATAAGTGTGTGTAAAGACAAGGGGTAAGTGTTTCCTCTCCAGGCACAATGCACTGCAAAATATACTCCGAACACTGAACATTATTTATCATAATTATTTGCACAGCACACTATGTTTTTTCAAATGTTTAACTGCTTTTTATATTTGTGTTCTAGAAATATATGATTAACTGTCACAATAGTCTAGCAGGTTTTAACTTAGATTTATTAAATATCAGAATTTAAGTGTAGTTCAGGCAGTGTTATAGAGAGTTTGCTGTAAGATTATTAGATGATAGATATATGACTAGAAAAGAACCTGCATGTATAGTGATAGTCTAGAATTTTATATGAGAATTTATGAAGGAGGTACAAAAAAATGGATGGTTTCCTATAGAGATTACTTTGGTACTAAGATGTAAGTTCACAGCTGTAACAACGTCTTTTTGTGTGTAGCGAAAGTGCATTAAAACGTGATGTATTTCATGTTGTAAATTATTTATTTCATAGGTTATACTAGACCCTTTGTCTTTTTATGTCAACTGCCGTAAAAGTGTAATTGAAACTGAAATCAGCAGCTGCAGTAAACTGTCTGAAGTTGTGTGTGTGTGTGTGTGAATCCCCCTACCAGCTGTTAAGAAACTTCATCATCCAGCAGTTTTTGCAGCTCTCTTGTCCCGCACACTTTCTTGCTTGTGACGCATCAAATGACCAGATGGGGGCGCAAGGATATAAAGGTTCGTCAATACTGTCGCATCAATGCAGCACTTCTTGTCGGGGTGTGAAAACACAGCTCTGCAGAGCAAGCAACTTTAAGGAAAAAAATACGCACAATAACAGTAAACATGGGAATTCAGAGAACGGCATGGCCCCTGCGGTTATAGTGTAAAACTGCAATGTAATGCCATTCAAACTATTGACAGGGGTGTAAAATAGAGAGAAAGAGAGAAAGTACTTTACCTTATGATAGCACACTCTTCATTAAAGGAGGGTAAAAGGAAACATTAGGTAAAACGTATGCACTTTTTTTCACACATAGTAACCGGTGAAGTGCAGAAGTTGCTTTTTCACAAGAAAAACACACAAAAACAAACATCAGCTGCATCAGCACTAGTAATAGTCACCTGCAATAAATCATTGCATATTTCAGTCAAAGTGGAAAACAAGTATATCCTAAAATATATAATACTTTAGGGGGAAAATAGTTTTTTTTTAATTTATTAACAATAAATTAACTCTGATTCTGTTTTAAATTCTAAATTAAAATAATCAGTTTACATTTATGGATTTTAGGCCTGTCACTAACGATTATTTTGGTAATTGAGTAATCGGCCGGTTATTCTGATAATTTTACTGTTTCTACACTTTCCTGTGCTGATTCTTTTTTTAATATTAGCTAAACAATATTTAATTTAAATCTCCAAATAATATTTAATATTGGCCCATTTCTTTATGACAGAAATTCTACAGCCACTGCAATTTCTTGATATGTGGACATCAAACTCAAAGTGAGGGTTTGAGCTTTTAGTGTAAAATCATGATGAACGGTTAGCATATTGAGAAAGATGCTTTTGTGATGCTTTCTCAGTATGCTTTATAATTTTTAAAAGGGTTTAATATATGTGACCCTGGACCACAAAACCAGTCATAAGGGTCAGTTTGTCCAAATTGAGATTTATAAATCACCTGAAAGCTGAATAAAGAAGCTTTCCATTTATGTATGGTTTGCTATAATAGACCGATATTTGGCCGAGATACACCTATTGGAAAATCTGGAATTTGAGGGTGCAAAAAAATCTAAATATTGAGAAAATCACCTTTAAAGTTCTTAGCAATGCATATTACTAATTAAAATTAAGTCTTGATATATTTACAGTAGGAATTTTACCAAATATCTTCATGGAACATGATCTTTACTTAATTTCCTAATGATTTTTGGCATAAAACAAAAAATGATAATTTTGACCCATACAATGTATTTTTGGCTATTGCTACAAATATACCCCAGCGACTTAAGAGGGTCCAGGGTCACATATCACGCAGCCTTGGAAAAACATTCTAAAAATGTGCTTTATGGATTCTCGCCAGTGGAACGTACCACCGGTATTTTGCCTGTTACTCGACACGCATATTGCAGTCCATGATTTTTTAAAATCGAGTACTCGAATTGAATTGATGAATCGTGACAGTCCTAATGGATTTAGCAGATGCTTTTATCCAAATTAACAAAGGAACAAAACCATGTTAATCAAAGATTCCATGTTTAGGAAGCAAGCAAGAGAAGGTGGTCAAATACAGAGAAGATTGATTATCTATTGATCAAATAATCCTATGTTTTAGCTTTTATTCTGATAAATGAGCTCAGAGTAAAACAGGCAGAAACTGGTCTTGGGTCAGTTATAATCAAACTTTAGCTTCACCTACAATGCTCGGCAAATAAGCAATAATACTCAACAATCAACTACTGCTAATTAAGATGACTTTGGAGTCCTAAACAAACAGCTTGAGTTAAAAATACGCATATACAATGAAAAGAAACTGATCTCAAATCAGCCACAGAGGCCCTCGAGGGCGTTTCAACTATGTAGTGAGAGGCTCATGAATACTTAAAGCTGATAATCCATTAATTATGCATACATATTTTTGCAGAAGCCTCAAATGAATTACTCATTAGGAGGCCGAACTATGAATAGGTCAGGACATGTCCATTACTGATAATGAAATATTCACTTTCCCCCATTCTAGGTAAGAAAGAGAGAGAAAGAGAGAATGACACAACACTATTCTGGTGTAAAGAGTTTCTGAGCAGGGGGTCTGCAGAGGAAATGACGGACTGTGCATTAAGTGTGAGGGAAAAAAAGACTGCCCCATTACACACTTTGTGAACGCGTATGTGTGTGTGGTGCTTAATTGACGATCTGCTACGAGGTGACGCCCTGTTGCATTATGCATCTGCTGACACCTCCACAACCCCTGCTGATTTTGAAAAAATACAAGCGGAGATGCTGTCTGTTTTTTTTTTTCCCAAGGAGAACAAACCTCAAGCCTCCCTCCCAGACCTGTCTGTCTGTCTCCTCCAGGATGGAGAATCCGGTTTGTTCCTGTTTCCATCTCTCCTCCTCCTACCCTCCCTCTCCCTCTCACTCTTTAGCGCTCTCTCTCTCTCTCTCTCTCTGACCCTGTGTCCCGATGCTGACAGTAGTGTCTGGGTGGTTGATGCCCCTGGCACTAGGCATGAGTCCCAGAGGAAAATGGACACAGTGTGCGGACGGTGGGCATCCTGGGACACACCCACATACAGATGGATTATTTTTAGAATCAGAAACCCTGGAACAAGACCACAGACACACAGTGAGATAGATTAAAATGGAATTCATACACCAGTTTAGATCATCATAACAAAGGGATAGTTGTTCCATAACCTGTATGACTTTGTGTCAACAGAAATTGGAAATCTGTCGACAGAACTATATTTATTTGATAATATATTTCAATATATTCATTATTTTTTCATGACTCATTAAGAAAGCAGAATGAAATGTCAAATTTCAGTATATTTAAACTTGTTTATTATATATATATATATATATATATTATCATTACATATTTTATGATTATTATAATTTTACATTATTTTTCTCTGAACTTTTCTTCTTGTGGAACTCCTTTGTGTCCCCTCTAAAACCCTCTGTTTTAAAGCCTTAAAACAAGCCATTCCACTATTCATGACAACTTTTTCATGACCCCACAATTGCATGTAAAATCTACTTCTAAGATGCTTTTAATAAAAGTATATGCTAAAAGATTACATGTAACACACCCAAACTGTCAGTGACTGAACTTGGCACTTTCTCTTGACCCCTAAATCTTGCTGGATTGGATTAATAAACAGTTAAGATTATTAGCATTGCTAGATGTACAAACATTTTTTCATGTCTTTGCTTTTCTATTTTCCTAACCTCATAAAGTCCCTTAAAGCAAGCAACACAACAAGGTCACATTGGTTGAGTTCAGAAAGACCTCACCTGACCCATGTGGGTGAACACCATTCACAGTGTGTCTGTTTGATAGATCAGAGGATATGGCATCGCATTCAACCCATTAACACATGCTGGTTTCCTGCCAGTTCTCTCCACTTCCTCTTGCTCTGTTTTTATGAGTTACTAGTAAACCTCTGTTAGGATTATTAGTCCTGTCTATATTAGTCCCTTATTATTTTACACTAACCACTTATTAGCATATGCTAATGTATATAATTATGAAGTGATGTAATTAATTGTCATATATGCTGTATATATGTTTATATAATGTTAAATTAGTTTTCTTATTAAGAAATAATTAATCACAAAAATAAATTAGAACTTTTATGGACCAAGAAGAGAAAGTCAGCGAATAATCAGGCAAAACAAATCCAAACATTTTAGACACACATAAATGTACAATATAAAAAGGCACATTTTGCACATTAAACAGACCTGATAAGTTTTTTTTTTCCATAGTTAAATTGGTTAACTAAGGTACTAAGAAGAATATTCAGTGGATTAAGTGTTTACAGGGCATGATCAAAACGCTGTGTTATTGTTTAGATTTTTGTTTTGTTTAGCTTTTGTTTAAAAATGAATGAATGAAGCAAATTCACTGGTAATGGCAGAACAGTTTTGTCAGTGCCTTTTAACTACTTAACAGACTCATTTCTAAAAAGTCTTTTCTCACTATATTAGTCAGCGTTTTGTGAGGAGTGACATTCAAAACAGGAAACATGCATATTGTCTTTTTAGGTTAACCTACATATCACATCAAACACACCTTGACAATGACAAACTGCATGTTATGTAATGCAGAAAGATAAAGTACCATTTAAGAATTTGGGACTTTTAATTAATTCTGAAAGGCCACATTAACTGATCAAAAGTGACAGTAAAGACATTTATAATGATACAAAAGATTTCTATTTTAAATAAATGCAGCTCCTTTCTTTTTTGCTGAAAATTCAGCTTTGCCATCAGAGATATAAGTTGCATTTTGAAAAATATTAAAAAAGAATTTTTGGTAACACTTCAGTATAGAGATTAATTCACACTGTTAACTAGTTGCTTATAAGCATGCATATTACCAGCATTTTGGTAGTTTATTAGTACTTACAAAGCACATATTCTGTATGACCATATTCTACATCCCTAATCCTACCTAATACCTAAAATTAACAACTACTACCAAGCGGCAAATTAGGAGTTTATTGAGTCAAAAGTCATAATTAATGGTTTGTTAACAGCCAGAAATGGACCTTAAAAAAGTGTGACCGAATTTTTTATTGTAATAGTAAGTCACATTATTAGTTTTTACTCTATTTTTGACTAAATAAATGCATCATTAATGAGCAACAAGACACTAAAAATTTCTGATTTCAGAAAGTGATTTACATTTCTGACTTTCAGCAGCGTTAAGCATATGTAAATATTGACCCAGTACTACGGAAAAGCAAGATGAAGAACGTGAAGACCAGATAATCCATATAATCTTGTGCCTTTTGTAGTGTCTACCAAGATCAAGGTTATGAAGACTATCGAAGCTGTTTTGTGCTGTTTCTCATTTGCTAATATCCCACAGTATACAATATGAAACACAATCCTAATTTCTTACTTGAAAGACAGAATGGCTCACTAAGCCCTCGAGCTACCATTAACCCTTGACTCATTTTTACAGAAACAAGTCAAGTTGAGCAATGCTAATTCTACACCCAATAGAAAATTGAGGAGGGTTACCCACAGCCCCCCTGACCCGCCAGCAAAAACCTTGCCAATCCTGAATCCCAAACTAATGCACGTGCGCAAACGCACACACACACGTCCATTCATGGGGGGCCCTCGCCATCAGTCATTATAACAATCACTGGGAACAAAGCAGCAATAGATTATTCACTCATGCATGAGGATAAATCTCTAAAATGTGTTATTTAAACAAACTGCAACTTTACAACAAATGTGCAATAAATAAAATGGTTAATAAACAGTCAAACACATTTAAACATAATTTTTTTTGAATGCAGGTGCAATAATTGTTACAATACATAGTCTGAGCTTAAAAAGAACTGACCTCAGTCCTCTAATGAGTCTCAGATGAGCTTATGAGCGCTTATTATCTAAGAATACGATTTAGCATGTCTCTTAGGATCTTATATTCCCAGTGTTTAAAGTCGCACCCTGAGCAGATACTCTGTTAGTCAGAGGAACAAATTTATTACTGTTACACACACACACACTCCACAACCATGCCACACACATGCTAGTGATTAGTGATCACTATTTCTAAGAATCTGAAAGGTTACTGCAAAATGGAGCCCACGAAAGGCAGATTTTGTGCCGTCTGACATTCAGGGTCACCCCATTCCTTCTGGACTGCTGAGGTCGAAGGTCAAGTTACACAATAATGGCAATGGAAGGAGAGACAAGTGTCTTCATATACTCTGATTCAATAGGCACCAACAATTAAACCACTTTTTAGAAGAAAGAAACTCAGGTTTGGAACAAGTGGAGTTTTGGAACAAGTTCATTTTTGATTCACTTTGCCTTTAAGGTAAGTGATCTGTATTGTAAAATAGTGATAAGTTTCCTTCAAGTTCTGAAGAAGCTGACAGATACAAACTTACTTTAACATTATGATATTACATTGTAAAAAATATCTGTAAAATCATGTCTGTATTTTGTACCAACGAAAACGTCAGTAACATTAAAAGACAAAAATGATGGGACTGGGGAAGAGCGGTTCACTAGTTACTCTCTGCATAACGCGCGCATGCCCGTTGGCACCACCGGACTGGCCGCCTGCACGCAGATGCTGATGCTGAGAAAAGACCGCATCTTCACTAGAGCTATAAAACCCACGCTTTCCGTTTTTTTAATTGTCGAGGGACGGCGATTTCGCAATATAGCGCATGTAAGACATACCTGCTCAAACATTTAGGAAAAAGACGACCCTTTTCGTCTGGGAGGGGGAGGGGCTGGGAGTGTAAGGGCGGGAGGCGATCCAGTCTAAACTAGTTCTGTACAATACGGCTGGAATGCGACCTTATTCAAATCAAGGCGATTTCTTTTGGGCATCAGTTACTTCGGAGAATACCCAAGGCATTTAAAACTAGACACTGACGTAATCTGAGCATGTAGCATGTACGCAAGAGTAATTGTGTTAATTACTGTAATGGAAATAAAAAATAAACGGATAAAAAAATGAATGCAACACCTCATGTAGTAAATGAGGGAATCCAGAGAAAGTGTCATTCATATGTCATTCTCGTAGATACTAGTGCTCTGTTCTTTAAGGAGCACTGGATCTCGATTCCAGTATCTGATTTAATGTTCCATAAATCAAAAAAGAATATTTTCGATATTAGTAAACTTTTGATAAGAATAATTAAAATGCCTCATTATATTAGCGGCCATCCAAACAACTAATAAATGTCTGTTTTGTCCGAACGCACCTTTGGGAAATGGAATAAGGAAGAAACACTGAACATTTGACAGCTGCTATTGGTGGTCGCTCATACTTTATTGTGCTTTGTGGTTTTAGCACACAATACACAACCGTACCCTGTAAATAAGCGACTTATACGTCGCGTACGTGGCCACGCTGATCTGGGGTCTCAAGAGGAAAGGGGTGTGCTGGATGAACTTAAACCTAAGCGTAACATTGCGGTGCAGTAAAAGTGTCACTCACACCCTCGTAAAACAAGCGGTCCTGCGCACGCTGGTGGATGATCCCCGTCAATATTTGCACACGCACTGTAAAATGTGCAGGCCGGGTGTCGTTGATGCACGCAGACTGATGTTGCGCAGCATCGTCGTGACGTTGCTGATACTGCAATCGCACGCGGGGTTTATGGCGACGGCTCTGGCATCATACGAAGCCATGGGCTCGCCCTCCCCCCAAAACACAAACATGTGCGGAATTTCGCCGGTGTACTGACGGGGGCAAAAAATACTTTGTTTCAAAAAGACACGTTACGGTGTGTGTCTTTTGTACTTTCGCCTCCCACCGCCGTCATGTGGCACTGCGCCGCGTCCAATCAGCGAGATGAAGTGAACACCCACACCCCAGAATCTGAATGCGGCTTTGGCGCATTATAAATACCACTTGTGATGCACCGGCAAGTCTTGGTCGTGAGGAAGCTCAGGGTTGCAGTAGTGCATCAGTCTTTTTTCTTTCCATAACAAAGAAGACCATCATCCATCTTTTGTTTTTTCTCCCCGATTTCAGTTCATTTCAGGCCAGTTGCATGCATTGTTCGTCTCCCAAAATGGTTTGCGAGACTAAAATCGTTGCAGACGAACACGAGGCCATAGCTGGGACCAAAAAAGATTCAATTATAGTTTCCTCCTCGCAGATGTGGACGTCTTCTTCTCCCTCTCCCAGCGCGCTCGAGAGTAAGGTTGAAAAACGGGACCAGGTTTTTATTCGCGAGTTTGAACGCTCGGACCATGAGGAGGTGCGCCGGATCTTCACCGAGGGAATCATGGAGCGGATACCCAATTCGGCATTTCGGGGTCTAAAACAGCAAACTAGAACCCAGTTTATCTATGCTTTCCTCACAGGTATGTTGTCAAACTATGGGTGTACGATGAGCGTAACGGTTTGTGAAAATAAGCTCCGAGATGTTGAGTTCCACATATAAGTTAATTATGTTAAAACAAAAGGATCAAACTAAAGTGATGAGCACAAATCAATTCAGACATTTTACGCCCCAAACTATTTTTTTTTCAGAGCAAGTAATCTTGAAATCCTTTTTCGTAAAAATCCCAGTGAGTATCAGTAAAGCAGCCACAAAGGCGGCAGCAGCAGCAGCAGCAGTTCAGAGCATGCGGCACCGCCGAATGAATGAATGAATGAATCCCGCGCGGGCGCACTGCGTTCCCCACATACGTCTCATGTTAGTGCACGAAGTTCTGTTTGTTGCCTGTTGAGATAAATTACGTTTTATTTGCAGAGATTTGTTAACTACCTATATTTAACGATTTATTTCCCTTTCATGTTTACTAATGATTTCCAGCGGTTTTCAACTACAGGCACCGTGGCGATCTGGCTAGACAGCCACTTTTTTTTTTTTTTTTTTTTTTTTTTAAATGCACTTATGCCACACAGCTGAAATGAATGAGGTGTCCATGAACTTGCATACTACATACGCTTAGAGAGTGCAGTACATCACTGTACACATAGTACGGCAAATGCTTCTCGGATAAATTAATCATACATTTTTGGGTAAGCACATTTTATAGTATGTCAGAGTTTAAAGCACGTCTGTGTTGACAGTAAACAGTGCGCATCGTGTTGCAGTGGAGTGTGTGGATAATGCATGACGTGAAACATGCACATTGGCGCAGCAAGTCAGTTGTATTCAAGAGCACCATCTTGCGTCAGCATCCTCGACATACACAGTCAGATTTCCTTGGGTTTAATTACATCTATTGAGACCCTGTTATAGCGCCCTCCGTTGCCTATTATGTTTCCAAGTCTTATACATGTATAAAGTTGCTTTTTTTTCAGGATACAGTTTAATTACTTTGCATTACATCTCACTGCTCAGGGTGTGTCTGCACACTCCTAGTACATTTGATGTCTGTTTGTCTCTCCTCTGCCAAAAATCAAACATTTGATTCTCTTTTCTGACAGGTGTCGTTTATTTTTCTTCCATTTCTCCATAGTAATGTGCTATGTTATGACCAAATCCTTCACACTGACCTTCTGCACACCATTCATTCTAATGGGTGCACGTTATTACTACAGCAGAAAAGTCATTCTCAACTACCTGGACTGTGCGCTGCACACTGATATGGCTGACATTGAGGCATATTACATGAAACCCACAGGTAAGGCATCATTTCAAGCACACACACATTCACACGAAGTTGTTGAAAATTACAAACATGTTTTGCTACAATTGCGAGGACATTTTTAAAAATATGCCAAAACCTGGACACATATAAACTACTGTTCAAAAGTTTGGGTCTGTAAGATTTAAACAAAAAAAAAAAAACAAGGCTGTATTTATCTGATCAAAAATACCCACATGAAAAAATACTATAGTATTTTATAGTAAATACTATAGTGTTTTTGAACCATAATGTAATAAAGTGTATTATACTGTATATATTATAGTATTTACAACACTTTTTTGAACGCTACAGCATACTGTAGTATTAACTATAGTGAACTGATAAACTGTAATAAATACTGTAGTATACAGTAAACTATAGTGTATTGTAGTATAATATACTCAATAGTTGTAGGAAACTTAGCGCAGCATTGGGTAACTATAGAATTACCACAACAAATTAATACTATAGTATGGTTAAATACTGTAGTATTTAATGTAAATTACTATAGTGTTTTTTCATGTGGGTACAGTTAAAAAAAGGTTTCCATCAGAAATCATTCTAATATGCTGATCTGGTGTTCAAGTTTTCTGGATTATAAGATAAATAGAAAGTTTAAAAGAACATCATTGTTGCAATGTAAAAGTCTTGATACTTTTGAACAATCTAATGTGTCCTTGCTGAATAAAAAGATATATTTCTTTAAAAAAAATGTTACTGACAAACTTTTGAATGGTACTGTATGCACTTAATGTTTGCATGGAGATTCTGTGGTGTGTAAACAAACTACATTGTGTTCATGAAGTCACTGATGAAAAGTCACTGTATATTAATATATAATGTATGATGTATACAAGTCTATGCCGAATAGCACCTGGGCACTTAATAGTGAATATATGTATGCTAATCACACACAGGCACAAACACTTATAAAAATAAAGCATATATTAATATTTGACTTCATATTTAATTACTAAAATATTGACTATTTACTCTAGAAGAGAAAAATAGTTGAATGAATAGACTTCCCACAATTATCTCACCAGAACAAATGCTCTCAGAATCGGTACCTGTGATACTGAGGTTAAATACTGTGCTTTAGAAGTCCAAGAGGGGATGAATAGCTGATGTGAAGCTTTAATGCGGAAGACTCATGAAATATGCAGAAAGTCTCTCTCAGTTCTGCTCTTGAGGATAAATGTTTGCAGTCATGTGGCTCTATTGATTGAAGACAGGAAGAATGCTGATACAGATTGTATTGCGGCAAACTCAGAATCCCAAAATACTTTTTAAAAATTTGAAGCACAAAGAGAACAAACATACCCTGGTGACTTGCGGGACAGGAAGTGTTTTTAAAGCTAGTTGTGTATGATCGGTGTTCTGGAATTGTTTGGTGGCTGGCAGCAGCATGTGCAGATTGAGTGCTGGGTGGCTGAAATCTTTTATCACTCTATGGGCTTTCCTCAGACAGCGTTAGAGTAAGAACAGACATTTACTGCCTATGATAAACTCTGCTGCAGCACTTCACGGTCAAATTCAGAACAGCTGCCATACCAAACAGCCAGATGCTGCTGTTGGGCAGAATGCTCTCTGCAATTCAGTGCTAGAACTTTAAAAGGGTCTCTTTTACACCCCTAGTGCACACGTATATTAGATCCAGACTTGTGTATGGCGTCTGTTTCCGCACACTACTGACTCAGAATGAGTCAAGCTTATCAGCTTAATATACCAACATATAAGTTTACAAGAAAATGCTCCCACCTGTCAGAGATAAACATTACAGGGGTCTGCAAAGCAAGTTCATTATAGCCAATTCACACTGCACTGAGAGATGCATACCAATGGTGACAGTCAGCAGATTACAGTATGTAGCTCAAACAGACATTCTACGAACTGACAGAAACCAAGTCAACATTGTTCAGTCGGCAAAAAACAAGTGTCAACCAACGGCAACAGATGCCAACGGGGGTAACACATTGATCCGACAAAACCTAAATAACATGTTTGTTGCCTTTTTTGTCTAAATTGGCCTTAGGAGTCTTATCATGCATGTCCTGGACAATGACAAAAGACTGACATACACTGTAAAAAATAAAAAAACACAATTTGTTGAGTCAGCTTAAAATAATTTGTTACCCTGCTGCCTTAAAATTTTAAGTTCAGTCAACTAAAATAAGTTTAGTCAACTTGAAATGTTAAGTTGTACTAAGTAACAACTTAGATATTTGTGTTTGCTAAACTTAACAGATGTGTAAGTAACCCAGCTGCCTTAAAATTTTAAGTTGATTCAACTCAAATTGTCACTTAGTATAATTTAACATTTAAAGTTTAATAAACATTTTTTTGAGTTGACTAAACTTAAGGCAGCCAGGTTACAAATTATTTTAAGTTGACTCAACAAATTGTTTTTTACAGTGTACATGATACACTCCCATAAAGTTCAAAAGGGTCTGTAAGATTTTTTTTTTTTTTAAATAATAAATACTTTGATTAATCAAGGATGCATTCAATTGACAAATGTAACAGTAAAGACTTTTGAGCTTTTCTTATGAATTTTCGGTAACACTTTAGAATAGTGTACACTTATTCACTATGACTTTTCCCTCAATAAATTCCTAATTTGCTGCTTATTAAGAGTTAGTAAGGTAGTTGTTAAGTTTAGGTACGTTAGGGATGTAGAATAAGGTAATACAGAGTAAGGCATTAATATGTGCTTAATTAGTACTAATAAATGGCTAATATTTTAGTAATATGCATGCTAATAAGCAACTAGTTAAGAGACAGCAAAATAGAAGTCCAACCAAATCAGCATATTAGAATGATTTCTGAAGAATCACGTGACAATGAAGACCTCAGTAATGGCTGCTGAAAATTTAGCTGTCATCACTGGAGTAAATTATATTTTTAAATGTATTAAAATAGAAAAACATTTTTTAAAGTTATTTTAAATTGTAAAAATATTTCACAATATTGCTGATCAAAGGAACAATTTATTTGAAATATAAAAATATACAAATGTCTTTACTGTTCCTTTTTTATTACTTTAATGCATCTTTTGCTAAATTAAAGTATTAATTTCTTTATATATATAAAATAGCTGTCAGTCCTTGGTGCAGACAGTTTCTGTGCATACAGGCTTCTTATTTACTCCAGAATCAAATGAAAGGGAATTGAAGATTTTATTTTATTTTTTTTTTAAATAATTAATACTTTCATTAATCAAGGATGCATTAAATTGACAAATGTGACAGTAAAGACTTATAAACTTTTCTTATGAATGTTCTTTATTAAACAATCCTTAAAAAACAATATATTATGGTTCCTATAAAAATACTAATCAAAACAGCCATTTTCAACTTCGGTTATAAGTATTTCTTGAGAACCAAATCAGCATATCAGAATGATTTCTGAAGAATCACGTGACAACGAAGACCTCAGTAATGGCTGCTGAAAATTCAGCTGGCATCACTGGAGTAAATTACATTTTTAAGTATATTAAAATACAAAAACAGTTATTTTAAATTGTAAAAAATATTTCACAATATTGCTGTTCAAAGAAACAATTTATTTGAAATGCTTTTTTTCTAAAACATGTCTTTACAGTTACTTTTTATCAACGTAATGCATCTTTGCTGAATTAAAGTATTAATTTCTTTAAATATATAAAATAGTTGTCAGTCCTTAGTGTAGACAGTTTCTGTGCGTACAGGCTTCTTATTTACTCCTGAATCAAATGAAAGACAGAATTGAAGACTAGGGTCAGGAAATGGGGGAAGGTGTGAATCAAAGCCCCGCTGTGAGTATGTATGGTAGTTTTGTTTAGTGGCAGCATACAGACAAAGGATTCTCCCAAGGGATTTTCTCTCTTGCTATGCTAATGTGGAAGCCTGCATCTGAGGAGGGAATGGTTAAAAAATATATGGGTTATCTGCCAGGGTAAGCTAGATGTTTCTTTAATGCACTATACATCTATTTGGAGTGGCTTTTAACATTGCAGGGACAGGGTTTCTGTCAGATACTTTGAGGATAACAAACCCCCCATAATATAAAGAAGGAAGATTGGTTGTGCTACCCACAAGACATTAATGCCAACATTTGTATTTGTGAGACATTAAATTTTCTTAATGTGATGTGAAGCTGCATATTCAGCAGGAAATATTGTGAGATTGGGCTTTAATTTTATCCACCGGGATTTGATTGGATCATAAAAAGTTGTTTGATATTATTGGCTAATGTTTTTTTTTCTCCATTTTAGTGGCCTCGCACATATACAAGAGAAGCATTTATCAGACAGCTGGGAGGGGGGTTGTGCAGATGTATGTGTGTGTGGTAAAACTAATGAGTGTACAGCAAGACGTTCAGTCACACAGTGATTAATAGTGCTCCTCAGCCCCGAAGCGAATGCAGTCATGACACACACACACACACACACACACACCTCTCTGTGTGATGTAGCAATATGTCACAACATGGCACTATGATCTTTACGTTGAAAGATTGCAACTCCTTCTGTACATTACACGTATGTTGTACATTTTCTACACTCAGAATAAAGAGTTTTCTGATTTTAGAAGATAGTGTTGATTAGATGCTAAAAATTGTTAAAATGCGAGATAGAAAAGAGTTAATGGATCTTACGTTATAAGCATGATTCTTAACAAAAAAACAATTCGTATGCATGACAGAAGGTAGCATCAGTTCATTTAAAACACATCCGTTTAGACATACCTTTTAATGCCTGTCAATATACTTTTTATATTTCTCAGAGAAATCAGAGCTCAGTCCCATCCTTGTGTATTTGTATTTGCAGCTCCTCGCCATATTTACCTCCTTTATCTCTGCAACTTCATAAGTAACTAGTTAGTTTAGCATATATATATATATATATAGAGAGAGAGAGAGAGAGAGAGAGAGAGAGAGAGAAAAACAATGTTCAAGATGAGAAATACCGAAATCTGTGCTCCACTCATGTCCCGATCTGACGTACAGATGACAGTTGACTTGCCTAACAAGAAAAATGTGCACTTAATCTGCTAGTTCCAAAAGCACTTCCAAAAATCCCCCCAAGCAGTGAAATTCTAAAAATGATTAAGGCAAGTCATCAGTGGTGACATAATCAGCTTTTGAGTGTGTAAAAACGGGTTTGAATTATGTCAATCATGGGACTTATCAATGCATTTCAATACCTTTGATGGTGCACATATTTTATGACTCATCCTACAATGAAACATTGTAAACAAATTATGACTTTCCATTCCAGGCTTTCCATTACACACTCATTAAAAGATTCAAAATAATAATGAGCTTATCGTAAATATGTCTCCCATGTATTATATTCTATTTATAGCACATTTGGGCATCTGTAATTCCAGGCAATTGGAATTGAATTTGACTGGCATGTTCCATAAATACAGACTGCTACACAGTGTGCTTAAATGTGGTTTCACATTTCAGAACACAATCTATTTGTAAGGTGCACTCACACTAATGCACATCGCTATATATTGTCCAGGTGAACATAACTTTATTTTCAGAGTTTTAAAAATGTATAAGGTGTATAATATAAAAACGGTGTCGAAAAATGTATAATGTATAAGGTTGATACTACTACTTTGCCAATCTTCGATTTTCTATATAATGTAAGATAAATGGATTTCAGGTAGTGATTTGATTGGCTTGATGTTCTAATGACGAGAGGTGTTGAAAAGCATCCCGTACTATGATGAATATTAGATGCAGATGGAAATAAGCATGACCCTGAAGGGTCAAGACACTATAAAGGAGTAGTTCACTTTCAAAACATAAATTTTGATCGTTTGACAAACTGTTGCCATCCAGGATGTTCATATCTTTCTTTTTCAGTCGTAAAGAAATTATGTTTTTGAGGAAAACATTTCAGGATTCCTCTCAATATGGTGGACTTCTATGGTGCCCCCAAGTTTGAACTTTCAAAATGCAGTTTAAATGCAGCTTCAAAGGGCTCTAAATTATCCCAGCCCATTATCCCAAGGAAGAAGGGTGAAACGTGAAACGATTGGTTATTTTCTTTTTAAAAAATTACAATTTATATACTGTGTGAACTCTGTTTTTTCCTATTCAAGACAGTTAGGGTATGTCGAAATAAAAACCAACTCATTTTCTCCTCCAACTTCAAAAACGTCCTAAATCACTGCAGAAGTACCGACCCAGTGTTTGCAAAGTGAACATGCAAAGAAGGTCAAACGCCCTTTACAAAAAAAGGTAAAACAGTGATGTAGGACGATTTTGAAGTTGGAGGAGAACTGTACTGAACCGGAAAAAACAAGACAAGGTTAAAAGTAAAAAGAAAATAAAAAGAATTAAAAGAAAATAACCAATCATTTCACTAGATAAGGCCCTTCTTCCTTGGCTGGGATTGTTTAGAGCCCTTTGAAGCTGCATTTAAACTGCATTTTGGAAGTTCAAACTCCGAGGCACCATAGAAGTCCACTATAATGTTTTCATCCAAAAACATAATTTCTTTACAATTGAAGAAAAAAGACATGAACATATTGGGTGACAAGGGGGTGAGTACATTATCTGTACATTTTTCTTCAGGAAGTGAACTGCTCCTTTAAATGAGAACTAGACCATACAAATATTTGGTAAACGTTTACTCTGAAGACAAAACTGAATAATCTCTTTGTTTTGATTCCGACAGGCTCTTGTTTCTGGGTGGCAGTTTTGCAAGGCCAGGTTGTGGGCATCGTGGCAGCGCAAGGCCGAGAAGACGACAACACCGTGGAACTCCGACGCATGTCAGTGGACTCTCGCTTCCGTGGAAAAGGCATCGCCAAGGCTCTGGGTCGACGTGTTCTAGAATTTGCCATGCTAAACAACTACTCGGCCGTGGTTCTGGGAACAACTGCAGTCAAGATGGCCGCCCACAAGCTGTACGAGTCTTTGGGTTTCCGGCGAGTGGGAGAGACTGAGGACTACACGCTGCCTGGGATGACCCGTTCGCCGCTGGAGAGGCTCTTCTTCCAGATTCGCTACAGCCGGTACCGATTGCAGCTTCACGAAGAGTGAGAGACAGAGAGTTAACACGAGTTCAGAAGACAGAATTATAAACGACGATGCCGGCAACGACCCTGAACCACCCACTGACCCGGTCCTCTTCTCCTACCTATTTATTTATGTTTTGGGCTTTTTTTAAAAAAGTCTGTTCCTACAACCTTTATTTTTATTCATTTTGATTTCTATTCTTATTTTCATGATCATTGTTTTGGAGGGGGTTTAACGGAACGTTTCATTTCTTTTTTTTTTTTTTTTTTTTTTAGACCACCCTGGATGTTTCTGCTCTTATTCTTTCTTTTTCATGGTCACCCTGCCCTGAAACATTAAGTGAATAGCCCCAATGATTTTATCTCAATTGGATATAAATGTACATTTATTTGACAGATTCTCCACTAAAAAACAAATCAAGGCAGACAAATTCTGCCTTTGACCTTTTCCCAAACCATTCTATAGGCCGATCCACAGAGTAGCACAGACCACTATAAACACAGTTTATGATCCAGTGGACATCAGAACTGGAGGGAAGGAGGTGGTAAAGTCTGATCCAGCTTTTCTGATGCCACCTTCCTTTTGAGGAAGTACGTTTGAAACTTGCAACAGCAGCAGTCTGGTGGAGCCAAACAGTCCATCTAATTGTAATTTTTAGTCCAAAGCACAGAATTTTTAACTGTGTCTAACCAAAAAACAAAAAGAGCTAGAAATGTGGAATATTATAAAGCCAGTGATTTATATCCCTAAGCGCCCCTAACAACTTTTGCAAAATAGTCTTTATTTTTTTGTTAAACAGGTTCCTAGTGCTGAGCCACAGTCAAAAAAAAGGTCAATTTTACTAGAAAAACATGAATGTTCATCATGTTAAAGAGAACGATAAAGAAAAAATGTTTCTTTACACTTCATTTGGCTGACATTAAAGTAACAGTCAGTGAAACTCGCGTTTACAGACATAACTGCTATAAAAAAAGTCACTGAAATCTGAAATCTACAAAAAAATTCAGTTAAAATTTGATTCTAAAACTGCACACATTTCAGTATCACACAATTGTCATCAAACCGATTTTAGCACATATCTATTTGTGTACCGAATTGATAAAGCTTTAATAATGACTTGATTAAACTTTTGTATACTTTGTGGATAATCTCAGAATTTGGGTTTGGGGAAAAATACTTACTACAAAATTGTGGTCATGCTTCCCAAGCTGATATTGCTCCTCCGATGCAATATCTAAAATACAAAGCAAAAACAGACTCCAAGTATATTCAAATTAAACTTGGGTGGCATAAAAGCAGCAATATGGTGACAAAACAGAAATTGAACTGAGCACAAATTTAAATTTGGATAAACAATAAAAAAAAAAGGACTGTATAAGTATACAATATATAAGGCTTTATATTCTGCAACTATTCAATATGTATATGTAAACTGTTTGAATACATATATATGACATACCCATAATCTCTCTCTGTCTCTATCCTCCTATCACAGTACCAGCACAGGGAGAGATACAAACCACAATGAGCCTCATCTGTGACATAATGTTGTATAAAGTTAAGAAACTAAATGTGATTTAAAATACATAGAAGTAACATGTAGTGCAAAAAAAAGGACAAAAAAACAAAAAAAAATAAACATGAACATCGTCAGTTTTCCTCGACGTTAACCCCACCCCCATCCGAATATCTGACTGCAACCCTGGGCCAGACCTCTCCCTCCCTTACGTCCCCACCCCCATCTCTGCATGCGCCACGGAGTGTTGTTGCGCTGCCTTTTTCCCATTCTAGCTTGTACTATCCCCATACTTCCCTCCCTCTGTGATGTCACAGTAGCAGTGTGGAGAGTTGTGGGTGTGGCTTAGAATGTGAGATGGGCGGGGTCAACCAAATAATAGGACTACCCACCAGCTTGCTGCTTCAATGACATCACAGCTGCCAATAGTAGAATGCAAGAGCAATGCAAGTATGTGGCATGCCTCTGTACCTGGTTTGTGCGTACGGTGCCTGCCCTGGAAAAGAAGTATATTTAAAACTATGTAAAACAAGCTTCTTTTTTTAACTGAACATATAACAAATACGTGTGTTTCATTGTTCAAAGAAATTGTTGTTGCATGAAACGTCTTTGAAAGAAAACCGAGCAAAGCAAGAAAACACCATCTTTCACACGGCAAGTCTTAAAAGTGGAGCTGTTTCTTTTTATAGTTCTATGTAATTTCAGTTCATGCGAAAATTCTTACTGTCATCTTTTAGGATATTGTGAGATGTCCTTTTTCAGAGAAGGCCTTGAAATTTATTTATCTGAATGCGCTGTTTCGATTACAGATCTGTTACGTGACGCTTCTCACTTTACTCGTGAGGACGTCCCTGTTTTAGCAATGTAGGTTGAAACGAATGAGGCACCAAGAAAGCAATTCTCTAGACAGCTTTGCCAGTTGCGTGTGCCAGTCAAATTAGACATAGCATTCACCTGTCTCCCTTAAAATTGACTTGAGTGGCCAGTTAAGCTGTATTTAAATGCACTTAACATCCTTAAGAAGAAAGGCTGCACGTGATGGGATATTTAAACTGTCAGCATGAAAGCCAGTGTAAACCCAAAGCAAATGGGCTACAGATCGCTTACGTGTGATCTTGTAAACATTTACTCTGTAAACTGTGAAAGGCCAAAACAATCCACAAATAATCAAACACATAAATAGAATACAGTATGAGAATATATAAGGAGCTGTACCAACCCAACATATAGGAATCAGTATCAAATAAACTGGAAAAACACACAAATGTCTTAATGGGATTTACCATAGTGCTGGCAGATGTGAATGTACACGGCAATCAGCAATGTATTCGTACAGATTTGAACAGTGTTTGATGTACTTGAGGTCTTTTGCTATGAGTGTTATTCTTATTCTGTAGTGCAACTGCCTTGAAAAAAACTTATCTTATTCTGAATGCAGTTAGCATGGGATTGGGGATTTCATGTATAAGGTGCATGTACTGTTACCAGACTGAAGAGAGCCTTATTGTAATGCTAAAATTGCAAGCAAGTGCGAGAACGCCATGATCACTGCTTGTGTTTAACTAACCCGTTGACCGGTCCCTGATCATGCCGCTTAGTATTGCACGTGCTAAAGCTTTTGCACATGCTAAAGGCTCAGTTAAACTGGATTGATGTATACAGTGTCATATGTGGGTTTAGACTGGTGACTTGATTGGCTAGCGAATGTCTCCGAAAGTCGGAGCAGTGCGAAAAGAGATTGTTACGTAAGGATAAAAAGCTGGGGTTTTACCCAAGTCTTAAAGAAAAAGAAAAAAAAAAAAAAACAACAACACAGAAATAAAGTGCATTCTTTGTATATACATTTCTAGTGTTAGTTTGAGAGAACCGTTGATGATAAGGCATTCAGATTGACCTTGGTAACCTGCATGAAAGAGATGGCTGCTAAGAATGTTTCACTTAATAGAGGAGGAGGGAGCCAGAGAAAATCCACAACGGTAAATGGTCTTGCTTCATCACTGTATGCATGAAACAAGCCAAGGCGCCAACGTGTGGAGCTGCTCCCTTCTCCTTTCATTTTCTAGGTTGAAAGCACTCCCTTAATTGTGGCTGCAAGTGCCGAGGAGGTAGTGGCACTTGCAGCACAATTGTACAATTATTTTCTTTCCTTGGTTCATTTTTTTTAAACAAGGGTTTGTCTCATATGCTTATCTATGATCCACTACAATGTATTAACGGTATTTTTACAAGTTAACTTTGCCAAAGTCGGGATGTTTGCTCTATTTTATTCTTTTGCCGCTTGTCTTTAAAATGTTGCCACTACTCATCTTTGTAGAATTCATTTGGAAATCAAGCCTATGTGCCATTTTATCAAGCAATAATACAAAGTATCACAGTTGGAAAGAAAAAAAAAAAAATCATGAGATTATAAAAATGTTCAAATGCTGCATTGATGTTCAATCCCTCATACTTTACTGGTGACAGTCGCTAAGATGTTATTAGTATTGGCACAGCAACATCACCACGGGCAAGCCAAGGCCTGACAAAGTGTGAATGTGAATTTTATTTTTTTGTATATTCTCTTTGTGTTTTATATTTCCTTGATTCTAACTACAACTAACATGTTTACTTGCATCTTTAATTCTTCAGTTTACAGTGGATTTTATGTTGTACTGATATGAAGCCCATGAAAATAGGTCAAAAACCTTTGTGACTGGCTGATGCCATGGGCCTCTGAAAGTTGCGCCAAGCTCTGAACGACGACTGGTCACTCGCAAATATCCACTGTCTCCTGATTCACAAGGAGCGCAGTCTCCAACAATCTGTGACAGTAATCAAAACAGAGAAATCAACACCACACTACCAGTTTTACAAGTGGCGCAATACGCACAGAATCATGTTAACAAAGCTTTTATGATTTTTCTTGAAGACTAAAACAATTAACCTTTTTTATTAACATTTTAATATATGTAAAGTTGTAAAGTGTAATTTACTGTAAATAGCATTTGGGGACATTTTATGATCATTTTGTAACAGAAACTATATGAATATAATTAAGATGTTTACAAAAAAGAAAAAACAACAATGATACACTTTAGGAAACAACTGCAAACTGAGACACAATTCTAACTGTACAATCAGCCTACATTTGTGCCAGTCAGAGCAAAAGCAACTTTCAGAGTCCCTGCATTGTTTCAGCACTTATTACGGGCTTTTAGAAGCATTGAAAAGTGCTGGTGGGTTTACTAATTATTGTAAATTTATGGGTAAATCCCTGGAAATACTTTGGAAAATGTATGGCACTTAAAAGATAATCTCACAAGTTGGCAGTAACACTTTTTCTTTGCTTTAGAAATGCTCGTGTTTACAATTTCTGCTGTAAGTTGGCACTAGTTGCCCCATTTATGTCAGCATGGTCACATTTCAGTCATCGGCTGTCTGTTACTATAGAAACAAACCCACACAAAGCACAGCAGGGAAATGATATGCAGCCATACATGGGGGACGGGGTCAGGAGCCACAAATGGGGCTGGGTTTAGTATGATAATGAGGAGTTTAGGGAACGAAAGGAGGTTTGCGGATTTCATTATAAGTCTGACCTTGCTTTACCTGTTTGGTCGCAGTGATCACCTGGTTCTTTGAGTCTGAAATCATTGTACTGCCTGAGTTTTCTTAAAATGCTGTTTAAGTTTCCCCCCTTTTCTTTCATTTCCTCAATACACAGGAACTTTGTAAAGATGTAAAGAAAAGTTTTCCTGATTTATGAAAGAAAAGGATGTACATACTGTATCAATTAAAGGAACGATTCATAAAGCTTGTACATATGTGTCTGAACAAGTTTTAAAAGCGACGAATGCACACACACCAAGGACATTCAAAACTTACACATTAGTTAGATATGGGCAAAATTATTTACCTCATTATGGCAATATGGTTGAAAATGCTATAAACAGCAGTGGCCTTTTAAAGGGACAGTTCAGTTGAAAATGAAAAAGATGTCATTAATTACTCACCCTCATATCATTCCAAAAACCTAAGACCTTCATTTATCTTCAGAACACAAATTAAGATATTTTCGATGAAATCCAAGAGCTTTGTAACCCTGCTTAGACAGCAGTAGTACAACCATGTTCAAGGCCCAGAAAGGTAGTAAGGACAACGATAAAACAGCCCATGTGACATCAGTGGCTCAAGCTTACTTTTATTAAGCTACGAGAATACTTTTTGTGCGCAAAGAAAACAAAAACTGTGACTTTATTCAACAATTTATTCTCTTCCATGTAAGTTTTTGATGTATGCGAGAATACCAGGAGTGCTTGTCAAAGACCGACAGAAAAGAGAATAAAATTGCTGAATAAAGACTTTTTTGTTTTCTTTGTGCCCAAAAAGTATTCTCGTGGTTTTATAAAATTATGGTTGAACCACTAATGTCACATGACCTATTTTGATGTTCTTACTAGCTTAGTAGTACACTCCAAAAAAATGCTGGGTTAAAAACAACCCATCTTGGGTTATTTGGCAACCCAGCGCTGGGTAAATATTGGACAGAACACATGCTGGGTTATTTTATTTAAGTCAACTACAGTTTAAAAATTATATTGCTGTCTTAAAATGGACTGGAACTTATAAAAAACCCCACACAGAATTACTAGAGGCAACAGCAACAATCAAAAGATGAACATTTATTATTAGCAAGAACACATGGACAAAAAACAAGACAAATTACATTTATTTGGGCGAATACAGCATAGTTTACAGTATTACATTTAAACTCATTTAACAAGCATTTAAGACATAAAAAATGTAACATTTAAAAGTAGAATTTTAATTTTAGTGTATTCAACCGTTCTCTGTAATCGCTTTTTACCAAAATAGCGTTAATTCCTGTCCTTGTGTGTCGCCGAAATCTGAGCCAGTGAAGGGCTGCTGTTCGCCGAGGTAACTGCGAACTTCAGACCGTGGCCTCCTCGCGTTTCACTCTCAGCTGAAAGATGCTGTGTCTGACTCCAAAACCTGCCCATAAACAAACAGTACTGATATTAGAGAACATATTTAAATATCACACTAATTTAAACTTTGTACAATAACGAATAAAATCCATTTATTTTACGCAAGGCAAAAGGCATTTCCATCATGCGAAATAACCACTGCTAATACAGCAGACTGACATCTCATCACTGTTACAATGCGTAAAATATTACAATTTACTACACAGTAAAACTTTATAAACAAAATAGACATGTATACAAACCTTTATTTAGCTGAAGAAGTGCACCAAATTGGCGGTGCTTTGAACAGCTCTCTCCTGTAGAAGACTCAAAAAGCTCACGCTCTGACTGTAACTCAGCAGCTGGGTTATTTTGTCGGAGACAGGCTTAACCCAATGGTTGGGTAGAAAAAAATAACGGCCCAGCAGTTTAGTTACAGAAAAACTACCCACCACCTGGGTAAAAAATATTAAAACCCCAATAAAATGACCCAACAAAGCTCTTGGATTTCATCAAAAATATCTTAATTTGTGTTCCGATGATGAACGAAGGTCTTACGGGTTTGGAACGACATGAGGGTGAGTAATTAAATGACCGAATTTTGATTTTTAGGTGAACTAACCCTTTAGGAGTTAGCCTAACCCTTTTGACTTTAGCAAGTCAAACGCCATAATACACTTCTTAGCCCTAAGTAATATGTCAGACTCAAATCATTTGTTTAAAACGTACCGGTAATCTCATTACTAACCCCCCATTACACATCCTAATGGATCTTCTCTTACACCAAATCTCAGTGAAGCTGAGCATTAATTAATGACTTTAGGAGAGAACAGACAGATCATGACCTAGCAGGGTAAACTCTTTCTCCTCTCAGCTCCAGACCTTTAAGAACAGGCTTTCAGGGATATCATGACATTCAGAGGGGGTTACAGCCATCTGCGCAGTTACCGCCTTTGAAAACACAACAGCAACAAGCACAGCGACTGGAACATTTTTCAAGGGCGTGTTTGTATTGATATGGTGTATTGCGAGGGGGCACAGAAGATCTGACGCCACAGACGGACACTGGAAATCTGGGTCAGTGTGTGTGTGTACTGTGTACACATGAGACGGAGATACAGAGAAAGGCCAGTGGGCTGCTGCTAAGCGAGTTGTGAGGTGCCTTGGAAACGGAAGAGATAAGATTAACGGGTTTAAAATGGAGTGATCGGGACTCACTAAATAAGGACTGAGTTTATTAATATTCATAAGGAGACAGACGTTCCATCACAGCAGCTGAGAAACAGATAGCAGCATCATCGCCTCACCAAGCCAATAATACATATGAAATTAAGTCGTCGCTATGAGGCTTACAAGAGGACTGTATTTATTATTTGTCACTGAATATGTCAATAGTAATGGGTGTACAAACAGTATTAATTAATTTTAAAAAAACATGCAGGTTCATGCAGAAATACTAGGTTCTGAACACTGAGAAGAAGAACCGATTCCAACAGTTAAAAGATAAAAATGAATCCAGAGAAGCCCTCCCAAAAACAAACTGGTACGATCCAGCTCGCTCCTACCGTTGCCCTCGGATACATCAGTGAGAAACAAGAATTGGGAACTGCAGCTGCCCGGTTACCATAGTTACGGGATGGAGAGGAAGAGCGGGAGACTCAGAGAGAAGTAGCTGTGGTGGTACAGGGGAGGTTCATCTCGCACATCGAGCCCCACGATGGTCCCGTGGACAGTGAGACTTTGAGGGGCACCTGATAATAGAGACAAATGAACCCGGGATATAGGGAACCCCTATATCTTCTGATCTACATCTGCTGCATCATTTAGTTTTACGGTAATTTAAATCCAGGCTGTGGGAGGGAAGGCTGTCTGGAAATGCAGTGCAGCTTAATTAGGTTACCAATCAAATGCTGTGACACAGTGAAGCGCCTTGATAGTGGACAAATCTGTTTGAAAGTCTGTCTGATATGATTAAGGCTTCTATTAGAGCTATAAAATGTGTCTGAAGCAACAAGGAAGAAACTAAATAGATCATGGCATGGTACTTTCTCTACATCAAGATGCTCCACTATATACCAAGATAAATTGGCCGTCATTTCAATGAAGCTGTGTGGGTGTTCACTTACAGAGAGATTCACTCCCCAGTTTTCAATGTGCTGAAGAGATTCCATGGTCTTCTTCACCAACACTGTTTATCAACATAATATTCAAAATATTTAAATGACCAATACTTGTTGTCTAATTGATCTTATGGCATCTCACAAAATATTTTATCAGTGAAATATTCTGGGTAAATATTAGTTATGCTGTATTGACAGCATTTGTAGCTTAATGTCGGTTACCATCAGTGTTATTATCTTTAACTAAAACTATTAAACATTTTTGTTAATTAAAATAAAGCTGAATTAAAATGTGACCCTTAACCACAAAACTGGTCATAAGAGTCAGTTTTTTGAATAAATAAGCTTTCCATTGTTGTATGGTTTGTTTGGATAGGACAATATTTGGCCGAGATACAGCTATTTGAAAATCTGGAATCTGAGGGTGCAAAAATCAAAATGTAAAGTTGTCCAAATGAAGTTCTTACCAAACATGTACCAAATGTACCAAAATATCTTCATCAAACACAATCTCTACTTCATATCCTAATGATTTTTGGCATAAATGAAAAATTGATAATTTTGACCCATACAATGTATTTTTGGCTATTGCTACAAATATACCCGTGCTACTTATGACTGGTTTTGTGGTCCAGGGTCACAAATAAGTTGAAGTACTACAAAATAAAATGAGCTAAAACACTAAAATTACTAAATGAAAATAAATGAAAATGGCATATAAATAAAAACTACAACTGAACCAAAAATAAAACTAAAATAAAAACAAATTCATGTAAATAACAATATAAAAATAATAAAATAAAATTAACTAAAAATGTCTAAAAATTAAACAAATATAAATTAGAAATAAAAAAATATATAAAAGCCAATTCAAATATTAATAAAAACTTTAAAGGGGACATCGGATGCCCATTTTCCATAATTCACTATGATTCTTTAGGGTCCTCAATGGTCATGTAAAACACCCTTTTTACCTTGTCAAAAACAGCTCTGTTCACAGCGACCCGTTGGGTACATGCCTCTTTAAATGATAATGAGCTACTGCTCACCCCGCCACTCTGTTTCGTTTTTTGTGTATTTGGGGGTGTGTTACCACATCAAAAACAAAACTACTCCACTGCGTCCTCAGTGGCTTTGATGTCGTGAGAAAACGAAGACTCTTATGTTCACTTTTACGTCCAACTACAAAACACCTGCATTGCTTCTCTACAGCTGCTCGAGCAGAGAAAATGGTGGAGAATGTTCAACTGAGAGTGGAAATATGCTAATAGGGGATAGTCCGTCAGTGATCTTGGGCAGGGCTTGAACAGTATGATGTCATACCATTCAAAAAATCTAAACAGCTTGATAATTGAGACGGTTTAAGTTTTTGGGGGATTAAAAAAAGGAGTGAATGGATTTTTATCATTGTATGGTGGTTGTGTCCACATACTGCTGACACAATTATATGTAAACACTAAGTGAATTTTGCATCCAATTTCCCCTTAAATAGCATATAAATAATACTAAAATAAGACCACAGAAAAAAAAATTATTCACTCAGAGCTAGTTAAACCCGACTTGCATTTTAGCCAAATTATTTCTTTCTTGTTCATATAACAGGACATGTGTGGTCTCCCTCACCAGCAAACTGCTCCAATTGTGAGATCTCCACTTCAAACAGCAGCTCATCATGGATTTGAGCCACCAGCCTAGAAGTATAAAGGCACACAGAAAATAAAACAGAACTATCAATCTTAACGTGGAGATATAATAACCACACCAAGGCCACCGAGCCATGATGTGTTTAGTTTCTGGAGTGTGGCGGCAATATTACATGAGACGTGTCAAGCACTCTTATTGCTCTACATGAGTCTGGAAGCCATCTACTGCAGACGTATCTCCTTATATTCGCTGAAAAGAATAGAAGAGACTTGGAGGGAGGGGCAACGAGAAAGAATGAAGAAGGAGGGACAGAGAGATGCTAACAAAGATAAATGACTGTAATATATATGGCTGCACTGCAAGTTGAATGATTAGCACAGATGGCCGAGAGGGAGAAAAAGAGAAAGAAGATCAGGGATATGTAGAATACGAATGAAAGGAAATGTATCCTTTGGATAAGAAAGAATAAATTAAATTTAGCATTTATAAAATTAAAAATACGTAAAAGTTAAAAAAAAAAATGTATTAGCATATGTAAAAGTTAAAGGAATGGTTCAACCAAAAATTAAAATTCTGTCACTGATTTTTCACCCTCATGTCGTTCCAAACCCATAAGACCTTCATTCATCTTTGGAACACAAATTATAGAGATTTTGGATGAAATCCAAGAGCTTTCTGACCCTAAACTGAGCTGAAACGTTCAAGGCCCAGAAAGGTAGTAAGGACATTGTTAAAATAGTACATGGCTACATTTACACAGTCAGTTTTTGGGATTGACAACCACATTTACTTACAGGTGTGACCCTCAAAATGTCCCATTCACACAGCAGCTTACAGAAGTGTCTCAAATACTGTCTGTATGAACGTGCAACGGGAGTCAAGCCCATATTCCTTACTAGTTACCATAGCAACAGTGTCCAAAGTAATATCAAACATGGCGACGTCCGTAAAGTTTTATCACTTTCTGACACGAGTTCAATCGAGCGCGAGTTCATCCATCAAGCCTTCATTTACCGACAGCCTCTTTTTTGGTGCCCTGTGCCCGACTGGAGCTGTCCCCGGATTACAGCACATTCAAAACAACCCGAAAATACAATGACAGCGCGACGTAACAGAGTCATTAAAATATCACAGCCATTCAGAAGCGCAGAACTACTGCACTGCCAATGAAATGGACAAGTTTATAATCTAATTCATAAATATTAAACCTTTTACACATGATTAAAACTACATACTGTGTGACTGATACCATCTTTGTCATGGAAAACACTTGTTGGTTTGTATTGAGCTCGCAGTTTTAACATAGGCTATATGTTTGCTTAAATTTATTTCAAGATCTGAGGTAAATTATCTATTGTTGCTTTCAGTATGGCTATAAATGTCACGCAATATGATATTCAAACTCACATTAGACACTTTTAACATTGAATAAAGCACATCATTAGTACCTGAGATTATAATTTTATAATTGTCAATATGTTTTTCTAAAGCCATAATACCACTGTTTTCATATGTTTGCTATTTGCAATAGTTACTATTTAGTGTTGTATGGAAAAACTGGGGTATAAGTTTGATCCTCAAACATCATTGTAATTATCAGTTATGACATTAATATGGAACCCACAACAATAAAAAACCAAAAACATATTGTCCCCATTTTTTAATTTGTAGATAATCATGATATTTTGACCACTGAACTTGGAAATGTCCCTGGTTTTCATTTCAGAAATCTGGTCACCTTATCTGAGCCGCGCACAGGACACAAAACTGACGGAACGACTGCCATGGAGACTGGATGCAAAACTTTCAGATGACACACAGTTCATTTCTCCGTCACATTAAGTTACAGAAACCACACATGAAAGCATGCAACACACGGTAGACGCTTTTGTGTGGCAGAATGGCTATCTCGCACTGCATGACTTGACAGACAACAAGTTTGTCCAGTCCTGTTCCGTTCACACAGTGCAGGTTTCTGAAAACGGTGTTGTGAGTTCTGAAAATTTATGGGTGAGTTCGGTCACAGAGTGCGGTTGTCACACCTGTAAATATCCGTACTGTGTGTGAGCGCAACCGTATTATAGACTCAAATACGGGACTGACAACCGTACTCTGCTGCTGTGTGAACATGGCACTTGTAACATCAGTGGTTCAATCTTATGAAGCTATGAGAAAACTTTTTGCATGCAAAGAAAACAAAAATGAACATGGTAGTTTCGTTTCTGCCTGTTCTTCTGTGGAACACGAAAGATATTTAAAGAAACTTTTTTTTTCATCCATACAACGGAGCTCAGTGGTCACCAAAACTGTTTATATATGGGTCATTCTATAATTGTGGGTACATCTCATGTCCGTGAAGTATATTTTTTATATATTTTCATCAATATAAAGCCCTGATGCTTAATTTTCTAGTACACAAATATATTTTTCTCAATCACACTACTATATGTTGAAAAAGTAATATCTTTTGTTCAAAATTGATGTTCATATCACATACAACCCTGGTATTCAGCTGTCCGATTTTGTAAAGCTCATTCTACTCGCAATTCAAGCATGAAAATTACCTCAAATATAAATTAATTTCATAGTTTTGCCTTCAGTTAGATTAGGTTATCAAGACATTTGGGTGTGTGCTTAAATAATAGTGTTTATTGTGATATAACTTGTTTTATGTGTGTCCGAAAAACCACTGTCAGCTAAGTTAATCACTAGAAAACCCCCCCCCTCAAAAAGGAATGGTTTGTTCCATTGGCACATAATTTGCACAGTATGATTATATTTCCTTTAGAAGTGCATGGATGAAACACTAGAAGTTATGTTCTCTCTCTTTCCCCTAATATTGGTTAAACTACCAAACCTGTGTCAAGAGTGGGATAATTGACTGTTAACAGTAAGTATTATGGCTGCAAATTGTAACAAGACAATTTAACTAAAACTTATATTTTGTTAATGAAAACCCATATATATATATATATATATATATATATATATATATATATATATATTCCACAGAATAAACTAAGTCATACATGTTTGGAACAACATGATGGTGACTAAAAGATAATAGAAATCTAATTTTCTGGGTAAACTATCCATCCTAACTATCTGAAACTTACTGTAAAATGTTACTGAACATCCCATACACAAAATGCATTATTCAGGTACACTTGGGATTATAAGAGAGGGAGGGAGTGGAAAGTTAGATGGATGAATGGATAGCTGTACCTGGCAGTGTAAGAGGCAGAAGCCACTTGAGAGCAGACTCTGATCATTGCCATTTTGGCTAGGTCTGCAGCTGAGCCTAATGGGACACACACAGCCACAGTGACAATCATAAATGTGGCAACCATTACAAACACACAAGTACAAACGCACACGATACCCTGTAGTACAAAGTTGACCGCCTGTCTCTCCGCTTGGTTTCGAAGGCTCCAGTCAGCGGAGTGAATGTGAGGGAGCGAACGGCGCCTTCCCATAATGGACTTGACAAAACCTAAGGCATCAATAAGAAAGAACACACATAGCAACTTAAACACTCATTCAGCCTTATTATACTCAGTCACTCATTCACACACAGATTCTTTACGAATCACTCATGCCAGTGCATTCCGGGGTAAGTCAGACAATAGGTCAAGCTTTACGCATAAACCCCTGTTGGAAAAGAGTGAAGTCAGCCAGTGGACTCATTCGGAAAATCTTTTTTCCCAGAAGCACACCGACGCCAGGGGCATAAAGTTATGGGGCACAAAGAGAGAACACTGTATGCATAGGTGTAACAGTGTTCAGGAATGTGTGTGTCCAGTGTGGGCTTGTCATATGAACAGATAACATGAATAATGCATCACCAGAATGTGCTATTGTGTTTTTCTGCTAATGTAGATGATGAGAATTTGTGTGCTTTGTTTGGCAAAGGCAAAATGTTAATGTGCATTTGTTTCGGGTGTATCCTTTTAGAAGTGCGTTACGATAACATTGCCAGTGCACAGTACTTTTCAAACATACATACAGTGGCCACAAATATTTGGACACTTAAATAATCCACCCAGTGACAACAACTATGTCATAATTTACTCATCCTCATTTCATTTCATTTCAAACCTGTTTAAATTTCTTCTCTTTACAAAAGACAATGTTTTAACTATTTTGTCCATCCCAAAAAAAAAAAAAAAAAAATCTTTTGTGTTCCACAGAAGAAAGTAAGTCATACAGGCATGGAACAACAATGGTAATGATACGAATTTTCATTATTGGGTGATTAATTCTTAAAAGATAAAACCAAGTGACATCTGCAAATGAATTTCCTTTAAACTTCACTTTTCTGAATCATATTTGCAGTTAATCTTATCAAACTGTTGGCCATTTTAGACAAAATCTACAAACCACTTTGTAAGTGAGCATGTAATTTAACAGATACATGCTGCTAAATTACAGTTGTATACTGTAGATGACAAAACGGCATTTTGCTGTTAATTTCAAAAACAGTAGCACACTGTATTTTTACAGTAAGATGCTGGCAACCACAGCTGCCAGTAGATTACTGTTTTTTTACAGGGACATTTTTTACAGTGTATTTTTCTTTGCATTAACAAAATATCAAACCAAATTACTTTTATTTTCAGTGACATACATTTTTCAAATGAGTTCACCTCCTCTTTGTAGTCATGTTGAACACAAAAGAACATATTTTGAATAATGTTAGTATTGGTAACCAAAACGTTCAACAGAAGAAAGTAATTTATACAGATTTAGAGCAATATAAGGGTGAGTAAAGGATAACAATATCAATTTAAGTACAGGTATCTAAATACTTTTTGGATCATTGTGGTTTAGGCTCTTTCCATCACAGTATGTATCAGCAGAAAATATGTTATTTTCCTTTTCACCTCTGAGAAAGGTCCTGTATCAGTCTTGTCTCTCTCGCATTAGGCTACATAACTGCGCCTCTCTAAATCAAAAGGCAGCACAGGAAGTCTCCCTGCGCAGAAGATTAGACGCAATCGCACTCCTACTGGAACACCCTGTTATAGAACAGATTACTGAGAGAGAAACCTCAGTCTTCACAGCCCTTCTCCGTTTCATTTTCTTGAATCGCTTTCCTCCCTCTCAGAACTCGATAAATTCCCAGCTAAAATGATAGCAGTTGTTTTGTTGTTGGGTAAGAGGCTGTGCAGGCCTGTCAATGAATCCAGTATAGATCATGTAATGAGCGTGCTGGAAGGAACTTTCAGTCCTGGAACTTTAGTTTCAATCTGTTCCTGTCTATTTGATGAGTAACTCTCTGAAGCTTTTGCATACCTTACTTACAATGTAATCGGATACTTATATGTCAATTTACAGTATGCTCTGAATGAGGAATCAGTGATCAGAACAGGAACCCTGACTAAAATCTATGAAATGTTTGATAGTGTAGGTATACCTGTATTTTGCATTGGTAAGAAGTGCTTTCTCTGCTGGTTCTCATAATATTTGTGGCTTTTTCAAATTTCAGCTGATAAGGAGAAGATATCTTTCAAGGACAAGATGTAAAAGCAATCATTTTCCACTCCACTGCCTGTGAAAACACCCACTGGTTTTAACTACTAACAACCTCAGGCCGAATTAATACAAAGACATACAGACCCAGTCTGATAATGCTTTAAAAAAAAAAAAAAACGTATATATATATATATATATATATATATATATATATATACACACACACATAAACATATACATATACACAGTAGTCAACATTTGAAGTGATTCAAAACAGTTAATTAAAGTTGTCCTAAGATATATATATATATGGGAAAATATATATATAAGGAAAAAGACATTACATATTATTTAGCAAGGCTGTAGCCACCTAAATCAATGAGTGAGAAACCATTTTTGGCAAGTTCACGTAATTTACCTTAGAAATATGATGTTCTTTAATGTTTATGACTGGTATAGTGCCAGCTGTGGTCCGATCCCTCAAAACTTTGCATGCTTGTTTAGAATCACCTGTCGCATGTGCTTAGCCGGTTTTGTGAAGTTTTGAGTTTTCCTTTAGGCTTTATAAGATTTTGGTTAAATTTGGACAGGCCCCTTTTCTAAACAACCCTGTTATAGCTTCCCAAAGGGTAAATTTCAACATTTTTGATAATTATTGACCTAGAGAGTCCAGAGAATTGTACTGCAGTGTTTTTTTCCAGATTAAGTGAAAAACCTAGGACTGGTTCGCAAAAGTGGGTTTTCACATCTTCTCAATCACTGAACAAACGATTTGATTGACAGCAGTGGTTCTAGAGGCAAAGTTGTCCGGAATAAATAAATGGTACATAAGATTATCAACAATAGAGCTCCTTCATATTTTAATGCACTTTTTAAAAAAATATTCTTAAATATTTTAAAATATTTTAAATATTCTGGGGCACCTTTGTGGAATAAGTTACCTTTGGATATTAAAGGTAATTCGAATATGGTTAGTTTTAGTCTAAAAGCTAAAAGTTGGCTCTTAAGTAGGTTGTTTTGTTGATGCATTTGTATTACGCACATGGTTATTAGTGATTGTACATTTCTGTAAATGTGGGATTTTATTGTAATTTTTGTATTTATAATGCAGTGCCAGTGTACCTGTTGTTTTTAAACTTTATTGTGTTATCCTCGACGAACTGAGTGTATTTACTACTTTTATGTCGAATAAGAAGTAAAAAAAAGATATGTATATTGTGTATATGTGCGAAAAACTGTGACACGTGCAATCGTTTACGCCCTTGAAAAATGCGATATCGCACCCCAGCGGCCGATTTCTTTCAAATTTCTCTCAGACCTTTGGTGCCATGAGTCAAACAGGCCCACTGAGTTTCGATCCATTCACCGATCTGTCTTCGTTAACCTTGTCTTCGTTAACAAGTGATCAAAGTTCCTTAGCCAATGGCAGACATGTTTTTTGAGATATGTAAATATCCTCGCAGACACTTGTAGCAGTTCGGACCAAGACCGTGCACACCGACTGTCATGATTTCAATGTTGACAGGACAAATGGTTGCGCAGTTTTAGCCATTTTTATGTTTTTCCTTCTATAGCAACACCAAGTGGCTAAGCTCTGCAATTTTTTCCCCTGTTACCTTAGATTGAGCTCTTACATAAGTGTTCTGAGTTTGGTGGAGATACCTCCTTCCGTTCAGGAGTTATATGCATTTTACTAAAAGTGGCCCTGCCCCTTTCAAACGTTTTGGCGCCCCTTTGCGACGGTGAGTTGAAAGTTCAACTTTTTTTGATAATTATTTATATTCACTCTCCAAAGAATCTTTCTGCATTGGTTTGGTTCCGATCAGGTGAAAAACCTAGGACTAGTTCGCAAAAGTAGGTTTTTCAAAAAATGTGAAACACCCGAAAATTTCGCCAGGCTCACGATTGAATCTGAGGTGCGCATCTTGTCCGGCGTAAGCCAAGGATTCCAACGACATTAGACACTTGAACCAGCGAATGACATTTTAAGAGCTGATTTAGAACTTTTGAACGCTGTAGCGCCCCCATCAGGATGATTGGGGTGAGCCTCGGTCACGTTGTCAGCGGTGTGAGTACTACCATCCCTCCAAGTTTCAAGTCTCTACGACTTGTGGTTTGGTCTGCATGATCAGTTTTACGTGGAGATCGCTGATCCATGACCATTCTAACAATTACAACAGGGTTTCAGCGCTACGTTCTTGAAACTGTGCCCTTCATCTTTTTAAGCAACACTGAGATGAAACTAGATCAAATATAATGCCAACAGAAAATGTAACCATGTGAGTCACAGTATGAGAAGTGAAAGAATGAGTGTGTGTGTGACTTAAGTTCACACCATGGTGTAAAAACCATGATGTGTGTAATAGTGAAAATGTGGCCTAACGGCAACTCTATACACACTGAACTGTGAAGTGAGTGAGTTTTGTGAGAAAGTGTCAGCTGCTGTGCTGCTCTGCTTAGTTTTTTCAACTCTACTCTCTGTTTATGAAACACACCGTGTTTGTGGCAGTGCTGGATGGTGTGTTGGATGAAGGCGGGCACCTCTCCGTACGTCTGTAGAAAAGTGTCATGAAAACGACTGGCCTCCTGTGCACTCACCCCCAGAATACCAGACAACCGCTCTCTTCCTGTGTGTCAGGGTGTCGAGAAAGAGGGAGAGAGAGAGAAAGAGAAAGTCAGTGGACAAAAGCGAGAGAACAGAAATATTCCATGCTTAAAACAGTTCAAGGTGAGACAAAAAAGACAAAATGAGGTGAGATGAGGCACAGAATGATTATGAGAAATAGGTTAAACTGAGCACCCCATTCTCCCAATGTTGCTATGACGACAACTACCATGACAACAAATGTGTTGACATGAAAACAAGATATTATGGGAGAGCGCTGACTTTGGCCTCTACTGACATTGCTAATGTAAGACATTTACATTGTTACAAAAGATTTTAAATAATTTTTTTAAATAAAAAAAATTCTTTTTTTTTTTTTTGATAGTTCACCAAAAATGAAAATTTGTTAATTATTTACTCACCCTCATGTCATTCCATACCTGTATGAATTTCAAAATATATTCTTTTGTATTCAACAGAAGAATGAAATTCATACAGGACATAATAATGTGTAAATAATTAAAGAAATCTCATACTGGTTATGCTCTTGGCTATACCTTTATTCCTTTAAGCAGCACAACCGTTTTCATCATTGATAATAATAAGAAATGTTTCCTTTCATCATGTGACACTGATGAAAACAGTTATTTTAAATTGTAATAATAATTCTAGTCCTGTCAATCTATTAAAAAAATGAACTAATTAATCGCACATTTTTTTCTGAAATTAATCGCAATAAATTCCACCTAACATTAAAGTTTTTAAATATAGTTTTATTGCAATAATTTCACTTTGAATCTTCAAATTTATGTAGAAACAACATAAAGACAGCATATTTTTAATATTTGTTTTAATGACATCTTTTTGACTGAAGGTGAATATCATTACTGATAACAATACTACTGATGTCCATAGGAAATTGTTATTTTTTCCTAATATTTAATCATTGACTACAGCCATTCAACATTACAGTATAATTGAGAGCTATCAATGTTAACATTTTAACATTTACAAAAGTTATTGATTTTCATTTTTTCTTTTGCTCTTTGATTAATAGACATCACAGCAGCTGGGTTTTTAGGTTATTTGACTGCTATTACTTTAAGAGCTCCCCATTAGTGCTGCTCATAGTTTCACTCACAGTTTAATATGAAATGATACAGGCTACAGTGCGTCACTGCATTTGTGTGTGGAATTGAAGCACGCCTGCTATGAGCACATTATAACAGCAGACAGGAGAGGAAAATTAGTTTTTACTGACATATGGTCTGACAACATCTCATCTGAACGCAGTTCACTGTTGTTCTACTTAAGATGCCTCATCACTTGTACCTTTCCCATGCTCATTTGACTAGCGCCTGGTGCTGAGGCTAAGTGGAGTGCGTGTTTGAAAAGTATCCTGTTTGATGGTTGTAAAGACGTCCTGCTGCTAAATAAACGCACATCTTGTCGAGAAAAAAAGAGACAGAAGCAGCAGTTGAGAGTGAGGTGCCCAACCCTAGCCCTGCCCCTACATTACCTGGGTTAAACATTTTTAATGCCATTAAACTGGAAAAATTAATTGCCTGTGTTAACACGCTAATTTTGAGAGCACTAAAGTTGACTGTTTTACTGTATGTTTGATCAATAAATGCAGGATTAAAATAGAAGTTCACGGTCCCACTTTATATTAAGTGCCCTTAACTACTATGTACTTACATTGAAATTAATCATTTGATACATTGCACTTATTGTGTACATACATGTATTTACATTGTACTTAGATTTAAAAAAAAAAACCCTGCATGTAATTACATCTGTAATTAATTTCTGTAACTACATTTATAAATATAGCTGCAAGCAGCAATTGCGGGGCCAAGCACAAAAGAGGCAGAATGAGGAGTTAAGCACGGCAAGGAGCAGCAGACCGACTACAACAGTGAGTAACTTAAGCCATTTTAGGATAATATCAGTTGAAATGGCTGAAAAATCATAAATACAACCAGTCGTAATAAAATTTAATGGCTTATCACTTTTGACCAACAGGTGGTGCTGTTTTCAAATTGATGTGACGTGTTCTGTGTGAAATGACAATGACACACACAAAGTTTGCCGTCATTATGTCAAAGCTTTGCAGAGATACAGCCTCAGATGTAGTTTGGCATCTTTCCAGCAAATTTGTTGATGCGCTAAATGAAAACGGTTTTGTATATCGACACGAAATTCATAACTTTTTGCCAGCATAGTCTGAAGATGATCTGAGTCAAATTTGGTGAAGATCGGACTAACAGTCTGGGAGGAGTTCGAAAAAGTAGGTTTTGTACATTAATCAAAATGGCGGACAGGAAGTTTGGCCAATTTCGGCATAATGGGTATGAATGTTCTCGACTTGACCCAAGGAATCTATTGGCGTCAGTTTCATTCCAATAGGCTAATGTAAACAGAAGTTATTAGCATTTTTGTAAATTTCATTATTAATGTTTAGTGAATGGCGTATTACTTCTGACCCATAGGTGGCACTGTTACCAAATTGATGTGGCTTGGTCAGAGTGTGGTGACAATAGCACATATAAAATTTGGTGTCAATATGTCAAAGCTTCAGAGATACAGACTCGGATGCAATTTGGCATCTTTCCAGTAAATTCGTTGATGCGCTAAACGAAAACGGTTTCGTGTATCGACACAAAATCCATAACTTTTTGTCAGCATGGTCTGAAGATGATCTGAGTCAAATTTGGTGAAAATTGGACTAACGGTCTAGGAGGAGTTCGAAAAAGTAGGTTTTCAACATGAATCAAAATGGCGGACAGGAAGTTCAGCCAAAATTGGCAAAATTGGTATCGGTGTTCTCAGCACGACCGAAGGAATCTATCAAAATCAGTTTCATTTCAATAGGCTAATGTACGCAAAAGTTATTAGCAATTTTTGAAATTTCGTTATAACTTTTGACCACAAGGTGGCACTGGCCCCAAAATTTTTATGTACATTCAGGGCATGGTACCGAACATTTTTGTAATTAATGTCGAAACGATACGCTAATCGGTTCTCAAGATACAGCATTTTAAAGCTAAATTCAAAATGGCCGACACCCAAAATGGCTGACATGGGAAAATTGGATATGGTTCGACTCGGTATGACACACCGAATCTAAAGAGACCAGTTTTGTGATTTTTGGACAAATCATTCAGACGTTATAAAGAAAAATAGCCATTTTTCGTATCTTCTGACCACTAGGGGGCACTGCACCGAAACACTGCAGGTAGGCTCAGGTCATGCTTGTTATAACACACACCAAGTTTGGTGTCAATATGCCAAACTGTTACGGAGATATAGCCTCACATTGATTTTTGCTAGCTTTTCGTAGAATTCTTTCGCGTGTTATTCGTGAACGGCTGGACGAATCGACTTGAATTCCATAACTTTTTGCCAGCGTGGTCTGAAGATGATCTGGATCAATTTTTGTGACAATCGGTGCAACGGCCTAGGACGAGTTCGAAAAAGTAGGTTTTACGAACAATTGAGAATAGCGAAAAAACTAAACCTTACGATTTTTGAATTTTGGTGTCCATTCAACTCGGCATAAGCCAAGGAATCAGAGGAAAAAAGAATTTTTGTTGTGTGACTTACGGTTCAAACGTTATTAGCATAAATCTTTTGAAAGTTTGGACAAGTGGTGGCGCTAGAGAGTTTGAGTTAGAGACTCCAAACTTGCTATGGTTAATGTTGGGACTGTCCTCTATCAGTGTGCAAAATTATACAACTTTCCCACAAGCGGTTCTATGGGCTGCCATAGACTTGCGGCGGAAGAGGAAGAAGAAGAAGAAGAAGAAGAAGAAGAAGCGGAATAATAATAACGCCAACGGATACAATAGGTGCCACCGCACCTCTGGTGCTTGGCCCCTAATTACACTGTTGACCCATCCCTTACACCTTAACCTACCCTTAAATCTACCCATACCACCAAACCTCTCCCTAACCTTATTCATATCTCACCTCAATAGCAGCAAATGTGTTTTGCAATACAATATTACCACATTAAGTACATTGTACTTATTTTTGATGTAAGTATATAGTAGTTAAGGCCACTTAATATAAAGTGGAACCAAGTTCACTTCCAGAACAACAATTTACAGATAATTTACTCACCCCCTTGTCATCCACGATGTTCATGCCTTTCTTTCTTCAGTCATAAAGAAATTATGTTTTTTTGAGGAAAACATTTCAGGACTTCTCTCCATATAGTGGACTTCTATGGTGCCCGTAAATCTGAACTTCCAAAATGCAGTTTAAATGCAGCTTCAAAGGGCTCTAAAAAAATGACAATTTCTAAAATAAAAAAATTACAATTTAAATACTTTTGCTCGACTTGTCTAGCTGTGTGTGAACTCTGTGTATTCCGGTTCAAGACAGTAAGGGTATGTCGAAAAATCCCATCTCATTTTCTTTTCCAAAAGAAAATCATCCTCCATTGGAGTTTTTTAGAAAATAACTGATCGTTTCGCTAGATAAGACCCTTCTTCCTCAGCTGGGATTGTTTAGAATCCTTTGAAGCTGCATTTAAACTGCATTTTGGAGGTTCAAACTTACGGGCACCATAGAAGTCCACTATATGGAAAGAAATCCTGAAATGTTTTCCTCAAAAAACAATTTCTTTATGACTGGAGAAAGAAAGACATGAGCATCTTTGCTGATAAGGGGGTGAGTAAATTATCTGTAAATTTTTGTTCTGGAAGTGAACAACTATATTATTTAATACTAAGGTCTAAAGGTTTGTTCAGAACAACACCAATGATGCTTTGCAAGCAGCACAAATGAACACCTAGGAAATATTGTAGTATTAGATGTAGCTACTAACAGCTTGCATTAGAGAGTGTGAAATACGCCAACCATAAAAATGCAATGATTTTCTCATCAGGCCAACTACAGAGTAACAGTCACATGACATGGCTGAAACCCATGCTACTTCCTTTAGTTTATGCACAGTGACCTGTTGAATAAAGCAGGATGGTGTTCATATCCCAGCACGATTCAGGCTCATTTTTATCTGACCTTCTGTCTTACCTATAATTGAGATTATTTCTAGACAGAGGGAGAGATTAATATATCAAGCTTGTGAGCAGGGAGATGAAGGAAGCAGCAGGCAAACAGAAGTTCAATCACTGGTTGAGATCATTTGCTCTCTAGTGCCCCTCCTTTTGCCTAATTACTCCAACCACTGCATCTCTAAACCATCCTTCTCTCTGGGATACTCAATAGTTAGTCTCTCATATTCTGACCCACTTGTGTGTGTGTGTGTGTGTGTGTTTCTACCCCTCCCCCTCGCCTATGAGTGTGTGTGTTTTTGATTGTCTTCTACGCTACTCCTCCTTTTAGTATTCGGTAACCATGGCAATCCTTCGCTTTCTGCAAGATTATCAACATATGCTGACACTGTAGCGCTCTCACCCCCTCTTTCTCTCACTCACTTTCTACTAGCACTCAGTTTCTCATTATTCCCTTCCTCACGCCGTCTCACTGTTTCTCGGTTTTCCTGAGATGACATTGTGGTCGAAATGAAAATGTTTCGTTCTGGCGCATCAAGCCTTACGTCTTTGTGAGAGTGCAATAAATGTCTTTTTCTGTATTCAGCAACTTGATGCTCACACATTTTGATGAGCCACTTGTGAGTTGCTAGACTGAAAAATATAAACGAGCGAAAAAACACAGAGATACACTCAAGCTGACCCAGTTGAAGTAAAGTAGAACAGTGACACCCTCCATCGGTTCTTCACTCCTCCACACACACACATAATAAGATTCTTCTCTAGTAAGGTTGTAGTCATGGAGGCCACATTCTGGGAGATCTCTGTTAGCAACCACTATGAACAAAAAGGCTCTTGCACTTGACTCAGAGAGCAAAGCCCTCCGGTGTAGGTCACAACCTTTCTTATCTGTTCCAATGTCTACGTGTTTAATTAAAAAAAAAAAAATTATGTATCTCTGCTTTGCCTATGCCTAAATACAGTTAAGAATATTTATAGTTTATTTACAGTTTTTTTTTAATATTCATCAGTAGACTTCCCTATATTTTTCCCCTTTCATTTAAAATTCAAAGTTTCCAAATCCATAATGCTCCCAGCTTTTATTAAAAGGGTAAACTAGCATTCAAATGTTTGGGATCAGTATTTTTTTTATCTATCTATTATTCTGTCGTTCCATCTATCATTCTATCTGTCATTCTGTTTTTATCATTCTGTTTCTCATTCTCATCTTTCTATTGATCTATCATTCTATCTTTCTATCGCGTGATCATTCTATTGTTATATCTAGCATTCTATCATTCCATCTATCATTCTGTCTGTCATTCTATCTGTTTCTATCATTCTATCTTTCTATCTGTTGTTCTGTTTCTATCATTCTGTTTCTATATTCTTTTTCAATCTATTATTCTATCTATCTAACTATATATCTATCTATCTATCCATCCATCTATCTATCATTGTATTGTTCTATTGTTCCATCTATCATTCTATCCATCTATAATTCTTTTTCTATCAATCATTTGTTATACAGTATCTATCGTTCTATGGTTCCATCTATCATTCTATTTTTCTATCCGTTTCTATCATTCTCTTTCAATCACTCTATGGTTCTATCATTCTATTTTTCTATCTATCATTCTACATTCTATCTATATTCTATATATCTATTGCTCTATCGTTCCATCTCTCATTCTATCTATAATTCTATCTGTTTCTATCTATCTTTCTATCGCTCTATCATTCTATCATTTATCGTTCCATCTATCATTCTATCTGTCGTTTTGTTTCTATTGTCATTTTTCTATCATTCTATCACTCCATCGTTCTATCATTCTATCTGTTGTTGTATGTTTCTAAAATTCTATCTTTCTATCGCTCTATCAATCATTCTTTCTATCACTATTGTTTTATCTATCGTTCCATCTGTATTTTATCGTTCTATCTATCTATAGTTCCATTTCTATGGTTCTATGTTTCTATCATTCTATCTATCATTCTATCTTTCTATCGCTCTATTGTTCTATCAATCACTTTCTTTCTATCGCTCTATTAATCATTCTGTTTCTATCGCTCTATCGTTGTATCATTCCATCTATCGTTCTATCATTCCATCTTTCTATTGTTCTGTCCATCTTTTAATCATTCTATATACCGTTCTATGTTCTATCTATATTCTATGTATCATTCTATCGTTCCATCTATCGTTCTATCTGCTATAACTGTGTTTCTATCTATAAATCTGTTTCAATTCTATCTATAAATCTGCAATCATTCTATCTTTCTATCACTCTATCATTCTACTGTTATATATATTGTTCTATCTATCTATCCATCTATCTAAATGTCCCGTTTTTTTTTATTGGGTACACTAGTATTTTTTTCAAGAAATTAATAATTTTATACAACACTGACTTTTGCCACTACTGACACTGATAATGTAATATAACATATACAATATAATACTTTTATTCTTGCATTAAATTGATCAAAAGTAAAAGTAAAGCCATTTGTTACCACAGATTTCTATTTCATATAAACTGTTGTTTAATTTCATATTCCTTAATAAATCCTGAAGAAAAATGTATCAGTTCCATTAAAATATTAACTGTTTTGAACTGTTGTCAACATTGATAATAGTAAGAAATATTTATTGAGCACCAAATCAGGATATTAGAATGATTTCTGAAGGATTGTGTGACACTGAATGGCTGCTGAAATACAGTTGTTATTATACTTTAAAATGCAATAATTGTAATAATATTTTACAATATTACTGTTTTTAGCTGTATTTATTTTTATTTTTTGGTGAGCACTAGAGACTACTTCCAAAAATATTTTTGAAACGTCTGAACGATAGTATAGGTCATTCAAAAATGAAATTTCTATCATTCATTCACCCTTATGTTGCTCATGTTGAAACTTATATTTTTCCCTGTCTGCTGCTTTTTAAATAACATCTTATTTGCCTAAATAAGTGTTGCTAGTAATGGCCTTTTGACTGTACATGTTCCCTTGTGGCATCATCCTATCAGCACTGTCAGGATGTCATTTTCTTGCAGCTCCACAGTAATTAGTAGCATGGTATTTACAGCTAAGGGGAGCGCCCATGAGCAAAGATAGCAGCATGCAGGAGTTCATGGTACTGTGTGCATCAACCACTGGAGGGAAAAGTGAGTGGTAAAATTCATGGTAAATATTGACATGTTTTGTACTTCCTGTAGATTGAAGTGATGGTGTGCATGCATTATGGGTAACACAATTCTCACCAGCTCCATAAACCACAGAGTAGACGATACGCTTGGCATGCTCTCTGTCCTCCAGACTCACTCTGTCCTCACTCGTACCCTTCCTAAAGACAAAGACAGAGACATTTATGTAATGAAAGTGCTAGCAGTGCTGGTATGCTGGAGGCATCAGTGTTTGTACAGTGACAGTGAATCAGAGGCTGCCCAGCAGATGTCTTACTGCATTAGAGCAGCGGCCAGTGTTGGGTCAGCACTCACACTTAATCATATCAAAATCTCAGATCTTTTGAGTGAGCAACACATACATACATACATAAAAGCAGGAATATGCTAACAGAAATGCTGTGATGATCTGGGGTCATTAGAAAATGAGGCATCTTCACACACACAAACTGGGCTCGTGTCAGCAGTCAAATCACACTTTGTCTCGACAGGCCTGTCACCGTGCACTACGGTAACCGTGGAGATGTGAGCATCAGACTGATCGCCTCACATCTCTCTCGATCACCTCTCTGTCTTGCTCTCTGTCTGGTTGACTGCACACAGCCTCAGGGAGAAACACACAGACTGGTACTGCAGGACACTTTGCCCTCTTGTCAGCCTGTTTATTACCTTTTGCATGTGTGACAAATGGAACATCTAGCTTTCTTTAAACTTAACCTGTTACCCATATGAACATTACACTTTGTTGGCTTGTTTGTTAAATACCAGACATGAAGTCTCTATAAACTACCAGAGATGTCACAAAAATTAACTTTTTAATCGTTTAGCATGTAGAAAATAAAAAAATAATAAAAACATAACAAAAAAAAACATCAATGTCCTTTTAATAAAATAAAATATAGTATTAAAAAAAACCATTATAACATAAATTGTTTCATTTACAAAAATGCTATTGTTAAAAAAAGTTCTTCTAAAACTTTGTGCTCATTGAAGAATTAGTTCACTTCCTGAATAAAAATTTCCTGCAGGTCCTGAGGTCAAGCTAGTGCAAGATGAGCATTTGTGGTTAAAAAGTGTATACTTTATACACTTTTTTACCACAAATGCTCATCTTGCACTAGCTTGACCTCAAGCCTTACACAGTCATGTTGAAAAGGTCACATGTGACATAGGCAGAAGTACCGACCCAGTGTTTACAAAGCGATTGTGCAAAATCAAATGGACTTTAAACAAACAAATAAAAAAAAAGGTACAACTACGATCTCAAACGATTTTGCAATTGGTGGAACCGAAGTACACAAATGAAGAACTAATCATGCGTGACCTTTCCAATGTGATTACGTAATGCTTGAAGTCACAGAGCTAGTGAAAGATGAGCATTTGTGGTTAAAGTATATACATAGTTTTTTTTTGTTTTTGTTTTTTTAGAAAAGGACTCATCATTTCGCTAGATAAGACCCTTATTTCTCAGCTGGAAACATGTAGAGCCCTTTAAAGCTGCATTGAAACTGCAGTTTAGACCTTCAACCCACTGGCTCGCACTATATGAAGAAAAATCCTGGAATGTTTTAGTCAAAAACCTTCATTTCTTTTTGACTGAAGAAAGACATGAACATCTTGGGTGACATAGGGGTGAGTAAATCATCAGGAATGTTTATTTTGGAAGTGAACTAATACTTTGAGAGTTGTATGACAACGGGATACCAGCATTTCTAACGGTTTAGATTTAACCTGACATACAGAATCTATTCACTTTTCTGAATGAGTGCACTGATAAAAACCATTCTGTGAAGCAAATACTACAGAAAAACGTGTCATTTCTACTTGAAAAAGTTAGTTCAAGTAAATTCTACTAGTACTCAATTTAAGCTTGTAGAAATTGAAGTGTAAATATCAACATTATAAAATTAAGTAAAACCTGTTTAAGTTTTCTGATACTGGTCTTCCCATCATGCACTGGGGCATGAATAATTAAGAAGGTTGATTTTTTTTTGCTGTTTTCAAGCTGTATTATATCTGGAGTTCATTTTCTACTCAAAAATGACACATTCATGGTTAAGAAGTCCCATCTCATTTTGTCCTTCAACTTCAAAATCATCCTACATTGCTGTTCTACCTTTTTTTGTAAAGGGCTTTCGATGTTCTTTGCATGTTCACTTTGTAAACACTGGGGCGGTACTTCTGCAGCAACATAGGACAATTTTGAAGTTAGAGGAGAAAATGAGATGTGTTTTGACCCGGATTACACAGAGTTTGCATGGCAGAGCTAGACTCAAGATAGATTTTACTCAACAATAACAGGTAAACAGTACAGTGCAGTAGCAGGAAAATTTACTTAAAATGTGCAAATTGTTACAAAGATTTTATCAAGTAAATCCTTTTTTTTTCCAGTGTGTTTGGAGTGTGAATTTTTCAAAACCCATAATGAATTTACTAATGCAAAGACACTAGGGGGTCCTGTCAGCAAGACAAAACAAAACTCTCACGATGCCTCCACTGCCATAACAAAACAAGTGTTTAAAATAACTGCTACCTGGGCACAACATTCTGTCATAACTAAATGAGAACAGGTGTACACAATCATTCAAAGGTTTGGAGTTGGTAAGATTTTTTGAAAGTCTCTTATGCTTACCAAGTCTGTAAATATTCAGTAACACTGTAAAATTTTATTACAATTTAAAATAACTGTTTTCTATTTTAATATATTTAACAATTTAATTTATTCCTGTGATAACAAAGCTGAATTTTTAGAAGTCTTTAGTGACACATGATTTATTTGAAGTACATTTTTTGTAATATTATAAATGCATTCACTTCCATTTTTTTTAAATTACCTTTTGATCAGTGTATTACATCCCTGATGAATAAATGTATTATTACACAATTATCTTACTGACCCCAAACTTGTGTCAAACTGAAAACATGCATGCTGGAAAAAAAAAAATGCATTCTGTGTGTGCATTAAATACTGTGTGTATATGGGAGTGTGTATACCCACCACTGGGCTGCCAGCATAGTGAAGGCGTCTGTTTCAGTGTTCTGAAAGATTCTCATCAGCTGTGGGTCAGCTGACAGGTGAGCCAAGAGACGCAGCTCCACCTGACAGAAATCTACACACACACACACAAAGATACAGATGTCATAATGACCTCTTCCAAATTTAATCTTCAGCCACAACTTTTCATAACTCTCCTTCCCAATAAAAAGATAAAAGGGGGAGAAGATGACAGTGAGTGGTGTGTGTGTATTGGCATCTCTCCCATCTGTGTCAGCAGGAACAGTAATGCACCCAGCAGCTTTTCTGTCAGATAAAAGCGAATGTGTGAGAGGATAAGTTCACATTGCAATACAGACTGTGCGTGTGTGTGTATGTGTGTGAGAAAGAGAGAGAGTGTACACTGCAGTGACTGCCAGAGCGCTGACTCACCCTCACACACACCAACATTGGCACCCAACATAGCCCTTTGTGTGTACTATGAAATAAATTGTGTGCATAAACGTTGTATATAAACTGCCATTTCTGAACTTTATTTGATAAAGGGAGAAAGGTCCTGAGAAGAGAAATGATGTGGTTGTTACTGCCCTTTACTGATGTGTGTGTGTGTGTGTGTGTGTGTGTGTACAAGACCAGTTTCAGAGAAGGAGGAAGAGAAAATGGCTTATCTTTGGCAGAAGCAGCAGCTCAACTGTAAGTTAATCTGATCTAAATTGTCCAGCATCAGTTAAGCGTTTGAACAGACAATGAAGATGGCAACAGAGCTATTCAGTTTATATGAATTTCTTTCTAAAAACGTTTTTTCACATAAACCAGTTGAAAAAGACCATATTAATCATTTAAGATTTTAATTTATTTAGTTTAACTGAATGCTTCGATGAGGACCAGATGGCCACTTTGGAGCAAACTACATCAGAATTTAGACTCTAAATGAGCTTCTTTAAATGAGCTACCGCTGACCTTGTTCCAGAATCATGATGGCTAGAAACACAATAGCAGCAGTTTAAGTTAGGATTAATCTAATATGCCTAAAGTACAGAGCCATAACACCATAACTGAATTCCCTTTACAGCTACTTAGGGCCGTTTGTCACATTAAGTCTATTCGTGGACTAGCTTCCCGTTTTTCTAGCAGCTTATTAAATGTCAATGACCTTGCGTTGTGATATCTTTTTATTTCAGCTTTCAGAATAATGACAATGAATATGTAACGCATAAAGTCAGCAACTCCATGCATACAAAACAGCTAAAGGAATAGATTGTCTGAATACCTGTGAGGAAATAACGATTTACAGTTACATTCTGGTTTTGTACATTTCTAATTAAAAGCTCATTTTCAACCAAGGAACAAACTACACTACCAGTCAAAAGTTTTTGAACAATAAGATTTTTAATGTTTTTTAAAGAATTCTCTTCTGCTCACCAAGCCTGCATTTATATGATACTAAATACAGCAAAAGCAGTAATATTGTGAAATATTTTTACTATATAAAATAACTGCTTTCTATTTGATTCCTGTGATCAAAGCTAAATTTGCATCTTTCCTCCTTCAGTGTCACATGATCCCTAATAAATCCTACTCGGTTGTTTTCAACATAATAGCAATAATAAATGTTTTTGAGCAGCAAATCAGAATATTAGAATGATTTCTGAAGGATCATGTGACTGGAGTAATGATGCTGAAAATTCAGCTTTGAAATCACAGGAATAAATTACATTTTTAAATATATTCAAATAGAAAGCAGTTATTTTAAATAGTAAAAATATATATATATATATATATATATATATTTTTTTTACTGTTTTCGCTGTAGTTTGGATCAAATAAATGCAGGTTAGGTGAGCATTTAAAATCATACTGTTAAAAAACTCAGAGGAAAATGTGAGTGAAGCTTGCATGCGCAAAATTCTCACAATGTTGAGGTGTTAATCAATGTTAATCACAATGTTACGGTGCAGTTACATTTACCATTTCAATAGACATCCACATGATCAGGAATTTCAAGTGAAGGCAATAAACTTCTCCACATTGATTTCACTCATGTTCTACTGGGTTGTGTAATTCACTACAATGACCAATGGAAAGCTGCTTCATACACTGCTTTGATAACTTTTTTTACTCACAAAATGTATCCAGAATTTTGTTTATGTGACAGCAGTTTGATATTCTGGTTCAGAAGCTCACTCCTGTTTTTATGCATGTTATCATCAGATCGTTTTGAAAATTAATAGCACACTTTCAATCAGTGAGTGTGATTGAAGATGAGTTATTATGCGCTCATGTTTAAGAATTAGAGTCTTTAAAAATGCCTTAATCTTAAATACTACAGTACTTAAAGTCCAATCAAGCACAAATATAGCTTTCTTATGTCTCTTTAGAGCCAGATTGTTGTCTGTGGTTCATAACTAGATATCTGGGCTTATAAGAGCAAATTTCTTTTACTCGGAGCAAGCTAAATTAGGATCTGACAGAGAATATATTGAAGAGGTGTGACTCTATTAATACGAGTCCGGTCTTAGTGCAAAAATAGTCCCACATTGATTTATAAATGAAAAGATGGTCTAAACATAGACATACAAAATCGATATATTCATAAGCACTGTGCTCAGATTCCAAATAGATGTGTTTCCCTGTTCACACAGATGCAAGCTTATATTTATTATTATTTTAAATTAGCTTTTTGTTTTATATTTTCAGTTTTGAATTATTTTTTAAATTACGTTTTACATTTTTGTAATTTTGTTACATAAACTATCAGTCAAAAGTTTTTGAACAGTAAGATTTTTAATGTTTTTTTAAAGAATTCTCTTCTGCATACCAAGCCCATTTATTTGATCCAAACTACGGCAAAAATTGTAAAAATATGAAATATTTTTACTATTTAAAATAACTGTTTTCTATTTGAATATATTTTAAAATGTAATTTATTCCTGTGATTTCAAAGGTGAATTGAAAAATTTAATCCAGTCACATGATTATTTAGAAATCATTCTAATATTCTAATTTGCTGTTTAAAAAAACATTCATTATTATTATTATTATGAAGTAGAATTAGAATTAGAAGTAGAATTTTTTCATGTTTCTTTGATAAATAAAAAGTTCAGAAGAACAGCATTTATTTGAAATAGTAACATTATAAATGTCTTTATCATCACTTTTGATCAATTTAAAGAATCCTTGCACAATGAAAGTGTTAATTTTTATAATTTCTTTCTCTTGGATCTTTGTATTCATCAAAGAATCCTCTCAACTGTTTTAAATATTGATAATAATCAAAAATGTTTCTTGAACAGTTATTTTAAACAGTAAAATATTTTACAATATTACTGCTTTTGCTGTATTTTGGATCAAATAAATGCAGGCTTGGCGAACAGAAGAGACTTCTTTAAACATTAAAAATATTACTGTTCTAAGAATAAAGCAGGTGTCCCTGTGGGTATTCCAGTTTGGGAAGACTTTTGGTCTTTTGTGATGCTGACTTTACATGTAACACAATAATTTTGACTTTTCATTAGCATTATTATTATTATTTTTTTTTTTGTAATATTATTTATTTATTTATTTTCTCTCTCCTTATGTAATAATCCGTCTACCTCTGTTAATTATATTCTGGCATTATGCACAGTATTTGTAAAAATTTGTAATCTGTGATTTGTATGATATTGTCATGTACCGGATGAAAACAAAAACTTGAAAAAAAACAACAACTTTTGACTGGTAGTGTACTTTTGAGATGTTTATTTGTTTTATTTTTAATATACTCCTTTAGCATTATTATATTTCAGTTTTACCAATTTTAGCACTAATATTATTTCAGTAAGCTGCAGTAAGCAGTAAGCTAATTTTAATTTTTCTAATCTAATATTAATTTTATTTCAGCTTTTTTACTTCAGTTAATGAAAATTTGGTTTTAGACTTAACAATAACAACACAACCAGCAAACACATTAATCTATAAAGATGAGTCTAAGCTACCTTATTTACATATTGCTCAAATGTAAAAATCCTGATTATCATAGATAGTTAAACTGGGGTTCTTATTTAGAGTCTATCCTGTTTACATCTAATTTCATACTTTTCCATCTCTTTTCCCAATAAATTAATAAATACTTTAAAAAAATATGTGAATATGTGAAAAAAGCCCTATCAAAAATGCTGTGGCTCTGTAGTTTAGTGTTTGATTCACCTTTCTCCTCAGAAAGTGAAAAGAGGACTTCCAGAAAAACAGATTTATTGAAAGGTGGTATTGACTGATGGAGCTATTAAGAAAAAAGGTTGCAAAGCCATGTGGGAATGATGGTTTAGTTAAAAAGACCCCGATTTGAAAGGATAAAGTGAAATATTATGGTTTGACCTGAAGGCTCAGTGGAGCTTTCAGGAGATGCAGGGGATAAAACGCGGGGAGTTTAGTCTGTGCTATAGAGGCCACCAGACAAGCAGGGAACGAGGGATGACTTTGTCCTCATTCTAGCCTCTCTCTGCTCTCCTTCTGGAAACATCCGGGCACACTGCACAATCGGATGTGACAAGGCCACCACAGGGACAGGAACTCACACTGCAACTGAACCACCCCCCATGCACGCGCACACACACACACACTTAATATGCACATGTCAGCAAACGTATAAAATGAATGAGTACTCCTGAGGCTGAAAAATATCAGAGAGACAAAAACCAATTAAGTGATCTCGTATTACTCCCTTGTGTCACCATCTCACTCTCTCTCTCATACACACACAGAGAGTTTAGGGGGTCACAGAGAGTTTTGTTGTCCAGGCCAGCAGATGAGATTGTGGACCAGAACGGGCTGTTTCCAAGGTTGTGATTATGCTATTGCCAGGGGGTCTAAAGGCTGGCCTCTACTGCTGCAGGTTATGCTGTCCTTGCTGTGACACCGTTATATAACAACACACTGACACACCTCACACACACTCAGTGCTGTCAGAACAAACAAACACATACCCAGACCAACAGGACACATCAAGTGCTTGTCCTAAACACACCATTAGTGCTGTGCACATCACATCACAAACTCCTAACATCAAATAGAGGTTTTGGAAAAAACAGTTTTGCTTTTCAGAGACAGTCACCTGCAGAAAGGAAGGTCCAACCCTCCCGTGGAATGAACATGGCACGTGGGTGGACAGTCACTACGTCAGAGATCTTTCCTATACAGTCACAAAAATCACAAAAAACGTCTGTTAAAATAAATAATTAGACTGATTCAGCAACATAACACCCAGTGGCTTTAGGAAAATAGCAAACGGTGGGCAATATACATTTAAAGTGGTAAACATAGGAGGAATCTGTCATTTATATGTGCCAAAATTCCTGCTACTATGTGGTGGCGCTATGATTATAACTGGATATTGGCATGTAGATGTCTTCATGCCAGCACTTTTATCATCTATGATTATAACTGAATACTGGCCTTTAGATGTCTTCAGGCCAGGACTCTTACCAAACATGTGAAGTTTGGTGCAGATTGGACACTGCATGGCTGAGCTATAACACTTTCCTATGGCGAAACATCAAACTTTGTCAAGCCGCCACCGACACACCCTTTAACAAAACTCAAGATCTATGCAATTTAACATCGCAAAGGCCTTTAGAGTAGACTGACCAAATATAATGTTGATGTCTTTAAATCTCTATGAGGAGTTTGTTAGAGCATAAAACATGCCACTTCCTGTTGCCAGCAGGTGATGCTATGACTACAACTGAATACAGGACAGGACCCTTATCAAACATGTGAATTTTAATGCAGATCGGACAATGTATGTCTGAATTATATAACAACTGCCTTTTTTAATTGCGAAACATCGAAGTTTGTCAGGCCGCCACGGACACGCCTTCCAACGAAAACACAAGATCTTCGCAATTTAATGTCTCAAAGGGCTTTAGATCTCACTGACCAAATTTGGTTTTGATCTGTTTAAATCTCTAGGAGGAGTTTGTTTAAATACAACGCCTGAAAACTGCAAAAACAGCACAAAACCTGCCAACAAAATTTAAAATAACAGACTTCCTGTTGGGTTTTGGACTTCGTACCGAAAGACTTTTTTGTAGGTACTGGTGTGTTACATGTGTCTACCAAATTTCGTACATGTACGTGAAATATAGCTCAAAGGGGAACTTTGTTGAAATTTTACAGGTGGCGTTATCGAACCATTTTGTCACACCCACTTCTGAAACCCATCAGATGTAAATTTTCACCACTTTTGGTATGTGTGCAAAGTTCATGAGTTTTTGAGCATGTTTAGGCCCTCAAAAATGCAATTAATTTTGGAGAAGAAGAGGAAGAAGTAAAGGAAACTGAGCAATTCCAACAGGGTCCTTGCATCATGTCACATGGACTATTTTAACAATGTCATTAGAAGTTTTTATGAACCTTGAATGTGTCAGTTGTGTTGCTGTCTATCCAGGGTCAGAAAGCTCTCGGATTTTATCAAAAATATCTTTATTTGTGCTCCGAAGATGAAGAAAGGTCTTACGGGAACGACATGAGGGTGAGTGTGTGGTTACACATATACTTTACCTTGGATGTACTGTTTCTTAGAGATCCGCAGTGGCTGCTTTGGAAGAGCTTGAAAATTCTGCAGGAGGAAAGAACCAGTTATTATACATTTGAAAGCGTCTGATTCAGTCACCCTGAAAAGCACAGCACAGTGCCTCTCACATCCAATACCACAACACAAAGAGTAGGTTAAATTTAGCCCTGGCTTTGACAAATATGCAGACTTCACAGAGCTTATAAAATGCCAATTGGGGCCGCTAAAGCACGGTGTAGCTGTGTCTGTCCAATCAGTAAATGAATGAGATCTCTCTCTTACTGGGTTTTTAAATTAATTTAAACTGTCTCTGAGAAGAAATGTTAAAACGCTTTGCCCTCTATCTGTCTAGAGAGGGATGAAAGACATTAATAAGATGAGAAAAATAAAGTATTAATCTGGCAAAGTCATGACAGCTTTTTGAACACAAGATCTGAACTTTCTGATGACAGACGGTCTCCAACCTCTGGATCTGAAACCAACCCCTGGCCTCATGCTCCTAAAGTGGAGGGGTGCCATGAGTAGTCAATAATAAAACCATAATTAGTCCCACTTTTCCCCTGGAGGACAGAACTAGTGAAGACAACTTTCATCATAAAAGAACAAATTAGCAGGATATGAAAAGAGCTATTCAGTACTTATAAAATCTGTGTGAGAGAGACAATGATTCAAAGAGAAAAAATGTGCCAAAGGGGGATGATGGCATGCACAAATGTATGTAAGAAAGTATGTGAGTCTGTGGGTGAAAGGTTTGTGTCTCCTTCTGTCTGAGAGTAGAGTAGATTGCTGGTAGGAAGGCCAGTTCCTCTCCTCCCAGTGCTTTGTCACAGCTGTAAATCTGCAAACAGTGAGAGGGAAGAGAAATATACAGCTTCAAGGCCAGTCACACACACACACCTCAATCTCACACTCATACAGACACAAAGTGGTTTCCTCACGGTTTAACCGTGCAGTCATGCGTGTCTTGAATTGAAAGCATTTTCCTTACAGACACATTTAATACACTGCCTGCATAAAACATCTTTAAATATCAGTGCTGATCGATTGATCGCTTTCACATTTAATGTGAAATGTGAACAGGAACACTGTGCTACATCAGCTTTTTTACCCTCACATGATTGACCGACCCATGTCTACATCTCTATTAGAACTGCAGTATCTATGATATGATCCAGTCCAAAGATCAGCACCGTGCTGCAGTTTTTAGCACATGTGTGTAGGAACGATACAAGCTGATCTCAGGTTATTGTGTGCAGTAAATCTGTTGTCTGGGTTTGATAGATGCTGGTAGTCTGGGAGAGAGGAAAAGCTTTTAATAGCAGCTGAGGCTCTCTGCTTCTGTTTGAGTAGCTCTATTGATCTACAGTAATATAATACAGACGAAAAGAGAGGTAGAGAGTCTGTGCGAGAGAGCAAGAGAGCGAGGCAGAGATTATTCTTTTCTTATATATTATTAGTCATATTACTACTACATGGCTCTCTGGAATGCTTGATTCGGATTGGTCAGTGGTAGAATTGCACAGTCACAACTGCTTTTTGTATAAAGATGCTAAAATGTGTAATTGACCTACACAAAAGAAAAATATTTCAATCAATTCAATATTTGTGTCCATTTGTTTGGTATACAACCACGTAATAAGATTGATAATCATAGTCCGCCTGTCATTTGTGTAAAACAAACCAATGTTTTGAACTTATCTATTATTAGGTTTTATTCATTATTTATTTGAGACAATTTAGGATAACTACAATCTGAACATAGACACTAAAATGTTAAGAAAACTAAATGGATACAGTACATAAAGATGGGCAGAAAGAGAAAAAGAGGGGTAAATGGTGATAGAGATGGAGGAAAGCGCAGAGGGAGGAGCACAGTGGTATTGATTCTGAGGATCAGACCGGACTCAGCGCTTCACTCCGACTCTAATCCACCTTAATCTGGACAAGAAAATGCTGCTCACCGTGCTTTTCTCACACAAACACACACAAGGGCACATTAACACACTTACACATACACTAGCACCGAACACACTCTTTGAAAGTCAAGGCTTGAGAGTGATCTGCCTTATAAACCTCTCCTTTCTGTAAACCCCATTCTTTTTTCCTTCTCTCCGTTGAGCTCTCTCGCTCCTTTACACACATTCTTCACTCTCATGGCAGGTGATTTTGCTAAGGTTGTGGAATTTAGACTGAAGCACACACACCACTGCTTATCTACAGCTCAGCTGATCAATTATTCAATAGAGAGAGAGGGAGAGAGGGCAAAAAGAAGTAGAGAATGAGAAAAGGGGAGGGGGGTTGCAGTTGTCACTTCAAACAGCAAAATTCATGAATCCTCAACAGCAATCATTAAAGTCAGCATGAAATCAAAACGGACAATTCCCCTTTTTTTTACTGGAATATTGCAGTGTTTATTAAAAATGAGTTACCCACGCACATCTTTATTTTTAGAATTCACAAACCCTCATAATCTTTAAGCAAAAACACTGACTTCCCCTTACAACAACATCTCTTCTCTGATGACTTGTGCACTGGCATGAGGTTGGGACAATAGTCCCTTCCAGCAACGTTTCACTAACATAAGCGAGCAGTAATTGGCAAACGGTCTAATCAAGTTCCAAAGTCTCATCCTACATTTTTGTTTTGTTGAGTTGGCACAAGCTCATACAAACTGGGGGCCTCGGTAGAAATCGCGTTTTGGCAATTGGAAATTGGCAAGGTAAAGGGCACAGGGACCTAAGTGGTTGGGCCAGGCGCCCTCAGGCCCGCTCATGGCGCTGACACAGGTTGTTTAAAAAGCAAAGAAGGCCCACACACTATGAGGGTGAAAAAAATGGAATGGATTTTTATGTGTTAACCCTATACTGTATCATACACTGCTGTTCTGAAATCTAGGATGAGTAAAATTTGTAATGTTTTTTGAAGTCTCTTGTGCTCATCGAAGTTTCATTTATTTGATCAAAAATGCGGGAAAAAAAAAATATTGTGAAATATTATTGCAAATTAAAATTACTTTTTTTATTTTATTTTAATATACTTTAAATGTAATATATTTCTGTGATGCAATGCTGAATTTTTATCAGCCATTACTCCAGTCTTCAGTTTCACTCAATTTATGATCACATGAAATATTATCAGTGGAAATTTGGAAACAGTTGTGCAACTCCCATCTCATTTTCTCCTCCAAATTTTCTCGTCCTACATCGCTGCAGAAGTGACGACCCAGTGTTTACAAAGTGAACATGCAAAAAAAGATCAAACGCCCTTTACAAAAAAAGGTAAAACAGTGATGTAGGACGATTTGGAAGTTGAAGGAGAAAATGAGATGGGAGTGTTTGAACCGGGAATACACAGAGTTCACGCAGAGCTAGGCAAGATAAGCATTTCAGGTTAAAAAGTATAGAAATTGTAATTTTTTTTTTAGAAAATGACCATTCGTTTTGCTAGATAAGACCCTTCTTCCTCAGCTGGGACTGTTTAAAGCCCTTTGAAGCTGCATTTAAACTGCATTTTGGAAGTTCAAACTTCTGAAGTCCACTATATGGAGAGAAATCCTGAAATGTTTTCCTCAAAAAACAATTTCTTTACAACTGAAGAAAGAAAGACATGAACATCTTGGATGACAAGGGGGTAAGAAAAATTATCTGTAAATTTTTGTTCTGGAATTGAACTTCTTTCAGCTTTGCATCACAGGAATAAATGCTATTTTAAAAGTATATTAAAATAGAAAACCGCTATTTTAAATTGCAATAATACTTCACAATATTACTGTTTTTTTCTGTATTTTTAATCAAATAAATTCAGCTTTGATGAGCAGAAGCAACATTAAAAATCCTACTACTCCCAAACTTTTGAACAGCAGTCTATTTGATATGCAAACTGCTAAGGCCTCTAAATGATCAACATAATCAAAAATAATATGCAGAATCACTTTAGAACACAATCTATTACATGCCTTCTTTTAGCAAGTAAAAGGCCTTTTAGTATAAAAAGGTCATGGTTCACATATTTTATTACTATGAATTGCATTTTTTTTGTTTAGTTTAGTGCTATCAGTTTGAGGAACATTTATTTGTATATCTCCCAGTCATCACTGTATTGCATTGTATTATGTTTTTGCACATATTGCAACATTGCTTTAAGAAGACATATAATTGGGAAATAACAGAGGGACATTTCATCTTACTTTTTGGTCACATAAATATCAGCAACTGCACCAAAATGCATATTTTTGGTCAGTTTGAGTCTAAAGTGTTTTTTCCTCTTTGCATGTAGGCTCTATATTCATCATACTATTCAGCTAATTTTTCAATGCAGACGTAAGCTGTTTTCTGGTAATGTGTTAGGCTTCATAAGCCGCTGTAAGGAAACAACGAGAAGAATAACAAAGTGCAGTAAATGGCAAAACTGTTTGCACTACAAACCATTGTGTTCATAATTAAGATAATACATATGGAAAGACACACCAATTTGCAATGTCAAGCAGCAAAACAAGCTGTTTTGTACAGCTAAAAACAGCTGGAAGTGGATGAGACCGGAAGCCAGACACATTAAATTCGCAAATGCCCGTGCCTGTTCTTATGGGAAACATAAGTTGGATATGAGCCATTAAAGCCTGATGTCTCAAATATGATACTCAACAAAAACATCTATGCAGATTTAATTTTTTTTTAAGATTTTGTCTGAAGATTTAACAAACTGTGATTTTATATGTCAGACTTTACTTAAAATGGGTGGTGAAAAACATTAATAATTTAGCCCCCCAAAAAAGAACTTTCTGAATGACATTCGTTCCAAATACAGTATGTTCAAGCAGGGTCCATCTCTGAGAAAGAATGCGCAAAGGGTTGGTTGATTCATGTTCTGTCAGATCTGCCTGCTCAGCTCGACCAACAAGCATCACCGGGGGCGTGATACTAATAGTTCTGACAGCAGGGAGCGATCGGCCGAGCCCTCAGAGTCGATACCCTCAACACTATGAGCAACCTGCAGAGCCTACTGCAATACGCACAAGCCTCAGTGGTGCAACAAACCCACCCACTGTTCTTCTCTGTTTCTATATCACCCCCAGCACAGGACTTCCCTTCATTTAAAGCCTCACACACACACAGAGGGAGAGTGCTGGCACTGCAGGAGCGTTGCCAGGGTGACAGAAGGCTGGTCTCCACCCTGCAGGCCTCTCCCCTCCTGAACATATGCTGCACCAGTATTATCACACACATACAGTGATAGTCAATAAGACAAGTGATCTCTCGCTCTCTCACGGTAACAGACGTGATAATAGTCTATCGCTCACCGCAAACACTCACTGCCTCTCATCTGCCTCTGTTTAGACAGATTTTACATCCATCCTCAGTTTTTGTAATTGTCTTTCCGTCCGTCAATCATCACAGTGGCTTCAAATTACTGTGCGACATACTGAGTCCAGTCACACTGTGGGGTTGGGTGACAACGTTGGCATCACCCTGGTTACAAAGACAGATGACAAGGCAAAAAGAAACCATGCAGCTTGGGTCAGCTCCTTCTGTTACTGCTGACACACACACACAATCAATATGCATCACTCACACAGACGCCACCCTTCAGTTCCCTGCAGCTGTTGAGTCAGGTCCTCTTTAATTATGTGAGTGGTACAGGAAGTGTGTGCTTCAGTGCAACCAAGCACATGGGAAGGCCTGAAGTTTTTGTATTTTGAGTGTGCAGGAAAATGTGTAACTGTACTAGGATAGCTTTTGCTCAGTGGAAGTAACAGTCTCACACCTCTTCCCTGATGCGACATTTAGTCAAAATGGTAATTTCCCCCAGGAAAGCTGATTGGCTTGCAAGGCATTAGTAACATGAACTAACAATGAACAATTATTTTTACAGCATTTATTAGTTTATCAGTAATTAATTAATTGGTTAATTCATAAATATATTTTCAAAGTTTTTTTTTTTTTTTTTAAAGTCTGTTATGCTCAACAAGGCTGCATTTATTTGCACAGTTTTGGTCCAAAGTGCCACAAGCATCTACAATGACACATGTGACCCTGGGCCACAAAACCAGTCTTAAGTCACCAGCCACGGTCCAGGGTCACATATATCTTCATCGACCGATGAAGTTTGAGCACCTATTAGACAAGATGAACAGACGCTGATTGGAACGAAACTCAGGGGGCCTGTTTGACTCATGGCCCAAAAGGTCTGTAAGAAATTTGAAAGAAATCGGGTACTGGGGGGCGATATCGCATTTTTCAAGGGTGTAAACAATTGTACATTGCACGCTTTTTCGCACATACACGTGATATTATCATATGATAGAACTCCTTATTCCGGACAACTTTGGCTCTAGAACCACTGCTGTCAATCAAACTGTTTGTTAAATGATTGAGATGTTAAAAAAAGAGAAAAAAAAACAACCTACTTTTGCAAACTAGTCCTAGGTTTTTCGCTAAACCTGGAAAATATAAACTGCTGTACAATCGTCTGGACTCTTTAGGTCAATAATTATCAAACAAAAATTTAAATTTACCCTTTGGGAAGCTTTAATGGGCTTGTTTAGAAAAGGGGCCTGTCCAAATCTATCCAAAATCCTATAAAACCTTGAGGAAAACTCAAAACTTCACGAAACCTGCTGCAAAAGTTTAAAGAGATCGGACCACAGCTTGCCAAAAATGGTTACAGCCTTGCTAAATAATGTCTTTTTAATGTCTTAAAGCGAATGAACCCCAGTAATCGCTGCTTGCAGCTATATTTTTTTTTGTTTACTTCGTGCACAGAAAGTATTCTCATAGCTTCATAAAAGTAAGGTTGAACCACTGATGTCACATGGACTATTTTTACAAAGTACTTACTACCTTTCTGGGTCTTGAACGTGGTAGTAACATTGCTGTCTATGCAGGGTCTGAAAGCGCTCAGAGTTCACCAAAGATATCTTAATTTGTGTTCTGAAGATGAACAAAGGTCTTACGGGTTTGGAACGACATGGGGGTGAGTAATTAAGATTTTCATTTTTGGGTGTACTATCCCTTTAATTCAGAAGTTCCCACTTCAGAAAGTTTGGTCAGTCTCACATCAGCACATTCCAAAAAAAAACCCTGATGATGAGCATGAAACATTTTACAGACGCTTTTATCCAAAGTGACTTGAATGAATGAAGGATACACCATTAACAATTCACCCCAACGAGGCAATAACACAAAGCCCTAAAACTGCTCAGAAGAATACAGCAGGCTAGAGCAAAGATAAAAGTGTCAGACATAAGAGATAAGTAAAATAATAGAACTTCTACATCTAAGCTGCTCCAGTGGGAATGCAGCTGCTGGCTCCTTAAGGTTATCTACTAAAGAAGAATCCGTTTAAATATAATAATTCTCAGTCGACAGCCTCTAATGCTCAGGGCTGCTGCCATCTACCGGAGGCTTTGCATCACTGCAACTACCTCATCTTTACCGCAGTACACACCAACGCCCACACAGAAGATGATTATTACACACAGGGGTGTTAGATGCTCATTAACCGACACAACAGGGGGCTGAAGCCGAAAGAAGAGATACGGAGTGAGAGTCTGTGCATGTGCGCAGTCATTAGCTCTTTAAGGTGTGAGGTGGGGCAGTAACAGCGGGCCAGTAGCAGCTAGAGAATCTGCTATATTGATTCAGAGGTTAAAAAGGTTTGGATGATTAATTAATTGAGCAATGTAAGCACAGAATTCACCAACCGGGTCCTCAAAGACCTTCACTGACTATAAAACACTATATATATCATCTTTTCTCAACGATATAAACAGAGGGATTCGTTGGAGGAGCAGCATTTTATTTCAATCACTTTTCAAGTGAAATTACCCCCTACTGTACACCCTTCCTGGTGTTTCTTTGCAGTCTCCGTGGCAACAAACCCTTCAATCACCCAGGCGATTGGCGAGATCCATTGCCATCCCACAGCGGCACCCTGTCGGCATGACAACGGCGAAACATGCTGCCTCTGCTGTTTCTGAGGCTGAGTAAGAGAAACAGTAGAGGCCTCCAACACACATTCATGCACTGTAAAATATACACACCATAAACTACTGCAAATATTTCGCAACGGCATGCTGATGGTGGGAACTAACTCACTGACCTGCTAATGGCCTGTTAAACAGGGACTGAATTATCCTCAATGTCTGAGTCATCATTTTGAGCTCTTCCAAGCGATTTGCCGCAGTCTTTGGCAAAATTAATGAAATATAACCCTAACTATTCCTCCCTGTGGCCCAGCTTTAGAACGATGATGCTTTGAAGCACAGATGTTTCTAAAGTCTGCAAGACAACAGAAACCACAGTAAGATGTCCGTCACATGCTCTCTCTCTCTCTCTCTCTCATTAGCACACTGTTGCCGCATGCCCTCTCCTCTCGCTGCTGTTACTCATCTGCTGCTGTTTGTGTGGCAAAAGCTTAATAAACACAGAAACGAAGCCCCGTGCAGAAAACCAATTAACACTGGCGGTTGTTGTTTTAGAGCTCATCAAACCAGGCACTGTGAAAATAATAGCACAGACGTACATCTCATTGACTCTTAATAGGTTACTTTGGCTTGTAGAGCCTGGTTTGCTGTATGATGTTTTTGTTTCAGCTTGATGCTCGATGAATGCGCACTTGTTTGTAGTGGATAAACAGAATAAGTGCTTTGTTAGGGCAGTCAGTCGGCTTTGTTGAGGATTCCCTGTTGCACGCTCCCCTTGAAAACATAAAGGTGGAAAGATAAACAAATGCGCTGGTGTTCAAGCAAACAGTACACACACATGCACAAACACCAGTGACGTGTGACCCATTTTGTAAGCGCTGATGTTTTTCCTTTGTAAAGTGACTCATCAAATACGGTTTATAGACAGAGATCTGGCTGCAGAAAATCACTGTCCACGGGGGACCTTCAGGTCTGTCAAAATCAGGTGGGAGGATTTTTCAGCAAAGTTTTTAAAGCTAAGAAATGATTATGTAACCTAGCAGCTGCTCCACAGGCAATTGGTATTTGGATTTACACCAACACAAATAAAAAGATTTATTATTTTGGGGAAGGAAAATATGTATAGATGTATAATCAGGGCTCTACACTTACTTTTATTTTTAGGAGCACTTGTGTTCCTAACTTAAAAAATTTAGGAGCACAGTCAAAATTCCAGGAGGACCTTTTAATCAATAATAAAAAAATCTGATCAAAAATTTTCTGACTAAATTTGACTAATATCCCTAAAGTGATATACAGGGGAATTTTGTTTTTACCTTTGTAATGGCATTTTTCTGACTTTATTAAAAGTATGCCATCTTTTATGTCAAACTTTTTAAAAATTATATATTTTTTAAGATTTTAAAAATTTCTAATTAAAACAACGGAATAAGAATAAATTACCAATCAAATGAAATCAGTATTATCAAAATTAATTTGAGGTGGCATAGAAGAACACAAAGGTGGTCTGTAGGCGTATTTTCATGTTTCATGAGGCTCAGGCTCAAATTCATAAATTCATTAAATATAAAATTTTGAATACAGAAATATTAAATGATTAAATAACTGAAAAGACACTTTAAAAATGAAACTACATCTGCCAGTAGGTGGCGGCAAGTCACTGATTTAATTACTGAATCATATCATTCATTTGATTCGTTTGAATGGCTGATTCATTCAGGAATAAAGCAAGTGACTGTCTTTATGAACGAGAAATTGAATCATTGACTCACTAGATTTATTTAAAAAGGCATGTTTATTCATATACGAAACGACTCTGTGATTAAATGGAAAAGTGCAGCAGCTCAGTTGTGACTTGTTTCAGACAGTTTCTGACAACAAAATAGAGCAAAATAGAGCAAAATCATGCAATAGCGTCATAGTTAGACAATATGTCACTTAATATTAACTTATTGTTTATTTAACTATTTTATTAAATAAATATCTCATTTACAAACTCCCTTTAAAATCATTAAAAGCTGTCACTCATCTTAGTTCACTACTACACTGCACAATGAATCTCTTACTTACACTCTCTTTACACTTTATGAAAGAATTTGTGAGATATGTCTTTGATACATTACTCAACGTTGCAAAAACTCGTAGAAAACTTTGAAGCTCCCCCACTGCAAAAACAAATATGCTGATCGGGCCAGTCACACTGGTGCTCCTAAATATTTTGTTTAATAGTCGCACGCAGTAGTTTTCAGTCGCAAATGTGACTGAAATGGTCACACAGTAGAGCCCTAATAATACCTATAATTTAGGCTGGAGATGTACTTTAATGTACTGAAAGAGTACAGTATGTAATATGCTAACTAGCATTTCATTGATTGTCAAATCAACCAACACTTCCCCAGCTCAAATTTCTAATTTTGTTAATATTTTTCAGTAGAAAGAGCAACATATATAGTAATGAAAGCCAAAATATTAAATGTCACAGATGTATCTGTGTATTCCACTATTTTGTAGAGGGAAGTCAAAATGACAAGTTTAACCTGAGATTTGAAGCCAAATTACAAAGAGGTAAAAATGACTTAAGAAAGCTGGCATCCTTATTTTATTTTTAGATACAGATATTAGTAGGTCTTTGTTGCATTAAATGCCAATGGGGGCAGTTCAAAAATGGGAAAAAGCACTTTTTCGCCTCAAGTTTGCATTCCTGTAACTCAAGAAGTATTAAAGATATTTTAATATCCTTTTAGATTCTGGTTCTTAACAAACTTTCCTTTTGATACCTTCATTTTAAAGGCGCTCGACGGTTCAGTCCCAGAGATGTGGAGATCTCAATGCGGCTTCATGAGAAAATTGTAAAACTAGAAATGTATCTCATTTTTCCCAGCTCAAGTTGGGAAGTCAAGTCATGCCTGTAACACTAAAGATATTCAAGATTCATCTTAATATCCTTCATCTTCATATCCTTGTAGATTCTTAATAAACACTTCTTTGGGAATCTTCATTTTTAAGGTTCTATATGGTTCAGTCACACACATATTGGGACCCCAATGTAACTCCATGTCCAAATTTGTGAATTTTACCCATTTTCAATCGTCAATAACCAAATGTAGGTAACTTTTTAAACAGCTGATAGTTATTGTGCTTAAAGAGGAAAGTCTGAAGAACAAATAATACTGAAACTAAAAATGTACCTTAAAAAAGACAAAAAAAGACAAACAAAATGTATATTCATGTCATAGTTAACATAGCTGAAATTCTGTATCTATAATTCATTCTACTGCACAAATGTGATGGACCAAAACGTTTCATTAAAGTTGCAATGAAATGAAAAGAGTGTAACAGATTATCATCAATTCTTCTATTCATTGATTGTTGACTGGATTCTGAGATGTGCCAGTCCATTTAAAAATAGAGGCAGATCTGAACATGATCTTGCAGTGGATTGTAGGATTGTAAGTGGTGGGGTTTAAGCAGACAAAAAACATTAGAGACATCCAGCACACATCAACAAAGAAGTTAACCGGAATATCAAGTTATGATATTGTGATTAAACATTTTGAGGTAAAAAAACAAAAAAAAAAAAACCCCACCAAAAACAAATTAAATGTAAAAATAAAACATACGCATGGATGAATAACTTGCATGTAGAAAATCAATAGGGTTTCAAATAGAAATAGAAATTTCAACTGAAACGGCCCGGTATATTACAAACACTCTCCTCATCATTTAAAGGCCAAAGCTCATAGAAATTCAATGAATTAATTTAGACAGGGCTTTTGTGAAATAATAGTGCTGATTCCAGTTAACTTAACTTGATGCCAAGTGTTGATGAAATGTTGACAGAGCACTTTAGAAAGATCTCTGATACATAATGCAGTCAGTAAAGAGAGATGACAGTATTGTGCTGCATGTGGAATATTCTTAAAGTGAATGTGTGAGCGAAAGAGAGAGAGAGAGAGAGAGAAGTGGGGCAAATATGACACAGAGCTCAACAAATAAATTAAAAGAGAAGGCCGCTTCCAGAACAACAATTTACAAATAATTTACTCACCCCCTTCTCATCCAAGATGTCCATGTCTTTTTGTCTTCAGTCGTAAAGAAATTATGGTTTTTGAGGAAAGCATTTCAGGATTTTTCTCCATAAAATGAACTTCAGTGGTGCCCCGATTTTGAATTTCCAAAATGCAGTTTAAATGCAGCTTCAAAGAGCTGTAAACGATCCCAGCCAAGGAAGAAGGGTCTTCTCTAGTGAAACGATCTGTCATTTTTTTCAAAAAACAAAAATGTGTGATGTGTTCATTTTGGGGAGTGATTCGTTCAGTCGCGCATGCGCAACATCCTATTAGGTTCTGTACTGGAATTAGTTCACCTGTTTAGAGTCTTTGGGTTTTTGGAGTCGTTTGTTCATCTCATGGGGCAGTCACGTGATGAACGAACGACTCAAACCCGAAAACTTGTCAGATAAGAGGTGAGGTGAGCTAATCACAGACTAAAGACCCAGGTAAACAATGAATTAATCTTTTTCTGTTTCTTATAGCATTATAGTTTTGTCTTGTTTGTAGTGTGATCAACTTTTGTGAAAGCATGTAGATGTGTTAGGGAAGTAACACGTAACATTTTAATTATATTTTGCTAAAATGAACGAAATGACTCGAAAAAAGATTAGTTCATTTTGCTAAACGAGATTCAAAGGTCTGAGTCGGTAAAATGATCCGAACTTCCCATCACTACTATGAATCACGTCTAGAGTCACGTAGAGTATGGCAAAAAACTCTATTTCATTTTCTCCTACAACTTCAGAATCGTCCGACATCGTTGTACCTTTTTGTTTGTAAACAGCATTTGACTTACTTGCTCTTTCTTCGCTTTGTAAGCCTACGTTCCGCGTGACCTTTCGAGTGATTCAATAGTGCGTAGCGCGTGAACGCGCATCCCAGAGCCTGTGCTACACGTGCTTTTGTACATAAAAAGTATAACATTTTTTTATTTTTCAAAAAAAAATTACAGATAGTTTCACTAGATAAGACCCTTCTTCCTCGGCTGGGATCATTTAGAGCCCTTTGAAGCTGCATTTAACTACATTTTGGAAGTTTAAAATCGGGGTACCAGTGAAGTCCATTATATGCAGAAAAATCCTGAAATGCTTTCCTCAAAAACCATAATTTCTTCACGACTGAAGACAGAAAGACAAGAACATCTTGGATGACAAGAGGGTGAGTAAATTATTTGTGAATTGTTGTTCTGAAAGGGCAGTTCTCCTTTAACAACTACAACAACAAAGGTTTGTTGTTCTCAACATATCCATAGAGGCCTTTAAGACTATCCAGCAGAAAAACTAAACATTTAAGTCTGCAAGATATAACAATGGATAAACACAGCACATGGCCGTCAACTGATCGGAAATGTTTCACACTGGTTGCAGAGCAGCGTGCCATCCTTATGGCTGAGACCTGCGACAACAAGTGCATATGATCACACGTGTACATTCACACATTCTGGGTGAACAGCTGATGGGATTCTGACACTATCTCTTTTTCTAACACACAAATGTAATCCCGCCTGCTCGCTGTGTCAGAGCAAAATCTAATTAATCAGTTCACACACACAGTGAGTCACACACCCTGAAGCAGTGTTATTATACACAGTTCTGTGATGCTTTGGTGCAGCCAAATTGAAATGACTAGAGGAAAGCCATGCATCACTCTGAAGGAACACCTACTACAATGACTCATCCAATAAAAGCTGGAAACCCCTTACATTATGTAGGTAATTTGTTTTTTTGTGTTTGAGTTTGTTTAACTGTACTTCAAAAACACCCTGAAAAGTGCTCAATCAAAAAAACAGCACGTGATTCGCAGGACCATTTCTCCTGAAGGTATTATTTATCAAATGCAACGAGATTAGCTCTCTGTTGTGAGCTGTAGGATAGAAGGCTTTGGAAAGTATATAAAAAAGCTGATTTGATGCCAGAGAGAAGACAAAGAAATAAAGATGAAGAGAACGACGTCTGTCCTCATTCTACTGTTCTTTGGTGTTATTATCAAGGGTGTCTCTGTCTGTGTCTCTGGATGGATAAGTGATGTCTGGCCTTCTGTTCAAGAATACTTGGGGGATTCTGATCCAAAGAAGGCTCATTTTTTGGTTATGACTCTAAAGCCTGCAAAAGCTTTGCCTAAAGCAAACCCGTATTAAAGCTGAAAAAAGCTGCTGCCAGCCAGCTTTATTTGTGTCTAGGCAGATTTGCGTGTATGTTCAAAGACAAAGGGGGAGTGAGAAGAAAGCAACAGCAACAGCAAGGAAGATGTGTGAGTGTGCGTGTTATAGAAAGATATCAGAACAAGGCAGCCGCCCCCTCAGCAGCAGAAGAGAGAGAGCATTCAAGTTTCTCCAATAGCAGGGACAGAATCTATAGTACACAAATACACAAAACATTGGAAATGCATCCAAAAAATTCCAGTGGACAAATACAATCCGACCGATTGTGAGAATTAGACATGACATTAAATTTACACAACTAATTTGACTGGACACAACTTTGTCTATCCCTAACAGTCTTGGTTTTATTGCCATATATATATATACACTACCGTTCAAAAGTTTGGGGTCAGTAAGACTTGTAATAGACTTTAAAGAAGTCTCTTATGCTCATCAAGGCTGCATTTATTTGATTAAAAATATAGAAAAAAAACAGTAATATTGCAAAATGTTTTTACAATATAAAATAATGTTTTTTATTTTAACATACTTTAAAATAGAATTTATTCCTGTGATGAAAAGCTGAATTTTTATCAGCTGTTACTCCAGTCTTAAGTGTCACATGATCCTTCAGAAATCATTCTAATATGCGGATTTATTATTAGAATGATCAATGTTGGATAATATCAACAGTTGTGCTGCCAAATATTTTTTGGAACCTGTGATTTTTTTTTTTTTCAGGATTCTTTCATGAATAACAAGTTTAAAAAGTACAGGTGTTTATTCAAAATATAAATATTTTATAACAATGTAAATTATTTATTATTAACTTTTAATAAACTTTTAATTATTAACTTAATACATCCTTGGTGAATAAAAGTATTAATTTCTTAAAAAAAAAAGAAAAAAAAAAAGGAAACAATAAAAATGTACCGACCCCAAACTTTTGAACGGTAGTGTATATATATACATATATTTATAAATATAAAAAAATAACATTGTAAAATATTATTACTATTATTTAAAATAACTTTTCAATATTAATATACATTACCAGTCAAACGTTTTTGAACAGTATAATGTTTTGTTTTTTTAAAGAAGTCTCTTCTGCTCACCAAGCCTGTGTTTAATATACAGAAAAAATGAAAATTTTGAAATATTTTCTATTTGAATATATTTTAAAATGTAATTTATTCCTGTGTTTTCAAAGCTGAATTTTTAGCATCAACACTCCAGTCTTCAGTGTCACATTATCCTTCAGAAATCATTCCAATATCCTGATTTGATGCTCAAAAAACATTTATTATTATTATTATTATTAATAATAATAATAATAATAATAACAATATTATGTTGAAAACAGTACAATTTTTTCATGTGTCTTTGATGAATAGAAAGTTCAGAAGAACAGCATTTATGCGAAAAAAGATATCTTTTGTAATGTTTTAAATTTATCATTACTTTTGATTAATTTAAAGCATCCTCACTAAATAATATTAAATATTAATTTCTATAATTTCTTCCACCCCCCCAAAAAAGTTGGTATTGGTATTGTGGTATTGTGTATAATATTACAAAAGATAGATGCTAATCTTTGGATCTTTCTATTCATCAAAGAATCCTGAAAAATTGTACTAAACTGATTTAAATATTGATAATAATAATAAAAATGTTTCTTGAACAGCACATTAGCATTATTAGAATGATTTCTGAAGGATCACATGACACTGAAGACTGGAGTAATGGTGCTGAAAATTCAGATTTGATCACAGTAAAATATTACATTTTAAAATCTATTAAAATATTTTAAATAGTAAAAATAAATAATAAATAATATTAAATATACTGCTTTTGCTGTATTTTGGATCAAATAAATGCAGGCTTGGTGAGCAGAAGATACTTCTTCAAAAAAACACCTTACTGTTCAAAAACTTTCATTTGATTTATTTCTGTAATTGCAAAGCTTAATTTCTCAGCAGCCATTACTCCAGTTATCAGTGTCACATGATCCTTCAGAAATGATTATATGATTATATCTTGATTTGGAGCATTGAACATTTCATATTATTATTCTATGTTGAAAACAACTGTGCAGCATAATATTTTTTAAAAGTAATTTTTAAAATTCTTTGATGAATAGAAAGTTTAAAAGAACAGCATTTATGTGAAATACGTTAATGAAAGTAAAAAATGTATTGTAATATTATAAATGTTTTTAGTTTTGATAAATTTAAAGCATTCTTGCTGAATAAAAACATTTAGTTACTTTCTAAAAAAATCTTACTAAGCACAAACTTTTGAATGGCAGTGTACACACACATAAGCGGTAAAGCATGCATACAAAGCCTTACTAACATCTGAAGCGCTCACAAAATACACAGAACATAGCACAAAACGGCTATAAAAAACTTTGAATTTAATCCTTCTTAAATCCAGATTGTGAGAAAGCTTCTGGCTTAGTCTTGCTCATGAAGGATTTTCAAAGAGCAAGAGAAGGGAAATAAGTAAAGAAAAATATGAAAGGCAAAATTGTAGGGGCATGCTTGCTGGTTTGATGACATAATAAAAAACTAAATTCACCCACTAAAAAGCAGAGAAACAGAAGTATTAAAAAGTTGAATTGCAGGTGAATTTCATCTTTTAATTTCACAGTTATTCAGTATGATTCAGCATCATTTGAACTGCCACCCTCTTAGGATGCTCTATATCTTCCCTAGACAGCAATTAATGGCCAATGATTTTTCTCAATTAGTCGTAGCGGCTAATGAAGCTCATTCATAAGCTAGCTCATCAGTGGAAATGAATTTTTAAATGCAGTGGTTACATTTACAATACTCAGATGAACAAACCCCCCAGAGGTTACTTAACTGAATTCAGCATGAAGGAGACACAGATCATTGATAAATGTATGTGACAAGTGTGAGGTCTGACGGATTTCTTGGAGCTACAAATAAGGACAAGCTCAATTATTCTAAAGAAAGAATGACTAGAATGATAGATTGAAAAAGTATCTGAAGGAAAGAGATATTATTAGAGGACAGTGTTCTCTGTTTGAGTGTAGTGGTACAACAGTGTAAAGCAAGTGCATGCCGGGCCCTGAGACAGACCTAGAGATGAGCTATTGATTTGTCACAACACTAGAGAGACAGAAAGAGAGGAGGAATGATACAACATGATGGGGCAGCAAAGATTAGTATCCCAGTCTCAGAGGGACATTTTTTAGAAAAAAATAAAAAATAAAAAAAAATAGTGGGAGGGTAAGTGTGTGCATGTGTCTAAAAGAGAAACAGAACATGACAAAATACCTAGAAAAGTGAAGGAGAGAAAAGGGAAGGACAGATCAATAGTAAACAAGCACATGATTGAGTTGAAAGGGCAAAAGCAGGAGCACTCACAGGATGTTTAGCAGACAGTCTGCCACTCACTGTACTTGTCTGATTCCATGTAGAAGAAATGAACATCTTAGAAGAACAGAAACAGAGAAATTAACCCCACAAAATGTACTAAACAATGACAATCTATTAACTGTGACAGTCATTCAGGAACAAAATTCAAATGGAATAAAAATAAATAAATAAATACATACATACATACATGGAAAACACTGGATAAAAAGGAAAATATTTAAACAACAAGAAAAGATATAAGAGATAAGATATACAACAACACAATAAAAAGGCATGTTTTAAAATCAAATTTTGTGTTAAAACTGTTTTTTCTTTTTGCACAAACACAGCAGTATAAATACAGCTTAACAGTTATGAAATGGATATTTCATAGGAAAAAGCACAGAAACATTTTTAACAAAATGACTCAAATGTGACACTCTTGTGCTGCCACCTAGTGTGCATGGTTTGATTTCTAAAATTCTGTATGTTCACTGTCTCACCTTGCTTATACAAGACAAAATGCCATCCACAAATGCAGTCTTGATTTTGTGAATCTGTCTGTATTCAAGTATGATTTTGGGCAGAGGATGCAGCTTCTGTAGTTGCAAGAGCTAAAACAGGAAAAAAAAGGGAAAAAAGCTGAATTAAAACAAACACTTCACTTTTAATTTTAGTTAAAGAATCAGATGTTATGGGCTAAATGGAGTGCTAGAGATTAAAACAAACAAACAAAAAAAACACTAAAACATTCATGCAGACTCTTTATCTAAAAAAAGTATTTTGTAGCCTGTGAGCCTTTTAATTTTTCCTGCTTATCTACAATTTAAAAGAGTAACAGGTAATCTGAGAAATGGGATAAATTGTTAAACATTTAAAATAACAAACTGCATTATGATTGGTTCAGGATTCCACTCCATATAATGGACTTTTATGGTGCCCCTGAGTTTGAACTTCCAAAATGCAGTTTAAATGCAAAGGGCTCTAAACGATCTCAGCCAAGAAATAAGGGTCTTATCTAGCAAAATGATTGGTTATTTTCTAAAATAAAATGTACAATTTATATACTTTTTAACCTCAAACGCTCGTCTCGTCTAGGTCTGCATGACCACTTTTTTCCAGTTCAAGGCAGTTAGGGTATGTTGACTCCCACCTCATTTTCTCATCCAACTTCAAAATCGTTCTACATCACTGCAGAAGTACTGACCCAGTGTTTACAAAGTGAACATGTAAAGAAGGTCAAACGGCCTTTACAAAAAAAAAAACAAAACAAAAGGTAACACCGCGATTTAGGACGATTTTGAAGTTGGAGGAAAAAATGAGATGGGAGTTTTTCGACATACCCCAACTAAGGTATGTTTAGAGCCCCTTAAAGCTGCATTTAAACTGCATTTTGGAAGTTCAAACTCGGAGGTACCATATTAGTCCATTATATGGAGAGGAATCCTGAAATGTTTTCCTCAAAAACATTATTTCTTTACGACTAAAGAAAGAAAGACATGAACATCTTGGGTGACAAGGGGGTGAGTACATTATCTGTAACTTTTTGTTCTGGAAGTGAACTACTCCTTTAGGTAGCACGGGTATATTTAGCAATAGCCAAAAATACATTGTATGGGTCAAAATTATCAATTTTTCTTTTATGCCAAAAATGTAAATTTCCTACCTTAAATATATTAAAACTTGAACCCTATATATGATGAACCCTTATGACTGGTTTTGTGGTCCAGGGTCACATATAAAAACATTAAATGTGTACTCACTGCAGTTTCTGATGTGGACTGCTGCTTTTTGATTGTTTTGGGAAGCTTCTTATTCTCACAAAGTTCATGTAAACGCAGCTTCTCAAACAAGATCTGAAAAGAAGAGAGATCTGTAATATATATTTACAAGTACAATAAATTATCAACATGTTAGTGACAGAACAAAATCTAACAGACAGCATTTTTGGACATCATAGGGCATCTATGATCATGCTCAGAAATAGCATCAAGGCAGACAGCTAGCAAAGTTTCAAAAGCAATTCAAAACACTGACCAGTCTGAGCTGAGCACTGCTGGACACCAAGAACTTTTGACCTGCAGCCTGGTGAGCCTCCTGCTCTAACTGCTTCAGCTTAGACTGAGAGAAAGAGTGACACTTTCAAATACAGAAAATACAGTAACACCCCCACAGAGAATAATCCAGCAGTGTTTAATTCATTCCTTCCTTTTTTCTGAGAGAACTAGAGGATGAGAGAGATGTACAAAGCAGAAAAATAATAGAAGAGGAGAAAGTGTGAAGAGGAGTTTATAAAATAAATATACACAGAGCACTAGAGAAAAGAAAATGCTGTATATGTACACAGAGCAAAGGAAAGATATATGATGTTCTTTTTGAGAAAGCAGATGCCAGCGGTGGTAGATCTAGTCATTAATATTAACTACACACAACATACCCTCAATTCTCCCTTAGGAAAGATGGACCTGAGAATGTCACTGTTTATAGCTGTTTACAGAATCACACACACTCTTACCCCCAGCAACTCTGAAGTATTTTTCAAGGCCTCCTTGTCCACATGCATTTTATAGTTTTCCATTGCTGAAAGAGAGAAAAAGAGGGAACAATGTTAATGCAGCAAATCAAAATTATTGGCTTTATTGTAAATGCATGACTAAATCTAATTCATTAGACAGTGATATATGGCTCCCCTCTTAAACAGCGCTTTATTTCAGACTGTGAAAGTAAATTTAAAGATATAAAGAATGAATGTGCTGCACTGAAAGTTTATTCAATAGATCAAGTGACTAAAGAATAAGATAAATTTAATTTGTGTCATTACAGTGCCTCGCTCACAAATTACATGATTAAGAAAGAAACTGCATGTGGCCATATCTGAAATAAAACTCAGATGTTTCATTTGCAGCAATTTAATGAAAAACATATACATATTTGAGCACACACTGATGAAAAAAAAATGTCCTGTGACAAAAGTAAAAATGGAAATAAATTTATGATTATACCATGAAATGAACAGATTATGCAAATGAGGTATGATGAAATTGTGAGTTAAATCGTTCACTTTTTTGTTCTCTCTAGAATTTGTTTGCTCAGACCTGCCAGAACTGGAATCATCTTTTGTTCTATGCCAGAATAGAGCTGCAACAGCCCCTGAGTCTATAGACAGAGAGAAAATTGAGAAAACTGTCTCAAAACAGTCTGCATTATGCTTATTTAGAAAAGATTAATTTTTAATTACCTTAAGCTTGTTATGCAGTTCCTCCATTAGATTGTATAGGAGAGACAAGTTTGAGATCACTTGAGTCACCTGATAAAGAAGTAAAGAAAGGGACAACGCCACTGTAAAAGTATAATTTCCAAGTCAAAATTTAGACACACCACTGGGGCTATTTCTGATCACCATTTGTTGAATTAAGCGTGTACGTCTGACCTTGGCTTGCCCAAGCGCAGGTTGCAGTGATGTGGACGTAACTGGATGTGTGCAGTGCTTGGAAAGCAGAGTCTGAAAGCAGGACGCAGAGTCGGCAGGATCTAACAACCATGCTGCAATCTGAGGATCCATCACTTGACACCCCAACACTGCACAGAAAAAAAATGACCCACATTACCACCGTTCCCACATTAAAAGTCTGTATTCATTAGTAAGATTTTCAATGTGGTCTTACACTTTTGCATTCTACTCTGTATAATATGGCAACTGTTTAAATAGTCAGAGATAAAGGAACTTCATATGTGTGCCACCTTGTTTCCAGCTCAAGTCTTTGCTGAAGTGTTTCAGTGCTGTGCGAAGCAGGTCTTTAGCTTTAAAGCACACAAACGGCTTTGTATCACACATCATCTGCATGAGCATCTCTCTAAGGACACATATACAAACAAATACACCGAAAAACACACATCACATACATCACATACAGCATCTGTAACAGCATTCCTTTCAGGACAAACTAATAATAAATAGTACTTTCTGTCTGTGACAGAAAAACTGCAGTGACACATTTGCTGTTAAATGCAAACACCTCTCTGGCTCTTTCTCGTTTCCTCTCCAAATACAAACACACCTGGTAAAGACATCCTGCTTTTGTGTACAGTTTTGTTGGGCCCAGGCTGGTGCCTGCTCTAGTCTGAGGTACAGCACCCTCTCTGGTGGTTCCTCTGAATCTGCATCCCTCTTCAACAGAACCAGCATGCCACACACTGAAGGGCACAGCTTCTTTAAGAGAGACATTGAATAACAACAATACGTTAAATATCTTAATAAAATTAGTTTTTAAAAGAAGTCTCATGCTAACCTAGGTTGCTTTTATTTGATCAAAAACACAGCAAAATCGTAATATTGTGAAATACTATTGGAAAATACTATTATAATTTAAAATATCTATTTTCTATCCGTTTTAAAATGCAATTCATTGTTGCGATGGGGAAGCTGAATTTTCAGCAGCAATTACTCAGCCGTTAGTGTCACATGATCCTTCAGAAATCATTCTAATATGCTGATTTGCTGCTCAAGAAACATTTCTTATTATTATTAATGTTAAAAACAGGTAATATTAATTTACTTAATGTTTTCTGTGGAAACTGTGATACCTTTTTTCAGAGTATTAGATAAATAGAAAGTTCAAAAGTTATTATAAATAGTGGTATTTTGGAACATTATAAATGCATTAACTGTTACTTCTGATCAACTTAAAGCACCCACTGACCACAAAATTTTGAACAGCAGTGTATATTAGAGATGTAAAGGCATCAAAATATTAAAGATATTAAATCCATGATACGATATTTATTGTGATATTTTAAAAAAGACAAATGAAGGAAAGAACATTTTGTACATTTCAAAGTTAAATTATTCTATCTAATGCACTTTGAGTTTAAAATTAAGAGCTCCGACCCAAGTTCTTAACTTAAAAAAAAAAAGTCTACTTTACATTCACACTGGAGTTTTAGGAAGCCAAGCAAATTAGAATATAATAATAATAATAATTTTATATTAATGGAATATTACGGAAACGCAGAAACGGCAGTAGAGCTTTTATTTTGACAGAAAACTCAAATCTAGTGAAATGCTGTAATCATCTGCTGCAAAAATAAAGCATAACTAGAGGTCGTTGCGTTCCTAAACAAGTGCTAAACTCACAGCACATGGAAAAAAAAATTTCACTGCATTCACTGTGAACTAAGACATTCTGAGACACGGAAAACACCGGATCATGGGCTGATCACCTGAACGAAGAGCGTGCTTTGCTTTGAAACATGCAGCGAACACAGACTTGATGAAGGGATCTTTTTGTGCTTTCAGGTTTTAGTTTGTTTGACAGATACTGTGCCAAAGCATAATGGCCCAAAATACAACTTTAAAGACCTTTTATGTTAGAATAAGATGTTTAAATATATTTTAAAAACTACACTTTTTGCCAGGAAGACCTGTCGTTTCATATCGTCATGCGACCACGATAGTGATAATACCATTATTTCCCTAGTGTATATCCACCAAAATTTTAATCATAGCCAAAGCTTCATAGTTTAATTCAGTGAATATCATCTAGTTACTGTAATCACACCTGTTCTGGGTCCAATTGTATGGTGCCATCTTGGAATACCATGGTAACAACAAATGCTTTTACTTTTCCAGCCTCCTCAAGCAAACACTTTCTCTCCTCTTGTGAGAGACAGCCTGTGTCACACACCCTGGGGTCAGAGGTCAAACTAAAGGCCGCCCTAGTGGTTGCTGCAGTTCCATCTTCTTTTCTGTCTGTTTCCGCAGGTATTTCATAGCTTTGTTTGGAGTCTGAAAGACTTGGATCAGAGAGCTTGGGAGGTTTGGAGTGATTTGGTTTATTGGATCCTTGACTCTTTAATTCTTTCTGGGGTCTGAGAGGATGTCTCTGCCTCTTGACCTCAGGCCGTAGAGGTTTTGGTTTCAGGAGCTTTATTGAGCCCTTTACTTTTGCCCTGTGGATGAGCTGTGAGGGGAACCTCAAGGATCTGAGTGTCTTTTTGCACAACTCCTGTGATGATATGATCTTAGGAGCTTCCTGTGAGGGTCCAGGGGGGTTCCAAGTTCCCAGCATGCTTTGAAAATGACTTCAGCTCACCAGCCTGTATGTGTTAAAATATAAACAAACAAATAGAAATAGAGTGAAAGAAGAGGATATTTGAATTCAAACTAGGTCTAATTCACATGTGAAGAAAATATTCAAACGTAAAGCCAATTTCATAACTTCAAAAAGCTTAAATCGGCAGCAGACAGCCATCCACACATAACCCTCCTATTCAGAGTGTGGCTGTCGGCGCCAGACAAATCAGCTTAAAAAAAGCTTCAAGAAGAGAATATGTACACACAGTTCCCAGGCTGTCACTAATAAAGCTCTCTAAAGCAGTTTTCAGGCTGATGCACCCACACTTTTATCGCTGCTAGGACAAGTCTTCGTCTGGGACTTCTCAACCTCTGAATGGCCCCTGTGATTCTTTACATAACGGACATCTGCAGCAAGAGACTTCAATTATTCATTAGTAGGCTGTTTCACCTTAAAAGGAGTTCGAATAAAACTACACCAAAAATTCAGGGTCAAAACCTTCTTGCACACAATAACGGATCCCCAGATAATTGAAGCTTTTTAATGTTCATGCTATTTTTAGAATGTCTAGAACTTGATGTTCTTTGTGTAGATAAGTCTGTAAGCAGGTAAAAGGATGCTGTCCTTTGAATTGTATGTGTGTGTGCTTAGTTCCCTGTCAGTACTTGTTCTTCTCATCAATTGGATGCTCTATTCTTCAGAACCCTGGGGAAGTTTTCTGTTTTTTCTTCTCTGCACAAAGAAAGCCTAAAATTTTTTATTTTATTATTTTTTTTTTTTTTTTACAGAAATGCAGATTGATGCATTAACTTCTATCCCACAGCGTAATGTGGTGCTGGTAATAACACCTCTCTGAGACATCGGAGTACAGGGAGACCCTCAAGACCCTTAAAGACCACTGTTAACCTTTGCTGCATTTGTACACTTTGTAGAAGAAAAGTTCTTTGCAGCTATATATATATATATATATATATATAGAACCACTAGAAGTTAGGGAACCCTTTATAATTTCAACAAAATAAGAGAGATCATACAAGTGCATTTGTTTTTTATTTAGTACTCTCCTCAGTAAGATATTTTACACAAAATATGTTTACATATAGTCCACAAGACCAAAAAAAGTTAAAATAACCACCTTCAAAAGTTTTCTTAATACTGTGTGTGGTTACCTGGATGATCTAGTTGTTTTTTTGTTTTGTGATGGTTGTTCATGAGTCCCTTGTTTGTTTTGAACTGTTAAACTGAGCACTGTTCTTCAGAAAAAACCTCCAGGTCCTGCAGATTCTTCAGTTTTCCAGCATCTTTTGCATATTTGAACCCTTTCCAGCAGTGACTGTATGGTTTTGAGATCCATCTTTTCACACTGAGGACAATTAAGGGACTCAAACACAACTATAAAAAGGTTCAAACATTCACTGATGCTCCAGAAGGAAACATAACGCATTAATAGCTGGGGGGTGAAAACAGGATGAAGATTTTTATTATTTTGTTGAAATATCTTTTTTTTCATTTAATAGTGCCCTTCGGAAGCAACAGAAGATACTTGCCTGTTTCCCGGAAGACAAATTAAGTACAATTTACCTTGATCTTCAAATTTAATAAGTTTTCACCCCCTGGCTCTTAATGCATCTTCAAATATGCAAAAGATGCTGGAAAACTGAAGAATCTGCAGGACCTGGATGATTTTTCTGGAAAACAGTGCTCAGTTTAATGGTTCAGAGCAAACAAGGGACTCATGAACAACCATCACAAAACAAAAAACAGTCGTAGATCATCCAGGTAACCACACAGTATTAAGAACCAAGGGTTCCCAAACTTTTGAATGGGATTATTTTAATAATTTCAGCTATTTTTTTTGGTCTTGTGGACTATATGTAAACATCTTTTATGTAAAATATCTTACTCAGGACAACATGCATTTTTTATGATCTCTTATTTTGTTAAAATTACATATATATATATATAAACAAATGACAAGGAAAGCAGAAAGCTGTAGCCTAGTAAGTTAGCGTTTCCCAATCTTATTTTCTTTCTCTATAACCTCTCTTTACCATATTTTTAGCAATTAGGTTCAAGTAATAAAATGAAAAAAAAAAAAGATAAATGTTCAGATCCACAAAAACAAACAAAAACACATCAGATGACAAAACACATCCAGGACTGTCTTCTGGACTGAAGTCGTAAATTACCTGAGAGTGAGGCTGAATGTGGTGTTGTTGGGGTACTGTGAACTCCATCTTTCGATCTATATCCCCAGCCGGTATCCAGATCGTATTCTTATCTGTCTGGGGAGAACCTGCACGTATGATAAGAAGGGTGAAGAGTATGTAAAACCTGTGCAAACCTGACCAAGCTTATTTCTGCCCAGTGGGTACTGTCTGTTTGTTGTATTTGCTAAATCTAAAACCATTTTAAGCAGCATTTTCTAAATGATTAATAATTATCTTGATACTACTATCTTGATTTAACAAAGAACTGGTTCGCAAGAACAAATTTGTTGCAAATCAGACATTACCAGAGAATGTCTTATATGTAAAATAATATGCCGTCTGGTAGGCTGCACTACGAAGATATTTTTTTTTTTTTTTTTTTAATTTATTTTTGCTATCTAGCAGTCCATCAAGCAATGTACTTACTAGTTCTGCTCTTGGTAATCTCTCTTCTTTCAGAGCCACTATTGTCTTTTCCCTTCTCTGAGTCCAATATTTCACCTGACCTAACACGTGTGTCTTGCACACATTCAAGGACAGAGATGCTTCCATGTATTTCGGCATGTACACAGCTTTCCATTGGAACTGACAATTCAGAGTTTGTGCTATTTTGCCAGCAATGGCTGCTCTCCAGATCCTCAAGCTTAAGTGTTGGTTTCTCTACATTAGACATATGATTACTATGCTGCACTTGGATGAACACATCTTGCTCAGTTCTGGCCTCTTTAGAGATTCCTTCAAAAACAGAATCACTGTTATCTTTCGCTGTCAACCCCGATCGACAAGTCCAAAATGGCTGTCCTACACTGTCCACAATGTCAATCCTCTTTTTTTCTTCTCCAGACGCTGGATGACAGCTCTTAGTAGTAAGCTGCCCAAAGTCCAACTTCTTCACTGGAGGAGCCTCATGTTGATCACAGCCTACTGGGTCTTTTTCAGTGGGGCTTGGTGATTGATTCCAACACCTCTTACCGAAGGTCAGTCTATGGATCTCTGCTTCTGTCACAATGTCTGGCCTAATCTGAGGGCTTCCCACGTTATTTAAGATGAACATATGTAAACTGTCTTCTCCTTGTGCTATTGGTATACAAGGCTGGATGTTGGGCTTTATATCACCAGCATGGTACAGAGGAGACCTTTCATTACTGGTCACATTCTTTAACTTGAAGTGGTTTGAATCTTCCACCAAATCATTAAATACCAAGGCTCTATAGATAAAAAGATAAAATAACAATATATACTATCAGTGTAAACTTGTTCAAGACTTGGACTTGTCTATTTACTGTACATTAACAGCATTTTTAAATTTAAAAAAAGTGAACAGTTATTTTATTTGTAGTTATGAAAGTAATGTATACATTATTGTTGACTCAATACATGCACAGCAAAGATCTAAATAAAAATTGTTACTGTAGCTGCTGTATCAATTCTAGGTATTACTCACCTGCTTTCCCCTTCACACAAATCCTGCTGAAGCAGTCGGAACCCTCCACCAGATGAGCCTGTAATTTTTAATAAGTTAAAGAATCCCTCAGAAAAATACTGAAACCATTTTAGCACCTGTTTGTGAACTAGTCTCTCAAAGTCACCAAGCCTAGCTCAAAAGTTTGAACTCAAGTGTTCATAACCAATAAAATGCAGCTTCTTGTTGGCCATAACTTGCCTGAAGTTTATAATACTGTTAGAATGTTCTGTTTCTGACTCACTAGCTCTGCTTCTTCCTGTTCTGTGCACATATTGGACCCGAAGGGCTGCTATGATGCTCTGTGCAGCTGCAGAGAGAGGGACTGCATTCAGACTGCTGCAGAGGTAGCTCTCCATCTCATTTGCTGCTCTCCTAATCTGTCTTACCCCTGCAGACACACATGCAGAAAAACAGCAGTGCAATCTTAGCAGGTGCTAGATTCAAATCTGACAACAAAAGGAAACGTGCATATGCAACACAATAAATGGCTGCTTATGGCTCATACTCTTTCGTTACACAATACATGAGCGGAAATCCATTGTTCCGATGTTTGTCAGTCAACTCAGATCTATCAAAAGGTAATACATGCAGCTGGCTGGTGTTTTTCAGGTGCTCTTTTTTAATGAGAGGACTAAAAAATAAAAAAAAGAATCAAACAGCATTTATAAAAAAAATTTAAACACACACAAAAAGATTTGCTCAAACATTGAGAATACAAATTATGTTTATTCACAAAGAAACCGTTAACAACCGAAAAACTAAGAAACATGATTTATACAAGGTGCAGCACATTTGTTAAAGTACAAATGCAAATTGATGTGACACTGTAGGTACCAAATACAAATCTGACATACCTAAAGATCATGAACAATTAGCAAATACAAGAAATAAAGAATAATAAGCAAGTACTGTATGAGATCTACAGAAGCAACAATGCTCCATGTCCTTGTCTGCATATAACATTCTTTTTTTGCAGCAGCAGCAGGGACCCTGTATTGGCTGGAGTAGATAAATGAGACCAATCTCTACAATCTAATTCTACATAACCCCGGCTTGAGCTTCTATATCTCTCACTGCTCTGTTGAGCAGTCTTGGGTCCAGATGGAAATAAACATACAGTTCCCTCTCTCTCCTTAGGGTGGCACTGCGTTCAAGCCTTCCTCGTTTGGCCTTCAAGTCCCCAACTATGTCCTGAAGAGATGTGTATAAGGCCTTCTGCTTGACCTCCAACTCATCCAGAACTATTGTGAGCTCCTAAACAGAGAGAGTGGGTGGCAAAAAGTCAGACGGAGAGCAGGAGTTGCCAAGTACAGTGGTAGGCAGAAAGCGTGACAGGCATAGTAAAAGTCAAAGACAGAAAACAGCATGACATGACAGTATATGTGGTGGAAAAGAGTTTGAGAAGGTGAGACGAAGAGCAGGAGACTGGAGTTAAAATACAGTTATCCATGCTCTTTTTGATATGGTATGGAAATACACATATCCCAATCTACACATGAATACTTCTTTAACATTCATTGCTTTCTGTGCACACAAGTATAGATGTGAACAACATAAATACAAGTGATTAACAGAATTGATTTAATAAACTGCAATATGATTATAATAAATACATTTAAATTTTGCATTACAGTGAGAAGGAAAGAGAAGAAAAATAATATATTGCAATGAATTATGTGTTTGTTTTTAATGCCATCCCAGCTTCTTTGACCATCTTCATGGCAAATCCAGGTTAAAATATAAAAATAGATAAAACTAAAAACCCAGAAAAGATGTTTTAGATCCATTTTAAATAAAACTTATTTTGGACTACATTGCTAAAAAGCTTTACAAGGGTGTCAGCAGAACAAAGGTGTTTTCAGAGGACTAGAAATATCACAGTTCAATAAATTGTGTTTCACAGACAGTGTGGTGTTGTGATGACAGGAAAGAAAACAGAAGCCACAGACAATTTTATACCTTTTCACTAAGAATAAAAACATAAAGGGCCGGATATATTAACAATTTGTGTCAGTGCAAACCCTCTTTTGACATTAAAATAACTAATGTCAGTATGTACAAAAGTAGGGCCCTATGATTTCCACGATGGGGAAAACACGGACGGAATCGCGGAATCCAGTCATAAAAACGGAATTTATTGAATAACGGGAAATGTCACGGATTTTGTCAAAGTTTGAATGAATTAAATAAGAGTAGGTCATTATACTTAAATCAAACTGCAATATGGACTAGTATCTGTAAATATTACGCCGCAAAAATACCATTTAAATGTGAATCCTGCATGTTCGGCATGTCTCTGTTTTAATGAATGGAGTAGACGAGCGGTTTTGTTTACTACACACACTGAAGCGTCTGTCGTCTCACTAAACGAAGACATTAACACATGAACGATATCTGCTGAGAGTCACTTCATGAGCATTTGACCGTTTCATTTTAGGAAAACTAGCGTTATATCATATACACACAGACACGGCAACCCGTCAAAATAAACGTCCGGTTTAACTTGAAGACATTGTGCCAGATACATATTATATAAATATTAGTTGAGAAAACTTAAAATGGGAAAAAACGGAATCCAGAAAAACTGAAACGGAAAAAACGGAATTTGGAAAAAAATAAAACGGATTTCATAGAGCCCTACTATAGACACAGAGTGAAAAATCTTCAATGAAAAAGCATGGACAGTAATTTTTGTGGCTAATTTTAACTGCATACGCATTTGTAGGAGTTTCCCCTTCAGATGCAAAACTTACGGAAGGAAAGTATATAAATTAACAAAGGTTTGCAATACTTTACTGGAATTTGAAAAATGGCAATTATTTAACAACCAAAAATTATGCTCCTGTATTGTTACTAGATTACCTGCATCTGATTGCCACTGACTCTGCTTTTTTGCAGCCCTACGCTAATTTGTACTGCTCTTGGTCAATTGCGTTGGTCACTATGGATATGAGCGAGCTGTGTTCGTGTCTTTCATTTGAACATTGTCAGTAGATCACCTGCAAAACTTCCTTACTGGCAACACTCTCACAGGCATTTTTATGGGATTACGGTCTCCCTCTAATTAGTAAATCTGGCCCATAATCTTAAAACAGGAAATTACTGTTTTAAGATTATTGTTAAATGACACACCGTGCATATAAGTACAGAAAACCCCACCACCAAACAGGTACAACCAACCACCGAGAGGTGCATGCTTTTTTTTATGAGTCATAAATATGATTATCTGCTCACGTTTCTTGGGATTCACAAGGGATGATGTTGAAAATGGCGGTGAGGTTGAGAAAATAAAGAACAGAAAAACATACCTGTGCATGAGGGCAGAGCTCCAGTGCAGGTGTGGCTGTAGCACATACCTGCGGCCTCAGAAGAGGCTGCACAATGTCTGAGTACGCCACTTGGTCGAGCGCATCTCGGTCACTTTCTAACCGAGCTCCAGCATAGGCTTGCTCTCGTTTGGCCCCATCCAAAGCTTCTTGTACATTGACCAAATCCTCCTGCAGTGTAAAGGCCGCTGTTTCCAGCCTACTGTAGGTTTGGAATGGATCCTCTCTCTCAGTGGGGGCCTTGCCCAACTCAAGAATCTGCAGCAACCTGAGGAATGAAAATAAAGATATAAAGATATAGTCTTACAAACTCATAGTACAAAACATAGTACAAAACTCTAAGTTTAAGGAGAAGTTCAGTTCCAGAATAAAAATTTCCTGATCCCTGAAGATGTTGATGTCTTTCTTGCTTCAATTACAAAGAAATTCAGTTTTTTTGAGAAAAACATTCCAGGAGTTTTCTCCACATACTGGAATTTTATGGTGGCCAACGGTTTGAAGGTCCAAACTGCAGTTTCAGTGTAGCTTTAAAGGGCTGTACATGATACCAGTAGAGGAATACTGGTCTTATCTATTGAAATGATGGGTCATTTAACTTTTAATTTAAAAAAAAAAAAAAAGTAAATTTCTATACTTTTTAACCACAAATGGCATCGAATGGGATGCACATCTTCATGCTTTACATAATCATGGTCACGCACGATTAGTTCTTCGTCTGTGTACTTTGGTTCAAACAGGTAGGGTAGGGCAAAAATCTCATTTTCTCCTCCAACTTCAAAATCGTCCAACATCGTTGTTTCGCTTTTTTTGCAAAGGGCAGTTTACGTTCTTTGCACGTTCACTTTGTAAACACTGGGTTGGTACTTCCGCCTATGTCACACGTGACCTTTCCAACAAGAATATGTGAGGTCGGCTGGTACAAAACAAGCATAATTATTGCGGTTAAAAAGTATGTACATTTTTATTGTTTTAAGAAAATGACAGATCGTTTTGCTGGACAAGACCCTTATACCTTGACAGAGTCTTGTGTAGAGCCCTTTGAAGCTGCAATTAAACTCCAACTTGGACCTTCAAACCGTTGGCCACCATAGAAGTCCACTGTATGTTGAAGGTTGAACTGTACGTATCTTGGATCTTTCCCTCAAAAAATGTAAGTTTTATTCTGGAAGTGAACTCACTTTTAAACTTCCCTCCACTCAGGACAGGTTACCTGCTAAAGGCTGTGTCCTTGGAGCTGATGACCTGTTGTTTAGCATTAGAACCAAGGTAAGGGACTTGAGTTAAGTGAGGTTGTGTCAGAATGTTTTCTCTCTGAACAGCAGCTTCTGCTGCCCCCTCCAGCCTCTTCAGTATTTCATCAAGCTGCTTCATCACCCTCTTCCCCATAAGGAGCTCTGCATCCTGGGCCAGACGCACAAGCTCAAAGAAGGCCTTTTGACGGAGAAGCTGGTCGCGAACTTCAGTTTGCCTGGAGGTGTAGTAATTTTGCCTGGCTAACTGAAGAGCGAGGTCCCCACGTACCACAGGGATGTTAAGGAGGTGGGCACAGTCTCGTAATGCAGAGGGGACTGGGTCAGACATAAGGGACTGAATTTCAGACTGAACTGAGAGGATCTCAGAGCGTAGATCGGGCTCAAGACTGCTCACCTGTGAGTAGCACAGAGTCTACGAGAGGAAGACAATACAAAAAAATGAGAAACATTATAGGTCTACTCAATATCAAGTGACAAAACATATTGCTTGTGTATATGTATGCATGTAAGTGTATATATATATATATATATATATATATACACACACACACACACATATATATACACATATATATACACATACATGCATGCATATAGGGTCATTCCAGCTGGAATCATCAAATTTTGGAAAAGTTCCCCACCTGACCTCCTCAGATTTGTCTGAAAAAAAATCCATGTGATGGGTAATATGCCCAATAGATCATATACAAAATTTCAGATCTCTACTGTGCATACTTTTTTCACAAAAAATCTGTAAATAAGTTTGTTTTTTACCCCGTTTTGGCGTCACACAGTCTGAGTGACCATGTTCAGACTGAAATATCTCCAGAACTAGTTGTGCCAGGTCCATGAAATTTTCTGGGCTAAGAGTCCTAGTCCAGAACTGCATGAATTACAACTCACAGCATTGTTACTGAATTTACACCTGAATGCTGGCCCTCTACTTTTTTTGAAACTATTACTTCAAGGGTTTTCAGATGTCCATAGAAACCTCAATTTTCAATGTATAAGCATCAAACTTGGTAAATGGTCTGATATGTACCATGTCTTCAGAGCAATATTTCCCATGAATGACACTAGGTGTGAAGATAAAACTTGTTTTTTTGAAAGAGCATATTGTTATTGATAAAATATAAAAAAAATTAGGATGGGGTTTTGCCTCATTTTTCTGGAAAATTTCATGGACCTGGCACAAATAGTTCTGGAGATATTTTAGTCTGAACATGGTCACTCAGACAGTGATGCCAAAACGGGGTGAAAAACAAACTTTTTTTTACAGATTTTTTAAAAAAAAAAAAGTATGCACAGTAGAGATCTGAAATTTTGTATATGATCTATTGGGCATATTACCCATCACATAGATTTTTTTCAGACAAATCTGAGGGGGTCAGGTGGGGACCATTTGATGATTCAAATGACCTGATTCTGGAATGACCCTATATATATATATATATATATATATATATATATATATAAAATAAATATATATATATATATATATACACACAATATAAAATAAATACAAATATATATATATATATATATATATATATATATATATATATAATTTATCCCTGTAAATTTAAAGCTGAATTTTTAGCATCATTACTCCAGTCATATAATCCTTCATAAATCATTCTAATATTCTGACTTGCTGCTCAAAAAACATTTATTATTATTATATTGAAAACAGCTGAGAAGATTTTTTTTTTCAGGTTTCTGAATCGAAAATTCAGAAGAAAAGCATTTATCTTAAATAAAAATCTTTTGTAACATTATAAATGTTGAACAGTTGAGATCCAAAAATCAATTTTACATACTGATAATATAATGATAAATGTTTCTTGAACAGAAAATCAGCATTTTAGAATGATTTCTGAAGGATCATGTGACACTGAAGACTGGAGTAATGATGCTGAAAATTTTGCTTTGACTTGAATATGTATTCAAATAGAAAGCAGTTATTTTAAATAGTAAAACCATTTCACAACATTACTGCTTTTGCTGTATTTTAGATCAAACTGTTCAAATGTTAGATTTACTGTTCAAAAACTTTTGACTGGTAGTTTATGCAAATCATGAAAACTATAATTTTCTTTCATATTTACCTCTGTGCTGCTGTTTAGCCGCTGGATGAGCCACTCATTTGCTGCCTTGTCACCATGCTGCTTTGCCCTCTCATTCATTAGCTGGTACTGTGCCACTATATATGCCCACTGCACCTGTGCCATCTCCTTTTTCCTGAGCTCCACTAGTCTCTCATCCTCTTCTTCCTCATTCTCAGTGCAACAGCTCAGACTGGTCAGCTGGCAGCGATTGGATGTGGAGGTCTCCATCATGTCTGAGATGCCGTGAAAGAACTGACGCTGAGTGTAGGCAGTCAGCACTTTGGTGAATTGCTCCTGTTGCTGGAGGAAAGGCTCAAGAGACAACTGAGAGAGGAGCACTGGAGTTCCTGGTTGAGGACCTAATGGTGGAGAAGCTCCATCTTTACTCTTTAGGGAATGAGTGTCAGTTTGGAAAAAGCCAGCCAGTTTGGTGGTCTCCTTAGACAGGTTCTCTACAGCTGAGTTGGTGTATGCATTTTCGGCTGCCATGGCAGAGTTGGCATCCTTTACTGTATTCCCTCCTTCCTGCAGAAGTGCTTGGGATGCAGAGGCGTTTGCACCCCAGTTGGTAGCTAGCATCTGCAGCTTATTGAGTCTGCGTTGTTTTAGCTGCTTTTCCTTGCGGAGAGCTTGAAGTTCTGTCTCGAGTTCTTCGATTGTTACATTTCCCTCTCCACCCAGCGCAGAACTGCCCTGTGACACTACACCTCCATCCACAGGCAAGCAGGTTTTAAGCAGCTCAGCCAGTGTTGCCTCATCCAAGATGGGCTTCCCGGACTTCTGGAGTGCCTTGTAGGCTTGCAATTCCTCTGGCGTTAGAACATTGCTGCGGTTCAGGCGGTTGCAGACGACACGTAAGAGGTGCAGGTTATCTGGTGCTGTCTCAAATAACCAGTCAAACTCGGAACCTTTCAGCCCAGACGCCTGTGGGTAACCCAACCGTGACAACGCCTCAACGAACTGAGCCCCATCCAGCATGGCTGCTTATTTGAACTTGGCTTCAGATATATTCCCTTATCCTAAGGCAGATGGTCAAAAGACATTATAGCAAGCCCTGACTTATTCTATGTATTCACAAAGAGAAGGCCCAACTGAGGTGAATGTTGCACGATACTTTACTGTGTGTAAACTGGAAAACACACACACACAGTCATGTGTACATTACAGTTCAAAAATATCTGGAGTGGGTCAAATTTTGTAAAATGTTTACGCAAGTATCTTGAGCAAAATTTTTTTTTTTTTGGCATGCTTTTTAACAGACGGGACAGTAGAGAATGACAGGAAAGTTGGGAACGGGATTGACAAAGGACCATGAGTTGGGACTCGATCTCGGGTCGCCAGAGGTGCAGTTGCACTATATGTCAGTGCTCTAACCACTAGGCTATTAGCACCGACTTGAGCAATTATTTAATTGAAAATAAATAAAACCAATAATGTTATGTAAACGTTTCAAGTTATAATAACTTTTTTTTAAATGTTTAAAAAAAATTAAATACATTTTAAAATTTAATTTATATCTGTGATGGCAAAGCTGAATTTTCAGCAGCCATTTCTCCAGGCTTTAGTGTCACACGGTCTTACAGAAATCATTCTTTCAGATTTTCAGAAATCAGAAATCTAATATGCTGATTTGCTGCTAAAGATTTTTTTTTTATTAATACCAATGTTGAAAGTTGTGGAAACCCTGACTTTTTAATGAATTAAATAGTTTAGCAGAAAATAGAAATAGATTTTTCTATAACATTATAATTAATTATAATCTTTACTGTCACGTTTGATTAATTGTTTTATCAATCCTTGGTAAATAAATTCTTAGTGACCTACTATCACACTCACATGTTCATTTAGCTAAGAATTCTCTTCTGCTCACCAAGCCTGCATTTATTTAATCCAAAATACAGCAAAAGCCGTAATATTATGAAATATTTTTACGATTTAAAATAACTGCTTTCAATTTGAATATATTTTAAAATGTAATTTATTCCTGTGATCAAAGCTACATTTTCAGCATCATTACTCGTAATGCTCAGTCAACAGTGTCACATTCAGAAATCATTCTTATATTTATATTTGCTGTTCAAGAAAGATTTATTATTATTATTATTATTATTACTATTACTATTACTATTATCAATATTTAAAACAGTGGAGTATATATTTTTTCAGGATTCTTTGATGAATATAAAGATCCAAAGATCAGAATTTATCTGAAATAAAAAGCTTTTGTAACATTATACACTATACCATTCAAAATCAAATAAATGCAGGCTTGGTAAGCAAAAGAGACTTCTTAAAAAAAAAAAAATAAATAAACAAAAACTTGACTGGTAGTGTATTATAAATGAGGATTTCTATTGTTTCTAAGGCCAGTCTAATTTTTTAGAATTTAAACAAGTTTTACATTCAGAACAGAACATGTACTATTGAAATGGAGTATTTGTATAGCCTCACAGCATCTGTAATAGCCTGTACAAGCTATATTCAACCAAACAACTATACTTATCTATGTCTGAATTCAAACTTTATCCATTCCAGGTAATGAGGGTTTTAATGGGTTAAAATAAACAGGTTGCTTTGCTCAGTTTGTTTATCTAAGTTTCAACAGTCAATTTAAAAAGCTAAGAAAAAATGCATTTATTTTATTTTCACTTGTGTATGTTCTCAGCTAGATACTTTCAGTTAGGTACAATTTTGACACAGTATAGCCAAGTAAACACACATTCGTCGACTGCTATGGTTGGAAGAGATGATAAAAGTTACAGATAAACAGTACTACGTCGTTGTGGTTGTTTAGCCTTATATCATCTGTGAAAACCAGCAAACATTCGTCACAAACATGGACAGTACAAGATACATAAATAGTCAGAAATTTCAGACACGACTCGGTCATGACCAATACCTAAAAGACAGCTTTAGTCAAAGTGGCTTTAGCTTTACCGTCAGTATGACAGACGAATAACAATATTTTGAATTTCAGTAGCCGTTAAAAACGAGCTACTTGTTAAACGTCTGCATTTAGCTAACTTAGCTTGCTTTACTAGTTAGCTAAGGACAAACGATAATTTATTTGCCATCATTAAAAAAAGACTTTGACATATATTTCACAAAGCAGTATAAAATACACATCCCTACCTTGAAAAACAGAAACCGGTCAGCCTGGTGTAAGTCACCACTTCCGAAATGCCCGCGCTTGCTTTCGTCACATGATATGGGGTGGTTCCTCGCCAAATATATTATTTAAAAGCCTATTTTTTTGCAACAGAAAATGGAATGATGTTGTAATACAGCTTAAAACTGTATAAAAATATGTACAGGTGGACTTACTATAAAAACATTAAAAAGCATCTTCACAGAAGATTGACAAATCTTGTCGACCAATTAGATCGATACAAAATGTCACCTGATTAAGATTCGCCAAGAGGTAGCAGTGGGAGGGTCTTAAACAAGTTCGCTACTGTGCACGCAACAGCAGCAAGTATAGAGGAACACAGAGCTTGTGCGTGTAACAGTAACGGGTATGTATCTTAGAAAATTCGTGTTAAAGTTATTATGGACTGCTGCTTTGTATAGCTGATGTGATCTATGACTAAATCAACTGCGTTTCGTGGAACAGTCTGTAGTTTTGAATGTTACAAATCTTTGCACTTTGCATGTATGCAATATTATTTCCCCCCCCCCCCTTTTTTTTTTTTTACAGTTGCTTCCAACAAAGAGAGCCATGGTTCAAGCCAAAACCTGGATTCTAAAGCAGCACTTTGAGGGCTTTCCTAAAGACTCCGACTTTGAGCTGAAAACAGAGCAGCTCTCTGAGCCCAAAGATGGAGGTTTGTGATCCTCACATTACACATTTTCCCATGTTTCCTCTATTGCATATCAAGTGGCATTTGTTCTTGTTCTTCAGAGGTTCTTCTTGAGGCAGTGTTCCTTAGTGTGGATCCTTACATGCGGTGAGTGCCAAAGCTGTAATGAACAGGTGCACTAACCTTTGCACTGACATGCAATAAATCATACTGGTTCTACCTGTTTAAAAATTAATCCTTGTTTGGTTTGTTATAAATTGCTTGATGCATTACTATTTTCCCCTTGAAATATAATTACTAGCTTCCTATATGTTTAATTTATTCTAGACCATATAGCCGCGTTCGAATGCAAGCAGGAGATGTGATGATTGGAACTCAAGTTGCCAAGTAAGAGAAATAAACATTTTGTTCCATAAGAGCCAAAGTCCCTTTCTATATTCTTTGATAAGAGCTGCAACTGCATAACTTTTCAATCTGTTTAGTCTCTCTTTTTTTTTTTTTTTTTTTTTTTTTTCAAAGAAAATAAACCTTGACTTTCTGATCAGTGTAAAATGGGAAGTTTCCAACAATCTGGTTAATATTACAAAAGAATAGCATCTGTGATGCATGTACTGTCACTGACCGTTAGTTGAGGTGCTTTGTGATAAGCAGATCAGGAACTGGCACAATGTTCAAAGTAGTTAATATTCATACTTTAGGTAGGGCTGGGTGATATGGGCAAAAAAATGATCACAATAATTTTTTTCATATCAGTCGATATCGATAATTATCACAATAAATGTCAAGTCTTTATTTATTTCCAGTTTAAAGTCCGATTTTTGCTCCAAAGTGGAAGTTGTAGAAGCCAGACCATTAATTTTCCTTAACAAAATAAATATCTAAATAGAAAAATTAATTTCTGCATGTTCTAATAAGTTATATTGTTTCAAATCAAGAAACAGGTTTGGGTTGTCTGATAATGATAATGATAATAATAATAAAAATAATAATAGTAATATCACTTTTTTGTTTCTTAGAAATGCACATTTGATAGTAGCTTGAGGATGCAGAGGTGGAACGGGCCGCGTGGCGCGATTCAAATGAGTCGCGCTGTTTCGTTCCGCCTTTGGCACATAAAAATTATATCGAACATTTATCGAACTCCTCATATAGTTTTATCGAGGAAGATTATATCGTGAAAATTATCGTTATCGAATTATCACCCAGCCGTAACTTTAGGAGTGCAAATATTTTGCCAGTCCAGTTAAATAGTATATGTTTGTGTTTAGAAAATGCCCATTTTAAATGGGACAATGCCTTGCCACCTTTTTAAATTATACTGGAGTTGATGGTTTATAAACCACTTTTCTGTTTGTGTTGTTTACTTACTTCATTTGATCAAATACTTTGTAAATGAGTGTCTCTTCTGTCCTATATTTTGATTGTAGGGTGATTCAAAGTAATAATCCTTCATTTCCTGTGGGCTGCCATGTGGTTGGTCGAGGTGGTTGGAGAACACATACAGTGTCAGATGGAAGTGAGCTCATCAAACTTTTGGATGACTGGCCTCAGGATGTCTCCCTCTCCCATGCACTTGGAGCCATTGGCATGCCAGGGTAACTTGCTGCTTCTTTCAAAATCACAATTGTTTCTTTTCCAAATGGTTTTGGAAAGTAGGTCAAACGCTTAATCCACTGTGATATAGTCATTATCTGATGTTTCATTCAAGCACAAGATAGATCACATGTCGTGAGTAGATATGGCAGAGTTCAAAGAAAAATAGGTGTTTTGTAAAGCACTTCTGGCTTTACGGAACAAACATTTGTCGCCCACATGTTCTACTACTTCTCTTTTATTTGGGGCAGCACATCGAAACTTTATACGATAAAATGATACATGAATATGTAATAAATCACATTAACTGGGCTCCACAGGTTGACTGCACTCTATGGTTTGGAGGAGGTCTGTGCCATCAAACCAGGAGAAACCTTACTGGTGAATGCAGCCGCAGGGGCCGTTGGTTCCGTAGCGGGTCAAATTGCCAAACTAAAAGGCTGCAAGGTTGTGGGTTCAGCAGGAAGTGATGAAAAGGTGGCATACTTGAAAGAGATGGGCTTTGACCAGGCTTTCAACTATAAGACTATCTCCTCTCTGGAGGAAGCACTGAAGAACGCTTCACCTGAAGGATATGACTGCTATTTTGAGAATGTAAGAATTTACTAGTACTTTATGAAACTCTCAGGTAAAAATATCTTCAAAAGGCAACTTCATATTCTTGATTATTCACTGATTTGCTTTGGTTTTCAGGTGGGCGGCCCTTTTTCGAGTGTTGCTATTGCGCAGATGAAGGCGTTTGGACGTATTGCTGTGTGTGGAGGAATATCGTTGTACAATGACACCAGTCCACAAACAGGTTTGTTTAACTTCTCATGTGATTCTTGTTTTAACCAGTAGAGGTTGCTCTGAATAACCTTTACACTGTAGAATCCACACCTCAGTATAAACAATACACAAACTGCTTAGTCACTATTAGTGAAAAATAAAATTAGACATGAAGAATTGAGTAGATAAAGACTCTTGTCCAAATACATAATGTGTATTTGTCTTTTTTTAGGTCCTTATCCACACCTGCACATGATTTTTAAGCAGTTGAAAATGGAAGGTTTCTTGGTGAGCAGGTGGGAACATAAAAATAAAGAGTCACTTAAGCGAATGTTGACCTGGATGCAAGAGGTACAGTACAAAGGAATACTTGGTTTACTATACATTGCTTGATCTAAATACAGTCATACTTCATCTGAAGAAGTATCATATTTGATAATGATGCGGATTATCTTGTTTTGATGGTTTACAGGGAAAGCTGAAGTGTAAAGAACATGTTACTGTTGGGTTTGAAAACATGCCTGCTGCGTTCATGGGGATGCTGAGGGGAGAAAACATTGGAAAAGCTATAATTAAAGTCTAATGGCAAGTGTTCACTGGTTTTGCCATGAAATTACAATCTTGACATGTTTGTTAAAGGCTCTGCATTAATAACTGCATATTTTCATGTTGTTTCCTTTATTTTGTTTTACAAATAAAATCTCTTTTGTAAATCACTTTCAAATTTGCCCTGTTCTCTAGGACAGATATGAACAAAGCAGGAATAAAATGATACTTTTTTTAATATTAGAATCATGAAGGAGATTTTGTAAAAGGATTAACATGTAGAAGTCTAGTAAATCTGTTGCTCAGCACTACTCAGCATTTATAAATTCTGTCATAAAAAAAAAAAACTTTTGTCAGCAGCATATGCTGAGTCATCATGAACTAGTCGAACAACAGTTTATCATGTACAGTGTTTGTACAGTGAGTGTGCGGTTTTTAATGACTCTCATGCAGTTTGATAAGCATAGTTGTAAGGTTTCTATTTCGCAATAAATCTATTATTTCATCCATAATCCTTAGAACCTCTTTAGGCTTCACTGTTGATGGGTGTGGCAGGTTTCCCAAAAAGTAGAAAGCATACAGACAGTCAAATACCGACACTTTGTAGAGGTATCTAAAGGAAGTTTCTAAAAACAAGTATAATAAATAAATGCATGAGCGTAAAAATAATTGTGTTTTTACTGCCTGCACTGGTTGATGGGTGGTGACGTACAATGACACAACACAAATGCGTCTGTCTTCAATAATACATCAGTGAACACTGACATCTTGTGGCTATTTATGAAGAAATTGTAATTCATAGTAAATGCTAATTAAGCACAGACAGGAGCATCTCCTGCGTGGGGCAGATTTATGTATTTCATCAATGACAAAATTTGTATTAGCTTTTGTGTTCAATCAGTCAATCACATTTATTTATACAGTGCTTTTTAACAAAACAGGTTGTGTCAAAGCAGCTTTACAGTAATAAATAGGACAACAGTGTGTCAATAATGCAAAAGTTCCATGTCACAGCAAAGTCAGTTTGCAGAGGACTCATCTGGTTCCCATGGTTTCCTGATGATATCTCCCAAGGGTAACATGTAAAGCATAAAAAGTAATGGCCCAAGTACTGAGCCTTGAGGTACTCCATACTGCACTTGTGATTGATATGATCCCTCTTCATTCTCCACGAATTGCTGGTGGTCAGATAAGTACAACCATGTCAATGCACTACCACTGATGCCAGCATGTTTTTCAAGTATGTTTAAAAGAATGTTGTGGTCAACAGTGTCAAACGCAGCACTAAGATCCAGTAGCACTAACAGAGAGATACAACCACGATCGGATGATAACAGATCTTTTGTAACTCTGATAAGAGCAGTCTCTGTACTATGATACGGTCTGAAACCTGTCTGTAAATACTCACAGATACCATTTTTCTAGAGGAAGGAACGTAACTGTGAGGATACTACCTTTTCTAATATTTTTGACAGAAAAGGGAGATTCGAGATTGGTCTGTAATTAAATAATTTGTTTGGTCAAGTTGTGTTTTTTTTTTTTTTAATGAGAGGCTTAATAGCAGCCAGTTTGAAGGTTTTGGGGACATATCCTAATGACAGTGACGAATTTATAATATTCAGAAGAGGACCTATGACATCTGGAAGCACCTCTTTTAGTAGCTTAGATGGAATAGGGTCTAACATACATGTTGTTGGTTTACATGATTTAACAAATTTAACAAGTGTTGTATTGATTAAGAATATATTCAAATAAATTTTAGAATGACCCATTTTATTTTAGTGGTATATGGACAAATGATTTTGTTTCAGGCTCACGCTGGTGAGGCTTCCGGTTCATCAGCCACTATATTAGCCGGAAATAACGTGAAGAATAATAACATGCAGTAAACGGTAAAACTGTTTGCACTACAAGCCAGTGTGTTCATAATTAAGATAAAACATTAAAATAATATGGTAAGACACACCAATTTGCAATATTAGGCAGCAAAACGAGCTGTTTTGTACAGTTAAAAACAACAGCTGGACGTTAGACCGGAAACCAGACCCACAAAATACACAAATGACCGTGCCCACTCACAGAATATATGCATTGTAATGGTTATGTGGTCATGCTGATTGTGCATAAAAACTGTATTCTGTTATTTCTACAAATAGCAACAAATAAGTAAATGAAATCCATTTTCATCCACAAACCAACAATGTTCAAGTTTACCACTCACTTCATAATGTTTGAATGTCTGTTATATGAAATTCACAACAATCCTGAAAACTGTGAAATTTAACATGAAGAATAAATCTGCACTGTATAGCTGGTAAAACCTCCTCTCCCTTTAGGTTGTTTATAGTGTTAAGGACAAATATTTTGTTATTAATATTTAATGCAAATAATACAATTTACATATTTGAAATCCCAGGTAAACAATATTCATTGTACTCAGGTGAGACATATTTCGCCCATTAATAAGTGTATAGAGGTTATAAGAAATTGCAGTGTCATTTATGTCAATAAAGACATTGTGTTATGTAAGAGTGTTCATTGTCGTCACTACAATAAATGCAAGCTCTGTTCTTTCTCAGAACAACTTTCAGTTTGAAGAACTCTGCCTGTGCAGCTTCTGACTTACACAATCATGGTTAAAGCGAAAACTTGGATCCTCAAAAAACACTTTGAGGGCTTTCCTAAGGAAAGCAACTTTGAACTAAGAGAAGAAGTTCTGCCAGAGCTTCAGGATGGAGGTATGGATAATTCAGATTTTGTCTTTTTGTATACCTGTGCTATGCTTCACTGATTTATTAATTATTTTTGCTTTAGACGTGCTTGTGGAGGCAGTCTATTTAAGTGTTGATCCATATATGAGGTAAAGATGTCTTCTCTACAGTCTTATCAGAAAACATCTCTCAATTAAATGTAATTCTATACTATGTGGTGTGTCTGTTTTTAAACACCTCCTGTTCCTGTAGATCTCTGAGTAAAATGTGGATAAAAGAGGGGGATGTACAATATGGGACTCAGGTGGCAAAGTAAGGAAACTAACAATTGTTACTAAGTATATTGTAATATACAGTATTGTTGCATTTTATTTATACTTTTTTAAGTAATGTACAGTAGATTAATTTTAAGTTGCATGCTCAGTGGTGAAAAGGAAAAGAAGTCTTATCCAAGTAATCATAAAATGTTGAATAATTTGAAACATAGTAATATGGTATCAAAAAACATCTGTTGCACAAGCGGTTCAGCCACTCATCAATGCAGTTAAAGTTGCATTAACTGATGAAGACACTTCCCCATAAATGTGTGGAAAAACATCTTGAGCAACAAAGAAACACACAGTTTAAATAGAAAAACTTTGGACTTTTTAGACAGTTTGCATGTTTAGGCTTTTGCATTAGTAAGTTAAATCATAAAGTTGCATTTAAGTGAGAAAACAGGTCTATTCATAAACAAAAATAATTCATATCACCATATAAATATCTTAACTCATTGTCTGGCAGGGTAGTGAAGAGCAAGGACCCAGCATTTCCTGAGGGATGTTATGTGATTGCTAATTGTGGATGGAGGACACACACCGTAACCAAAGCGAAGGGTCCAGCTGGGCCCATCTTGACCCGGATAGTATCAGAATGGCCCAGTGATATTTCAATGTCCCTGGCCCTTGGTTCCTTGGGGATGCCTGGGTAAAGTAATCAAGATGGTACCATACAGAACCATCACTTTATTAAAAATCGTTTCATTCTTTTTAATAAAAAAAAAAAAAAAAAATTCTAAATCCCGTCCCTTTTATCCTCTAGTTTAACTGCTCTGTATGGCCTGGAAGAGGTGTGTAAGATACAACCTGGTGAGACGATTCTGGTAAATGCAGCCGCAGGTGCTGTAGGTGCGATGGTGGGGCAAATCTGCAAGATCAAAGGCTGCAAGGTTGTGGGATCAGCAGGAGGTGATGACAAGGTGGCATACCTGAAAGAACTGGGCTTTGATGAGGCCTTCGACTACAAGACTGTCCCCTCATTGGAGGAAACACTAAAGAACGCTTCTCCTGCAGGATATGACTGCTACTTTGAGAATGTAATTTACATTATATATGTATTTTTGTCTAAAATACAGTCTGCTACTTGTACAAATCTTCTTAAGCTTTTTTATTTAATGTTCTTCAGGTTGGAGGGCCTTTCTTTACCGCAGCGCTGAAAAACATGAAGCCAGGAGGTCGTATCGCTGTCTGCGGTGCAATAGCCACTTACAATGATACAACACCACAGATGTGTATGTCTAATTACTACAGAGTCTTAAAAGGGAAAAAAAAAAACCTTGGGAGATGCTTTGGCGTTCTCTCGCAAAATGTCCGCTGGGAAACTTTGCTTTTGCTGGCAAACCTTTTGTGATGGAAATAATTCATGTCACGATTTGGTCAGTTACCCATATGTGCAGCCACATTGGCAATACTCGGATGTAAACAACAGCATGGATTGCACAGTTAATGTACTACTGAATACGTGGTTATGGTAATTTATGCTGTCTAAACCACCTAAAAAACATATGGAAGCGGCTAAATATAGAGAAAGACTTAGTAAGCAGGAAAGGATGCAATATTTTGACAAACTAAAGGTAATAGGTGGTAAAGATACGTACAAGCAGTATTAATCAAGATATTAGCCTAATATTTCACCTACCTGACCAAAAATGATAAGAAAGTCTGGTTCAGTTTGGTCAAACACAAATGCCTTTTGTTCTTCTTCAGACAGTTGATTTGTGATTTGTTATAACTTTTGGCAGTCTATAGCACTCCAAATGTTTTAGCCAGTCCGCCTGATTAGTACAGCCCAAAACATGACAATAATTGACCATTTTAGGCAGTAATAATCAGCAAAATATGCTTAATTCGTTGGGTTCAGCGACATTGTTTACGTTCATTGCCGCAAATATGGCCAATTGATGACGCGTCGTGAAAACACTATATGAGGCAGGGAGACAACTATGCCAACGCATAGTTTCTGAGGGGAACAAACTAGAGAAAAGAAATAAATGTTTTTAAATAGTTACACATTACAACCACTAGATGACAGTATAGGATATGGAAAAGCTAAGCAATATAACATTGAGATATTAAATTTGTTCTGTCTCACAGGTCCTTATCCTCACCATGAAATAATTACACGACAACTGAAGATGGAAGGCTTTATGGTGAGATCTTGGCAACACAAGGATGAAGAATCTATCAAGAGAATGCTTAAATGGATGAAAGAGGTAAGCTTCTTGATTAACCTGCTTTCAACACCTATCATTACACCCTTTGTTAGATAACTGCCATTACACAGCATATAATAGCAACATACCTGTGGTATGTAGACACACTGAATTGTTTTCCTGCAGGGCAAACTTAAGGCAAGGGAAGTGGTCACTATTGGCTTTGAGAACATGCCAGCTGCCTTCATGAGGATGCTGAAGGGCGATGGACTTGGGAAGGCTATTGTTCAAGTCTGAAGCATGCTTAGAAATCCATCTGTTTACATGAAGTACACTGTGACACATTTGGAGAACCTGAATATGTGTAAGACAGGTAACCTAGTGTAGTCTGTTTGTGTCAAAAAGGTTCAGGGAAGCAAATTAAATCCCATACTTGTCCACTAAGTGATTTTGTTTTGAAGTGTCACTATTTTAACTGTATTTTACTGCAATATGTTTACAAATAAAACAATGTAAAGCCTCATATTTAAGTTGTATATGGTCATATCTTCCTACAACTTCCTTGTCTGATTCATTATTCCTGTCATTCTCCCCATTCTGCGTTCTGCAATTTATAAATATAAATAGCCAAGAAGTTTTGTTATTGTTATGCCACAGACAGTTCTCAAGAAACACACAGAATCTATTTAAATGGAAAAAGAAAAAGAGGATGTGTGATTCAAATGTGTCAGCAGGTCAGCTAGTTATTCAGCAGGTTAGTTATCATGAAACTGTGTAACCAGACAAGTTCAGCAATATATTTACATGCCCTAGTTGTTGAGGCGTAACTGTACATATGACTTGTTTATGAAATATTTCATGAGTCTCTACACAAAACAGATACAAAATGACAGTAGAATGTTCATGAGCAGACATGTCTTCAATTAGATTAGGCTGTGGCACAAAATGTAAATTGAATGCTACCTTTTTACATAAAAGTACATTAACATTAAGTAAATGGTAATTAATAAGCTGGTGGTGTCATTTTACAGCCACTAGAGGATATAGTTAGACCATTTTATTATTTTATTAATGACTGTATCCAAATTAAACACTGTTATTCATTACAGACTTGTGCTTCAAGATACAAATATTAAAATTCGTCGAGTTGTCTTAAGTTATAATAGGAAGTATTTGCTCATTAAGTAAGACTGAGAACATGCCAGCTGCTTTCATTTCAGACGAAGAGTTTTCTTCTGATAGTATAGTTTAGATGTCTAAAACAAAAATCTAAAAAGACATTGAACGTTCTTTGTTTACTATCTGATGCACTATACGTGTGCAAGAACACGTGTGCACTGTGCATACAAACTTTATTCTATAGTTTCGGAATCCACCACTACTCTTGGTGACGTCAGGTAAACCTGGAATATGTCAAGTCATTCTGACTTGCTCATAGCAGAACCAGGATTAGTTATTGTCCTTCAAGATAAATAAACATGTTTTACTTCTTATAGAGGCTACATGTAAATATTTATGCCACAAACTGCTCAAAACGTACGTATTCGCACTTACTGAGCTTTTTTTTAGCTGATTGTGTATATTCGTAGTTGTAGTGGTAGGCGGGATTACGGGACCTCATAATTCCATGATTGGATCGTTGTCATCCTTGGAGGCGGGGTTACGTGACTTCATATACGGCGCTAATGACAGGCGCTGCTACTCTGACTGTCAATGAAGCAGGAGCTTTCAGAAGCGCACACAGTACTCAAATAGAAGACAGACATCAAAATGGTCATCGCAATTGAGGATAAGGTAGGTATATAATACCAATATTTTAGCTGCTACCTAGATGTTTACTGTAACTCTGACTTCTGTTGTCTATGAAAAAAATATATATATATTCGTTATTAAATTAATAACTCTAATAAAAGTGTTTTATGTATATAAAATTAACTTATAGCTACATGTAAATTTTTCTTACGAAATGCTGCTTGCGAAATATGGGAAACGTTTACACCACGTGGTTTCTAGTATTTCACAGAACCTCCAAGAAGAGTACAATAATGGAAAGTAGGAAACGAGAAGGAGGTTCTCAGTTACTTTTTTAAACAGGAAATAACACTTATGATTGTTAGTTAGAAAAGTGTTCGCTGTGTATATTTCAACAGCTGATTCAATGATTACTCTAAATGCTTTAAAACGTTACAATAAAGGCACACAGACTGTTTATTAGCCTAATAAAGGTGTTTTTGTAATTTCGTGTTTATTTTAGCCATACTTCACCTCATAAATATAGAATTAAATATAAATATTGAACAGAATATAAATATAATTAACAGTAAACAATTAAAAATCAATCAATTTGGCAAACATTTGAATTATTATAAAACAAAGCTGTGAGTCAGTCAGTGATTCTTTGACGCACTGCTCAGATTGATTCATTCAGTTTCACTAACTTATCTTTTAGACCTGTTCAACAGGTTGATTAAATCAGACTCGAATGATTCGTTGAAGAATCGGATATCGGTAGTATCAGTATCTTCCTCTTCTGTGAGTGTCAAACATTAACACACATGCAGTTCAAATATGATTTGCACTCAATTGATTTATGATGCCACATACAAAGTCGTAAAGAAAACTGCACATACATGTACACATATTTTTTTTTGTATCACCACCATCAAAATGTTCAATTAGATATTGATTTAAGTGCTCGTTTGCTTTAGTCTAATTTCATAAATTAGGAGTCTTACAAAATAATTTTTGAACATATTTCATTTACACAATTACATATACTGTGCGTAACAAATTTATTATACCACCACCTAATTTAAGGTTTGTGCCACAGCTGCCCTAAACTAAGTATTGGTGATAACCAATGTTATGTTTGTTTCTGTAATGATTAGTGTAGGATCTTTAGTAACAGTAGTGTTTCGAATGCTAAAATACAATTAGCTATTGTTGGGACTGAATGGATTCAAAGATAGATTGCACAAAAGTTTAATCAAAAGCAAGTCTTTGGGAACAACTAGAAACTATTTGGAAGCCAGTAACAAATGAGACTGTGGAAAAGTGCATAAACAATATGATAGCAAGAATGCATGCTTTTATCAAGGCCAAATGAGGCCATACAGAATAAAAATCAAATATATATATTTTTTTATTTCTATATCTGTATTTCTCGGTTATATACGATGGTTTTGTTGTTATCAATTAAATCTTTTGACGCCGAATTGCCCCTAATTCTAAAGTGAAAGTAAAATTCACATTTGCACATTTGCAATGCACAGGCATTTACAAGCTATTTAAAAGCGAATAAAAGCGAGGAAAAGAGGAAAATTTAACTGGTAACTGGTGGTATAATAAATTTGTTAAGAACTGTATATAGGTACATAGTTTTGTGAGGATTTGAACTGAAAATTAAACTTACAAACTGGTTAACACCCTTTCTTGATTGCCAACGGCTACAAACTACAACGTGAAAGGGCAAGGCTGACGCTCTGTAGCAGATTCAGAATCACACATCTGTGAGTGAGGTGGTTTCATTACAGTTGCAGAGAATTAGCCTTTTTCACACTTCCGTGTTTCTGGCTTCCGGATTGGCGCTTGCAGGGTAAACGTTTTTCCGGTGACAGCAGCGGCCGTACTGAACAAGAGTAAGTTCGGGAATCAAAGTCTATTTTTACGAAATAGATACTATGATACTATGATATATACCGGTGTTTTACTCTAAAAATAGCAAACATTTATTCAAAAACTTTGTGTCAGCGTCTGGTCATCACAAATACTATGTTTATTTAATTATGAACGTTAGCACTTATAATACAGTACAGTTTTAAGTTTTGCCGTACTGTCTATTTGGTGCTGGCTGTGCATTATGACTCTTCACATCATTTTTTTTCGCGATTAATATTGTTATTATTATTATTATGAAAGTAATATTGTATTTTCTACTTGCTCTCCTTTGCATTATTAACTTTAGGGTGTAAATGTACGTTGCATAATGTGCCCAGGGATATACATAATAAAATAATATAATACTAAATAAGACATGACTCCGATTAATGGCTTTATTCCTTTTGGATCTGGATTACGTTGTTGTATTGTTAGTTTAGTTTATGCATAGTTTATGCATCATCCGGACTCAGAATTGTTTCATTTATTCTTGGGGAAATGTGCATTTGGATATAAACGCTGTCATAATTTACCATGATGTAGTGATTCGAGGGAAATGACTGAGTAAATTGAGAAAATACGCTTAAATATACCGGAGATGGAGAACAGAAACTATAGCTGGCGCTATGTTGCGCATATATTATATTGACGAGTACCGGTCTGAGTGCCCATATAAATTACAAACAAGTAAAATGTTGTTTCTTTGTTGATTATATAACAACTTGGAAAGCAGACAAAAAAGAAAAGGTAAAAGGCATTATTTGAGACAAGAGCATATTAATATAATAGGCACAGACCTGTAGCGGAACTGACTTTACCCTGCGCTGACGTCACTTCCGATTTTTGTGAAAAAGGCTAATTGTGCGACACCGCACACCATGCTGTTAGAATCTGTTTGCGTAATATATGGGCGTCGAAACGAAAGCGCGCGGGTTCACCTAGTATGGTGTACATCCGGCGATAGATCGCGTATATCGCGATTTACGCAGGAGGAAACAAAAAGACTTTTAACAAAACATTCAGGGTAGGCTACGTTCTGGCGAAAGGGTATAGGCCATGGCTAGATAGACATGAGAATACATTGCTTGTCTTACACGAGAAAATTTATTTGTGTGGTGCCCCTGGGCACCTGCCCAATTGCCCATATGGTTAATCCGCCTATGAATGTGTCGTGTTAGTTTGAAAACGGAATCAACTTTTCCTCCCTCTCTCTGCAGGCTGCATTCGACAACGCTTTGAAAAATGCTGGGAACAAGTTGGTGGTGGTGGACTTCACTGCCACATGGTGCGGGCCCTGCCAGATGATCGGCCCAGTCTTTAAAGTGAGCAACGAGCATGTATACACTGCTAAACATGTCATCGCATCTAAGATTCAGAGTGACATCTGGTGCTGTCACGTTTATTCTATGGAGATCTCCGGAATCACCGGGAGTGGCTCTGTTGTTGTGCTGTGTTGTCGGGGCAACCGGCAGGGAAGCTTCCTTAAGAATTAAAACGTGAATCTTTCAGAATGTAAATGAAGCAGTGAGGATAACGTAAAAGACAAAGAGTGCTGATTCATTCCTTGAAGATTTTGGTGTGGTTGAGAACTAACCAAATGACAAACTAACCAAATGCTCTTGTTTACTTTAACTCTAACTCAATAGACATACATTTGTACCTGTTTTAGACAATGAAAGAAAGCATATGCAAATTTCACAGATGAAACGGAAGGAATGAAATATGATGTTCAAAGGAAGTGCTTTGATTGCAAGCTTTGTGGTTTGCTTTTTACCAACCCCTTTTCCCCCTCCACAGGCGCTGTCTGAAAAACCAGAGAACGCAAATGTCGTATTTCTAAAGGTGGATGTGGATGATGCACAGGTTAGTCACCTGGTGTCTTGTTTCTCTGATGAATGCTCTCAAAGGACACCCTTTTACATAGATTCACCATCTGGGTTTTTCTGTGTCACCTTCATTTGAATATTAGCCTTGCTATCTCCCTCCCGTAGACAAGGATGTCTGGTGTGGTATCATGTATTTGGATACTCAGCCTAACCCTTTTGTAAGCGACCCAAACACATTAGAACATCCCAGAACACCCGGCTGCTGTTCTCCTGATTGGTTTTACTGATAGTGTGTTATTTGATTCACGGGATAGCGCTCAGAAAGGATATTGGCCGTCATTCAGTTTTATCGAAGGTAGATCGAGACAGTGCCTGAATGGGACAGTTCTGATGCCTGCCCATGTTGTTATGGCTACAAACACTAGCTATTATTACAATGCTGTGTTGCAAAGCAGATGAGGGACGGGGCTGTGTTTGAAAGCTAAATTCTTGATACATGTTTGCGATTTGTTGAAATGTCATTCTTTTTGCCTGACATTTAAATCACAAGGTAAGGATGGCAAATGTGAGCAGAGCGTTTGAAGGTTCTGATAACAGTGCACCTATCCAACGGACCTTCTTGTGACTGAATTCGAGAATGGTGCAAAACTTAATTTGAGATGAAAAGAATATAAAACAAATCATTTTTCTAAACATATCAGTAATTTCGACAGCCTTCGAGTTCTGCCGGGGACATAATTTCAGAGCAAAATGAAAATACACTATTAAAGATGTTTATCAGACTGAATAAACCTATTCAGACCTGATCCGCTCCCTCTTTTTTCATCTAGGATGTGGCCGCTTCCTGTGACATCAAATGTATGCCAACATTTCATTTCTACAAGAATGGAAAGAAGGTAAAAAATCATCTCTGGGGTTTTCCGTTCTATTTCCGTGATCTTCTCAGGAACTATTTTTTAATTAACCTGTTTGTTCCCCCTTGTGCTGTAACGGATTCATATTGTTTTTCAGATTGATGAATTTTCTGGATCAAATAATGCTAAGCTGGAGGAGAAGATCAATATGCATAAATGAAGAAAAACATACAAAAATGCACAAACCAACCACTGTAATAAATAATATAAGCATTATGTTTTCTGATCTTGATTTTAGAAGAATAAATCAAGTACAGAAACGTTATTCTCAACCTTTAACACATTCTGATTTTATCTGCTACATTTATACCCTATTTTAGTTTATATAAAGAAATAGAAGTCTTTTTGTTAAATATTTGACCTTCTATAATGGCTGTAATGTATTTTATGTTGGATTTGTATGAAATTACAACATTAAAGGAAATTAAAAGTAGAGTTTTACAACGTTCTTGTAATGTGCTGGTTGTATCAGATTCTTCAAGTCAAATGTTTATTAGTCATATGAGACAGGCAAGTAAAACAAACTGAAAGTTTAATTGGGAAGTCTTCATAATCAACTGGGAATGAGAATTACAGTTGGTTTTTATATAGTTGTGTTTTTGTTTTAATAAAAACATGAAAAGAATAGTTTATATACATGTACATGGACAATCACATCAACATTTTTACACATCGTACAAGTTCATGTATATAGCAGCAGCATATATTTAATACTGTTTCATTTTCTACATGAAAAAATACAGCTTTAATTTACAAAACCACTTAGGACTTTCTGAGGGAAAGAGAAAATGTGTTGTATACAAATTTCTGACATTACGCCATCTTGTTTCAACACATTCAGATTCAAACTCTTGTAGCGTGGCACATTAAAAGTGAAAGTATCCAGATCTTCTTTTTCTAAAAGACAGTAATTAACAGTCAAAGATCAGCTGAAGACCAAAAATTACCACCATAATCACTAAATAAAATTCATAGTAGAGGCAATTTTCCTTGTACAGTTTAGACAGATCGACCATGAAAAAGTATTAAAGCTTATTTCTTTAATCGACCAAGTCTGCAGTAAATCTAATTGTGAATCACTCTAACCAGCAATGAAGGCTACAGCGTGTAATTAGCTGAGGGATGCGGGTATCAAACCAACTAGCTGGGAAAACGCTTATAGCAAAAAGGATCAGATCAATAGCACTTTACTGAGAGACTGTATCTGCTCAATAAAATCTTGACATTGATACTGATCAGCAAATGACTTAAAAGAATGAATCGCAATGGAAATGGCTGCAGTATCTATCTCCTATCCTTAAGCCAACTCAATGATTGGACTGAATCCAACTGCAGTGTCCTGGGAAATGTAAGTTTACTGTAAGATATGCAATCATGAAACTAGGTGTGTCTGAGGCATAAAGTCACATACTGACACAAACACACAGTGGAGTTCAGAGAAGGCTGATTCTTATCTGTATTTCCCTATACTTTCACTATGTTTACAATCACCAGGAATCTCCCAGCTGAGTGATTTAGTGTTCCTTGTACAGTTAGAGGAAATACGCTGGCAATGTAATGGTTCATAAAATACTGTAATATGCATATGTTAATATGAATATCACATACAGTTACAGCCAAAAGTTTACACACACCTTGCAGAATCTGCAAAATGTTAATTATTTTACCAAAATAAGAGGGATCATACAAAATGCATGTTATTTTTTATTTAGTACTGACCTGAATGAGATATTTCACATAAAAGACGTATACATATAGTCCACAAGAAAAAATAATAGTTGAATTTATAAAAAATGACCCTGTTCAAAAGTCTACATACGCTTGATTCTTAATACTGTGTTGTTACCTGAATGATCCACAGCTGTTTTTTTTTTAGTCATCGCTGTTCATGAGTCCCTTGTTTGTCCTGAACAGTTAAACTGCCTGCTGCTCTTCAGAAAAATCCTTCAGGTCCCACAAATTCTTTGGTTTTTCAGCATTTTTGTATATTTGAGTCCTTTCCAACAATGACTGTATGATTTTGAGATCCATCTTTTCACACATGCAACTATTACAGAAGGTTCAAACGCTCACTGATGCTTCAGAAAGATCCTCCTGATATATCCGTCTATGTTCGCGCGAATCATTCATGATCCAGCTTCACATACAGCAGAAGTGTGTATAAGCGTTTTTTTTATGAATCTCTGCGATGGGCTTTCCTTATAACGTGGTAGTTAGGAAGTTTAGCGGCTAAACGCGGCTAAAGTAAACAAGATCGTCATTCCACGGCGAGAAGAGAGGGGCGGGGTGAGCAGAGCTCATTTGCATTTAAAGGAACAACCCCTTAGAATGAGATGATTTTTGCAGAGCTGATTTTGGCAAGATAAAAGAGTGTTGTTTTACAAAACCATTGAGAATTTTTAATCAAAGTATATTAGAGACTTTACATTAAGACCCTAAAGAACCATATCAACTTGTGGAAAATGGGCATCCGATGACCCCTTTAATGCATCGTGTTTGAACCTTCTGTAATAGTTGCATATGAGCCCCTCAGTTGTCCTCAGTGTGAAAAGTTGGATCTCAAAATCAGTACCAAATAATAAAATAACATGCATTTTGTATCATCCCTCTTATTTTGGTAAAATAATTAATATTTTGCAGATTCTGCAAGGTGTATGTAAATGTTCAACTTCAACTGTTTACCTAGTTTGTATGTGACTTACCTAGAGCAGTCATATCCTCCCCATCCTTGACTGCAGTGACACCTGTTGGGTCGGATACACCGGCCTCCATTCAAACAGGGCATGGAACACACCGCTGAAAGCACACATGCAAATTACTTCCATTAACCAATAATCCAGTGCATATATTTATACTTCATATATGTTAATATCCACAAATGTTACTATGTCAACATTAATCATACTATAAAATGAATTGATTGACAAGTTGATAAAAAAAATAGGATATATGAATGAAGTACAGTGCAATCAGTCGGATCTAGTACAGTGCTCGTTCAATAAATGCACACCAAAACAGATGTGTTTTGAATCAGGATTTAAATGTGGCCAAGGTTTCAGCAAATCTGGAACCTGGTTCCATGTGTAGGTGGCACAATAGCTAAAATTGGACTTGGCAATCTTCTAATAATGTTATATTCAGTGAGAATATCTGCAATGTATTGAGGTCCTAGGCCACTGAGTGATTTATAATACTTCCAGCAACACATTCTTCAATGCATTTTGTTGCTTCATATAATTAACTTGTATAACTTGTCTGTCTTTATCATGGTGTATCTTTCTTTGCAAAAGGAGACGAACAATATTCTTTCTTTTATTACCACATACATTCACATAATCTGGAACACAACCAGAAAGGTTCTTCAAAAGGTAACATTTATTCCTCTGTGATGTCAAAGGAATCAAGCATTTCCAGAATTCCTCTTTGCCCTAGAGACCTTTGCTCTGACAGACACCTTGTACGAATCGGTCGCACAGACCGAGACAGACAAAACACAAAGAGTCTGACCACAACAGCAGAATGAAAACCTGTGGCTAATCAGTAAAACCTGTAGAGCAAACACTGCACGTGACACTGAGTCTGCAAACCCATATCAAGTTTGCTTTAATGATCTGAGCAAGTAGGTTTATTTGTCTTGGTACTGGAGCTTTAAAGACCATTAAATGCATGCAGTTACTCTCCTGCTGGTGGTGTTCTCAATAAATCGAATAAGGTTTCATTGCTGGTATTATAAATGAGCTCTTGTTCTTTACAAGTCATGCAATATTTAATTTAAATCACAGTACATTTGTTTTTAGATATTGGTCAGAAACCTTTTCATAATTTTTATTCACCTGTTATTCACTTAAATAGTCATGTGGTGTAATGATTTTTATTTTTTGTACCTGCGGAGGCTGACACGAAAGAGAAGAAATTGTTGAATAACGTTACATTTGTTTTCTTTGCGAGCAAAAAGTATTCTCGTAGCTTCGCAACATTACGGTTGAACCACTGATGTAGGGCTGGGCGATAAATCAATAACAATAATTCTCGCGTGATATGAATTTCCACGATAAACGATAACAAGAGTTCGATAACTGTTCGATGTAATGTTTATGCGGCAAAGGCGGAACAAGCGCGCCACTCGGACCGTTTATCCACTCGGATCAAAGTTCAAACACCGGCACGGCGCGAACTTACTAGAGTAGATGCGTTTATTGGCTTGTGAGTCTCAGTCACTAAACAGCGGCAATGTGAAGCCTTTTAATTTAGTGAAGAACATAATTTACTTGGTGTGTAGGCAGATGAAACGGCGCTGACAAACAGGAGAAACACTGTGGGCAACGATACAGTCATGTACCATAGATTTACTGTAGTAGCACTAACTGCACAGTGGTATTGTGTCAGAAATGTGGGTATATCTGTGTCAAATTTTATTATATTATTAATGTAGACATGTATTAAATGCATTGAAGGAGGAGTAATGGAATATAATTACAGTATATTTTGTGATTAAGCTATAGCGTTTATGCAGTTATACGAAATGTATTTAGACTACTGTTTTCCATATAAATACCTAGAAACCATATTACATTTTTACCATGGTATTGAGGTGCTATATTTGTGGTTTTAACTGTTATTATGATCTATGGATGATACTGTGGAAGAGCAATGGTTAATTAGAAAAAAAATCCTCAAACAGTCATAATAATTAAATTTCACCATATAAAAATGAGGTTGCTACAATTTTTACTGATATTACTGATTTTGATAATGAACATAAATGTACAACTGCATCCTAACTCAAGATACTATCAAATGTGTATTTCTAAGAGATAAAAATGTTATATTATTATTATTAATATTATCAGGTAACACAACCGTGTTTCTTGATTTAAAACAATATTACTCTTTAAAACATGCAAAACTAAGAAATTATTTTTTTCTTTTAAAATATTTATTTTGTTAAGGAAAAAGGACTGGAAAAAGTGTGAAGAATTTAAAAAAAAGCGTTTGTCATGTTCTGAACACAGAATATTTTAACCACATTTAACTGTCTGGTTTCAACAACTTTTACATTGTAGCAAAAATCTGCCTTTAAACTTGAAAGAATTTATTGACATTTATTGTCATAATTACCTGTATCGACTGAAAGATCATGATAATTTTTTGGCCATATCGCCCAGCCCTACACTGACGTCACATGGACTAACTTATCAGCGTCCTTATTGTTTCTGGGCCTTGAACATAGTAGTACTGTTGCTGTCTGTGCAGGGTCAGAAAGCTCATGGAGTTCATCAAAAATATCTTAATTTGTGTTTCGAAGAAGAACAAAGGCCTTACAGGTTTGGAACGACATGAGGTTGAGCAATTAAAGACAGAATTTTCATTTTTGGGCAAACTATTCCTCTATCTAGTCAGTGCAGCATCTAACGTTATGGATCTTGGATATTAATTAAATAACAAATCTACAACAATGAGGAAGTATGAACATCATCTGCTTTATTCAGTCCTGACAAGTTGACAAGTTGGGTGAACTTTCCCTTTAACGTAAAATGTGACATACCCACTGCTTGACATGACATATAAACTGCCCCTATGTGTTTTCAATAATTGTGTTTTGTTTTACTGCTTGGGCTCCTGGGATCTACTGCGTATCACTATTAGTGTCTGTTGTCACAGGTGTTGCCTGGCAACAGTGTGAGCATGACATAGGATGACCTCAGGAGAATAAGCCCCGGCCCCATCCCACCATGAGGTCCTTCTGTCTGTAATCACTCTAATCACTTCACTCCCCTGCACTCCACCCTATTTTAAGTTTAATTCTTAAGTTTAATTTGTATAGCATGATGTCTTAATGGCGAGGGATGTTAGCAACCTTTATAGTTGAACTAAGAGTTAAACTAACCTTCACGATCACAGATAGCTTGAGGCAAATGGCAGATGTTCTCTAGACTTTATAAATTGGCTATAATTACTAATTGTGTTTCATTTGTCTCAGCTTGTCAGGACTGAATAAAGCAGATGATGTTCGTACTTCCTCATTGTTGTCGATTTGTTATTTAATTAATATCCAAGATCCATAACGTTAGATGCTGCACTGACTAGTTAAAGGAACAGTTTGCCTAAAAATGAAAATTCTGTCTTTAATTGCTCAACCTCATGTCGTTCCAAAGCTGTAAGACCTTTTTTTATCTTCAGGAAAACAAATTAAGACATTTTTGATGAAATCCCAAAACTTTCTGACCATGCATAACAGGTCTTACTGGTTTGGAACGACATGAGAGTGAGTAATTAATGACAGAATTTTCATTTTTGGGTGAGCTATCCCTGTAATAACTTATGCTAATCTGCTACTTTTCTTGACAATTGTCACAAGTCATCATACACAAACACACACTCTTACCATTATGGCAGCGTGTGCCTGTCCATCCTGTTGGACATTCACACTGGTATGGAGCTACACAGCGTCCTCCATTAAGACATGGTAGGATGCAGATCGCTGCAGTAAAAAGCACATGCAGTATGAAACTGTGACATTTGGGTTGAAGATACACATGAATAATCAGAATAATCAAGTCAAGTCAACTTTTTAAAACCAATCCTTTAACTTCAGAATGAGACAAAATGTTGTTTCAACCACTCGGTATTTCCAAAACATTCAAGCACATACAGACATTCACACCACAACTAACAGTTCAGGTTTCCTGTGGAAGAAAAAGTGAAGCCACGGAGAAATGCAGCTGTGTGGGGTGATGGTTAATTTAGCAATGCTTTGTAAGAAACCATTGCTGTTATTGATTCATAACTGCTGTCCTATTAAAATATTAATAATCTCTGTGTTGTGAGTGCTGCTGTTATCGTGCATATTTGTGTGTGTACTTACGCTCCTCGCAAAATCGGCCCATCCATCCCTCTGGACAGGAGCAAGTGTTTGGTCTTTGGCACACACCTCCGTTCTGACACTGGAGCCAACAGACGGCTGTACAAACAAACAAAACATGATTGGTGCAGTGATGATGACACAATCACAACAAAATAGCAGTACGATCGCTGTTGTAACAAAATATCAAAATACCACACAGAGACATGCAGCATTCAGAGACGAACTGGATGTTAGATGTTAAGACCAATGTGAAGTTTCACTGATCAAAATTAGTTTCTACAAGCCAAACCAAACCAAACAAGCCAACAACTCCAAGACCGAAAGCGAGGCTGAGAAGGGCTATAATGTAAAGTACAATGTTAAAACATCACCATGCCAAAAATAAAGAAAAAAAAAAAAAAATCATGCTTTTTTTGAAAAAAGTGACATCCATACCAAAGCCCATCTGTATAATCTCTGTGGGACAATGCTGTTATTCAGTAACTATTATAAAACAAATTCTGGTCCTGGATTGGTCAATATAACATTCTAGCTACACTAAAATATGCATTAAAATAACATCTTTGACATTATGAACTGTTAGCTACATATCGCTGCATAGCACCCAAAGAGAACACTTGTAAGATACTATAGAGTACTATAATGTAATAACATAATTTAAATTATTGCTAAATTATTGAAAATAATTATAAACTTATATTTTATAAGGAGCTTGAGGCAGTGCCATAACTGAAGGCAAAGGCAAAGTCAGAGTCCTAAACTACCCTTCAAACGTTTGGGGTCAGTACGATTTTTTGGAAGACCTTAATACTTTTAATTATGCATTTAATTTATTAAACGTGACAGTAAAGGCAAAAAATCTTTTTCAAACTATTTGTATTCTTTTAAACTTTCTATTCATCAAAGAATCCTGAAAAAACTGCACAATCGTTTACAAAACTGATAATAAGAAATGTTTCTTGAACACCAAACTGAAATCTTTGATTTCTGAGATATTATGTGACAATGAATGGCTGCTAAAAATGTAAAATTAACACAAAAAAATATTTCACAACATTACAGTTTTACTGTATTTTTAATCAAATAAAACCAGCCCTGTGGTCAGTTGCATAAAATGTATTGTCTCATTTCTTTGTTTAAGATTGGTCATAATCATTCATAATTCATTTACTTAAAAATGTGGATTAGTTGAGTAAATTGAATCTGACTACCACTTGGCTAAACTGCTAGTTGGTCAGACTAGTTCTTAAGACTATGAAAGCTTGTTTCTGGCACTGAATAAAAAAAATGTAAAAAATAAAAGGTTATTGTGATTTTGTATCTCACAATTTTGACTTTTTCTCAGAATGAGATATAAACTTGCAATTGTGAGTTATAAAGTCAGAGAAATTACGTCAGAATGGCACGATATAAACTCACAATTCTGATTTTTTTTAATTAGCTTTTTTTTTTTTTTAGATATACTCACAATTGCAAGTCCAATTTTAGGAGAAAAAAACTTGCAATTGTGAGTTTATATCACACAATTCTAAGAAAAACAGTCAGATTTGTAAGTTTATATCTCGCAGTTCTGTCTTAATAACTGACTTAATTCTGACGTTTTTTTCTCAGAATTGTGAAATATTAACTCGCAATTGACCCTTCGCAAAAACCCGCCCTCCTTAGTTAGTGTTGCTAGTGTCCAACAAACAATACCGTTCTCACACTTCACATCATGTTCTCACAGTGAAAAATACATCGCTGAGCAAAGAGGAAACTGACACGCTGACAGGCAAGACAGAGCAGGTTACTTCAAGGTCTCGGCTTTAAAATGTTGTCATTTTTTAAGAAATTCAAACAAATAAATACCGTTCTGTGGCTCTTTAATCGTCTTTTTCTTCTTTACTTAAAAGCACAAAAAAAACATGAATGAACATCAGAACATTTTATTTCAACCACGGAAAGACGTCAATACACACGATTTAAGTTTAGATCCACCGAAATAATCTACTCTCTTGTCTGATCTGTTTGTCAGACAAAACGGTGGATTCAGCATTATAATTGGTCAGACCGCCTGTCAATCAAGCTGTTTGCAAAGGGTCAATTGCAAGTTTCAAAGTTATAAAAACTCGAGTTCATATCATGCAATTCTGACTTTATAACTCGCTATTGCGAGTTTATATCACACAATTCTGACTTAATTTCTCAGAATAGGGAGTTTATATCACAGTTCTGAGAACTAAAGTCAGAATTGCGAGTTTGTATCACACAGTTAAAAAGATGTGAACTCGCAATTGCGAGGAAAAAGTCAGAACTGTGAGATAAAAAGTCGCAATTACTTTTTTACATTTTTTATTCAATGGTGGAAACGGGCTTCCATATAAGACACTGTCTAAATTTAAAAGCTAAGTTTATGCAACTGGCCCCTGATAACCATAAGACTTTTTTCAATAAGGCTGAAAAAATTTTACTAACCCCAAACTTTTGAATGGTAGTATAGGTCAACAGCTTAAATATTCTCTATTTACAATACTGCATGGAACTTTGGCGATTTGGGTGAATGAGTTTAATGAGACTCTTGACACCAAAATGTGCAATTATGGCTAGGTAATCTCAACCACTGACTAGTGGTGTGGCCTAATTCCACTGTCTAAAGTGCTCAGTGCTTGTGTTTACATGTGTAAATGTGCAAGATCAGTCAAAAGGAGTCACAAGATTTTGCAAAGATGAAGAAAAAGGCTGAAGTCAGAGCTCCAAGTGGGATTTAAGGGCAGTTCCTTGTGCTACCTTTGCAGGTAGGAGGTGGGGTCCAAGTGCCATTCTCCAAGCACACACTCCTGCTAGAACCCTCCATGGTGTAGCCTGCGTAACATGAGTACACCACCACATCTCCAAACTGGAACACTGCCCCACGGACTACCCCATTTGCCACGTACAGTGGTGGGCCGCAGGACACCCCTGTGTGTGATTAAAATGGACCGGACCAGTAAGTTAGAAAGGAAGATTCTCAGCATGGCTGAGCAGTCCATTGAAGAACTAAAGAGAGCTTTTTGGGCCTTTCAAGGTTGGTTATGAAGTGCCATTTTCATGGTTGCTCATTTCATTTTTAGTTAAATGTTCACATTTCTTTCATGTAACAGGAAGCCTAATTAGTGTTGGGAACATACAAACAAAACAGGAGATGGTGCACGAGAAACGCACGTTTGAGAAGATATCATAGTATCCTCTCATATATTATAATAGTGATACTACAAGCAGTGAGTGAAACTCAGCAGGTGTCTCACAGAGAGAAAAGTATAACATATATACACATACTGACAGGATCAGATTTAAAAAAAAATAACTAGATGAATGGGTTTGCAAAAGATAAAAAAGGAGTCAATAAATGTGCACACATGGCACCACATACATTTAGTACTATGCATATCATACTACAGAGCTAGCATGCAAAATGTCCAAGGATCAAAATATCACAAATTATACAACACAACAAAGGAGCATTAACTCTATATGAGAGAGCAGGCTTCTAATATTCTGAATGATAGCGTGCAGAAGTAACATGGGCAGAAGAAAATACAGGTGAGAGTTTCCAACAAAACACAGATAGTACTCTACCAGTTACCATGCAATAAGAAAAGCAGCACTAATTGTGATGCTGCAGCCTGAATGAGGAACAAATGATATTGATCAAATTTTACTCTTCCAGCTGCTGTAATCAGCAGCTGTGTTTGAGTCAGAGGGATACACATGGTGAAAGTGCTTAGGGTCAAAGTCTAGAGTGTCTTAATCTACCACAACAAATTTCCAGCTCACCAAGTCAGGAAGTCGATTTGCTTTATGCAAGTTGTGTACACTTTATGTGGTTGAACCACATCCTACGAGAGGTGCAGCAGAAACAAGCTAAAATATGCTTTAACATTGGCCCAAAGACATTGAAAAATATTTTAGATCTTCCTTCTGTGCTGGTGATGAAGATGTCAAAACAATCTGACACTAACTTGGGAATAAATTCTCTTGACATTTTGGTGCAAAATGCTTTTGGAGCTATAAATTCATATATTGACATAATTTTTTAAATCATCCAAAGCAAATGAAATAACAGTAAAGGTGCAAATAATGAACACTTGTACTCACTCTCGCACACTGCACTGATGGGGGTCCAGGTTTGATCACTCCTGCAAGTTAAGGTAGCGACGCCTTTTCCCTGGTTACCTTTGACCCGCTGACCTTTAGGACAACTGACTGGTACTGACTGGCCTACCAGGAAAACCGTCTGGGTAGTGTTGACACTGCCACCAGTCCAGCCAGGAGGAGGGGGGCATGATTTGGCTGTGTGGGGGGGAGGGGGAGATTTGAGTCATGCCAACATGTTTAAGCTATTTTATCTGATATTGTGAATGGATTTCCTAACTAACATATGTGACATTAAAGGGATAGTACACCCAAAAATTAAAACTACCTCATGATTTACTCACCCTCAATACCAGGTGTATATGACAGTTGGAGTTATATTAAAAATGTCCTGGCTCTTCCAAGCTTTATAATGCCAGTGATTGAGGTTTAAGATGTTGAAGTTCAATAAAAGTGCATCCATCCATCATAAAAAGTACTCCACATGGTGACCGCCGTTTTGTTTTGCTCTCTCCACTGCACTTCCGATTTTGTCACTTCTGCATTCATCACCACGTTCACCTACGTCCTATATCATCCTCTCTGAACGTGTATACAACAGTTAGTGAAAGCTAGAGATTACGGTTTATATAGTTTTAAATATGGATATTTTTCGGAAATAATTTGCTTCAGATGGCCTTTATTAACCTCATGAGCCGTGTGGAGTCCTTTTAATGATGGATGAATGCACTTTAATTGGACTTCAAATGTTAAACTCCATTCAGAACTCCATTATAACGCTTGGAAGAGCCAGGATATTTTTTAATATGACCCCAATTGTATTCGTCTAAAAGAAGAAAGTCATATACACCTACAATGGCTTAAGAGTGAGTAAATCATGGGGAAATTTTCATTTTTGGGTGAACTCTCCCTTTAAGTTTGTGTGTTCCTTGTTGGAATAAAAGGTATTTTACAATGCTCTCGCTGATGAAGGCCTAACAAGAGTCTTTTACTAGTTTGGTTGTGAAATTACTGTTACAAAAATGTCTGTTGTGCAAAGTCTTGCTAGGTTTGCACACATAAAGAAATGTCTGTTTTTGAAAGACTTGAGTGAATTACAAACATCAATAAATCAATGTACAAACAGTGTATTGGAAACAATAGTGCTTGACATACGTATACAGACAGGGAAAGGTGAACTCCAGGAGCCGTTTCCCACACACATGATGAGAGACTCTCCTTGCAGTGTGTAGCCTTTGTCACAGTGGAACTCAAGAGCACGTCCGCTGGACAGGTTGTGCTCCTGCACCTTTCCATTTAATAACTCTGTTATCTTCTCACAGCCATCTGGAACTGAGGGTTTGTGTGTATGTACATTTGTGTAAAACAGAAAGGAGGAGAAAATAATTTAAAAAACCAAAACACTGAAAGAACTGTTACTTAAAAGCTAAAGTGTGAATGTTTATCTATTCTTACATTCACATGATGGTGTAGGTAAGCTCCATTTTCCATCTGCTTGACAAGTGAGGTTCTGTGAACCAAGCAAACTCAGCCCTGGGTGGCATGAATAACTCACAATACTTTGGTATGTTTGACCACTGGACACAGAAACTGCATGGGGAACCACTGGGGGTGGACCACATGACAGAGCTAAAAACAAGAGACAAAAGATGAGTTTAGAGATCAAGCAGAATATTAATAACAATAAATTAATTTTCTTACTCCATTAGCACGTTTTGCATTGTGGAAAAATTCTTACCAGCACACACTGGCTGAGTTCCACTCCAGGTTTTATCACCTTGACATGTCTGAACCGAATCACCCTGGAGGACAAGAAATTACGACACATCATGCATTCTCTTGGTATTTATTATAAACACATTTATTGAGGCAATGATTTGGGGGGGTATGGCATTAGTTTATATTCCTACACTTTCACACTGTTTTGTTACAAAATAATATGAACTTTGTTGCCACTGAATTCATTTGTTTTAACTACAAGGTCTAATGGCCATTTGTTCAGGGTGTTTCCTTGCCTAGACACTGTCAACTGCTCTAGCAACCTCACGTAGGACAAGACTTTCGAAAAATGGATTAATAAAAAATAATGTACCTGTAGTTCAAATCCTGGTAGACAAGTATAACTAATAATATCGCCATAATTGTAGCTCTTTCCCTCAACCAAGCCATTGAGAATGGGGAGAGGCTTCTCACAAATAACAGGCACACAAGACTTGGAGGAGAAAGGTGGAGACCATTTGCTAGAGACCTGGATCAAACAAAAGGGCAATTATATCCCTAGACATTATTAGAAAATGACAAAATTATCACCAGATGAAGCAAGGAGTGTCCAAACAAGATGATCATCTTGGCATATCACTTACTGAACATTCAGATAATCCAGGTCCCTCAAGATAGTACCCTGGTCTGCAGGAGATTGTGACACTGCCCCCTACAGGTGTGAGCTGCTTGCCTGTGATGACTACATGGGTGAGGTTAGCAGGCAGGCTGCAGGGTGAAGGTCGACATCTGACACTGTGTTTGGACCAGGTGCCATCACTTTGACAGGTTATTGAGTCCGTCTTTGTTGCCAACTCAAAGCCGTCTTTGCACCTGTGTCACGTGGAAATGTTCAATTTAAAGCACCTCAGCATTTTATTTGTACTTAGTTTTTACTGGACGCTTATGTTATCTCAAATTACCTGTACTGAGCTTTGCTGCCATAGGTCAACACCACTCCAGCAGTCTCTGCATTTGGGACAAGAGGAGGCACTCCACAAGAAACAGGTTCACAGTTCAGGTTTGGCTCTCCCCATCTGCCCAACCTTCCACAGGAAAGATGGGGAAAACCTTTCAAATGATACCCTGGCCTACACCGGTAAGTGACCGTGTCAATGGAGTAGGAAGCACCGCCTTGTACAACAGCATTAGACACAGCTGGAGGAGGGCTGGAACATCTCCCTCGGGTGCAGATGGGTACTCCTGGACTCCACACTCCACCCTTGTCGCACACGGCTTCTGTGGGGCCAAGAATTTTGTAGCCTTCATCACATCGGAACCAGATGCTTGTGCCACAGGTGTGGTCTCGACCGAGAATAGCACCGTACTTCAGAACTGGCGGACTGCAAACACAAGGTCGGCATTCGGGAACTTGCCCCAGCCAGACACCCTCGGCAGCACATCGCAAAACTGGACTGCCGACGACCTCATAGCCTGGGAAGCAGATGTACTCAACAACATCATCGAAATTAAAGCTTGATCCATTCAGGTAACCATGGCTAATGTCCTCAGGTGGGTCACATGTGACTATGTCACACCGTGGAGGAGGGTCATCCCATAGTCCATCAGCTCTGCATATTAGTGTAGGATTTCCTGTCAAGATGTATCCAACGTCACAGGCATACCTAACCATGCCGTTGTAACCATAATCCGTGCCTGTTACTCTGCCATTTTCAATTACCGGTGGTTGACCACAGTTGGCTGGGAGGCACTTTGGAGGGGCCTCACTCCAACTGCCATTGGCTGAACAAACACTGGTCGGTGCTCCTTGTAGGATGAAGCCGAGATTGCAGCTGAACAACAACCTCTTTCCAAACGTATAGTCGTCTCCTCTTACTAAAACATCCTTTGATACAACAGGGCGCCCACAGGAGACTGCTCTACATGATGGAGCTTTGTTGTCCCATTTTCCATCAACCTGGCAAGTTCTAGTTTCAACACCCTCAAGGACAAACCCTTTATGGCACTCATAGTGAATAAGCGCCTTGAAGTGAAAGGATTTTCCAATCACTTCGCCATTCGCAATGCCTCCAGGATTACCACAAGAGATGGGCAAACAGCGAGGAGTGTTATCACTCCACTGCTTCCCAGAAATGCACTGTCGAATGGTCTGTCCATTGAGTTCGTAACCGTCCTCGCAACTGTACTCCGCAAGGCTGCCAAGGGCGCTATCAGTTACCATAACTGATCCATATTCAGGGCTGGGTGGAGTCTCACATTGTGCTGGAACACACACAGGGGCAGTCCCATTCCACGTGCCATCTTCTTGGCACATCAACATGATGCTACCATTCATTTCATACCCTGCATGACAATTATATTGAACCAGGGAACCATGTAAAAAGCTGCTGTCTATCAGTAATTGCTGGCTTGTAAGTGTGTCATCTTCTGCTGATGGTTTTCTGACCTTTGAGTAGTCACCAAAATCAACATGCGGAGGCAAGCCGCAATCAGCAGGAATACATTTGGGCTCAGAGCTTGACCAGCCATGTTCTTCACAAGTGAGATGATTATTACCAACTAGTAGGAAACCGGGGAAGCAGCTGTAGAAGATAGTAACCCCGAACTTGCGGTCCCGGCCTTCTACAAAGCCATTCTCGATTGGTTTTGGAGGAGAACAGTAGATCTGCACACAAGTGGGAGCCTCCTGGTGCCACTGTCCATTCTCCAGGCAGGTAAGGGTTTCTGGGCCTTGTAAGCGGTACCCCCTGTAGCAGGAATATGTAACTGATTGGCTAAACTGAAGCCTGGAGTATCTAACAGAGCCATTGGGAATCTCCTTGGGTGCAGAACACTTAACAGGGTGACATACAGGTACACCTCCTAGCCACTGTCCACTTTGACCACAAAGCACAGTGCTGTTACCTGCCAAGTCATACCCTGCTTTACAGCTATAGACAGCAGTACTAAGATACATTAGTCCTTGAACATCCACAATTCCATTTGGTATGTCCTCAGGCTGTGGGCATTCAACAGGAATGCATTCAGGATAAGGTTTACTCCAGTTCCCATCCGCCTGGCAGCGGACAGAAGCTTCCTTCCGGAGCGTAAAGCCATCCATGCAGGAGTAGGTCACCACACTACCAAAGTAGGACAGTGTGTCAGATGGGTCACCAAAGGCAACCTCAGGTGGAGGTCCACAAAAGACTTGTTTGCAGACAGGAAAAGAGTCATTCCACTCTTGGGATGGCGTACAACGAAGAGTTCGTGCACCATGGAGAACATACCCTTCCTCACAAGAAAGCTCCACAACGCCCGAGTCAGAATCCAATCCACGCAGTACAAGGTGATTCTCCTCTAAAGGTGGTTCAGGGCACTGTACTGGGGAACAACGTGGGGTTACGCTCTGGTCCCAGTTTCCAAACTTTAAACAAGTCCATACGGAATCTCCAATGAGTTCATATCCTTCGTTGCAGGTAAATTCCACCTTGCTGCCGACTTCAAAGGTGGAGCCGTGGTAACGGCCGTTTTTGATATCAGGTGGAGTAGGGCAGGTGAGGAGGACACAAACAGGAGGACTGTTGTTCGACCACTGCTTATTGGCCATGCATAAACGTTCAGCCTTTCCAGTTAGGCGGTAACCATCATTGCAAGCGTAGGTCACTCTACTGTTGTATACATAGCCGTTCCTTCTTATTTGGCCCTATGGGGAAAAAAATATAATGCATATTTAATTACGGATTAAATAAGTTATTACAAAATACATTTAAATAGCTCAAAATGCGCTAAACAGCAAGCAAATATTCCAGTAAGATCTTGTTAGGGATGCGTCAATACTAAAATTTTATTTCATTTTTGTCTAAATAAATTAGAAATAAAACACTAAAAATTAAATCAATATGGTACCACTATATCATGCATTACTGAGAGACAGTATTATATTTACCTGTATAAAACCATTTGCCAAGCGAGGTGGGTTGGAACAGGAAATAGGCTGGCATGTGGGCAAGACACCTCCCCACTCACCGTTGGCTTTACAAATTCTCCTCTTCTCTCCTCGAATGAAATACCCTTTATCACAGCTGTATGCAATCACCGCTCCAAAACTATAATTGCTCCCACTGACATAACCCTTCTCAATACTGTCTGGCTTTGAGCATCTGACAGGCATACAGCCAATGTCCAAAGGCGTGGGCGTCCACTCTCCCCCTATCATGCACTTCAGGGTTCCTGTTGTGTTGAGAACAAAGCCCTCCTCACACTTGTAGCTGACCTCTGTGTTGCTTGCATACTTTGGTTTGTTGATGGAGTCCAGAATGGCATGAGGTACATCCGGGGGACGCTGACAGAAGTTGGCAATGCAGTGAGGAATGCCAAATCCATCTGGGGGTGCCCAAACACCTTGAGAATTGCAGAACAGTTTTGTATTGTTACCAGCAGTGTAGCCATCATCACAGAAGTAGATAGCAGTGTCCCCAAAAAGCTGGTGTCCGGTGTCAGGTAGAGCATGGTCAACTTGGGGTGGTGGTCCACAAGATCGAGGCACACACTGGGCAGAATTATGTGTCCAGTTGCCACTTGTGAGGCATTCTTGAGTTTCTACACCAAGGAGGGTGTAACTACAATAAGACATATTTTACAAATCATCATCAAGTCATTATTAGAGTGATTGAAAAATATATTTAAATTCATTGAATATGCATATATGAAGTTAATTACCCCTCTTTGCAAACATAGACGATCCTGCTACCCAGTGTAAAGTTGTCGCCATTAATCACAGCATCCTTCAAAGGAGGAGGTTTGCCACAGTCCACTCTTGCACAGATGGGGGGAGGAGATGCCCACTCTCCTGATGACTCACACTTCAGTTCCATGGCACCCTGCAATCTTTAAACACACACACACACAAAAAGGACACTCAATACATTTTCTGACATCTAGATTGCGTAGAAAGCAAGCATGCATTCAAAAATGTTTTCCTATACTGGGGTTGACAACCTAAGGCACGTGTGCTAACCCTTCATAAAGTCAGTGATGAAAAAGTATCAGACTTTACCTGTATCCTTCTATGCAGGTGTAGGTTAGCGTGGAGAGGTACACTTTTCCGTTGAGGGTATACTCAGCATAATCCACCACTGGGGGCTCACCACAGGTAACAGGCTGACAAACATTGGGCTCTCTGCTCCACTTCAAATTGGATTCACACTGGCTTTCTATTGGCTCCTGAGGGACATAGCCCTTCTCACAACTGCAGAAAATGCAGAAAAAAAAGTTATTTACACTAACAAATATTCTCCTTTCTCACTCACATTTAAACAGGTCTCTTAAAATTAACTATACAATACCTCTAGAAACTGACTCTACATCTAACAGTGACAGTGATACCTGAAAGTCACCTTGCTTCCGTATGTGAAGTTTGACCCTTTCATGGTTCCATATTCAGGGAGAGTGGGATGAGCACAGGAAAGGGCTGTTGGGGGAAATCATTAAAACAGCTCATGTTCAGTGTTTTCCGTGAAATGCAGACTTCAGACAGTAATTGTCTTCGTCATCGCTGCATTAAATTCTGCTATGTCAGGAAAACGAAAATGCATCCGGAGTGTATCCGGAATCCGCCAAGGCAAAATACATGCAACTCTTATTGACATACAATATTGTGGGATGACAAAGTATAAAAGCCTCATAAAAGCTACTGGCTGCGGTTCAGGATAATGCTCAGTCTGCTGGCAGAGTAAAATATTAAATTGTTCCAATAACATGGACTAAATAAAGCTGAACAATTGTTTATCAGATTAGGTACCTGTATATACACAGACATTGCATGTCTCCATAATCAAGCCAGTTTCCTACTGAGATTGTGAAACAATGTATGTGTGTTGTGTGTGGTTGGATTACATTTTTTTTTTCCATTTTTTTTCTTAAAAAACAATCATACTAACTCCAGTTGTTGAACGGGAGTGTATGCAGGCAAAGACTAGCTCCAATAAACACATCTGAAAGCAAGGCCTACCTTTGCAGTATGGGAAATCTTCCTTCCAAATTCCTTCTTCTGTGCAGGTTAGATGGGATGAGCCAATCAACTCATAGCCTTCCTTACAGGAAAAGACCACCTCACTGTCCATGATGAAATTACTGCCCTCACGGTGTCCAAATTCAGGAACACCTGGATCTTTACATTTTACTGGCTCTAGTGAGAATAAAGAAAAACAAAGAGAATTTTCTTCAGTTATTAAACATATTACTATGTGGGCTGGAAGCACAGTCATCTGCTACCTGCGGAAACTATAAATGTCTTTATGAGATTGAGAATTTATGAGATTGTGTTACCTGTGCAATTTCTTCCATCTCCACTGTAAGGAGGTATGCAGGTGCAAATATGAGAGCCATCTGTGTTTTGACAGCTAGCATGTTCATCACATTCAGAGCCCAGAGAACACTCGTCCACATCTGTAAAATGAGCACAAACCAACACAACAAGGACAAACAAAATGTAAAACGATATTCCAGATTCCAGGTGCACCTGTGTATTGTGATGTTTGACAGACCTATTGTCTATTCAATGCCTCTCACAGGTTCTTTCCCTGATTTGCTGTGTATCTCTTACCCAGACATGCAGGTGGGTTGCCAATCCATTTTCCATTGTTGGTGCACAACATCTTACTCTCTCCTAAGAGGTAGAATCCTGGTTTACATTGATAAAGCACTGTGCTCCCAGCATAGAAATCCTCTCCATGATACTGCCCATGCTCCAGGTCAGGCGGAGGACCACATTCCACACCTACAAATAAAGGCCCTCGTACAGATTAATGATGGTCCTAGTACTGAGTAATGAGTAGTGTTGATACTATATTGTGTGTCTATGCAGTACATGAGAGTATGTGCAAAAACTATAGATCCATTTTTGTTATTGCATGTGTTTATCTTTGTTAAATTTAAAAATGTTAAATTTAAGGTACCTGATTGTATATCAGTCCAGTGTAAGTATATTGTTGTCGATGTGGCTGTAATGGTCATTTTGAATGCGTGGTTGTTTAAACAGCCAGCGCATGTTTTTGTATCTGTGCATTGCCATCACTCACGTTCACATATTGGTTCTGCGTGGCTCCACTGGCCTCTGTTTAAGCACTGCTGCACTGGCTCCCCCACCAGATAGAACCCGGGACTGCAAGAGAACTGCACCTTAGAGCCCGGACTCACAGCTTTACTGGATGAACGCAGTTGAGGAACAGAAGCCTCCACCAGAGGGCAATCTAACAAAGACAAAAACAGTGGAAAACAAATGTAGGACTAAAGTGTTTACCCATGCACACACATGGTTGAATGATAATAATATATGTCTTGACTTCATTCTTACCAGCACAGAAAATGCTCCTGCTGCTGGTCTTTACTCGCCCTGTGACCCCTCCTAAGAAGTCAGGCCATGCAAACACGTTTCCTTTCTGCAGATCACGTGGACAGCTACTGGCCAGAGTCTTGATCTGAGAATAGTAGAAATATGTTTAGTTTCCGGTCTCAGAGCAGTTCAGAAATTTATTTCAGTCTTGGTGAACTCTGTACTCTGTTAAATTAAGAGTAAGAATAAGGAATGCCTATAAACTGTTACCTGCTGTGGTGTTAAAACATAGTTCCATATATTAAGCTGGCTAAGAGTGCCCACAAAGGACTCTACTGGGTTAAAGCCATCTCCCCTCTGGTCCTGATCCTGTCCAAGTACCAGAGCACCCCCTCCTGTTTAGTTAGTACAGAGCAAACATTTCAGTTTCTGGACACACGTTCTCCTTGAAGCACCATAAAGCAATATCAAAGGTGTATTAAAGAAGTTCGCCTCCAGAACAAAAATGTACAGATAAATTACTCCAAGATGTTCATGTCTTTCTTTTTTCAGTTGTAAAGAAAATTATGTTTTTGGAGGCAAACATTTGAGGATTTTTCTCCATATAGTGGACTTCAATGGTGCCCAGTGGTTAGGGTATGTCGAAAAGATCCCATCTCATTTTCTCCTCCAACTTCAAAATTGTCCTACATCGCTGCAGACGTACCGACCCAGTGTTTTCAAAAAGCGAATGCGCAAGGAGGATCAAACACCCTTAAAAAAAGGTAAAACAGCAATGTAGGACAATTTTGAAGTTGGAGGAGAAAATGAAATGGGAGTTTTTGAGGTCAAAAAGTATATAAATTGTACTTCATTTAGTTAGATAAGACTCTTCTTCCTTGGCAGGGATCATTTAGAGCCATTTGAAGCTGCATTTAAACAGCATTTTGGAAGTTCAAACTCATGGGCAAGTCCACCCAAGTCCAACTTTTTGTTCTGGAAGTGAACTTTTCCTTTACTGAACTGGCAGTGTGTTTGAATTCTTCATTAGATAAAAAGGTCAACCTGGTATGGTAGTGCCAACAGATAGTCCTTTCCCTCCATCTGAAGGGATCCCATCAATATAAACCCTCCAGTCGCCATCCTTGCTGCGCCATGATACACCAATATGGTGCCAGAGGCCATCATTTACTGCTGGACAGTCAGTGATCCGCTCCTTGCCATTAACATACAAGACCCACCTGAAAGTGAGACAAAAGGGAAGAAGAAAAGTGGAGAATGTAGAGAAAAGGAGGAGTAAGGTGTAGGAACTTACATAATGTAAAAATGTTAAACAGATCATAGCATGTAATTATAATTAATTTAGTTACGTAAATGCAAATTTTGCAACTTTTAAACAAAGCTCTCACCCATTATAGTCAATGAGAAGGAAGGCATTGTCACTTCCCTCCACAGCGTAAGAGATGGGAGTTCCATAATTAACAGTGTCTGATGACCTCATCCAAAATGTGCATGTGATCTGTGTAAGGGATGGCATGTGACCGTCCATCATCACATAACCATGGATACCAGACACTTCAAACTCCAGATCAAAAGAGTAGGGCATTTCTGTTTGAAAAAAAGGAAAAGACCACAGATGATATGTAATTATCAAGGGATCATATTATACATTCTTTTTTATCAGTATATTTTTGGTTAACTTGTAATGTAATTCAGGTTTTACCTCAAAACACAATATAATAAATGTCTATATAAAAATTATATACAGTAATTTTTTTTATAAAAAATAAATCATAAATGATTTTCTTATTGCTAACATTCATCTCTCTGATGAATTAGAAAGATGCAAAAGTTCAAAGCAAACTTTTTTTGTAACTTAATTCTAATAAATGATCATTTTTAACTGGGGAGGAAGTTTTTGGTTCTAAAGGTTACAGCTTGTTGTCACAGTACATCAAACTTTATCTGAAAACATCTATGAAAAATGTATTCTGCACGACAGGGTCTGAAAATTAACAGTCTACTGAATCATTTTAAGTGCTGCTAGGAATTTTCCAAACTTTTCTGGGAATGCATCTCAATTAAATCTCAATTAAAATGACACACAGACTGTCTCTAACAAGCCACTGTAAAGCAACTCTCAATGATGATGATTTTCCATGATTTTTTTCCATCTCTTTCCCTCTATACCTGTCTCACACCTGGTTCCGTTGAACCCAGGAGGGCATCGGCAGGTGAAAGTGGCTACTCCATCCATGCAGGTGGCGCCATTCAAACACAAATTTGGATCGCAGTCGTCTACATCCACCTGGCATAGTCTGCCGCTGTATCCATTCACACATTCACACCTAAACGCAAATGTAAGAAAAGGTCTGTTAGTTATCATATGTCAGTTGTAACATAAACAATGAATTATAACCATCATCCTAATGCATATGCATGAAAAGCTTCTACAAAGGTTTCCTCACTAACCTAAAATCATTGACAGCATCCACACATGTTCCTCTATTCAGACAGGGGGCGCTGTAGCACTCATCAACATCAACCTCACAATTGTCGCCAGTGAAGCCCTGAGGACATGTACAGAAATACCCACCCTCCAAATCTTTACAAACACCTTCGTTTTGGCATGGGCTGGAAGCACACTCATTTATTTCCAACTCACAACGTGGACCTAGAAGTAAATGACAAAGATATTCCTTGTAATTTTTTTGGTGTGCTACAATTTAAAGGGATAGTTCACCCAAAAGTGAAGATTATGTCATTAATTACTCACCCTCATCTCTTTCTAAACCCGTAAGGCCTCTATTCATCATCTGAACACAAATTTAGATATTTTTGATGAAATCCAAGAGCTTTCTGGCCCTGCATAGACAACATCGCAACTATCACATCCTTCAATGTCTACCTGTTTGGGCCTTGAATGTGGTAGTACTGTTGCTGTCTATGCAGGGTCAAAAAGCTCTCGAATTTCACCAAAAATATCTTAATTTGTGTTCCAAAGATAAATGAAGGTCTTATGGGTTTGGAACGACATGAGGGTGAGTAATTAATGACAGAACTTTAATTTTTTGGGTGAACTATCTCTTTAAGAACTTCCAGTTTATTATACAATAAATTACATATGTATATGTACAGTATCTCACAAAAGTGAGTACACCCCTCACATTTCAGCAACGTTTTAGTATATCTTCTTAAGGAACAATACTATAGAAATGAAACTTGGATATATTGTATAGTAGTCAATGTGCAGCTTGTATAGCAGTGTATATTTACTGTCCCCTGAAAATAACTCAACATACAGCCATTATTGTCAAAATAGCTGGCAACAAAAGTGAGTACACCCTCAGTGATAACAGCACTATGTCATTTAACCATGCAAAGCCACATGTCCCATTCATCGTGCTCATGTTTTTGTGTGCTTGACAGGACCATACAAAGTTGTGTATCTTGTATTAGAGCAGTTAAAATGTGGTGCTTTGAGGCCAATTCTGTCATACTGACCACTGGATGTTCAACAAGGCACCTCATGACAAAGAGCTCTCTAAAGATTTGAGAATTAGAATTGTTGATCTCTACAAAGATGGCTTAGGCTATAAGAGGTTCAGAAACAACCTGAAACTGAGTTACAGTACTGTGGCCAGGGTCATACAGAGGTTTTCCAAGACGGGTTCCATTCGGAATAGGCCTCACAAGTGTCGATCAACGAAGCTGAGTGCTCATTCTGTGCGTCAGGTGCAGAACCTGGCTACAAAAAACAGATGCATGAGTGCTGCCAGCATTGCTTTAGAGGTTGCAGAAGTAGAAGGGAAAGTCCGCTTGTCAGTGCTCAGACCATACGCTGCACACTGCAACAAGTCGGATTGCGTTGGCGTGATCTGAGCAGGAAGCCTCTTCTGAAGCTGGCTTACAAGAAAGCCAACAAACAGTTTGCTGAAAACAACCTGTCCAAGAGCATGAATTACTGGAACCATGTCCTATGGTCTGATGAGACTAAGATAAACTTGTTTGGCTCAGATGGTGTCCAGCATGTATGGTGACGCCCTGGTGAGAAGTACCAAGAAAATTGTGTCTCTCCTAAAGTCATCTGGCCTGAACCGTACTGAGCACCTATGGGGCATCCTCGAGCGGAAGGTGGTGAAGCACCATGTGTCTAACATCCAGCAGCTCAATGATGTCATTATAGAGGATTTGAAGAGGATCCTAGCAACAACCTGTACAGCTCTGTTGAATTCCATGCCCAGAATGATTAAGGCAGTTCTAGATAAGAATGGTGCTAACACAAAATATTGACACTTTGGACACAGTTTTGACAAGTTCAATTAGGGTGTACTCACTTTTGTTGCCAGCTGTTTTGACAATAATGGCTGTATGTTGAGTTATTATTAGAGGACAGTATATATACACTGCTATAAAAGCTGTACATTGATTACTCTAAAATATATCCAAGTTTCATTTTTATAGTATTGTCCCTTGAGAAGATACACTAAAATGATTGCTGAAATGTGAGGGGTTTACTCACTTTTGTGAGATACTGTAAGTGAACACGTGTAGCAGAGCTGAAATGCTGACCTGTGAATCCATCTGGGCAGCTACATGTGAAGTGATTCACTTCATCCACACAGAGTCCTTCATTCAAACATGGAGATGAGCTGCACTCGTTTACCTCTGCTTCACACATCAAGCCTTCCAGAGACAAAACACAAGACACAAACAAAAGCATGTGAAACATCATTTTACCTCACACTTGTGACAATCAACAAGCAAACATTACTTCAATATTCCTATTATAATGTAGATTGCCATACTATCTATTAAACTTTAAGTTACATCACAGTCTTTAATGCAGATTTCTTTTACGATACACCAAAACGTATTTATTTATTTATTTTTAAATGATGATGTCATTCCGCACGTTTTATTTGCAAAAAGGAAAAAGATTTTTCTGACTTCATTTCCATGTTGTCAATAACAGAACAGCACAAAACGTGGATGGAAACTTGGCTAATGTTGAATACTGTTAGCAGTTTGCACTGTTTGAGATCAGTTTTCATTATATTTGTTTTGATTTATCTTCATACATTCAATTATTTCCTTTTCAACTTTAGCCTGGCTTGCCACCTCGAACTGAACACCCCTGACACATACACAGAGTTAAAAAAGAACAAAAACGCTTCAAATTCAATTCTGCATATCTAGGGCAGCCACATGCTTAATCATGGCCACGTTTTAAAGAGGAGAGACAATGGCCTGAATGGAAAAAGTGTTGTAAGGTTCTGAGAATGAGAGCTCGTGCAGTTCCACTGCCAGACTCGAGAGATTCAGAGACAGCTAAATCCATCACAATGGTTAGACTAAAGGAAAGTTTCAGAACCCTCAACAGAGAGGAATTTTGGATTTGGGTTTAATTGCCTCAAGCATTTCAGTCGTAGCTTTCACAGCTACATTGGGATTCCCCAGTGTAAGGTTGAGCTGATGTCAGATTATGTGAGTGGACTTTCTCTTACCTACAAACCCAGGCTGACACTGACACTGGAAATCTCCCATGCCATCTCTGCACAAGCCACCATTTTGACAAGGAGCAGAATCACATTCGTCAATGTCGCTCTCACACTTGGCTCCTGTCAGGCAATGAATAAGGAAAATGGGAAAAAAAGTGGGCAGTGGTTCATCTCAACCACAGAGGCTGAGGTAAATCTATCAAAATTACATAGTGTAATACCAGACTAACTGAATTATTAAAACAAATTTAGTTGGCTCAACTGAAAAACTTGAAACACAATGCAGTACATAGAACTACAGCAAAGTACGAGAAAACAGTACATAGGGCAACTATAAAGACTTAGAAAGTTGTTTTCCAAAAGCTGACTGAACCTAACAGCTGGTTTTTCAATGTAACCTGTGAGTTATGGCTACAGAACATGCCAAACCTGTGAATCCTGGAAGACAGGTGCATACATATCCGACGCCGACTTCCTCACAAGTACCTTGGTTTTGACACGGATTCAGGAGACATTCATGAAACATCTGCGGAAGTGAAAAGAGCTACAGTTTTAGCTATTGTACTTCAGCCTCCAGGGGGTGCTGCAACACTAACAAAAAGTAATGATCACTATTAACTAAAAACTTCTGAATGTCATTTCAGAAAATAAATTGGCATCTTTAAACAAAATCATACAAGAACTTTCTTCAGCATTATTTTAACTATAGTATTACTATTTAGTGGATGTATGATGAACTTTTCCTCAAGTTCACGGGCGAACTTCATTTAAATCAGGAGCATGATCCAATACTATTGTGAAATGTTATGTGTGTTATCTTTACTCAAAACAAAACACTTTGTATTCAGTGCTGAATGCAATGGCATTCATACATTTATTGGTATGACTTAAGCATCCAAATTCTTTTAATGTGATCCAAACACACCAAGAACACATTTCAAAGATTCCAGATACAGGTACGAACTAGTGAGAGTGAGAAGACGACTCACCTGGCTACTTGCTTGATAATCCTTTCTCACAACAACTTCTGGCGCTGCAGTTGCACTTTCCTCTTTAGGCAGGAAACTAGAGCCAAAGCCTGAGTCAGACCAAGAGAAAAGAGGGAAAAAAGTATAAGGAGGAGACAGAAATGAGAAAATGAAACAGACAGAATAAGCACAACACACACATAAAAAAAAGATGTGAAAGAGGAGAATTTCTGCTGTCAAAACTGGAAAACAGTTTCCAAAGGCATTCATCATCCTCATCTTTTCCACACTGAGGCACTTTTTTCCTGCGTGTACAGAGAATCAGATTCCATTATGTGCATTGGATTCTCATTGCAAATCGTTCACACACCTACCCAAAGCCTGAAAATTACCTATATGTTCCATTGGTGAATGAATGAAGAAACACTCTACGCACCATGGTCTTACACAAGCATCACATTATATCACATTAAAGGTGAAGCGTGTCATTTATTTATGTTAAAATACTTCCTCTTACCAAGCCTACCTATAATAAGCTGTTTAGGAGAAACTGACAAGTGGAAACGAGCATTATTTTGAAATTATGGTTACTGGTCCCACTAATGACGCAGAATTTACATGCATAGGCTATTCATACTCAGCATCATATCCGAACGCACTTCCTCTTACCAAGCTTACTGTACCTATAATAATGCGGAACTGTCCGGATCCAATGCCTAATTTAATATTAACACTGAAGAACACAAAAATGGCTTGTATGTGTATTTTCATATGTTTCATGAGGCTTTCATGTTGAGATTAATGCTTTAAATATAAAATTTTGAATACAGAAATATTCAATGATTTAAATAACTAAAAAGATACTAAACAAAATCTGCCAGTAGGTGGCGGCAAGTCACTGATTTAATTACTGAATCATTCATTCATTTGATTCATTCGAATGGCTGAATTATTCAGGAAAAAAGCAAGTGACTGTCTTCATGAATGGGAAATTGAATCACTGACTCACTAGATTAGTTTAAAAACGCACGTTCGTAAACAAAACAATGCTGTGTTTGAATGGAGATATGCAGCGGCTCAGTTGTGACTTGTTTTGAACTATTTTTGATGACGAAATAGAGCAAAATCGACAATAGTATTATAATTAGACAATGTAATACTTAATATTTATTGTTTAACTGTTGTATTAAATCAATATCTCATTTACAAACTCCCTTAAAAAAGCTGTCCCTCATCTTAATTCATCACAATCTACACTGCCCTATGAATCTCTTATTTACACTCTCTCTACACTTTGTTTATGAAAGGATTTGTGAGATATGTCTGGCACATTACTCAACATGCAAAAACACGTAGAAATATTTGAAGCTCCGCTCAGCGCAAATACAAATATGTTGATCGGGTCTGTCGCACACAGTGCTCCTAAATATTGTTTCATAGTCGCATGCAGTAGTTTTCAATCACAAATGTGACTGAAATGGTCACACTGTTGAGACCTGCATAGGCGTTGCATTATCTTTGATGAGGAGTGACGGACACAGAAGTGCAGAGAAGAGAGCAAAACAAAACAGTAGTCACGAATTGGAAGTGCAAAAAGAGGATTTGTAAAGAAAAATGTTGAAGGAATTCAATATAAGCCAGGAGTAGACTGGTTTCCCTCTGCAGTAAACAAAACTTGACTCTCAAAAGACTAGCATATTCTCACTGGAACTCACAGTGGTGTGAAACGCCACTTTCTCGTGAATGCGTGCAAGACACTTAGCCGACGCTAGAGATTACCATTTGCAAAGTTTTAAATATGGATATTTTTCTTGCACAAACACATCACTTCTCCTTCAGAAGGCCTTTACTAACCCTAAGGAGCCGTATGGAGTACTTTTTTATGATGGATGGATGCACTTTATTTTGCTTCAAAATCTCAACCACCATTCACTGCCATTATAAAGCTTGGAAGAGCTAGGACGTTTCTTAATATAACTCTGCATTTGTCTAAAAGAAGAAAGTCATATACATTGAGGATGGCTTCAGGGCAAATCAATCATGAGGAAATTTTAATTTTTGCGTGAACTATCCCTTTAAGACTGAAGTAATGGCTACTAAAAATTCAGCTTTGCCACCACAGGAATAAATTACATTTTAAAATATTTTAAAATAGTAAAAAAATTTCTAACCATTTTAAATTGTTGATTTATCATAGAATAAAACTGCTTTTACTGTATTTTTGAATAAATAAAAGCAGCTCTAGTGAGCACAAGAGACAACCTTGAATGGCAGTGTACTTAAAAAAAGGGTAATAAAATGACTAAAATAAAGTCAAAAGACACATACTAGAGCACTGTTGGATGGCTTTGGCTCCAGTTATTGTGGTGGTACCATAAAAAGGGCAAGAGAGGCAGTAGGAACGGCCCTCCTCAGGCTGGTAATAATCTCTGGGACATGGGTAACACGGAACTAGACCTGTCCGGGAGAAATGGCCTGCGGAACATGGTACTGGAAACACAGAGAGAAAAAGAAACCAAATGTTTTTAGAAACCAAATAGTACTTTTCTAATAAATCTAGCATTTGTTTATGTTTAAGTATTTTTTAGTTGTGTTTTAGTAAAAATTCTTCAGTTGTTACATCTCACCACCGCACTCATTGACATCCAGAGCCCCTCTATTGACAGTGGTCGTGGTGGGAGGGCAGGGCCGACAGGCCTGAGAGCCAAAATCTGGCTGGTATTCCCCTAAAGGACAGGACTCACAGGTCTCCAACCCGGTTACTGACGAGCTGCCAGGCTGGCACTGCGCTGGAAACATGCACACACATGCAGGTATGCACAAACACAATCACAGAGACACACTTAGAGATCCCATCTACAGTATAAGCAGTTTTCTACTAGAAGTGATGAATGGAGTGATGAGTAGAGTTTAACAAACATACAAACAGATCATATTAGATCAATGAATCAAGCTGAGTAATTACCTTTGCACTCTGCCAGGCTGCGTGAATGAAGGTACGGAGTGGAGAAGCCATCTGGGCATGACTTACACTCCATCTGCCCCTCCTCATCCTGATACGAGCCTCTCCAGCAGCTCTCACACTCACCATACTCCAGAGAGAAATACGTCCCTACTGGGCATTGCACTACGGGTGAAAAAAAAAACAGGACAGGAAGGTCAAAAAGGTGTTTGTTGCCAGTTCATACGCAACTGACTGGCACTTTGCAAAACAGTATTTTTGTGGTAAACTCGCAGTTAATTTGTGGCAAATTTGCAGCAAACAAAATAGTTCGCCGCAAATGTTTTCCAGACGTTTGTAGCTCTTCACCCTAACCCAAAAACACTTAAATGCCTGTCACATTTTTACTCCGAAATCTATATCAGATGTGCCTTTTTGAATACTGTGTATTTCATTTTCAAACTCACCACACACCCTGCCTTTGAGAACAGACCCTGGCTGGCAGTACAGTGTAGCTTTTTTACTTTCCAGGGATTTAGGGTCCGCTACGATCATTTCTGACGACACATGGAAGGTAGAGAACGGCTGCTTGCTCAGTGTCCGCTTAAGCCGATTGGTCAGCTGCTCAAGTGCTCTCAGCAAACGTCTTTGATTGACTACTTCCGCCGAGTCGTTCCTGGACAAGGGCAGTGGGATGCTTGCTGGGAAAAAGGAATGGTGTTGGGAGAAGTTGCAACTAGCTTTGGATGTAAAACTAATTTTCAAAAGGTACAACAAAGGGCCAACTAGTTAACCCCATAGTTGGGGGTATTGCTCTACCTGTGATGTTGAAATGGATTTGTATCTTTTGCTCTCTGGTAGGGCCAGTGATTTTGCGATGGCGTTTGGTTCTCATATGGTGATAACCATATTGTGATGAAGCATCTTGCTGCATGTGGTGCTCTGGAGCAAAACCAGTGTCAAAATATGCATAGTCCTGGCCATTCTGAGAACCCCAATTACTCCCCCATCCTCCAGGACCTGAGAAGAAGAAAAAAGAAATTAGTTTGAAAATTTAAGTTGCTCACATGTGGGGAAAAACTATATAAAATCATTTTTTCATCAACATTTTTTGTTTAATATTATATTTTATTTTATTTCAGATTTATTTCAACAATAACACTGCCTGGTGAAAAGAATTAGCATGCCAATATTTACCGATAGCAAATCCATTTGGATAATCATAGTTATACTCCAGGCACTGTCCAGGTAAAGTCATTTCCAGTTTGCAGGAAACATCATCTCCACTGCAAATTTTAGGGACCTATGGAATTATGATTATTAAAAAAGAAGAAGAAGTAAACATTGAGGGATAAAAAGATATATTTCAAGTCATGTGGCCACAGTATATGTACACTACCAGTCAACTTTTGACTGGCAGTGCACATCTATATTCTTATGTGACAGATCTCACCATATCTTTAAGAACATTTGAAAACTCCCCAGCAAAGGACTTTAGCAATTCAAGATCATCACAGCGGGATGCTTTAAACAGCATCTCAAAGGGCTTATATCCATTGTTTGCAATTCTGTTCACTGTAGACGGGAGACAAATAGGAGACGCATACATAACCTCAAAGGAAAGTATAAAAATGAAGAGATTCATCTGTGCAGTGTGTGAAACAGTATATGTATGAATCTGTGTGTGGAAAGTGGAAATTACAAACAGTAAAGCAAAAATGAAAGACAAATGTTGAGTAAGAGAAAAGCAATACTCACGGGAGCAATCAGGCCTGTCTGGTGAGCGGGGCGGCTCCCAGATTCCATTATTGGCGCAAAAGTAGCTGTGCACGGCATCCTGGGTGAGACTGTAACCCTGTCTGCATATCAGAGTGCAGTTCTTTCCTTCCTCTGTCTTGGCACATGAGAAATCCCCATTCACAGGCACAAATGGCTTCTCACAGGTTGAACCTGAGGTTAGAAACAGCCTTCAGTGCCAATTAACTAGTTTATTTAAATAGGAACGGCGTAATCTGGAAAAATTCACAGCATTTAGCTTAACTGGCCAGACAGATTTTAGTCAGATTAAAGCAGAGTACTTTACTTTTTAAGAAAAACTAAGATAATAGACTGTAGCATGCTTTGTGGACTGATATTTCTTCATCAACAATGTGACAATCCACAATAACATACAGTACCTTGTACGGTAATGATGAGTTCACAGGTACGGTTGTTTCCAGAAGGGTCTGTGGCTGTGTAGTACACTGAAGTTTCTCCAACAGGAAATACATCTCCAGATGAGTGAGTACTAGAGATATTCAAATAGGCTCCTGAGAAAGAAAATTGAACAAATGAATTACTTAATACAGGCTAGGAAGCAGCACACTATTACAGTTTTATGAGAAAGTTTGGGAATCCCTTGCTGAGTCTGTGAAAATGTCAATAATTTTAACAAAATGAGAGAGATCATACAAGATGCATGTTATTTTTTATTTAGTACTGTCCTGAGGAAGATATTTTACATAAAAGTTGTTTACATACATTTTTTTGTCCACAAGACAAAAAAAATAGCTAAAATGATTAAAATAACCCCCTGCAAAAGTTTGGGAACACTTGGTCCTTAATACAATGTGTGGTTACCTGGATGATCTACGACTGTTTTTTTTGTTTTGTGATGGTTGTTCATGAGTCCCTTGTTTGTTCTGAACAGTTAAACTGAGCACTGTTCTTCAGAAAAACCCTCCAGGTTTCCAGCATCTTTTGCATATTTGAACCCTTTCCAGCAGTGACTGTATGTTTTTGAGATTTTTTCACACTGAGGACAACTGAGGGACTCATACGCAACTATTACAGAAGGTTCAAATGCTCACTGATGCTCCAGAAGGAAAAACGATGCATTGAGTGCTGGGGTTGTAAACTTTCTGAATTTGAAGATCAGGGTAAATTGTATTTAATTTATCTTCCAAGAAGCATGCAAGTATCTTCTGTTGCTTCCGAAGGGCAGCACTAAATGGAAAAAAAAATTTATTTCAACAAAATAAGAAAAATTTGGACATCTTCATCCTGTTCAAAAGTTGTCACCCCCAGCTCTTAATGCACTGTTTTCTTGTGGAGCATGAGTGAATGTTTGAACCTTTTTTGAGTCCCTCAGTACTAAATAAAAAATAACATGCATTTTGTATGATCTCTCTTATTTTGTTAAAATTATTCACATTTTCACAGATTCTGCAAGGGGTTCCCAAACCTTCGCATAAAACTGTAAATAGTCTACCATTCAAAAGTTTGGGGCCAGTAAGATTTCTTACTTTTTTTTTTTTAAATGCATTAAACTGATCAACAGCAACAGGTTTTCAACATTGTTAATAGGACATTTTTCTTATGCACCACATCAGCTTATTAAAATGATTTCTGAAGGATCATGTGACACTAGACTACTGTAATGGCTGGTGAAAATTCAGCTTTGCTGTCACAGGAATAAATTGCATTTTATATAAAAAAAAGTTATATTTATATTGTAATTAAATTTCACAGTATCAAAAACATCTTACTGACTCCCAATTTTAGAATGGTAGTGAACACTACATTTAATATGTGACCATTTAAAATATATTATTATAATAATAAATAAGCTTTCTATTATTGTATGGTTTGTTAGGATAGGACCATATTTGGCAGAGATACAACTATTTAAAAAATCTGGAATCTGAGGGTGCAAAAAAAAACAACTGAGAAAATTGCCTTTAGAGTTGTCCAATTCAAGTTCTTAGCGATGCATATTACTAATCAAAAATGTTTTAATATATTTACGGTAGGAAATGTACAAAATATGTTCATGAAACATGATCTTCACTTAATATCCTAATGATTTTTGGCAATCTATTTTGACCCATACAATGTAATTGTTGGCTATTGCTACAAATATACCCGTGCTACTTATGACTGGTTTTGTGGTACAGGGTCACATATTATATAAAATCAGTATGTGCATGTATATTTAATTTGTAAAAAAAAAAAAAACATCTGTATTAATTTCACTCTTCGCAGCTATAACAGCTTACAGTTCTGGGAAAGCTTTCTACTACATGTTGGAACATGGCGGGAGGATTTGTTCCCATTCAGACAAAAGCGTGTCCAATTCATCCCAAAGTTGTTCTGTTGAGGCCAGCTCTGGGCTTCTTACACACCAGACTGTTATCAGTTTCTTTGCGGACTTTGCTTTGTGCACTTCATCACGCTGAAGCAAAAAAAGTGCCATTCCCCAAAACAAATTTGGAAGGACATCACTGTATGGTGTAACATTATGATTTATCTTCACTTGGGTTACTAGAATAGCTAAACCTGATAATTAGAAAGGGGTGTACATACATCACTGGCCATGCAGTGTATATACGCCTGCATCTGTTTGCAATATCGCAGACAGATCGTTTTAGTTGTAAAATCTGGCGTTAGCCAATGATGTAACAGGTACTTTCACAGACATTACCACAGGGAACAATGTGGAGCTCCACAAGGACTCGCTCTGGTCAACCACAAAGTCCCACAAAGGGTGATACGCTACTGTAGCACTCTTCGCGAGGCCTGGGAATAATAGGCCTTGGTGCCAAAGGAAAGTAATTGCTAGATTGTTTAATGACACAGAACTAAGGGTGCTACACTGCGGTCAGACAATAGACTCTTTCAAGGTTCATATAAACACCACACACTCAAAGACACACAAGCTTATTTGGATGCACATATCAGTACCCACAACTGTAATGAAACCCTCATACATATATCTACTAAAATAAGGTTTTGTGACCACACTGAGGCTGCTTGTCGACGTCACACTATACTACTCCAACGTCAGCATGTTTTGTTTTTCCATGCCCACACCCTGACGCTGGTTTATATTTAGTACAGACAAAACTCCTTCCAAAAGCCGGCAGACCCAGACATTTGTCAGACAGTTTGGAATAGCCCTGGAACTTCTCTCTGGAAAAGTGTGTGTGTGTGTGTCTGTGTATTCACGTCTGAACTGGTTAAGAACAAAATAATTTATCTTGAGGAATCTGCAGTGCATAGGCCTTTGTGCATTTGTGTGTGTTTTCTTATCTTGTTTTATCCCAATACAACAGCTGTGGTTAACTCCATACTCCATAATCACCATATCACACATTCTTTCTTTCTTTGTTCACTGTATTTGCAGTTAAGAGTAGAAACCTAAAGTCGCTTCACCTGTCCAAGACCAAAATGCTGATTCCAATCCTTATCTCAGATTAAGGTGCCAAATCAATAAATTTTTCTTTGTAGGAAAACGTTTCCTTCCCAGAGTTCTTAAAATGTTCATAAATCAAACCATTTCCATTCCCTGCAGCTACTAAGAGTCCATTCAACCCCATTCAATCTCCACAGGTGTCCAAAATTGAAACCTCTCTTTGATGACTCTACCAAACGTCAATTCCTGAAGATTCATTTTCTCACGCACCAGATTCAAAGTCATTCCAATAAGGCCTACAATTTTCTGAACTTGTTTAATATTTCATCTGAACATAATAAAGTATAAACATGATAAACGATTTGACATTGTTCCTCATTTTGCTGTCTATATTTATTAAAACATTAAAATATCATGTTGATTTATTTGAGTACGACCTAATTTATTTTCCTAAGTACGCTTTCTCCTATTTTAAGGTGTACTAAGCAGAAATTTTTAGTTACTGTTTATAAACACAACATTCAAAACTTGGCTCCTCTTTACAGCTAAAAAACTGCCAGAAGCGCACATCTCCTGCCCCTGACCGATGATATAATTTGCCAGAAAACATGCAGACTACGTGTGGGAAAATGAGTGATGAGATATTTTTGTGCATAAACTGCATTTTTTGTGTATATGAATTAACAGATACGCTAACAGTTAGATGACTGGATGTAATTTGCAAGCAAGTTAGTCATCCTCAGTTTTGGTCAAAACTGATTGAAAATCTGACTTTGGTTGAAAATCTGACTTTTTCTCTGTTTAACTGCTAAAATGCACCGTGGTGCATCTACACTCTAAAAAATGCTGGGTTATTATTTTTAATCCTAATGCTGGGTTCAACTTCTTGTGTCATTTTATTGGGTTATCTTTAATATTTTTACCCAGTTGCTAGGTAGTTTTTCTGTATTTTTTTCTACCCAGCCACTGGGTTAAGCCTATGACAGAACAACTAAGCTGTTGAGTCAGAGAGCAAGCTTTTAGAGTCCTCTACAGGAGAGCAGTTCTCAGCACCGTCAATTTGGTCCACTTTTCAACTAAATAAATCCGTATATATAAATTTGTATACATTTTATTTCAAGTCTTTACTGTGCTGTAGATTATATTACTTTACGCAACACAACATTCAAGGATGAGATGTCAGTCAGCTGCGTTTGCAGCGGTCACTTCGCATGATGGAAACGCCTTTTGCCCTGCATAAAATAAATGGATTTTAATCATTATAGTACTGAGTTTAATTTAATTTGATAGTAAAACATGTTCTCTAATGTCAGTACTGTTTGTTTATGGGCAGGTTTTGGAGTCAGTCACGGCATCTTTCAGCTACGAGTGAAACGCAAGCAGGCCGCGGTCTGAAGTTTGTAGTTACCCTGGTAAACAGCAGCCCTTCAACGGCTTAGATTTCAGCGACACAGTACCACAAGAATTAGCACTATTCCGGTAAAAAGCGATTACAGAGAAAGGTTGAATACACTAAAATTTAAATGCTACTTTTAAATGTTACATTTTTTGCCTAAAATGGTTGTTAAACGCGTTTAGATGTTTGTAATATTGTAAACTATGCTGTATTCAGCCAAATAAATTCAATTTGTCTTGTATTTTGTCCATGTGTTCTTGCTTAATAATAAATGTTCAACTTTTGATTTTTGCTGTTCCCTCTAGTAATTCTGTGTGTGTTCTTTATAAGTTCCAGTCCATTTTAAGCCAGCAATATAATAACTTTTAAACAATAGTTGACTTAAATAAAACAACCCAGCATGTTTGGTAAAAACATTTAACCCAACCAGCTGGGTCAAAATAACCCAGCATGTGTTCTCTCCAATATTTACCCAGCGCTGGGTTGCCAAATAACCCAAATTTAGAGTGTACCAACCCAGAAAACATGCACTTTCTTTCACAGCTGTTTACATTCAGACATAACCAACCGTTTTTGTAACTCGTGAGTTTTTAACATAAACTTGTGTGTATCTGACAGTTTAAGTGCAATAAGGCATGAATAAGAACTTATTTTAGTACTCACATGCTGACTTACAGACGCTTTCTGTGTGAGTGCTTTGGATGTGTGCACTCAGAAAACAGCATGTTTCTGCTTCCCCTCAAAATAGGAATTTTCAAAATGATATAATAAATGATCTGTGGGGTATTTTTAACTGAAATTTCACATGCACATTGTGGAGACACCTGAGACTTATATTACATATTGTAAAAAGTGGTGTAATAGGTCTGCTTTAAATTTTGCTTAGTGCAGCTTTAAACACTTTTTTTTGTCTTTTTCACTCTTATAAATTTAAAAAATGTTTTACTAGAGTTGTCCACCATTTACCAGAATTGTCTGAAAACTGAGGTTCTTCCCAATATACTGCAGTTTTTTTCCCAGTGGCCTTAACAGTGGGTGGAGATCGACACCTGTCAATCAAGGGGGGGTTCCGTATCTAAGGAAACAGAGTACAGTACAAAGTAACTATTTTGCAGAATTTTGAATATTGTGAATAATATATCAATTATTGTGCTTTGGCAAAAACAAAACACAACATTTAAATATGACCATGTAAATTACTATTAGCTGTAGATGGAATCCAACCTCACCAACTACAGTAACAGTGAAAGAGCAGTTGGCCTTGTTTCCTGTGCGGTCGGTTGCTGTGTATGTTATGAACTCAGTTCCTATAGGGAAAGGCTGCATAGGGTTAAGAACAGGGGTCACCTGCACCACAACCTGAGGAAAAAAAAGGCACAACCACATTTTAAAACAAATACACAAAACCTGAGTATTTGATTAAAAGAGAAAAATGGAAAATTAAAGAGCTGATGTAAAACTCACCTCATCTCCGGAATTGTCTCCAAGCATGGGTGCACTCAAACTGACGTTAGCTGACCTCTGATGTTCATCTGTCTCTGTGATGACATCACCAGGACACTGAATCCATGGAGGCTCTATATCTACAGAGGAGAAAATCAGTTCAGGGCTCGAAAGTCTCCATAACGTCAACCCCATTACCAATTACTTATTTAATTACTGATGTAAACACGCCATAATGATGTCACTCATTGCCTCTAGCTATCTAATCTTTAATCTTACGCTCCATGTAAAACATCTGTAACATAAAAAGATTTTATCCCTTTTGGAGCTTGACGGCCCCTGGTTAGTGTACACTGCAAAAAAAGTAAGCTACTAAATTTTAAACTTTATCATTTTAAAAGAAGCTTAAATATCTAACAGGGATAGTTCGTGCAAAAATGAAAACCCTGTTACCATTTACCCACCCTTGTTGTTCCAAATCTATAAGACTTATTTTCTTGTAAGGAACAAGAATGATTATATTTCGACAAATGCTTGAAAAAAACAAACACTAGGAAAGTAGTGAAGACTTCTCTTGTTGCCCGTAGACTGAAAACTACAAAAGCCGCACAATGTGTATTCTGAGTTGTGTTGCAGTAAAAATAGCAACAAGTAGTGCCAATAGCTTATGCAACTATTTTACACCATTAAAAATAAAAGCGATGTACATATTTCAGTAAGAGGCATTCATTTATGTTTTATTAAGCCATACAAGTCTTAATACCTGGAGTTCCCTTTTAAAAAAGCTCATCTTGTCAGTGGCAAATCTTTAAAGGCACAATATGTAAGTTTTCACCGCTAGAGGGTGCTATTCAAAACAAACAAAGAACCAAAGGCGTAGTTTGATGATGCCACGATTGAGTATGGAATCATGGGATTTGTTGTCTTCATCCCCACAGCTGATGGGAGTCTGTTGGGATTTGGGCAGAAATCATGTTCATTGATGAGCTAATGTATTAACGACTTATTAAGGTCACCGTAGTATGAAGCATGGTGGGGCTAAAAGTCGTGGAAGTACTTTTACGTGGAAGGATGCTGGAGTGATTGCTAATGACAAACGAGCACGACACACGGCTTGAAAGCAGCGGAGCTTTTATTATGCCACAGTCGAGTGCTTCCACTCTCTCCGGTCATATGCATGTGAGGTAAAACAGCACTGTTTTATCATACTAGATACATTTGAGTGTGTTGAAAGTTTTGTTATAATGCTACTCTGTGCGTTCGTCACCCGTCTAATAAAATGCATGACATATTAAAGTAAATTTTTTTCCTTGGAAAATGAAGACAAAAATGCTCATTTATTTTTTATTTACTATTATTATCAATTTCTATTATTTATTTATTTGTTTTTGCTTAGTGTATAGAACAAAAAAGTGTGAAAATTCTGCGAAACATCATTTGTGTTCCTTGGAACTGGAAGCCAAGTGGGTTGAAAACATGAGAATGAATAAATGATTTTTGGCGAACTCTCCGTTTAAAGATGTGAGTCTAGAATCGTGTTGAGAATTAGCTGGTGTTACAGTGATATGACCCATTTACAGAGGTGTATCATTATCACATGCAGCTCTGTGGTCTGCACTCTCTCTCCAAGCCAAACAAATACTTCACTGGTATAGTAATAGGGCCAACAGAGAACAGAAAGGAAAGTCCTGTCATGATTTCCTCACCCTCATGTTGTTCTAAACCCATATGTCTATTCCTTTAATGACGACTATGTCTGTGTGCACAGAGCATTTGTTGGTGTTGCTGTGTTGACGGAGCTCAGCTATTGACTGACTATTATTATCATATCCAGCTTGGAGTTGAGTCTTATTAATCACACAGCCTCTGCTGTCCCTCCAAGCTAAACAAATACTTTATCATTAGACTAATAGGTACTAGAAACAACCTGGATCAGATGTAAACACTCTGTCTCCTGTCCTAATCTCTATAGACACTGATGAGCTACAAACGCGCATAAATATAGAAAAGACAATCTCTCCTCTCATCAGTAAATCATAGAGGTTCAGAAGTGAAAGCCAAAACTAATTGATCTTTTGTTTAGTTCCAGCTTGGAGGGGCAGTTTTGAGTTTTATGATCTTGGAATCCTTTAGTTTTACACAATGGTGCAACTTTGTTTGATGATCTTCCACGTATTCTGTTCTTCATCATCTTAAAGGTTTAGGAGCAACAAATTTAATGCACCTGTTTTACTGGCAGCACATCTGTCCCATTGCAACACAACATATTACGGTAATAAGTCAAGAACAAAGAGGGATGTTTCAGGCACGTGTGTAAAGGTATATGCACAGGGACAGGAAAACATCACATTGTATGACTATGAACGCAAACAGAAAACAAATCACCTGTACAGGTTGCTTTATGCAGAATGTCGCTCCAGTTTCCAGAAGGCAGACAGGTGACTTCAGAGTTACCAATGAGGTGGTAACCACTGGGACAGGTTAACTGACACGATCCTCCGGTCCTGACCTCGTTCTCCCCACAGGTAGGGGGTGACAGACGGATATGCTTCAAAGTAACAATTGGAGGACAGCGCACCTCTTAGAAAGAGATAAGGAAAAAAAGGAACACAGTAAAACATAAACAACAAGCATTTCCCACAAAGATAAATCAAAAGAGTGAGAGTGTGAGAGAGAGCGTGCAAAAATATCTCCAGAAAGGGAAATGCAAGAGCGGTTGTTGACCACACTGCTTGGCGTTCTTGGAAACAACCTCAACACACGCATACTCGCACAAACAAATGATTTTCATTCTGACATCTGGATCACCCTGTACTGCCAAAGTGAAAGAAAATGATGAGCACAGAGAGAAATAAAATTTAAAGAATTACAGTGAAGACAAAAAAACGTCACACAACTTCAATGGGCTAAAGGCATTGCTGGAAAATCAGTCCAAACAATCCAACTAAAGACTGAAGAAATCGAGAAGCGCCAAGCAAGGGCACAATTATGTATTTAGTTACATCGGACTGATTGACTGTCTTGTGGAGATCAGAGACATTGTTATAAAAACAAAACTTGTGCCTTCTTGTGTGATTGTATTGTTGCATGCTTTTTCCTGATAATTTCTACACAAGCTAAATTGATTCTGCAAAATTATCAGTTAAACTGACTTGTAATGCGGAAACACTGAAGCTTGTTTACAATTTACAATATTGTTCAAAAGTTTATGGTCAAGTAATGATCTCGTTTTAATTTATTATATTTAAATTTGTAAATGTTCTTGAAAGAAGTCTTATGTTCATCAAGGCTGTGTTTATTTAATGAAAGATACAGTAAAAACAGTACTATTCTAAAATAATACAATTTAAAATAACTTGAATTTTCTATTTGCTCATGTATGCTCGATGTGTTCACTTGGTGAACAGGAAAAATGTCCTATTATTATCAATATTGTAAACAGTTTTTTTTTTTTGTACTGACCCCAAACTTTTGAACAGTAGCCAGGGGCATTTCCTCTGTGGAGTCAAGGGAGGCAGTGTCTCCTCAACAAATTGGACGAGAAAAAATTCTTTGTATAAAAATAACACAGCACAATTTTTTAAAAAAAATATTACAGAACAAAGTTTTTCAACAGGATAATTGTCTAACAGTGACACCAGCAGGTAAAGTTACAGCAGATGTCCGCGTCTCTCTTGCCTCCCCTGAGTCCAAAGAGTTTTAACAGACCCCTAAAGCATGTGGTGAGTTTAGTGGGGGCTTACTGAAAATGAATGGGGAAAAGTCATGTGAAAGGAGGCAATGTCTCCATCACGATATGATTGGATATGACTGGTTATGATCGGCTATGATTTGTTCATACGTAGGGATGTTACGGTATTATCTATATCGTGGTGTCTCTATATCATCTTGATCACAAGACGATATGAAATGATAGGTCTTCCTGACAAAAATTGTAGTTTTTGAAATACACTTAAACTTCTTATTCTAACATAACAGGTCTTTAAAGTTGTGTTTTGGGCCATTATGTTTTGGCACAGTATCTGTCAAACAAACTAAAACCGAAAGCACTGCATAGCGTAATCCCTATATCAAGTTTGTCTTCGCTGTGCGTTTCTAAGCAAAGCGCACACTTCGTTTAGGTGATCAGCTCATGATCCGGTGTTTTCCTTGCCTCAGAACGGCTCAGTTCACAGTGAATGCAGTGAACTAGTTTATTGCACGTGCTGTGAGTTTAGTGTGCATTTGGGAACGCAATGACCACCAGTTATGCTCATCGTGGCAGATGATTACAGCATTTCGGTAAATTTACAGTAAGCCTATTTTAACTGAACTGAAGCTGGAGTTTTCCATCAAAATAAAAGCTCTACTGCCGTTTCTGTCAAAATAAAACCTTAAAAGTGCAGTATGAATTGCTGACAGTTAGCGGTTTAAATGGGTAACGTTACTGCAGTCCAAATTTAAAGTATCTCTTTCAAGTGTAGAAATTAGGAAAGAAGTATTGTAATTTCCCTACTGTAATGTAAAGCAAAAATAATATATCAAATTTGAAATTATTTTACAATGCAGTTATTTTACAATATATGGTTATTACTGTCAGAGGAATAACAATATTATAAAACCGTTTATAAAAAATTTCTATTATTATATTCTAATTTGATTGTCTTCCAAGTCTTCACCACAATGTCACTACAACGTAGGCTTTTCAGTTTATTTTGCCATTTTATCCCCACATAAAAACATACACAGCTGCGATCTTACCGACACACCGAGGTTGTGGTCCACTCCACTGTGAGTTGGCCAGACAGGTTAGTCTGGCTCTGCCTTGCAGTCTATAGCCCTGTTCACAGCGCACCAAACACTCCAGCCTGTAGGGGGTGGTCCACTCACTGCAGTTCAGTACCCCATGACGCGGAGGAGAGAGGTCTGGGCAAGACCGAACTATGGGAAAATACCACACACACCAGACGGGGGTTAGAGCATCGCGTAGAAAGTTCGGTCCTATGTTATTAAAACTTTGCTGTATTGGACAAACTTTAAATGATTCCATGGAACAACACTGAGCTAAAATGGACAGCTGGGAGAAACAAAAATGGAAAAGATGGACAGACTAAAGAAGAAGAGAGATTTTAAGAGCAAATGGGAGGGAAAAGAGAAAAAGCTCAAGAGAGGAGGGTTGGTAGCTAAGTCTGTGGTTAGGACTTGAGACCTGTAATTTATTTCCAAACAAAGAAAAACCAAAATATTGTTATTTCAGTCCTGAGGTCACAAGACGGAGAACTCTTAGCAGGTCAGCTTGCACACATACATCTGTCTGAGCGTCTGTGCGTGAGTATGTGTCTAGGTGCATATACATATTGTATTTATTTGTTGAAGTGTGTAAGCACTCACATAGTTGGCAAAGCATTAGAGTTTACTTTCCAGCTATCTAAACACACATGAACTCAGAGCGCTGCAGGCCGACAGGCAGAGAAATGGCTTTATGAGACCCACTGCACACACGCATACATACTCACAGGCTGCAGTATATTAGCGTTTCTGGGGGTGATGAAACATATGGGGTGACTAAAGGCCCTTTGAGCTTCCAATTGTGTAACACATAAACTGACAATAAAACCAATCTGTTTTCCGCTTAGATGGAATTAGAGGCAAAAAATAGCACACAAGAGCGTCGAGGGGGTGAGTGAACGAAATAATGAGTCAAATCAAAAGAAAAAGAAAAGAAACAAGTAATCATTTTGTTACAGGACAGATGATGTCATAAAATCCAGGTGTGCCTCACCTCTGCAGCTGGGCTGAACTCCCGACCAGGTTCCGTCCGGCTGACAAAGTCTGATTCCGTCTCCCTGTAGGTCAAAGCCTGTGAGACAGCGCACCCCACATGCAGAGTTAAACTGATTGTTACACACATTCTGGACGAAGAAGCCATTCTCTGGGGGGGAGAGAACCGGACAGACCACCGCTGCAGTAGGGAGAACAAAGAACAAGGATGGGAGAGTTACAGGATTATATTTAGAGTACACATATCTATAAACATAAATGTTAGCAGACATATGTTTATAGATATAAAACAGATAGATCAGCACCTTGGCATGTGTTGTTGTGTGGTCTGTAGCCTTCTGTACACACACAGTCTGATACATCTGTACTCCCAGGTCTGGATGTGTGATGAGGGTCAGGGCAGGGCAGGCAGGTACTCACACCTCCAGAAACGGCTTCAGGTTTAAATGTGCCAGATGGACAAGCTGAGAACGAGAGAAAAAGTGAAAAAAAAAGGTTCAAAAGAAAGCTTGATAGCAGTCATTTCGTGAAATGAAAATTTACCTGATACTCTTCTAAACGCATGTTATAGATCTTATTGTAAAACAACTTATCCATGTATCCGTTTCATGTTTTGGACCTCATAAGGTTTAATCAAAATATCCTACAGGGGACAATTATTTGATTCCCTGATTTTGTATGTTTGCCCACTGACAAAGAAATCATCAGTCTATAATTTTAATGGTAGGTTTATTTAAACAGTGAGAGACAGAACAACAAAAAAAATACACAAAAAACGCATTTAAAAAAAGTTATAAATTGATTCGCGTTTTAATGAGTGAAATAAGTATTTGACCACTTCGCCACCACTTGGTGGCAAAATCTTTGTTGGCAATCACAGAGGTTAGAAGTTTCTTGTAGTTAGCCACCAGGTTTGCACACATCTCTGGAGGGATTTTGTCCCACTCCTCTTTGCAGATCCTCTCCAAGTCATTAAGGTCTCGAGGCTGATGTTTGGCAACTCAAACCCTCAGCTTCCTTCACAGATAAGGTCTGGATGGCTAGGCCACTCCAGAACCTTAATGTGCTTCTTCTTGAGCCACTCCTTTGTTGCCTTGGCTGCGTGTTTTGGGTCACTGAATACCCATCCACGACCCATTTTCAGTGAGGGAAGGAGGTTCTCACCCAAGATTTGACAGTACATGGCCCTGTCCATCGTCCCTTTGATGCGGTGCAGCTGTCCTGTCCCCTTAGCAAAAAAACACCCCTAAAGCATAATGTTTCCACCTCCATATTTGACAGTGGGGATGGTGTTCTTGGGGTCATAGGCAGCATTCCTCCTCCTCCTCCAAACACAGCGAGTTGAGTTGATGCCAAATAGCTCGATTTTGGTCTCATCTGACCACAACACTTTCACCCAGTTTTCCTCTGAATCATTTATATGTTCACTGGCAAACTTCAGACGGGCCTGTACATGTGCTTTCTTGAGCTGGGAGACCTTGCGGGCGTTGCAGGATTTCAGTCCTTCACGGCGTAGTGTGTTACCAGCTGCCTTGAGATCACTGACAAGATCCTCCTGTGTAGTTCTGGGCTGATTCCTCACCGTTCTCATGATCACTGAAACTCCACGAGGTGAGATCTTGCATGGAGCCCCAGACCGAGGGAGACTGACAGTTATTTTGCATTTCTTCCATTTGCGAAAAACCACACCAACTGTTGTTGCCTTCTCACCAAGCTGGTCTTGTAGCCCATTCCAGTCTTGTGTATGTCTACAGTCTTGTCCCTGACATCCTTGGACATCCTAATCTCATCTTGTTACCTGTATAAAAGACATCTGGGAGCCAGAAATCTTGCTCATTGATAGGGGATCAAATACTTATTTCACTCATTAAAATACAAATCAATTTATAACTTTGTTGAAATGTGTTTTTCTGGATTTTTTTTTTATTTTTATTTTTGTCTCTCACTCACTGTAAAAAACAATTTGTTGAGTCAACCTAAAAGAATTTGTAACCTGGCTGCCTTAAAATTTTAAGTTCAGTCAACTCAAAAAAAGTTTATTCAACTTGAAATGTTAAATTATACTAAGTGTGTGTGTAAATTTTAAGGCAGCTGGGTTACTTACCCATCTGTTAAGTTTAGCAAACACAAATATCTAAGTTGTTACTTAGTACAACTTAACATTCCAAGTTGACTAAACTTATTTTAGTCAACTGAACTTAAAATTTTAAGGCAGCAGGGTAACAAATTATTTTAAGATGACTCAACAAATTGTGTTTTTTATTTTTTACAATGCTGTTAAAATGAACCTGCCATTAAATTATAGATTGATCATTTCTTTGTCAGTGGGCAAATGTACAAAATCAGCAGGGGATCAAATATTTTTTACCCCACTGTAACTCAATCTTCCTCTTAAACAGACTTCTCTCTAGTGACTTATGCCAGAATTCACAAATCATTCTTACCAGCTTGCATTCAAATCTGCCTCTATCCAATTGACAACTGTACCAAGTCCCTAATCTGATGCTACTTACATGTGATTTACTTTAAAAAATTTGATTTACTTTATTCCATCACAACGCAGATTTCACACAGCTACAACAACTCTGAGATCAAGTTCCAAATTCTGTGTAAAGATGCAAAGATATAAAGATTTCAATGTTTAAAGGCATAGTTTACCCCAAAATGAAAATTCTGTCATTAATTACTCACCCTCATGTCATTCCAAGCCTGTAAGACCTTCATTCATTTGGCCTGGGAACATTTCAGTTACATTGCTGTCAATGCAGGGTCAGAAAGCTCTTGGATTTCATCAAAAACATCTTAATTTGTTTTCCAAAGATGAACAAAGGTCTTACGGGTTTGGAACGACATGAGGGTGAGTAATTAATGACAGAATTTTCATTTTTGGGTGAACTATCCCTTTAATGATGCAATAAACTGTTTCCCACGACCGTGATTTCTCTGGAAATTCATTTATGCCACATTAAATGGACCTTTTTGTGGTATACACACCACAATTAAATCGGCCCAATGGATTTGTCAAACACTAGACACAAACCCTTGTGATAAGATGTTGTGTCAGATAACATGTCACTTAACTGAAAGACTCCCCGACACTAACTTTCCATTGCTTAAATAACACATACAGTATGTTTTGAGAGTTAAGAAAGGATTCATTAAATTCCTAGAGTATTTCTCAGGCTATTAAGAAAAGTAACTGATGTGTTTTGCACTGGAACAATTTTGGCTGAAATGGGTAAAAACCTCCCCACATAAGCTCATGTAAAATATCAAAGACATTTCACTTGTGGAAGGAGGAACAACCCAGACACACTTTATCAATAGCTGCTCTGTACAAGTCAGCCAAACATCTCAACTTTGTTAAAGTGGAGAAAAACCACTTTGTTTGGACCTCGACTGACATTAAATTAGGTAATGGGACTTAATTTTTAAAAGCAATCACCTACTTTCTCCACTCTCAGTCCATCTATCATTCCTTTCTTCAGTGGTACCTCCTGCCAGAAGTAAATTGACTATCTGGTCAATTTAACAACAAAACCCACAGCTGACAAATTTCCCTTTGCAGATGTTGCTTATAATAGTGACAGACTCACGTCCATCATTAACCCGACAGCTCAAATGGCTAGTCAGACAATGACTGTTTTGTTTCGCTAGTTACATAACATGTAATATGCATAAGTAAAAGAAGTTTCATCTGAGCCTTCCTCCCAGTATCCTTGGCATCGTTTCTAATATTTCACTGGGTCATTTTTCATGCAAATAACACCCAGCTGCTTCTGAAACAGTTGCTATGCTGAGTTTTGATGGGAAAGAGAAAGTTTCTATAAACTGGTGCTGATGGGTGGCCATCCGCTCTGAAACACTAGGCCCAAAAAGACAGGCAGATGGGCACAGGGCTAAAAGTCAGAGAGAAAGAAAAGCTAGCAAACACCAAGACACAAACAGACAAGCAGATGGTGGAATTTATGTAAGAAGAACTGAAATAAACAAAGAGAGATTGACAGTGAATCTGAGACAGGAAGAGAGAACTAAACAGGCAGATGGCGAAAAAGAATGCAAGACAGGAATACAACCAAAACCAACGAAAAAAAATGTGCATCTGCGCTCAAGTGAGAGAAACAGACATACAGATGGATGGAATAAGTTAGATAAAGGGGAGAAATCAGAGAGCTGGAAAGATGATGGGTTTCCTTTCTCAAAAAAGTGCTGGGAAAAAAAATGTTAAGCAACTGGTTATTAAATTTCCACACCTTCACACACATGCCCTGATGTTTTAATGTGTCTACTGAAGACGTTTTGTCGCTTATCCAAATGGCTTTTAGGAGCTGTCTGATGGCTGGAATTCCCCAGCATCCAACAGCTGATGAAGTCATTGAGATGGGTGGTGAAACATCTTCATTGGAAAGTCAAACTGCTTTCGAATACATTCTACCAGACATTTTGCAATGACCTGGTTTAATGATATTAATCACAGACATTACGCTTATGTTACAAATAGCTAACCTACGCTGTATTTTGTCACATTCAATACACTTTAGTGCCTAGAATATATCACATTATCTGCGAAACTACACCAATCACACTAAACTGAAAACCACCTTATTACACTGTGGAAAGCTTCTGGTTAAAGTATCTTATATTAAAGCATCACTTTTCATAGAGGTTTTAGCTAATGTCTGAAGACACACACAAATTCAGCATTTCACCTCTGCGCTACCTTGTTTCCTAATCTAGCTTTATAATAAAGCTGGCACTGACAAATTTCATATGTCTCTCTATTTTAAGTCACTTTAGATAAAAGCCAAATGCATTCATGTAATGTAAATGATATGTGTGAATGTTATATCATTTTCTAATGGCTTTTTAAAAGTTCCTTTTAAAATACTCCAAAGTCAACATCTAACATAAGAACTTTAGCATGTGTTTAATGATGAATGTGTAGCTCTGTTGTATATCAGGTTCTGTCAGGATAAGCTAGTCTTTGATAATCATGCGGTAGAAACTAAAGCCTTAGCTATTTTTACAGTTTTTAAAATAAGAGCTTCACAAGTTCAGCGGCCAAGTCCAGTACTGGTGTTAATTTGAACTGCTGTTTGCCTGCTGCATGTCTCATACCTCTGAGGCAATGAGTTAAAACTCTTATCCTACCGGAAAACCACAATAAAAGAAAAGAAAAAGAGGGGGGGAAAGGGCATCAACCCAACAGATGGACAAGAACTTACAGTCCAAAGAAAGGGTGTGACTAAGAAGAGAGAGAACTACAAAGGGAAATGAGGAGGTTTACAGTGCTACTGTGTGTTTAGCATGTCAGACGTAAGGTTGGCTTATTTTAAATTTCTGGTGAAGTTGTAAAATTTAAACCCAACTGAAGCAATACGTATTTCCTGACAATGGAAATGCTTTATTTAGCATAACCCTTAACATGTTTACACAATACAACTACTACAGCCAAATGCAGCTAGCTCATACAACAGACATTTATCATAATTTACACGTCCAAAGACATTTGAAAACCAAAGTGAATAGACACTGGTTAATTCTAGAGCTGAACCACATTACAGGCCCCATCGTGTCTGCTTTCCGTGGAACAGAGAATAAACAACTTCATCACGCTATGTTGGGCGTCTTGTAAAAGACATTTTAAAACTCTCACTGTATTCTAAAAGCAGGACTGCATGTCAGAAAACAGTTTGAACATGCAATTTGGATGCAAAAACAATACAGAATTTACAAATGCTTATATTACATGGATATCTTAACCAGACTGCGTGCATACGATGTAAGATTTTGGTAATAAACAATAATCCACAACTGCAAACCACAGGATGCAACAGATGCACCGTATGAGCTACTGTAAATAACCTTTCTAAATGACATCACCATTCAGACTACCACTGGTACACCGCATTCTTCTGTTTTCAGCCACAAAAATGTCATTCTGCATGTTTATATGGATTTCATCCTTTCCTCTTTGTTCTGGGTTTAAACTTGAGGTCAACCTCAAATGCAATTGTTATGCTTTGTGTCACTGTGACAAAAGATTTCCTGTCTCCATCTCTGCTCTGATCTGATCGGGATAGGAGTAAACTTTATACATTGATGTAACTCAAGTCTAAAACAAATGGAGAACAATCATGATCTGTGATGATCCATTTTAAAACTCTAAACCCAATGTCTAGACTCTCTTGCCAACTTTCAATGACTCAAAAATTCAAACTTCAATATTTGTTCACTCTCACATCATTCCAAATCCCAATTCAGGAAGATTTTATAATACTGTACTTTAACAAAATGTGACCCTAGACCACAAAACCAGTCGTAAGTAGCACTTACGACTTGATTAGTAATATGCATTGTTAAGATACTTCATTTGGACAACTTTAAAGGTGATTTTCTCAATATTTTGATTTTTTTGCACCCTCAGGTTCCAGATTTTCAATTAGTTGTATCTTGGCCAAATATTTTCCTATGTTAACAAACCATACATCAAAGGAAAGCCTTTTTATTCAGCTTTCAGGTGGTGTGTAAATCTCAATTTCAAAAAAATTACCCTTATGACTGGTTTTGTGGTCCAGGGTCACAAATATTAGCAATATACACAAGAAATTAATTTTTCAGGCAAGATACATTAATACATTTATTAATAAAACTACAATTTTTAGAGTACGTTTAACAAGAAAACACTATTTAAGTCTCTCTACTTTCACATCTAATTCAATGTGTTATATTTCGATCATTACATAAACCCACAATTGCAAATTATAAAGTCAAAATTGTGAGACATAAAGTCAGAATTGCACAATATAAACTTGCAGTTGCGAGAAATAGTCAGAATTGCGAGATATAAACTCACAATTGCGAGAAATAAAGACTGAATTGCAAGATATAAACAAGCAATTCTGACTTTTTTTTAGAATTTCATGATTCAACTCGCAATTGCGAGAAATAAAATCAGAATTGCGAAAATTAAACAGGCAATTCTGACTTTTTTTTCAGAATTGCACGATATAAACTCACAATTGTGAAAAATAAAATTAGAATTACGAGATATAAACATGCAATTCTGAATTTTATCAGAATTGCATGATATAAATTCACAATTGCAAGTTCTAAAGTCAGATTTGAGGGATATAAAGTCTGAATTGCACGATATAAACTCGCAATTGCGAGAAATAAAGTCAGAATTGCACGATATAAACTTGCGTGTGTGTTTGAATTGCGTGTTTGCAATTTGCAAGTATGACATTTTTTGTTTCTTATAAATTGCAAAGATATATCTTGCAGTTGTGAGTTATGTTGTAGAGTTTATATCTTTATAATTATAATTTATAATCTTTATAATTCTTCTGACTTAACTTGCAATTGTGTGTTGTGAAGTCAGAATTCAGAGAAAATACCTCACAAGTCTGCGGAAAAAAAGTCACAATTATGAGATATGTAGCTCTAGCATCTACCAGCAAAAAAAGGGCAGGACCGCCATATTAATTTTTCCATTTTCTCCTATTCTTTCTTTCCTAATGTGTCTTCTTCTCCTCCTTATACTGTCTCTGTTGTAAGTTAACATGTAGCAAAGGGTATCAAGAGGTTCAATAGCAAAGGCGCCTGTCTGCAGTGAGTGATAGCACGGTCTTTACAGAGAGCTCAGAGGGGAGGCTCCTAAAACCACATGCTGTGATGGACAGTCATGAAGGGGGACAGGATGCAACACTCACCCTCAACCCACAAGCACAACTGATTAATTCATACTATAAAAAGGCCACTTTTATATGAAGACAGGCAGAAAATAATGACATGACAGCTGTTGGGAGAAGTGAGGAGGGAGAAACATAGTAAAGCTGACAGAAAACAATGTAATAGGTTATAAAGAGAGAGAAAAATAGGGTTGTACTTTCATAGCAAGCCTTTAAAGCCAAAGCAGGTATCATAAAACATTTCCAGTGTGATTTTTAATGGCAGTGAAGGAGAAACGGAGGGCAAAATAACCATAACAGCAACCCGACCTGGCATGACACTCACAGGTCATTCTCAAGAATGGAATCAGAGTAAAATTAAATCTGTCTGTTTGGCCAGCATGGGGTAGTCATTTTACACAACACACATACTGTAAATCTGTTTTTATAACTGGATACACTGACACAGCGAGCTACTCTGTAATTGGCAAGGGGAAAGGGGGAAATAAGAGAGATGGGGGAGGAACACTTGCAAGGTTCGTTAGGTTCAGCTACTGACTCTTTTCACAAGATCCCATTTGTCACCCCCACCTGCTGGCGGCCCTAATTGCAGCCAGTTTACAGTCAACACACACACACGATTCCTAACAAGCAAATTTATTGTCATGCACACGCCTCTCGTATGCACAAGTGTCTATTTATGACCCAAAGAAACAGTAACTTTACAAGATCACAGTTTCTACAACCTATAAACTTGCCTCCTTTTTCCAAAGGCATTAATCAACACAGTTTACCACACAGTGGCAGGCCGAGGAATGCTTAATTTGTCACCGAGGCACTAAGCTGTTCCAGATAGGAGCCACTGACCTCAGACCGGCAGTCACTTCCAATATGTAACTACTACTCACTGCCACTGAAAGTGCAAAACGGATGTGAGGTCAGCGTAACAACGCAATGTCTCAATGACTAAGAGACCTCATTTAGAAATCTTCACATGCCTGTCTTCCTGGAACTAAAATCTTCACTTTAATCTGATCTAGTTTAAAAAACTGAGGTGAACCTAATTGACTCTGAACCTTTATGTCCCTTGAGATCCAAAGGCATCTGCTCTTTTTGGCCAAAACAATCCTGAAGCAGAGCACACACTAGTAGTTGAGCAACCATCGGCTGTTATCTGAAAAGAGCTCAAATTCTTTTTTTGAGCATTCTCTAGAAGTACATTAGATCACTAATCATGCATGTACAGTCATTTTCATAAACACAGTTATATAAGCTGATAATACTGTATGAATGGAAGCCACGCTAGACTTGTCCTAACAGTGCTTGCTGTAAGCAAGTATTATTTCTCATACAATAATTAGATTTGATTTGAACAATCCCTTTTTTCAATTTAAAGTATACTATTAACTTTCAAAGTGATCACTTTTTTTGACTTTTTTTTGACTTTTTAAGTGATCACAGTTAAGATTTTTGGTTGATGACAAAATGAATAAAACAAAAAGCTGCAAGCAGCGACTATCGGGGTTCAAGTGCTTTGAGGCATTTAAGCACATATGAAAAAAGACATTATTTGACAAACCTGTAACCACCTAAATAGTAATTTGCCATAGAAATTTGCTGTTTATGAATGGCGCCAACTGTTGTTCCGATCTCCTTTAAACTTTGCATGCTGTGCTCAGCAGGTTTTGTGAAGTTTTCCTTTAGGTTTTATAGGATTTTGAGTACATTTGGACAGGAACCCTTTTCTAAATGACCACGTTATAGCTTCCCAAAGGCTAAATTGCAATGTTTTTTTGATAATCATTGACCTAGAGAGTCCAGAGAATTGTATGTTTTCGAACAAAAAACCTAGGACTAGTTCGCAAAAGTAGATTTTTTACATCTTCTCAATCATTTAACAAATTATTTGATTGACGGCAGTGGTTCTAGAAGCAAAGTTGTCCAGAATGAGGAGTTCCATCATATGATACGAATATTGCGTGTATGCACGAAAAACCACGCAATGTACAATCGTTTACAACCTTGAAAACCGATTTCTTTCTCATTCCAAATTTCTCACAGACCTTTGGGGCTGTGAGTCAAAAGTTGACCTTGTCTAATAGGTGCTCAAAATTCATTGGTCAATGGCGGCCATGTTTTTTTTGAGATATGCAAATGTCCTTATTAGGGATGTTAACCGATGACCGTTTGACCGGTGGTTGACCGTATCAACGTTAACCGGTCAAAGTTGTCGGTAGTCGGTTAAAAAAAAAAGTGATATCTAAATTAGGCTATTATAGACAGTGGTCGCTACTACAGTTAGCCATCTCATTCCTCATCTTTTTGTGTTAAGTGAACAAATTATCCCTCACACTCAATTTTTCATAACTCGCCTGTTTGTACTTAATAAACCAATAAAAACATTTTGGCGCGAGGTCACAGCGTCTGGGTTCGCGCGCTCACAAGGTTTGCGAAAAGTAAAGGCAACAGGCTAAAACACTCGAGGTTAGAGCGGCGTCTCTTCGGAGCTGTCATTTTCTTAAATGAGCCGTGGCAATGTTTCAAATGAGCTTCTAACCTAGACAAACGCCTTTATTTTCAAAGCGATCACCTTGTACCCAAACCATTTGAAACTAAGGAGCCATTTGTCCTACGATTACATACAACAAGCTCTTCGGCGCCGCGTTTGCGGGACTCATGTTTCACGCTGTAGGGGATTTTAAAAAAGTGACGTGAGTGGCAGTGTGTGTGTGTGTGTGTGCGGGAGGCAGAGCGGCAGAGAGATGCGACAGAGTTGCGAAATTGCAGGCGCGGCTCGAAATGGCTGTTATTTCAAATAGCGTACCATATTTTAAACTAATCGGTTAACCGGTTTCAACCGGCTAATGAGGCTCGGTGGTCGGTCAAGAAATTTTTTAGTTTTCGCCATCCCTAGTCCTTATAGACCCTTGTGGCACTTTGGACCAAGATCAAACACAGTGATTTTCATGTTGATAGGACAAAATGGTTGCATAGTTATAGCCATTTTTTGTTTTTTCCCTCTTATAGCGCCAACAGATTTCTGTGACCTCAGATTAAGCTCTTACGTACGTGTTTTGAGTTTAGCGAAGATATCTCATTCCGTTTAGGAGTTATAGGCATTTTACTAAAAGTGGCCCCGCCTCTTTAGAATGTTTTGGCGTCCCATTCTGACAGTAAGTCAAAAGTTCAACTTTTCTGATAATTATTGATATTTACTCTCTAGGGAATCTTCCTGCACTGGTTTGGTTCCGATAGGGCGAAAAACCTAGGACTAGTTTGCAAAAGCAGGCTTTTCAAAAAGCCAAAATACCCAAGAATTTTATAAGAAACTTGAGCCTGCGACTGAAGCTACGCACTTGAACCCCTAAAAAACTTGACAGGCAAATTTTCTAAATATGAAAAACTTGGATTGGCTGAAATGTGAAATATGAAAACAGGATTGGCTGTACATGAAATACATGAAATAACCAGATAATTCCGTGATCTCAACAGTACAGGCCTAGCATGAAATCAGCGGCCTAGAAAAGCCTGATAAAAAAAATCCTGTCCAGCTAAGATTAAACAGGATGACTTCATACACAAAACATTTCATTTCAAACTATGAAAAATCAAAATGAAATGAAAACACCTGAAAAGTCTAATGTAATTAATATAACATACTCTATATAAACCAGAGGAACAGTCAAGAGCAGTTGGGGTTTAAGACAAAGTCATTAGTTTCACACTTCATAGAACATAGAGTACTTGGAGTGATAAAACTACACTAAAACCTTTTTTCCAGATTGTTTGCTGAAGCCCAGGTTGGCTCTGCACTGCAGCAGAAATAACATGTCCCTGAAGCCAAACATGCATTACAACACCTCTTCTGACTTCATTGCTGGCTCTCGGATATTAAGACAGGTAGGAAACCAGCAGTTTCATTGTGAAGGAAAAATGGAAAAAATAAGACAAAAGAAGGGATATGGCCATGTGGCATGGAGGTTTATATAGTGAAAGAGTAAAGTGGTATGAAAAATGAGGAAGAAGCGGAAGAAAATGATGAGGCCTGAGAGAGCTCTGAACACTTCTCCCTGAAATTGTGAAATAGGATGTTCACCTAGTGTCTGATGTGTGTGTAGTCTGGAAGAGATCAGAGATACTAATGGAGATACTAATGGAAAAAAGGAGGAGATACAAAGAAGATAAAAAAAAAAGTAGTATTAGTAGAAGAAAGGATGAAAAGTAAAGTAAACAAAACAGACAAGACTTCAACTCACATCCTCCACATAAGCACTGCATATCTGTGCAACATATACATTATACACCATCATTAAAATGTTTCGGATGAGCTGAATCATGTGATACTGAAGACTAGAGCTTGGCCATATACCAGTTCAAACAGTCTGAATTTTTTAAAAACCTGCATCCCGGTAAAAGTGTCTAAACAACATACACAGCGCTGTTAATTGAGAGAAGATCCCTGTTAACTGTACACACTTCTGACTAATTGTTGGAGAGCTTTTAAACTATTAATAACACACAGCAAATTCTTTAACTGGGCAAATAAAACAACTGTAAACGGCTGTAACAGAAGCCAGAGACACTGAAGACGAGCGCAAAGTGGAGACAACGCTGTAGCATGCAGATCAAGCTCACTGTTCATGATGCATGAAATATAGGAAAAAAATCATATCAAATAAATACTGAACTAAGGGTGAGGGGTTGATATACATGTATCTTTGAGGGGAACTGACTGTTTTCAGAATATATTCTTTTCATCTTACCTCAGTATAATGCATATTGCTGCTTTGTTTACAGCAGTAACCAAGTATTGCTGCTGTTCCATAAGCGCCACCTGCTGTCAGAGCAGTGAATCTGCATTCTCATTCAGCTCGCCTGCTGTTTTTGTTTTGTTCAAATATGTTTTATGTAGCATAATATCACAAAGCTAAGGTGAGAAAATTCTGTTTTTGCTTACAATGTTGAAATTATACAATCTAATTTACATCAAAAACTGCACATGCTATATGTAGCGTGTTAAAATGCAGTGGTTTCATGGATTCTGATATACAGACAGCGAAAAAACATGAAAACCCGTCAAACCGCTAGAATCCTAAAAAACATGATACAGATTTTTGGTCAAACCGCACAGCACTACTAAAGACTGAAGTAGAGATAGGTGATATGGGCTTAATAATTTATCATGATAATTTTTGGTATTATTGCGATAACGATATCAATGACAATAATTCAGGGAGTCCTGTTTCTTTAGAGAACAGTAATATATTTCCTATTTTTACCCAAAATAGAGCATAACTGAGTACACACATACAATGTAATGACTGTTTAATTCACTGGAAGCCGGTGGGGCGCCCTTGCGCAGAAAGTCCACGTATGTTTTTATAGCAGAAGTAATAGTACTGAGGAGGGTCCAGGAATCTCTAATCCATTATCACTGTAGCTGAATAAAATGCAGATAGAGAAATTTTAACTGAGGAAACTTAACAATAAACATACGACTGCTACAATATATGGTTTGTCTGTGTTCTTCAAGCAATCTTGGGTATTTTTATGAGGATAAAGTATATTTATAATGCAATGCTAATCAACATAGCTTTTATAATGCTATAAAATAGTATGATTTCTGCCTCATTCTGTGATATCAAGCCACGTCTGATTGCACAAGGTTATTTCAAACACTTGACTATGTTATGAAGTTACTTTAGAGAGGAAGCATGTCATGATATCTTTGTTGGACAACAGATCTGTAAACAGGCACATGTGCTACTGTAGACTTTATCATCATTATCGCGGGAAGTCTTATCGTGGGGACGCTAGCGTAGAAAGCCACAGTGATGAGTGAAATTAAACTGATAATTTGATTATAGTCCTATGAAATTACATAAAGTGATACAGCACAATACTAAACACAAACATGTCTACAGCTGTAGAACTGGAAGGACTGTGCTTGGGAAATACTAGAATCAAGAGTTGGAGACATATTCCGTTTCAGACTTGGAGAGGTATTAGACTGTAGAGTTGTTTACTGGAAGTCTGCCTGTCACCATGTCTGATGAATGTCTTCACTCTTACTGCAGCCCTCCAGTCTTCCCATGTAATATATCATTTCTACCGATGTGTCTCTTGGTTTCAAACCAAATGCATGTTACTGCGAGCAAGACACATGTGCACAAAAGTGTGCACAATTATATGCATACATACGCATAGACACAACACATTCTGCTTTACAGGAACTAACTGTAGCGAGAGTACATTTTTATCGACTCTAGAGACCATATGGGGGGTGTCATTGGTCACAGGGTTGTAGGGGGGTGAAAAGGAGGGGGAAAGAGACAGACACAGAGGGAGCAGAAGGAGGTCAAACACAAAAAACACGATTGCAACATTTCCTCACTCAGTACCTAGCCAACATTTCCCAGATTCTTTCTATTTTCCTCTTTTCTGTAAGTTTTTTTATGGATAGATTTATGTTTGTCTAGAGGCTCACATGTGGAATCTGAGGCGTTCTGCTGAAGGTAAATATTTACGAGCCCCGATCTGAGGAAATAAAACAGTGTCTCTTCCTCAACTATCCTTGACCTCTGACATCTGACAACCGGTCCCTGTCACACACCAGCTGAGATGTATTACAGTGTCTGCATCTATGGTGATGTATTACACTGGCTAGGTTAACCCAGAATGTGACACTGGATAAAATGTCAGGTCATTACAGCACCACTGGAATGCTAAAGTCAAACAAACCCCGACACAGATCTTCACAAATGGGTGTCATTCATCTTTCATCTGCGTCACCTATGTTTTACTTTCAAGAAATAATGGAAGGAGGTCAGTTCAGATGAAATGGCTTTTAGTCGTGTTAAGCACCGTTTAGACATCAGGACAATGCACACTGCAGGCTTTCCAGTAAATTCCAATGATACTCAGGGCAACTTTCTCTTTAAAATTCCCTACAGATCAACAAAAGATTAAAACTTGACCTGTGGGAACAAACTTGATCCAGGCTGTAACTTTCCTGCACACAGAAGCTAAACAACATGTCTGGAAAAATACTGCTATTATCTGTAACTGAAAAGCATGACCTTATCAAGGTCAGTTTTTTGTCCTTGATTTATTGCAATCATTATTAAAACACTCCCAGATCAGAACTCTGGCCATCATTTTGTTTTCCCGGTGGCTTCCACAGATTGAGCCAACCCCCTCTGGCCTGCTGTGACTTTGTATTCTGTCATTAATTATAGCATTCTGCTGCTAATTATCAGTCAGACAGAAATTAATTTTGAGGAATGCTATCACCCTGACAACATCTGATTGCGATTCACAATTGAGTTCATGCCCTTCGTTATCACATCCAAAAAAAACAGAACAACGGTGAAACACAATAAAAGACAAAATGACAAAATCTGCTCAGTCTTTTATAGCAAACTATAAAATACTCCAAATCAGACAATGACCTGTCAAATATGACTATTACACATCATGTCAATTATGCCAACTACCTACAATCGCAGCAACCCCAAGGACCAGATTCAAATTTCTTAAAGTAAATTCTAAGAAGTTCCTTAAAAAAAGTTCCTGAGAGCAATTGTGACCCTGGACCACAAAACCAGTCATAAGTATCACTGGTATATTTGTAGCAATAGCCAACAATACATTGTATGGGTCAAAATGATAGATTTTTCTTTTATGCCAAAAATCATTAGGATATTAAGTAAAGATCATGTTCAATGAAAATATTTTGCAAATTTCCCACCGTAAATATATCAAAACTTAACTTTTGATTAGAAATATGCATTGCTAAGCACTTAATTTAGACAACTTTAAAGGTGATTTTCTCAATATTTAGATTTTTTTGCACCCTCAGATTTAAGATTTTCAAATAAGTTGTATGCTAAATATTGTCCTATCATAACAAACCATAAATTGGCAAAGCGTATTTATTCAGCTTTCAGATCATGCATTAATCTCAGTTTCAAAAAATGTACCCTTATGACTGGTTTTGTGGTCGAGGGTCACAATTATTTAATTAAAGCTGCAAACAGTGTTGAAAGGGCCCTCGCAACTGGGCTCACCACCACCCGGCGGCTTTAGCAAAGCACAAATGGTGGGCAATATGCATTTAAAGTGGTAAATTAAAGTCATTTATATGTGCCAAACATCCTGCTGCCAGCTGGTGGTGCTATGACTATAACTGATTATCAGCATGTAGATGTCTTCAGGCCAGCACTTTTATCAAACATATGAAGTTTGGTACATATTGAACATGGTATGTATTGCCAACAGGCGGCACTATGATTAAAACTGAATATTGGCTTTTAGATGTCTTCAGGCCAGGTCTCTTACCAAATGTGAAGATCGGACATTGCATGTTTAAGTTAGTGTAAAACAAGACATTTCCTGTTGCCAGCAGATGGCGCTTTGATTATTATGGGATATTGGCTTTTAAATGTGGTCAAGCCAGGACTCTTATCAAACGTGTGAAGTTTGGGGCAGATCGGACATTGTATGAGTTACAACAACATCTATACCCATGGCGAAACATTAAACGTTGTTAGGCTGCCACGGACAGGCCCTTCAATGAAAACTCAAGATCTTTGCAATTTAAAATCGCAAAAGCCTTTAGATTAGACTGACCAAATATAATGTTGATGTCATTAAATCTGTAGGCATTTCCTGTTGCCAGCAGGTGATGCTATGACTATAACTGAATATGGGAACAGGCATGAGTTCAGGAGAGGACTTTTATCAAACATGTGAAGTTTGTGGCAGATCAGACATTGTATGCCTGAGTTATAACAACTTACTTTTTCACGGCGAAACACTGAAGTTTGTCAGGCTGCCACAAACACACCCTTCAACAAAAACTCAAGATCTTCGCAATTTAACATCACAAAGGGCTTTAGATTGCACTAACCACATTTGGTGCTGTCTGTTTAAATCTCTATGAGGAGTTTGTGTAAATACAACACCTGAAAATGGCAAAAACTTGCAGAGAAAATTCAAAATAGACTTTTTTGCAAGTATTGGTGTGTTACATGTGTCCACCGAATTTCGTACATGTGAAACACAGCTCAAGGGGCACTTAGTTGAAATTTTATAGGTGGTGCTATCGAGCCATTTTGCCACACCGACTTCTGAAACCCATATCAGATGTAAATTTTCACCACTTTTGGAGTGTGTGCAAAGTTTCATGAGTTTTCGAGCATGTTTAGGCCCTCAAAAATGCGATTAACTTTGGAGAAGAAGAAACTGAGCAATTCCAATAGGGTCCTCACACCACCAGTGCTCGGTGCTAATGATTCTGAAAATTCTCAAATATTTTCTTAAAAACATCTTTTTATTTTCTTTAGAAGAAAATTACTTTGCCTTTCTGATGTTATCTGTTATCTGATTGCATGGAGGTTCTTGCTAAAGATTCACTGATCAGCTGAAAGAAAAACACTTTAAAGGCCGTGTTTTTGTGCTTCCTCATGATTACTTTAAGTCTTTCTTTGGTCTTAAGAACATTCTTTTTTATGCTTTTTTAAGAATGTTTCTTGAATCTGGCCCCAGTTCCTTAGTGTCACAGATTTGGCAGTCAGGCAGACAATTTGTTTATTTTTTTCATGTATTATTAACATTGCAACATTGTCTAGTTTGTGGTCAGATGAAAAAACCTAATCATTTAGAGTAGGAACACTTTTAGTAAAGACATTTGTAAGTAAAAGCTCTCACTATTCCAAATCTATTTCTCAAAAGACCAGATTCATTTCCTGTGTTATGTCTGTTTAATATAAATACTTAAAAATAAGATTTATAATAGACTTTAAGGCATTTATACATGACTTCTCATGAGGATTGAGTGTCTCCACTGAGAAAAAGCAAGAAATACTGCTACAAAGCGACAAAGTGTGAAAGCAAGTGAGCAATAATAACATCTGTCAGAGGTTAGCTCTCCATCACTTGAACTCTGCAGTTCACCCCATGTTCACACTTTCCTACCACCTCATTCCTCAGTTTAATTAGTCAGTCTGATTATTTTAGAACTGTCTCAATATGAGCTCATTTTTACCACGGCATGAAAGATAGCTTTAATAGGACTGTAATTCAGGAATGTAAACAAAAATGGATCTTAATTTAAATGAAGCATTGCTTTTTCTTCAAGCTGTTTTATGAGGTGGATAAAAAGCATGGTTGTCAGATTAAGACGAAGTTAAGCAAACTGCAAAAAAGTATTGACAAAGCATATTATGTGGCATTTTGCAGTGCACAAGAGATGATTGCGAATGTTTTAAATCATGTTTATGAGTTTGTTATGAAAGCAAAATGAGAGTTAAAGCACCACTTTGGCATCACGATTCAATGTCCCATCTATTTGTATGCTGTTTTCTCTGTCACTATGGATATTTGGTGGAAGTGTTTCTTTTACTTCATTTCAGGAGAGGAATTGGCATTCAAATTCACATTTCAGCCTTAAACATCCCTGAGCAAATTTATCGAGTAATAAATTGGACTTGTCTCTAGGAACTCCATCCATTTCTTCAAAGCTTTTGAACTGAAAATCCAAACTTTGCATGCAGGCCACAACACTTACCCGTGCACTCATGTTTAAGTCCTTTTCCGTAGTATCCTTTCTCACACACACAATCGTACTGTCCTGTGTGTGTGCCGCATTTACAGCTGGCCATGATGTCACAACAGTCCTTTCCCTCTTCGCACAATGACGAACACTGGGCCAGATCCTCCTGAATATAACTTCCAGTTGGAAGATCTGGAAAAGAAAATGGCAATGAATATCAGACTTTGCACTTTTCTCTGATGTGAAAGAAAATCATTTTTGGCCTCATAATTCATCTATTTCTACCTGTCTAACTGAACTCCAAGCGGCTCTGGAAAAGTGAGCATGTGTGTTTCGGTACTGGCGTCTTCTGCATAACTAACTATAAAAACCTTCACTTTGGCAGGACCATTTTGTCTCCCTAAATACAAACAAATGGATTGCTCCAGATGTTGGCATACACAGACAGGCTTCGCAAGCTGAAGGAGTCTGCACTATCTTAGACAAAGGATATGACAGACATGCTATCACAACGTGAGGTGAGAACAAACAATGCCACAGCTTTAGTCAGCCAATGACTGATCTGTTGCAATCCAGAGGGCTTCTTTATATCTCTCTGGGTTTTAGTGTAGGTGGGTGATGTCATTTTGAAGAAAGAGGTCTTTTGAGTTCATTTGGCTGATTGAGTTCAGAGCTCTGATAAGAAGAATCTGCTATAGCCAGACAGCCAAAGGAAATAATAACACTGAATTATTTTTGTACCAGTTTTCTTTTACACTAGGATTAACAGGGGCTCATATTTGTCAGGCTCAGGAAAAATGAGCTGGATAGGCCTTTGATTTCCCTTTACAAACATTCACCATGGTAACTATAGTTTCTGTTAAAATATCACAGCAGCTACGATCATTACAGTAAAAGAGCTTGGTATTAGTCACCACTGACATCAAAATAAAGTTTGCTATGCTGTTAACTATGGAAACTATGGTTACCACAGTACATCTTTAGTAAAGCTTGGATTTATATAAAGAAAGACAAGAGAATTCTGTGACTATATCATAATTTATAGACATTTTAGCTTCTCACAGTTAACCTTTGCTTAACGCCTTTTTAAACTCACGTAACCCTTGTTTACATAATATTTTACTTTACCTTTACTTTTGGCAGGGATTTTGGCATTACTTTTAACAGATGTGCCAAAGTAATACAGCGTGAAGCCAAGCAGTGCTAAAATGTTCCCGTGAGTTGTATAGCAACAGAAAATCTGTAATAATCTTTTAATAACCTCATTAAATATTCATACGTTTCATATAGTCATAGAAACTTTGACGCTATGTTTAGTGTACATGCCTGAGAGAAACTGTTAAAATGTTGAACAGTGAAAGCAAACGCCATTCATTCATTCGTTCCTTCATTCATTTTTTCTTTCTTTAGAATATTTTAAACAAAATACAACAAATGGATTAGCGACATTACATACGTTGAGTTTCCATTGCGTCCGCGTTGCATGCCGGTCATGTGCTACAGTTGTCCAATCAGTATTATCTGCCTCATAAATATGCAAATACGAACAAATACGCAAATATGCAAATACGCGTGTATTCACAACGAGTCATCAATCGGCCATACTGGCAGCACTGAACGCAAACAATCCTACTGAACCAAATGAAACTTGCATATTTTACTAATTACTGCTGCTGAAAATGGTTAATTATTGTCATGTTTTGGGCTGTACTAATCGTTTGGACCGGGAAAAACGTTTGGAGTCCTATAGACTGCCAAAAGTTATAACAAATTAAGGAAAAGAGTGCAAATAACTAAGGAGCAAAAGGCATTTGTGGTTGGCCAAACTGAATCAGGATCTCCAGGGCAAGAATACTGACAACATTTGAGTTTGTTCTTATCATTTCCGGTCAGTTAGGTGAAATACTAGGGTAATATCTTAATATGTATCTTTATCATTTATGATTTAGCAGCTTCCACACGTTTTTTTTTTCCATGGTTTAGACAGCATAAATTAGCAGAAAGAAGTATTGAGTAGTACATTAACCGTGCAATCTATACTGTTGTTTACATCCGACTACTGCCAGTATGGTCGCGCATCCGGGTAACTGACCAAATCGTGAGAAATAGGGAGAAGAATAACAACTTGCAGGAAACGGTAATATTGTTTGTACTACAAACTAGTGTGCTTATAGTTAAGAAAATACATTAAAATAACATGGTAAGACACACCAGTTTGCAATATCAAGCAGCAAAACGAGTTGTTTTGTACAGCTAAAAATAACTAGATGGGTGAGAACAGAAACCAAACACAAAATTTACAAATGGCCGCGCCCACTCTTACGGAAAGAAAAATGTGAACGACTGCGAAGTATTAATTATGAACAAAACTGGGACTTTGTTATGAATTAAGAAGGAAATGTAAACAATGCAAACCATGAAACAATAACCCAGGATTATTTTAACAAAGACTGATGACCTAATCTTAACAGTTTTAAGGATGAGAAGCTCATATTCTGAATTCTCACCTTCGTGAAGGGCGCGTCGAGCCAGCGCTTCAAACTCAGCGAAGTTGTGTACTAAGTAGCAGTGCTGATCCTTGGGTTGCGAGGCCATGTCGTGTAGTTCGCGGATGTTTCCCTGCCAGATCCCCAGCGTGAAAATCTCCACGCCTCTTTCTCTCAGCGCTGCCGCCACCGGCCGCGGGTCTCCGCCGTTTGAGTAACCGTCAGTGACGAGGAAGATCACCTTCGTGGCGTTAGCCCGCGAGTGCCTCAGGATTTGCTGTGAGTTGAACATAGTAAATGAAATATTGAAACACAGTGTCTAAGTTTATTTTGAAATACCTCAAATTACAGGCAGGGATTGTAATTTAATTCACGATTACAGTAAAACACACAAACATTACCTAAATTATGATTTTCACCGTATTTTGTTAATTCAGTATGGATGACACACACTTCTTTTATTCAGACAACATTTTAATAATTTTATGAGTAAGAGTTACATGCCTAAAAATATTTATGTCTGTGAAGAACAGACCGAAACTTCTCGTTGACTCAGTTGAACTCGAGAACCGGATCAGTCTGATGCGAGAACGAATCGTGCAGACTAGTCTGAACTTGATCAACAGATTCATTTAAATAGATCCGATTCAAAAGAAAGATTCGTTCATTCTCATGAACAGCCCAAGGAGAACTTGGCTGGGTGTAAAGATTTTTTTAGCATAAACCAAACACAACTTTCGGTCTGTATCTCATACAAAGCTTTCGTATAGCTTCAGAAAAAAATAATACATACGGTGTAAGGACCGTTTTTGTGATACTTTTATGACGCATTTGTAATTTTGACTGTTTATATGACTCATTCGATCACAGCAATCATAATGTGTTACTCATAGTTGCACTGAGCTGAATTTTGCAGTGGGATGGTAGAATATGATTTAAGTTAAATAGTAAAGTAGATGATGATAGAGTTGTATTTTTCCTATTCCTTAACCAGCACCTCCTATACATCCAAAAATCCCCTATTGTATAAATGTTTAAAAACCAATGACATCTTTCTCCCTGTAACACACAGTTGTCCTCACCGAAATAGCAGAAAATGTCTGTCTCGTTGGCAAACACAGCTACATTTTACACTCACGTGCATGAGCATTTGTTTACAGGACTTTTTGTGTCTAAACACATGTAATTAAGAGGCTTGGTTGAGGAACAGAGAAAATCTCTTCATTTTCTCTAAGGGCGCTCTAAGTGGAGTACAATTTACAGTCTTATTGCTTCAGACAGAGAGAGAGGAGGGGGTTGTGAAAGTCAATGGACAAGGCCAATTCAAGGACTGGTAGAAAACAGAGCAGCTTTTTTCTTTATTGTCTAATTGGCTGCAGTTCAAGCATCTCAGACAGGAACAATAATTACAAAGCCTGGAGCCTGACTTCCAATTGCACACACATAGGGATACAAACACGCACCTCAAATCTGGAATCTCTAATGCATCGGTGCTTTTCACTGCGCCTTCCTCTCTTTCTAACACACACAGACCCAGACACAAATATACAGATGCTGCTGGTTGTCACCACAGTGATGTCACTGTGGTGGAGCCCTATGGGAGTTGGCCCATGGACTAAAACAGGGTGTGATTGTGGGCATTTATGGGGCGGCAGCTCAAAGACGCTGAAGGCGTAAGGGGTTTTAGATATGAGTCAGAGGTGGTCATGGTACACAAACATGTCTGCACATTATTAGAGCAGGGTAGACAACTGTCGGAGATCACAGTAATAGGAAAAAGAAAACAGCTACTGACGCACTGAGATGTGAAATTTGACATGCTTATTAGCAACCACATATACTGTGTTTGCACCCACAGAATTACACACTACTTCGGTCACTCCTACACATTATAAACCCACTTGATTTTTATGCACAAACCAACACATCTTGTCCCCCATCAGAGCAGTAGTGGTTAATCGCTCACATTAGTGGTTAATCTAATTAGCTCAGTTAAAAGGCAGTTTGTGACAAAACAAGGTTTACAAGTAATTCAGACAATCACAACATTATGGGTATATAAATGGCTGTTTGTTTCACTCCTGGTGACAAATTTTCTCTACTCAGTCTGCATCATTCCTTTTTTATTAGTTTATATATGTGATAGTCATGTGAGTTTAGGCCGTTTGGCAGCCTAAGACCTGTTGCAACAGCTAATGGTCACCTATAGTCTCAGACTCAGCCTCTGTTCACTGACCATCTAATGCATGTTACTGGAAAATATTTTCTCAGTCTACAAAGCTTTGATGTGATGGCTGACTTTACGCAACTTCTGGGAGTAAGAACACAGGGTTTTTTTGTTTTTTTTTATCAGTATGCCTGAAAACAAAGTTGTGTTTACAAGGTACCAAGCTGATATAACAAGCACTTTGAACCAGCAGAATCACAAAGCATACACATTTTCAGCTATTTTTGGTGTTTTCTACAATTGCTTATAGAGATTACTGTGTTTTTTTCATGTAGTATAAACTATTTTCTGCGCTAAATAAACTCTATAAAGGTTTTTATAGCTATGTGAAGAAATATTTTGGGTTCCCCAAAGATCCTGTCTGCAAAAAGATCTTAAAAGAGCTATTTTTTTCTTAGTTTTAAGAGCATTTTAATAATCTAAGGAACACTTTTCTGCTATAAAGACTTTTTTGTGGAATGGAATGGTTCCGTGAATGTTAAAGATTCTTCATAGAACCATTGATGCCAATAAAGAATCTTTGATTGTAGCATATAAAAATTAAACAGACAGTGGCTATACAAGAAGTTCACAGGCAGAATATGCTGCAGTGTGGACCAGACCTTATGCTATCCATCTGAGATCAGCTGTATGTTTTTATGTATGTCTATGTGTCGGTTTGTTTTTATGAAAGTATGATTAATACAGTACAGCAGCAGTTAATCCTGCTTTGTCATACAGACATCTTTGAACATGCCACATATGTATAATGTTTGCAGTCTGATGTAGCGTGATCTAAACGCTAACATGTGTACAGTATATGTTTATAGGCATCAGAAGAGGAGCCACAGAGTCTCTGCTGTCAGTGATAAGAGAAAGTCTGGAGATTTTCTGTGAAATTGTGTCTCCGCTTTTGACACAACTGGTCAACAGTTTTAGGTGAGTAAGATGTTTTGAATAAAATTAATAATTTTATTGAAAACAACCCAGCACTGAGTGAACTATGGACAATCCCAGCGATTGGATTATTTTGATCCAACGGTTGGTGTTAAATGTTTAACCCTACCTTCCAGGTAGTTTATTTAACTCAACTATTGCTTAAAATAAATTTCTTACTTCTTCTTCTTATTATCTTATTTATATATTTCTTGCTTAAAATGAACCCAACATAGACTGGAAATTAACATGTATTAACATGTATTAATAAGTTGAAATAATGAACATTTTTTAAATTGCTTATTAATAAATGCTCACTTTTTGATTATTGCTGATGCCTCTAGTAATTATGTGTCTGATTTTTTTTATTTACAGCCTATTTTGGGTTAATTTTAAGCCAGCCATATAGTAATTTTTAAGCAATAGTTGAGTTAAATAAAACTGCCCAGAAGGTTTGGTTAAACATTTAACCCACCCACTGGGTCAAAACAACCCAGTCACTTGGTTTGTCCATACTTCTTCCAGCGATGGGTTGTTTTGAACCCAGCATTTTTTTAGTGTAGGTACACTTAACAACTAGAGAGTACCCATAACGTATAAAATTATGCTCTACAACCCTGTCTGGCGCACAATATTTGCATCAGTGTCCGAATTCAATCACTTGTTTTCATTCACTCCTTTCTCATTTACTGGAGTATATGAGGGGAAGATTTTAGACACACCTGTGGAACTGATGGTCATAGACGTGCAGATATATATAGTTCATTTGAGCACTTAAATGGGTCAGCAAAAAATCATAATTTTACGTTTTGACTTGAATATGAGCAAATAATCCACTACTATCTCACACTACCAGTCTCCATGTTGGGGTCGACATGTCTACACAGAATCTCACATGCTTTAATCAGTAAGTCCTTTACGGCTGCAAGTGTAGACATAATCCTCTGTTCAGTTCCTGTATTGGGTTAATGGGCATGCTCAGTGAACCATGAATCACACAGGGTATTCTATTTTAAATCCTCTCAGACACTTTACCATGTTATAAAGCTAATCTAAAGTCAGTATTCTCTTAAAAAAACCTCAGTGTTAACTTAACTAAAGCTATGATGTTTCTGAGTTGTGTTACAGCAGAATGCAGCAGAAAATGAAAACTTTTGCTTCTATTAGTGTCAGTGTGGACATATCTTCATCTGAAGCATTCCACAATGGAGTAAACATGCGACCAGAGTGCATTCATTTGCTTGGTTGGAGGTCTGAGCTGTTTTGAAATGTTATGGTTCCAGTGGCAAAGAATGCCAGCAGCATGAACCTACGAAACCTGCGAAAACAAGCCCACTAGATGGAGCAGGCCATTTCAAGCAGTAGTCCTGGGTAGGAGAAAACAGCTCGCTGTGCAATTACTAGATATTTTTCCACAAGTCTGCAATAAATCCTGTAAAAATCCATTTGAGGGTAAACATTTTGCTCTGCAAAGCAGAGCTGCTGAAACCCTAGATATAAACCACAGTTTGATTTTGCACGTGGGAGACTCCCGTTGCATGCCTGTTTATATGCCTCCCACTGTGCACTAGTATGCTCTCCTTTAGTTCTCCTTGAGCGATTACAGTTGATTTCATTTCCTCAACATGTCAGACACACTCTACTAGTTACACCTCGTTTAGAAGGACAGGAGCAGAGAGCGTTGGGCTAATGGATAGGGTAGGCCTAGACTTCTACCGACTGCTGGAAGTCCCTAGATCCTTATTACAGTTCTCTCTGTCTGTAAAGTGAATTGAAGAGGATGTGCAAGTGTGCGTGGATGGATGGCGTTTGAATAAAGGGAGTGTAATTGGTCTGGATAAAATACTGGGACAGTGGGTTTGTGGAGTATGGTTAGTTGATTCCTGTCAAAACATCATTTATCAAGCCGAGGACAGCGAGACAGCGGAGGAAATCATTTTTAAAAGAGAGAAGGTCTTGACAATATTTCATCTAACGCAAGGACAAATTTGGTCTCTCTGGTCCTCTGGTGCTGCCAGCCATGTACTAGGAACTCAATACAAGAACAAAGTTATGGAAGAGCAAAAAGAGTCTGGATTTGGTCTGTTAAATTACATTTCTCATATTTTGGATCCTTATGCCAGAACTGAGAGAGAAAGAAAATCATGCAGGGCTTTTTATGAAATGTATTGTGACAGTCCCTGTAATTGGAAGCAAATTCGAATGATAGGAGTAAATGCTTGTGGGCCTCATCAGTATAACCAGACTGGCCTGTTAAATGACAAGAGGTAAATGTCATAAAACGCACAAGCACCAAATCGATGTCTACGAAGGAGACCAAAATGCTGTGAAGGAAAAACAATTAGGACAATTTTTTTGGACTATGTGGTTTAAAGAAATAAATTAATTAGAAATAATTCATTACCCTTATTTATTTGAGTAAATTGCTTCATCAAACCACAGTGTGATGAAATGTCGTCTTTAAAGGGAAGACTCAAGGGGGGGTAAAATAACAGCTAAATGAATAAGATAAGCAATAAACAAGCCAAGGCTTTATTGTGAAGTGCATCAGACATTATAATATGATATTTGCTCTCAGTATTAGTTGGCTTTATTTGTGAATATAGTAAATGCAATACGTATTGCTTGAAAATGAGCAGATTCAACTGGATATCTTTTAAAATGCCAAGTTATAAACATCTTATTGATGTTTTAGAACATTTACTTAATATTTATTATCTCATCAGATGTAAAAATGCACATTTCAATCAAACACATAGTATTCAGACCCTATAAGTGTTCTTATAGCTCAACTGTAAAAAAAACAAAAAAAAAAAACATAAATGTAAGTGCATGAACATTTCATCCCTTTGAGAACCCATCCTCTGTTTACCCATCTACTGTCCATCGTTCCTGCCTCCCTTAAGCCAGAGCTGTGGTTTGAGCTGCAGACGTTTTCTGCCTTGAGACTAAGCAGGAGAGTTCTTTGACAGTTAAACTATAATCTGTCCTCTGTATTACGGTGATCCTGACTCTGTTTTGGGCTTCCCCAATGTTCAGTTCCGTTTAAAAAAAATGAGCCCCGAGGGCCCGGAGCAGAAGAGTGTCAGTGTTCCTCAATCCACCCCAGCTGGACCTGATTTAAAAACACCTGGCTGAAGAGTAGTGATCTCACTGATCTTAACTGAGAGGACAGTCAGCTTTTTTATGTGGTGTGAGTTATAGATGTGGAACTGAATATATTCTGTACATTGGCATTAACATCATAAGAAGAAATCTATTTAGAAAACAAAATATTGAAATTACCTATTTCATCTAAAATAAAAGGCCCATAAAAATCAGACTGCATGTTCTAAGTGGTTCTTAGTGGTTTTGAAGGAAACCTTCTAGCATTGGAACCCATCCACCCATAAATAAATACTGCAAACACTTTGCCAACTAGGGAAGGTTAGTTGAAAAAAAATCCCTAAATTATAATTTAGATTATTTATAACTACATGGAATAAAAACAGTGCATATTTTGATATTATGTACACTGTGTCCACTAAATCCACAGTGTATAATTGTAAAACATGTTTTCTTCATAAAAAAATGCTTTCGCTTTATGATCGTCATTGCACTTGTGGAAGATCTGTGCAAGAGACAGTAGTGAGAATTAATAAAATTGCAACAATTAAAAAAATAAAAACACTTTCAAGCCAAATCTTATTTTGCATAACAAGCTACAACCAATGCCAAATAAAGCAACACCAGAGTTAGGGTTGCCAGGTCTGTGTAACAAAACTAGCCCAATGGGCTATTAAAAATAGTCCATATGACCATATCCTAAAAATCAAAACTCAAAATATGCATTTCCCATACCTAGTGTACATATTTCACAGTTACTGTTGAAAACCAATATATCGTAGTGATCATAAACACAGCTCAAGGGCTTTTTATAGTGGGCCTTCTTCAAACACAGCTATCGCAGTTTTATCATTGGTAGACTATAAAATATTTCTGTACAAGCATTTCAGTCAAATATACTATACGTAATATGTCAAACCATTAACCCACAACAAAAGGTTTAAAAGTAGCCCAATTTCACAGGAAAACCACAGACTTGGCAACCCTGATCAGAGTGTCTATTTAAACTAAGTGCCCGCCTTGTTACACTAACTCCGCACACCAGTGTTTGGTTGGGCTAGACAACATACAGAAGACAGCTGCTGAACAACAGCTCCAGTAGAGTAGTTAGTAAAGTGACTTTTTGACACCATCGACTCGAGTTTGAATCTGCTTTTTGCAGAACTCGTTCTTCTCCCTTTGCACATCTCATATCACATCAGAAAGGCATTTATAAGTGTAGGAAATAATCGAAAAGTGGAAAATAAAGTGCCTCACGGGTGTTTATCAGGTAGGGTTTTATTGCCCCAATAAGGCAGCATCCATTTAATAATTTAAATAAAAATGATAATTTACACTCAATACGTAATTATTGCATACTATTTTATAATGTACTACAATCCTGAGGTGAAGATATCACTATTTGCACTAGGTAGTATAAATAGCATCTCATTCACACTTACTGCAAATAGGCCCCACTGCTATTTTTACATAGTGTAAATAGAATCTATCGCTATTTGAACTTAGTGTAAATAACATCTTTCTCCATTTGCACCTAGTGTAAATAGCATCTATCGCTATTTGCACACAGCACTGTATCCTAAAACTTTGGCTTAGCTTTGGTTCTCATCTTGAAAAGTATTATGAGAGTAGTCACTGAAATATCTAGAAATTCACAGCAGCACCTAGGTAAGATATTTTCCAGAGGAAGCGCACAGGTCACTAATGTGAGGCAGTAATAGCACAGATGGGGGAGAGAGGAATCTATTTTCCCTGAGAACAGACCGTGTGTTGCTGTTGACAGGCTGAACTGTTATCCATTTCAACACTTCCGTGGCTTCTCCTCTGTGGTATGTCCTACCCATCCCCCTCAACACACATGTACACAAGCACACATGTGAACATTCACAACCGCAGACACACACAATACACACCAAGTGCACGCAAGTGCTACGAGTGTTGTGGGGGAAACCTGGCTGTTTTTCCTTGCTTTTTGCTTTGAACCCTAAAGGACATAACTGTGGCCTTAGCTGTGAGGTATTTTAAGTGAGACTCCTGGAAAGCCTGTACAGAGCTGCCAATTACTAGCCCTCATATCATAGTGTGGTCACAGGCATAGACCAGGCGTCTTTGCATAGGGCCTTTATTAAGAAGGTTGCCTCTGGAATTTTACAGTTCTTTTAGATAAATAGTGCTTCTGAAACTTTGTGTTCTTTTATTGCCTCCTCAAATTTAGAGTGTTTTAGAGTAATAACATCACTAAATGTATAGTCGTAGTAGATTTTTACAATAATAATGCCTCAGGAATTTTACAGTCTTTAATCAGTGCCTTTGTTTTGCTTTGGTAATTGTACAGACAGAATGGTTTTTGCCATTAAGATACAGACGCTGGTTCCAAAGTAAACAACACATTTTGCCAGCATTTATAAATGCAATGGCAGGGGCTTTTCCTCCAAGTAGGCAAAGGACACAGTGCCGCCTCAAAATGGATGAGAAAAAAATTGCAGTACAAAAAATAACATAACACCAATATTACAATATATAACAAAGCAACGTGTACAAATCACTTGTTTTTTAAAGGAGAAGTCCACTTCCAGAACAGCAATTTACAGATAATGTACTCACCCCCTTGTCATCCAAGAATGTCATGTCTTTCTTTCTTCAGTCAAAAAGAAATTAAGTTTTTTTGAGGAAAACATTTCAGGATTTTTCTCCATATAATGGACTCATATGGTGCCCCGATTTTGCACTTCCAAAATGCAGTTTAAATGCGGCTTCATGAGATTTAAATGCGGTTTGAGATTAAAAAGTATTTAAATTGTATTTTTTAATGAAAATAACCGATCATTTCACTAAATAAGACCCTTCTTCCTCGGCTGGGATCGTTTACAACCGCATTTGGGATCATTTGAAGCCGCATTTAAACTGCATTTTGGAAGTTCAAACTCGGGGCACCATAGCAGTCCATTATATGGAGTAAAATCCTGAAATGTTTTCCTCAAAAAACATAATTTCTTTACGACTGAAGAAAGAAAGACATGAAAATTTTGGATGACAAGGGGGTGACTATATTATCTGTAAACTGTTGTTCTGGAAGTGGACTTCTCCTAATGAAGCATTGTCTAACAGTGACACCAGCAGGTAAAGTCTCTCTTGGCTCCCCTGAGCCCCCTGAGTTTTAACCGACCCCTAAAGCATGTTGTGAATTTGCTGGGGGGTAATAGAGAATGAATGGGGGAAAGTCATGTGAGAGGAGGCGATGCCTTCATAACGATGTAATTGGATATGACTGGTTATGTGATTGGTTCATGCAATAAATCCCACCTCTTGTGTCTGTGCGTGTTCGCGAATCAGTCTGAATGAACAATATAATAGCGTTAATGGGAGGACCAATTTTAAAAATAAGTAAACTCACACACTTATATATAACCACTTGGTTACATCAAAATAAGTCTTATGAAAACATGATCTGTTTTTAGTGAGTAATCAGCTTAGTAAAATTTAAAGTAAATCTCTGTCTGTAACCAATATTTACCAAGCTTTGATGACTAATGATCTGAAAAATTAAAAAATAGTTAAAACTATTGAAAGGATTAGATGAACATAAGTTCACAAATAAAATATATTAACTTCTTACTGCCTTGAGTTATTATTTTGGAATAAATGTAAAATGCTTAAAAACACTATTTTTGTGTTTCTTTTTCTGATAGTATAAGTAATATTTATTAATTTGCATTTTGTTGTTTTGTCTTGGAACATTCTCAGATCATTTTTAACAAAATGGATCACTAGCCTCACCCTATGAACCTATTTTATATGTTATGAAAGCAAAAATTGTGGAACCTCACTCTTAATTTGAAACATTGTCAGACATCACCTGTTGCCATTTATGAATCCCACAGCCACAGTGGTCTCTTAAAACAAAAATAACATCTGGGAGTTGCAGGTGATTCTGGATGATAAAGTGGGCCTCCACATATGTTACGCTCTCTTGGTGGTGCATGTATGCAGCTGGTGGAAAAACGCATGCTTTTATCTTTTCATGCTTCAGAGCAGAAATGTGACCTCTTGCATTGTGTCAGAAATTACCTCGCTGTATGGGGCCATTAATAGTGCTAAAACAAACAGGAACTCTGTTTTTTGTCTATTATTTTCTTCCGTTTTTCTCTCAACAATATCATGCATTTTTTGGTAGTAAAGTGTTCTGGTGGTGTAGTCAGACTAAGAACACCACCGCAGCACTATATTTGACTTACTCCAGCATCCAGTTACCACTAATCACTGTGTTGAAGGTTTTTGCAGTGTATAAATGTTCCAAAGTGCATTTGCGTGTGTAGATCTCAGGGTGTGGAATAGGGCTCTCCTGGAGCTGAAAGTTGTGGTTAATAGGGATAATCTAAGAGCAGACTAAAGGTTTGGCGCGAGGTGAAAACTGCAGAAGAGACAAATTATTTTGCAATAATACAATTTGTGTGACTATAACTATGTTCTGTCTTAATGTTCCAGTAGCTACATGGAGTTTTGTTGCCAAATAAGCGGGAACATTATCAGGTGGGAGCCACTGATAATAACAGTCTCTTATTCAGTGGTTCGTTTTGATCACATTTTCCTTTTTGTTTTCAGAAATATTATAAATTTGACTGCACTGACGCTTTCTGATAAAAATAAAATTTGAACTGAATTGAGCTGAATGATGACACCATTGCATTGAACTCATTTCATGGTAAATTCATCTGGAAATGACACTTCTAAAATTAGGCTACCGGGAATTCTGAGTATGTACGAATTAAATAATAGGACATATCTAGATTTGTACTTGTTTTAACTTTATGCTTGTTTTATCTTATTTTTAAGTCATATTGCAGCCTACTTATAAATTTTCCTGTTTAGGAACCAGTGTTCTAAACAGAGCGTAATTTGGTCTACTGTGGACAAAGAAACAATAACACATGAGATGTGATTATACACAGCTAAGTGTTCCTACTTCCTGCAGAATGAATGCTGCACTGATGGATGAAGACCAGATGAAGGTTTTCTCGTGCCATCATGTTGCATTCATTTTACCATCACATGTGTGTCCCAGATAATCTTTTCTCTGGTCTCCTGCTGTCTCTCCATGTTGTTCCATTCCTTTTTAGGCATATTTCTTCTGCTTATGTATTTCAGTCTCTCACGTGTCAGATTTAATAGGTGCTATAAACCAATTTCTGGTGAAGGTAAATGTGTACAACTAGTGACTTAAAGGGGTCATCGGATGCCCATTTTCCACAAGTTGATATGATTCTTTAGGGTCTTAATGAAAAGTCTATAATATACTTTGGTTAAAAATTCTGCTCTGAGAGATTGTTTACTTTAGCCGCATTTAGCGCGTTTAGCCACAAAACTTGCTAACTAGCAGGTTATTAGGAAAGGTGATTGCAGAGATTCATTAAAAAAACTTTTTAGTAGATCGCATTTATGTAGATCAGGAGGACCACTATGTTCATTATTACATCCAGCAACACAACACCTCAATTGGAGGTATTGGAGATATTCTTGTCTAACCTACATCCCTGCTCCGGCATCGAAACAATAGAGGTCAGACTGTTACAGCTGATCTGAGGTAAGACGCTCATGTCAATCAACTACTATCGTGTGACGAGAATGGCTCGATTTGAAAAAGGAGATAATATTTTTACAGATTAATTAAAAACCATTGCATGGATTTTTGTCATAATAGGGTAGATGTGTACATACACTGCCAACACACATTAATATTTAAACAACATGTAAAAGTGAAGTTTGCATCCGATGACCCCTTTAAGGTAAAGCGCAGAGTAACAAGCAACCAAGCAATCTGTTCCTCCAACACAAGTTGCAATTAAGCCCCTAAATAAGACTAGGACTGATTCATTGTTAAACATGTTGCCTCTTCAGACAGTTAAAGACCTAAGGGCTCTTATCTGGCTGTCTGCAGACATATCTGTGGCTCTCAGGCTGGTTTAAAGGCATTCCTGACTGTTTTATCAGGGTTCGTAGAGTACAGGCTGTCTCTCATAAGGATCTCCCTAATCAGTCTTAATTAATAACACAAATACAGCCTCGGGAAGCGCCAGAGTTTCATCAGTGCATGCAGGCCAACAAGAATCATTCTGTACAGCCATTTCTCTCTTATTATGACTTTCATGGTTTCTTATTCACTCAACACCTCTTCTGTCTAGCTAAAAGTGATCTTCTACAAGTAGACAATCACCTTACAATAAATTAGAGTGTACCTGTAAAGCACTGATGGTGAATTTCCCGTCATTTGTATCAACACCAAACATGACACATTTGTGTCTTTTGACAGCTGTCCCAGTTTCTTTGTGTTCCTTTGCTTTTATGTCTCTTTGCTTTAATTTTGCACAGCACATTCTGAGGGTTGCTGACAGATGTTTTCGCAGACACAATATGAGATATTTGGACACGTTGATCTGTCTAGACTCGATGACAGTAATGCTCCTGCTGCCTTGTGCTTCAAAAAACAGGTCAGAGGGGTCAATGGCACTTTAAAGAAACATTCTCTGGAATTTCGGATGGGGGATTGTAGGAGGAAGGGTCATGTAGGGATGAAATGGGAAAGATGTATGTTAACAATAATGCAAAAAATATCACTGCTCTTTTCACCTCCACACTACTTGCATGAGATTAATGAGCAATCATTTTTGAGGAAGAATGACTCTTGATATGTATGTGTGTGTTTTCAAACAGGCTTATATAGAATTCCCATAGACTTCCCCTTCTTAATAGAATCCCTGCTGGGGGAAAGGAAGAATCCCACTCGAGACAAGCGTTCATCGGAAATAGGAAATTTCAAATCCATTTGGTCAAGGACTTCGATGTAATGACTCCCCATGGAGGCTGATCAGAAAAGCAGGCAAAGAATTTGGAAAGCACTAAAAGCATTCGCTAACTTTCAGAAGGACAGCAGAGAGAAAGAAAGAAGTTTTATGGAGAGCTAGTTCTGCTCTGGTTTGGCAAATGGAAAAGAAGTTGGGGATCTGGCATCCCAGGATGCCCACTAAGTGCAGATAAACACTGTGGTTAGAACAAAAATCAGTAGGAGTGCTGTAGGAGCGAACCTAAGACAGATTACATAAGAACTTAGAACCGTAGATCTCTGTCTGCCTGTCTATCTTTCTATCTATCCATCTATTCAAAGTGTCTAGAGAAACTTTTCTTTATAGTTAAGATAAATGTTGTAGCTAAAATGGCAGATTCTCGTCGGCGCCGACAGCCTTGTGGGCAGCGTGCTGACATACAGTGCCATTGTGCTACGGGCGTTCCGAGATTGAATCCTGGCTTGAGGACCTTTCCTTTCCCTGTCAGCCATGATCTGTCTTATCATAATAAAGACAAAAAGGCCAAAAATAAGTGGCAGATTCTCAAGTCAGTTCTGAATGGTTCACCGCCCTGCTGTTTATAAGCATGTTGAGTTTGTGGGACTACACAATGCAGCCTTTGTCCATCATCAGCGATAGCAAAATAAAATGCTTTTAGAGCCAACCCAACATTTCATTCCCCAAATGAAGTGGAGTAAATGAATTAGCGGCTTGGCAATTGAGAATGTTCTTGCTTAAAGACAAATCTGATCAGAGATGTTTGGCCCCACCGTGCACTTCGGCTGGGCAGTAGAACTGTGGATAAGGCCTTCGACCTCTGCATTTCTGGAAGATTGAAAACGTGTCTGGTAAAAGCTTCCAGACCTCCACACCATTTAGGCTGAAGGGAAGGAGCCAAAAACCATGAAATATTACAGTTTGACTGCAATGCCAATTAATTGCATATGAACAAAAGGACTTTCCTGCTGTGCTTCCATAACAACTTAATACATTTGCAGATCTGGGTTAGCTAAACCATTTTTCAAACCACAAATGTCATTCAGGACAAGAAAAATGTCTGAAAACACGAACGTCATAATCATTTGTAACGGAAAAAGGGAGTAGAAGCTGCAGTAGGCTGCAAGATGAGGCAATAAATCATTTAGCTGCAATTTATAGCATCGCTGTTAACTGAGACTGGGTTAGTTAAAAGAAAAATTAGTTAGTCACTGCTTCTGTATTTTCCTTTTGTCTGAATCCTGAAGTTCTCAAATCGTTCCAACTTGAAACCATCAAACCTGCTTTTCCCTATATCCCTAAGTCTTCAGTGCAAGTTTGCAGAGGACAGATCAACCATACCATGCACTTTTGTTTTTGTTGTTGTTGTATGACCACTAGAAAGCCTACATAGGTAAATGGCTGTTGTGGTTATCTTTCCCAGATCAGAGTGCACAGGAAACCATGTTGTGTTAACTTAGAGATGACATCTGGAGGTACCTCGCCAGGAATGGAGACTTTTATGTATTGTTCATCCATCATTTTGACTTTGCAGTCCTGTTTCTGCTAAATGTGCTTAAGTGATTTAGATTCACTAGCTATCTTTTTGTTGAAGAATATAAAGAGCAGTGGAGGAATATTGAATACATTCAGCATAAGTTCTCAATCAAATCTCAAACAACTCAATCTAGATTAGGTGGCTAGACTGTCTGTCATTTACCTTCATTATTTCCTCTTTTATCTGTTACATTCAAGTACTTTCTCACATCCACAGACTCAGACATTGTGATTACACAGCTGCTCTTACCGCTGCACGCTGGAAGGCCCCCCTGGTGTAGGTGCCACCTCCTCTGTAGGTGATGGAGGGGATCTCTTTGCTGAAGAGCGAGCACTTGTGTTGGTGGGCTTTGGGTGCGGACACATAGTCCACTCTCGTAACCACATGGCTCTTGGAGCTAAATGTCACCAGCGCTACACGTGTTGCCTCCGGTGCCACCGGAAAATCTGACAGCAGCTTCCGGACGAATCGCAGCTCGCTCCCGAAGTTGGAAGCTCCCACGCTGGACGACTCGTCCACGAGGAAGACCAGATCCAGACAGCCTCCGCGTTCCCGAAGAAGACGCACGTTCCTTCGGAAGACCTGGCCGAGACGTTCTACTTTGCTCTCCGCGCTCTCAGAGAGGTTTTGCCGGGTTTGGGCCGCCTGACGCAAAGCTTGCAGGGACAACGGCTGAGACTGCCTCGGCCAACCGGTACAGCATGACCAGCACAGGAACAGTAAGGTGAACCTTAAAGTCAATGTCACCATGATAACACCACAAACTCTAGCGTCCAGTAGTGGTTATGAGGGAATATTGAGGCGTACAAGTTTGTTGCAGTCCTTCTCTTCTTTTGTTTTCTCTCTCTCTGAGTCTCCTATCTCTCTGCTGGTCTCAGGCATCTGTGGAGCTCCTGCATTTCAGCCACCCTCCAAATGCGTCTCCCCTCTCTCTCAAAATCATTTAAAAAGAGCGAGACGGTGAAAAAAAGTTCGGTGAGAACGAGAGAGGGTGTGTGTGCTGGTGCGAGACTAAGGGAAGGAGTGAGAAGGAAGAGTGAGAGAGAGCAGCGAGAAGCGGTGGAGGAGGAAAAAAGGGGCAGTCAGAGGCGTGAGTGTCTCTCTCTTTTCTTCTCGTCCCGTTCTCTTCCTTATTCCCTACTTGTTCTGCCCTTCTCCCTTTCTTTTTCCTCTGCTTGTCCTAGTGTGCTTGAGTGAGGTTGTGTCATTGGAGCACTCCAGACTGTCCGTCAGCCAATGCCTTTGTGAGAGAATAAGGGTGTGTGTGTGAGGGAGATTGAGAGAGAGAGAGAGACGTTTGTCTATCGGCCTGTCAACATGCCCAAAGAAAACATCAGCACGGGGCCTGTTGATCAAATCCATATGTCTGGCACTCATCTGCTCTTGGATGAACACTCTCACCACTCTCACCAAACCACCAGGCAGATACCAAAAGAGCCATCCACTAATGAGAATAATCGAGAGGAGCTGTAGACAAAACAAGCATGAAATGAATACAAAAGCTACACAATTCATTTGACAAGCAGGTTTTAAATTGAAGCACCGTTAGATTAAAAGTCCACATGTCATGCGAGTTTTGTAAGCAGAGCCTCTGGTCTTTATTACTTCCTCTTGTTTTCTCTTGGGGGTCTTGTGGGGAGAGAAATCTCAAGTAGGATCTGACCCCCCTCTCTGTCTCTTTTATTTGTCCCTCTTTTCTTTTGTGATTTTTATCTGTAACCAAAACAAAGCCTCAATGCTTAACGCAGTTTGAGGTGGGCTGGCCCTAATTTGGCTGTATAACAGAACATTTTGAGCCAGGCTAAAATCCCAGCTGTCATGACTCTGACAGGTCAAAACGGATGAGGATTTGCAGTATTGCGAGATTATAGTTCAATGAGCTACTGAGTCTTGACTGAAACAACATGCTGAGTGTTAAGTGTGGTCTATAAAGTTAACTGTGAACTTTGTGTCCGAGAGCATTGAGGACAGCAGTGTTTGACTCACCAGTGTCCAAGCAGCTGGTCCACAGGGACAGACATCCCTCTGCTCATCATAAAGAGATCTTTATGACAGACACATCTTAAGTCAAACACATGCAGCATAAATCCACTCTGTAAATCAGTAAATCAGTGTCCTGTTTCTTTTGTCTTTTATCTGATTGGGCAGTAGTGATAATGGTGACACAAAAGGGGTATATGTCAAAATAATACAAACAATAATATATATATATATATATATATGTATATGTATATGAAAAATAATGTCAGTGTTTGTTCTGATGCAACTAATTTACAATACTTTTTTCCCTTATTAACTACTTGGCAAAGCAAAGTGTCTTATGTAAAACTTAAGTATTGTAGAATGGTGCCCTCTACAGGAAAGTAAGGGTACATGTTATCTAGTTGTTCAACTGTTAAGAAACCAGTACTTTTTAAATTGTAAATGAAACTATTGTGCATTACAAAACAATGGTTCTGAACCTAGGGACCAGGACCCAATGGGGGCCTCAAAATGAATTTAAAATAAGTAAAATATCCTAAAATACCAAGTCAAGATAAGATTCCAACAATCAACAATTTAGACCTGAAGAAGTCTAAATGTAAATTAATAAACTCAATGGGCGTGTGTGTGTGTGTGTGTGTGTGTGTGTGTGTGGACACCCTATTGAATTTCATGGTTTTCTGTATCAGGACATAATAAAAAATGATCTGGTCCTTGGCAGGTCTTAAAATTTGGAAAATAAATCCTCAGATCAACATCATCACATGACATATCACACAGTGTAATTATTTATTTAACAAAAATACAGCCAAGAGGGAAAGGCCATGTGTGACAAAGTTAGGACACACTATGAGTCAGTTGCCTGCAGAACCACTTTTAGCAGCAATAACTTGAAGCATTCGTTTTCTGTGTGACTTTATCAGTCTCTCACACCGTTCCGGAGGAATTTGGACCACTCTTCTTTTCAGCGTTGCGCCAGTTTATTGATTGTGGGCATTTGCTTATGCACAGCTCTCACCACAGCATTTGAGTCAGAATGAGCTCTGGACGTGGACTGGGCTATTGCTACACCTTGATTCTTTTCTTTTCAGCCATTCTGTTGTAGATTTGCTGGTGTGTTTGGGATCATTGTCCTGTTGCATGACCCAACTTTAGCCCAACTTTAGATGTCGGACAGATGCCCTCGCATTTGACTCTAGAATACTTTGACATACAGAGGAGTTCATGGCCAACTCAATGACTGCGAGGTGCCCAGGTCCTGTGGCTACAAAACAAGCCCAAAATGATCAACCCTTCTCCAGCATGCTTGTCTTTTGGTATGAGGTGTTTGTGTTGACATGCTCTTTAGGTTTTCACCAAACTTGGCGCTGTGCGTTATGGCCAAACATCTCCACATCGGTCTCGTCTGTTCAAAGGACATTATTCTAGAAGACCTGTGTTTTGTTCAGATGCAACTTTGCAGACCTAAACTGTGCAGCAATGTGTTTTTTTTAGATAGAAGATGCTTTCGTCTGCCAAGCCTTCCAAACATGCCATTTTGTCCCATATTTTTCTAATGGTATTGTCATGAACTTTATCATTTAACATGTTAACTGAGGCCTGTAGAGTCTGAGGTGTAGTTCTTGGATTGTCTGCCATTTTCTCTGAACTTTACCTGGTCTGATCTTGGGGTGAATTTTCTGGGACGTCCGCTTCTGGAAGGAGAGGTGTCTGTTTTAAATGTCTTGCACTTGTGAATAAACTTTAAATTGTTTGGAAATGGCCGTATTACTCTTCTAAGATTGATGGCAGCAACAATTGCTTCTCTAAGATGATTGCTGATGTCTTACCTTCTTGGCATTGTGTTAACACACACCTGAAGGCTCCCAACCAGCAAACTGTCAAAGCTTATGCTTTTATGGAGGCGCTCAGACTTGCTGATGATCAGTTAATCAAAAGTATTTGATTAGCAGTGCTTGACTGTTATTTACCCTCTTAATTGTTGTTAACAGTAAGGGCGTCCTAACTTTGTCACACATGGCTTTTCCATTTTGGCTTAATTTTGGTCCAGCAAATAATGACAGGGTGTAATTTGTCATGTGTTGTTGTTCATCTGAGGTTTTATTTTCAAAATTTTAAGACCAACCAAGTACCAGTTTTTTTTAATGATGTCCTGATACGTAAAACCATGGAATTCAATAGGGTGTCCTAACTTTTTCACATGACTGTACATACACATTTAACAAAAGTCACGACCTACGTAATCAGATGACTTTTTTCAAGTAACTAGTAAAGCAACCCATTACGTTTTGATTTAAACAAGAAAATATCTTTTTTGTTTCTTTTTCAAATAAGTACTTTGCTTTCCCATTTTTTGTTTTCCCTTTATGACTGACAGCGTCTTTGCTGCTGGTCTTTGATGATCCAAATCAACCATACAAAGCAAAAATAACTAAGGATAAACATAACATTTGTTTTTGTTTTTGTTTTATTTTTATTGCTAAGGAGTACTGAACTCTTTTCAGCACTGATGAAAATTAGTTTGAGCTGCACCTTCTACTGTACAGAAATGAAGTTACATTTCCACATGTTCAGCCTAAGGCTTATTTTTTGGACTGTTGACATGAGACGTTATCTAATCCAGTATGGTGTTTATATGTGCCGGCGCCTTCAATTTTGGGACACGCTGATAGCGTACAATGACAACCAATACAAATCACCATAGGAAAAAACGCCAGTATTTGCGTTAATATTTTTAATAGCTGCTTGCACCTGCTTAGAATATATGGACTAATATTTGAATCCCTTGCATTCATTTGAGCGCTCAGTCATGTGGCCAGAACACAACACATACATCATAGAAATAATATGGCCTCTTCCTGTTGTACCACACACAGAACCACATTGATTTCTCATTTGCAGTTTTCAGATATGGTGTCCAGATAAAATTATAAAAACAATATAGCTTGATCTCAGTCACCCGGTCAACACATATCATCATATCGCCCTAATTTCTTAATGTTAAAGCACTAAGGGATAAAATAACAGCCTATGACCCTCTGTAATGCAGCTCTGAAATTAATTGCATTGTGATATTAAAAAGTTTTACTGTACTTAAATGGAACAAATACACGATTTCCTACCAAGAGTTGCTGACCAATGAATCAAAGCGTGCAATCTGTGATGGTGTGCAGTTGCTGATTTCTTATGCGCGCTGTTTTACCGGTTTTACTTCTGCTTTGGAAATCTATCACGTTTAGCAAGGAGGGGAGAGGATTGAGGGGGCACGGCCCGCAAGTGCTCCCCACCTTGGCGCGACACCTGTCCTGCTTGATGTAGATGCAAAGTAATTGTTTAAGGCCTTTACATGGCAATTGTTTTGACTGGTGTTGGAGTGTTCCTGAGCTCCATCACAAAATACACATCACTAAACTGGACCGATCAGGTTGTGAATGTATCACTATGCTTTTAGGTTCGTATCTTTAGGTTTGCTGTGAAGAATGCCAGTGTGAAGGCTTAGCGGACCATGACCAACTGTATATCATTTTCCTTTTTGGTCCGGACCAAATAAACCAAACAAACCGAACTACAACTGTGAACACACCCTTAGTGTGAAAGGGCATTTACATTTGCCAAAGACAGAACATAAAAACAAACAAGCAAGCCCATCCCAGATGAGAAAAGTAATTCAAAAGTAATGTTTCCATATAAAGTAACTAAGCAATTAGTTACTTTTTAGGGAGTACTGTAACACAATATTGCAATGCATTACTTTCCGTCATAAGTAACTAATGTAATTAGTTACTTTTTTAGGGAGTAGTGCAATAATGTTATGCATTACTTTCCATATAAAGTAACTAAGTAATGCAGTTAGTTACTTTTTTTAGGAAGTAACATGATATTGTAATGCATTAATTTATGTAAAAAGTTACTAAGTAATGCAGTTAGTTCCTTTTTAGGGAATAATTCAATATTGTAATGCATTACTTTTAAAAGTAACTTTTTGTAAGATTTTGTAACATTTGATAACATTACAAATTATATTTTTTAATTTAAATCTTAAATATTGTGAATATAATATTAAAGAGAAAGAGAGAATTACCACAACTTAAAAAGATGGATGCTATTATAATTTCTCCCTCTGTTTTAATCTCTGAGTTTGTCAGAGTGAAAATTCATGAAGAGCTCAAATTTATTCTGCTGGCTCCATCTATTGGTGAAAAGATGCATGTTCGCCCTGATACTCCATTATTTGACCTTATAAATCAAAATTGTAGACATTTTGTCCATTTATAAACTAATGTACTTGTAAATGTTGACAAACATCACTTTTAGCAGGTTTAATAGGCCATTTAATTCCATTTGATTCTAAGAGTGTAGAATCAGACACTGGTTAAAAAAAAACCCACTAAAACATAAAGAAATATTTGAGATCTAAATACTACATGCGTTTCATATGCATTTGAATAGTGTCAACTGGAAAAGATGCTGTTTAAAAACAGATGTTGTAGCTATAGGATGCACCAGCAGGGGCTAATGGGGCCATCTATCCAGCCGTACCATACACTGCACAGATGCTCTCTAGAATGATAATATCCCTCCCCCTAACACAACCAACCAGCACGTAGCAAATCAGCAGTTCATGACTGTGAACAAAGCCTAATGTCATTTTTAAAGACTCTTTGAAATGACGCAGTAAAACCTATTAAAACATTGTGTTTTTATTTGTGTTTTCATGTTTTAGTCATTTTTGCCTGCTTAAGCATGCATGAGTCAATTATACTCTACACTGGCCTGCATTAATCCAGAACACAACATATTTGACATTCTGAAATTGGTGTTTTTTAGACATGTTTCTTATCGGTTCAAGTATATTTGTTGTGGTTGTTCCGTAGAAAGCACTTCTTCGTATTGTATCTGTCCTCAAACAGCCAGCGCCCACAATAAAATATAACGATCGGTGTGGTGGGGCAGGTTCTCAGAGATATTTTTAGCGCAACCTCTGACGTAGACATGAATAATTCATGAGCTCTGCGGCTGAATGATGGCCCATGGCATGCTGTGACATCACAATATATCAGTGACGTGAGATTATACCATCTGCAAAAGAAAAGGCTGCATTTATTTACCAAGTTTAACTTATTTATCCAGGGAAAATAATACAGAAATGTGAAACACTATACAGCTGCAATTCTGTGAGAAGAATTTGGTCTTTCCAAGAAATAAGGCATAGGAAAACATGTTGTTCCTCTCACACACTTAAGAAGATAGAGGGGGAAAAAACAGGGGGGGAAAAAACAGTTACTGTCTTTTCCTCTAGTGTTTGACATAAAAGCTGTCACACACATACCCACAACACAATTCCACACTTGATGACAGAGGAATTTGTTAATTTACAAACTAAAAACCAAAAAAGTAAACTAAAAATGAAAAACCAAAAGACCGCAGGGCAGCAAAAGTGGATGTCTCTGATGGGACAGGAATGAAAAACAGAGTGAGGGAGGAGATGAAAAACGGGGAAACGGAGGAGACTGGATTAAACCAGAGTTTCAAAAACATGCTCACGCTGAGGAGAGCGTGAGGAGAGGAGTGAAAATGGAGAACACTGGGAAGAGGGGGAGAGACCAAGCCGGCAAATAGGAAGAACGAGAAAAGCAGTTTTCCAGAAAAGCAAACAAATATGACAGAAACACAAAATTTAAAGGAACAGCTGATCATTTTGTTCCAAACCTCTGACTGCAGAACACAAACAAGAATGTTTTGAGGATCGTTGGCTACCAAACAGTTTTGGTGATCATTGTCTTTCATTATATAGACAGAGAAAAAAAAAAAAAAAAAAAATACAAATTTCTCAAAATGTCTTCTTTTATGTTTCAAAGAAGGATTAAAATTAGTTTCGGAACAACATGAATAAGTAAATGATGACAGAATTATCATATTTGAGTGGATTATCCCTTTAACCCGTGATTTGATTGAATACAATAGACTAAAGTTGTATTACAAACTCGAAATTAAGATGTGACGGGCATTCCTAAAGCTTCCGTAATATCATTACTGGATGATGAAAGAGGGTAATCAGTTCGACAATGATGGCTAAATGTAATTAACACTCTGCTATTGTGCTGCTGATGAAAACACTGATTTCAAACCACTTTGATTGATCACTGAAACTCCCACCTTTGATTAAAAACAAAAGACAGCCTCTCACTCCACAATAAAGGTAAATGCACTGTCAATCACATAGAAACCTTGTGGGAAGAGTGGGACAAAACAAAATCAGAGTGTTGAAACACATGTCCAACTGTACTTGTGTGTATGTGATTGTCCCCCCAAAAATAAACATTCTGTCATCATTTACTCATCCTCATGTCATTCCGAACCTGTATGTGTTTCGTTCTTCTGCATAACACAAAAGAAGATATTCTGAAGAATGGTGGGGTCCAAACAACATCGAACTCCACTGACCTCACTGTATGGACAAAAATACGCAAGTATATTTTCTGTTCTGGAGAAGGAAAAAAATCATACACGTTTGGAACAACATTTGTTGGTGAGTTATTATGGTGAAAATGACATTTCAAAAAAATGTGTTTGCACACAAATACAAACATATGCATATGAATTACAGACACAACAAAAGGAACACTTACGGCGATCAGACCGGCTGTTATGTATGTTGTAAAATTGAATGTGACACAAACACATATATGAAAATACAGTTTTATTCTTCTGAATAAGTGTTCCACTATTCGAAAAATATCTATGTTCTTGGACATATTGTTCCTGGAGCACATGTGCTCCGTGTGTATGGTAAACAGACGTATCAAATTACACTTCCTAGAAATATTTGCGCCCCCTCGCTACATGCCTTTCTCATTCTTTTTTCTTCACTTACACTCTTTCATATGATCTTTTTCTCTCAAAAGTTCATAATTAAATTCATAATTCTCTGTAACACATACATTATGCCTAACGTAAACATACTGTATGCAGGTGTAGACATGCTGGTTTTCATTTTCCCCGTTCTCTCGCTCCATCATACATACTAAGGGAACTTCATCCACATTGCGCAACACTCCTTCTCGTGTTGTGGTAAATAAAGTGTCCAAGCACCAAATCTGGTACGTGTGGAAGAACATGACTCAGCAGTCCTGAGGTCAGCAACTCAAAAGAGGGCCGCTGTTTTGTCTTTTCAGGTTCAGAAACACTATATGAGGCAGAGTAGTATTTGTTGTCAATCACAACTTAGCATACTTTCTAAAGTACTTTACTAGTTATTAGAGAGGAAGAGCAGTTATTTTATCCATACAGTGGGGCTGACATATCTGAGACTATGTTTTAAATCTGGATTTAATTTTATTTAACCCTGGGCCTCTTTGGTCTTTGACAGAATTTTTTTTTTTCAATTTTTTATATTTTTTGCTTCACTTTTGTCGCATTAGTTCTGTCAACCCACAAAAGAAACGTGATTTGAATATGATAAAGGGTCACAAATAGAAAGTACCACTTGGTATCTTCACAGTTAAAAATGACCAACATAGGAAATTAATGGGAAATACGGAAAAATATGAAAATTTAATTAAAAAAAAAAAAGGTAATAACAATTATATAAATATTGCATAGTATAATAAAATCCCCCAAAACTCAATATAACCCAACTATATTATAAAAAATTTACAAACAAACAAAATGCATGTTATTTTTAATTTAGTACGGACCTAAATACGATATTTCACATAAAAGATGTTTACATATAGTTCACAAAAGAAAATAATAGTTGCATTTGTGAAAATGACCCCGTTCAAAGGTTTATATACGTTTGATTCTTAATACTGTGCTGTTACCTGAATGATTTTTTGTTTAGTGATAGTTGTTTGTGAGTCTCTTGTTTGTCCTGAACAGTTCAGCTGCCTGCTGTTCTTCAGGAAAATTCTTCAGGTTTTTTTTAGCAATTTTGTGTATTTGACAACTGAGAGACTCTTATAGAAGCTATTCCAGAAAGCTATTCCATTCAAACGCTCACTGATTCTTAAGAAGGAAAAACGATGCATTAAGAGCCGGGGGTGAAAACTTTTGAACAGAATGAAGATATGTACATTTTTCTTATTTTGCCTAAATATCATATATTTTTCATTAGTACTGCCCTTCAGAATCTACAGAAAATACTTACATGTTTCCCAATAGACAAAATAAGTTAAATTTACCCTGGCTCACCCTCCGGTGTTTCCTTCTGAAATAGTTGCATATGAGTCCCTTAGTTGTCCTCAGTGTATATGTAAATATCTTTTATGTGAAATATCTTATTCAGGTCAGTACTAAATGAAAAATAACATGCATTTCGTATGATCAGATTCTTCAAGGTGTATGTAAACTTTTGACTTCAACTGTATATAGTGTCACTACTCAAAAACGTAATTGTGCATGTGAACTCCTTAGTACAGAAAGTCAGATGTTCTTTTGTACAGAATTCATATTGTAATCATTCATTTATATTACATTTGTTCTATATTTTATTTATAATAATATTGTTTACTCACATTAATATGCTAATATAATATGCTACTATTTGTATTAGAAATAGGTGTCATTTTAATTATTCACCAGTGCGATATAAGCCAGGGGAAATTAAATGCCATGGGCCATATCCATTGATCAAAAAAATATTACTGTGTCAAGCTGCAAACCGGCCATAAATTATCTGAAAGGGGTGCTGGGTAATATCTTTCTGTATCCTGGTGCTGATTTAGTATCTCTGAATAAAACTGTCTCTGGTTATAGTTCAATTTTCTCTGAAGTTAAGACAGGCTTATTTGTCTAGCTGTGCTGTGTTTTAGGATTGATATTGTCATTGCTAAGATTTTTTCCAGCCGCTGGGCAGTAAACAGAAGTAAAAGCTTTGGGTATTAATTAACCTCATATCTCTGCGAATCTCAATGGTTTCTAGTGCCCTCTTATCACTGAGAAAGAAGACTATTTGGGAAGACAGGGACGGAGAGACAAAGGGTAATAGTGGCCATATCATTGTAAGCAACCATTTATCAGTATGTTGAAGGCTAAATGTTGCTGACTTCTGACAATCCACTGGAGTTTAAACTCAGTGCTCTATCTTTCCCACCAGTCATGATCGTTTCATCTCTGTCTTTTTTAGTCACTTTAGTTTATACGTTTTAGTGCCTCTTGTCCCTTCAGATATTATAACACGTGGTTTGTGTCCTTCAGCATTTTGGACGCTCCACAGGTATAATTTTTGAAACTGATCATGCAAAAAGGTCTCCAGCAAAAGGGCTGTCTGTTTCCAGTGTACTTCCTCAGGCTTTAAGCTGAACGCGCCACTCACTCATGTGGATTTGACATGTTTATCCGTCCACTGTCTTGCTGATTAAAAGGAGGAGATTGGGTCAGTCCAGACGAGATTAGTGCAGTCAAACACACATTCACACAGTTTTTACATGCACGTTTACACTTAGTGAAGGTTGAAGGGCATAGCGAACGTTTTTAGAAAACAACCTTAACCATTTTCAGATGGTTCATAAAATCTTTATGTCTCTGATGGCAAACATAGTTTATGGGGACAAAAGCATTAACTGGAAATTATGCATGACAGATATTCAGAATATATGAATTAATTTAATGAAATATATTTAAAATACTGCAATGCAAATTATTTAATTTAATTATTTTATTTTATTCAGTATTTGTTTTGACTTAAGTATGTTTTGTCACCCAAGTTTTTCTTGTTTCTACTTCGGTTACAGGTTTCTACTTAAAACATCAAAAGGGAAAATAATGTTCAGTTAGAAACTACAGTGATGTGATGTTGTGCAAATATAACCACTGAAATATTGTTTTGAAATCATCTCTTCTTGTCTCACTCACTGAGTTTGCTGAATTAGAGATACATGAGTGAACAGTCTGTATCAAACCTAAAGAATGACTGTTGACATCAAATGAATTTAATCTCATATCAAAACAAATGTCATATTGACCTGTAAATCCGCTCTAAGGCTTACACCCTTGTACTATGTGTTTACTTGGATACACAGCTGACTGGTGTTTTTAAGATGCTATTTAACCGGTTGCGTTTGACCCAATGCCCTGCTTCTGCTCACTGAGCAAATTAATGAAAAAGAAGGCCATCATGAGGGCCGTGTGTGGCTCTGTGTACATGTGTGTGTGGAGCTGCGCGTGTGTGTGCCTATGAGAGTCATTAAGATATCAAGCAATAGCCCATTTATCTATGACAGCACAGCTGTGCCAACACAGTTTTAGAGTCTTCTTGTCCACTTTGATTCACATAATAATAAATGATGTGCCGTAGTGACAAACACATTGCATTTACCTCAGCTGCTCTCCTGCGCTCCTTTTTTGTCTATGTTATCTTTTGACTGGCTCAAAAAATCATGAGAATGAAGTAAATTTATGACACTCTGTATCTCTCCCAAAGAAATGCACTTTGCCCAACTAAGACAATAACTATGCAGGACTATTTTATGGCTGCTCTAAACATTGGATGGTCTGAAAACAATATGCTATTTGTGATCTTATGACTCATTTTCTGCTGAGAAATAAACAGTGTAGTCATAAAATATTTGCTTGGTCTAAAGCTCACTTAAATTTGTTCTACATCATTAGACATGACATTATGCTGCCTTGGAGCCTGTCTAAAACTGGTTTAATAGGAGGTACACTGTAAAATATTTCCACCCACTTCAATTTAAGAAAAAAAATTAGGTTCAGTTGCTCCAACAGGTGTTGCCTGTTTCTAAATTTGTACAATCAGTTGTCAATTAAATTATATATATATATATATATATATATGTGTATATATGTATACAGTAGTCAACATTTGAAGTGGGTCAAAACCTTTCCTTAAATTTGTCCTAAAACCAAAAAGAATACCTGTTCTTGTCTTAGGACAATTTTGTTTAATTTTTTTTGATCCACTTCAAATGTTGACTACTGTATGTGTGTGTGTACCTGGTATTTATCACGTTATCCCACAAGGATAGTAATACCAGTAAATTTTGACCTTGTGGGGACATTTGTGAGGTCCCCATGAGGAAACAGGCGTATAAATCATGCAGAATTAGTTTTTTAAAATAAAGTAAAAGTGTGCACAGTCTCCTGTGAGGGCTAGGTTTAGGTGTAGGGCAATAGAAAATATGGTTAGTACAGTATAAAAACCATTATGCCTATGGAATGTCCCCATTAATCATGGAAACACAACATGTGTGTGTGTGTGTGTGCGTGTGTAACCCTGGACCACAAAACCAGTCATATGGGTTTTTTTTTTTTTTTTTGAAATTTATACATAATCTGAAAGCTGAATAAATAAGCAGAATAGGACAATATTTGGCTAAGATACAACTATTTAAAAATCTGAGGGTGCAAAAAAAAAAAAAAAATCAAAATACTGACAAAAATTGCCTTTAAAGTTGTCCAAATTAAGTTCTTACCAATGCATATTACTAATCAAAAATGTTTTTATATATTTATGGTATATAACGATATATAAGTTTTGAAAATGTGGATTTACTTTTAAATTTTAACATATTTAGATGTAAGTTTAGCATGATGATGCATGGATGATGATGCATTAGCAAATGTGTTATTATAGGAAATTAAAAGAAACATTTGCTAATTTAGTTGTTATAGCACAAAATGTCAAATATTAAAAGAGGGGAATGTCATAATAGCAGCACTATGAATGCAAATTTAATTATTTCTCTCAATCAACCTATAGGTTTTAATGAAAGTAAAGTTATCTGAAATGTACATCTAATTCATGGAATTATTCAAAAATAATCCAATTAATTACTTTTTTAATTATTTAATTTTTTTAAAATACTACATTTAAAAATTTTTTTAAAATACTACATTTAAAAATAATAAACATGCCACTTCATCTTACCCCATGGGTGTGTTTTTAAAATAAAAACTATAACTTCATTTATTTATACATTTTCAAAACATTGAGGCACAAAACCATCATATAATTTCACAAATCAACTTTTTTTCCTATATATATATATATATATATATATATATATATATATATATATATATATATTGTAGACATTTATTGAGATGAACTGCAAAAGGAAAGCCCTCAAGCCGTTGCTATGGTTACTTCCCCAGGCAAACGTGACCTGTTCTGCTTAATGACAGGTAAAAATACGGGTTCTTCCTATTTTTTGTAATTACTCAAACGTTTAATCATACTCAAACGAGTGCGTACATACTAGAAGAACATTTGTAAAGTCTGTTAAAGTCCTTGTGAGAAAGTAGGCTATTATTGTGTGATATTATCACTAGGCTTTGGAAGCTAACACACTGACTGAGATGTTTAGAAAGAAGCGATAGAAAAATGAAACTGTATATTGTTTGGTTCAGGTAGGTCATATTCCTCACCGTGTTGGCTGCTCAACAGCTTGCCAGGGCTTTACGAGGGAGTTGTGTAGACCACAAAAACAAGCGCCGTGACGTTGTGGAAGGGGAGGGGGTGCGACTGTACTTATGGAGGGGGGTAGGAGGGGGTTGACATAAGGAGTAAATACTACAGACTGTGGCGGAGCCTGGACCACTGCTGCTTTGGATATCACTGGAGACGCGAAAGGAGTGCAGCGCGCGGGCACTGAACTACCCAAAGGCGTTTGTCACGAGTCCTTACCTAAAAATGCACCCGTTGCCTTAAGGAACGAGGAAGCACCAGATATTTGACAGGTACAGGAAGAAGGACACATTTTTGAATAGGCTTTTAGCCTCGCTTTGGCGCGGCGTTTTGGTTTATACGCCAGATTAAAACCTGGATAACCTTCACATAAAACGGACACAAAAGTTGCGACTGGACTATTGGTACTGTAGTTGTTGTTACGTTTCTAAATTAGTGTTGTATGTGGATTTTTAACGGCCGGAAAGTACATTAACATTCAATGACATTGACAGTGCCTTATTTCAATAGTATTTTATAGCCTTGCACGGCATTCGCCCTTCTTACTCAGTCGCTACATACAGTATATACTGACACATGCTTCAGAACAGCCTCGTTGATAAGAAAGGAGAGATAAAGTACTCATAGTCGCATATTTCGCTCGAGATAGTATTCAGGCTGTTTATGTATCCATTAGAGTCGCTGTCTGAGATCTGACCGGCAGCACACGTCAAGCGCGGCTCTAGCAGCATCACCGCTCAATATCGAGGACTGAACATCTCAATTACCAACATGACGGATGGACCGAGACAAAGAGGGAGCGCAGCCCCGAGCATTAGCGAGGATGGTGCAGCAGACGCGGGGAAAGCAGCAGGACAGTCGGTGGCGTTGAAGAAAGAGATCGGTCTCGTCAGTGCATGTGGCATTATTATCGGTGAGTGTTCAATTGTTCCTTTAAATATATTTTCATAGGAGTCGGTGTGTGTGTGTGTGTGTGTGTGTGTGTGTGTGTGTGTGTGTTTTTGAACGGGATGTACTGTATGGTCAAGCATGCACTTGATTGGATAATGCTGAATGAAACATCTTGCAGTCTGCTTCTCTCTCACGCACACGAATCAGCCCTATAAAATGAGAAATCGATCATACGTTTGAAAAAACTAGATATTTAATATGTATTATAGCACACTAAATATGTGGCCGTGGACCACAAAACCAGTCATAAGGGGCGTTTTTTTTAATTGATATTTATACATCGTCTGAAAGCTGAATAAATAAAATAAATAAATGGAATGATGTATGGTTAGTTAGGATAGGACATTTGGCTGAGATACAACTATTTCAAAATCTGGAATCTGAGGGTGCAGGCAAAAAATCAAAATATTGAGAAAATTGCCTTTAAACTTGTCCAAATGAATTTCTTAGCAATGCATATAAAATATATACTAATAAAAAATACGTTTTGATATATTTATGGTAGGAAATGTAGAATATCTTCATGGAACATGATCTTTACTTGATATCTTAATGATTTTTGGCATAAAAAATAAATCTGTAATTTTGACCCATACAGTGTATTGTTGGCTATTGCTACAAATATACCCATGCTACTTAAGTCCAGGGCCACAGTTAGTAAAATAATCAGTATTGGTCATACAAAAACTATATAAAAAACTATCATGCAATTTAATGATAACAAACAACATATGCATTTAAAAGAAGAATATCATTTACTCAAAATATAAAATGTGCACTATCCATCAACAAGGCTGTCTTTGGCACTACTACTGCAAAATGTGCAGTTTTTTATTTTTTATTTATTGGTTTAAAATACATAAACTGAACAAGTATTAAGAAAATTGTACTAGCCTGTTCACATTCTCTTAGTCTCTTCAGAAAAAAAAAAAGAAATCAGGTCAGTGGCAGAGAAAATGCAAAGTGGAAGCGTAGACAGGAAACGTGACTGAACTTTGTCAAATTGTAAAGTACATCACAGAGCAATATTCTCATTTATTGCTTTAGGTAGCATTAAGCTATAAAATGTATTATTTGATGTAATGATAAGATTTAATGAAAAGTAAAACCAACCCATGATAATCCCAACCCACATTTTAACTGCAGCTATATGATAATCCTCTTCAGCAATCTTGATCAGGTCAGGTCACACATTCACATGCTCTCAGTCCCCCACGTGAACATCATTATCAGGTGATTGTCGCTTTGGATTGCTCAAAGCTTTCATCAAGCCTTTGTTCTCTGTGTGCTTCACTAAATTTATCAGAATACTTCAGAACGGCTGCCATTATCGTCCTTATCAGCCCCTTCAATGTGATATTAAACCCTTATTTACCTGGAAAAGAAGCATGGACCTGAAAGTGAACTTTCTGTGATTTTCAACTTGCTTGGCCCCATTTTTTGATGATGATTTTGCTGGATTGTTAGAATGGAAGCAAGTGCCAGGAACACAGTTTTAGAAGAGGAAAGATTGATCTTTATTGTTTTTTTTCTTAGTTGCAACTTGATGTAGAACTGAAAACCAGAGTTGTTATTATGGGGTTTGAGGTGATTATACAAACCACAACAGATCACAGTTGAACCTGATGAAAAGAGACATTGTTTTGTGCAAATGGCTTGCTTCATTAACCAAACTTTGTTTTTTATATGTGAATTTGTAAAAGGGAAACAAATGGCTATCAAGGCTACAGACCCACAGAAACAGTTGGATCAATAGAGGCATGAAAGAAAATCAATAGGACAGTTAAGAGGGATTCACCAATAGCAAGAGTAATACATAAAAGTACCAAAGTATAGGTATTGTACATCACTGCACAATAAATGGGCCATCAATGCACAGTGATTGACATGCAAATGTGATAAACTGATAGCAAAGAGTAAACTGAATTTAAGGCAAGTAAGTTCACTGCGGGCACTTTGGCGCCACCCTTTGCAGCTATAGTGCTTGTAGCAATCACTGACCTAAATCCTGAAAAGCTGCAGACTTGTTAGCAAAAAATAAGGCAAAAAATTGTCCGTTTTTTTAATAGTGTAGTGATATATGAAGCACAGCTCACAAAAAGTCACATACCAAGCAGCTTTCACATGACTAACTTGAACTCATTGTGAAATCTGTGTGGGGAAATTCCTGATTGTGTTGATTTGTATTAAAATTACTGGATTTTGTCTACAAAATCAGTATCCAGTAAATGTGACTGCTCCTAATGATATCACACATTTGCTTTTTTATTTCAAATCACGCTACAAAACAGTATTTTTAAGCTGATACAGCTAATTTACATGCATATTCTACAGTAAAAGCCAGATGATGCTTTGAACTGACAGGCGTGACTTCTATGTAGTGTTTGACAAGGCTTAGCACAATATGATTAGATCAATATGAGCAGACTGACGAACTAGAATGTTAAATCAGGGATTGCTGCTGTGTTGTCAGTGATGTTTGTGTGGAGACCACTCACTAGGGAAGCAAAAGGATGCAGTGTGAACAGGAAATCCATCTGCATTTTTTTCCACTTGAGTCAGCAAAACTTCTAATTCTACAAGTGTGCACAATGATCTATCAGCCCCTTTAAGGATCACGGCTTAAAACATGTTGATGCTCACATTTTGCCGCTAGTTTCCACAGAGTCAAATAATACTCTAGCTGGCTGAAACCAGATCGATCCCTACATGCTTTGGCAATAGTAAAAGATACCTTAGATTGTATAAAGTTGTGTAACTTGTACTTTGAGGTCATGGGACATCAAGTTTGTGATTATCATATCTTGAAAGAGCTTTTTCACAACAGAGATTAAGGAGAGAACTGAAGAGGGAGAACAACCAAAGACGGAAGCTGAATGATAAGGTCTAGTCATGAAGGTTTATGGATATTCTTTTAAATCAGATTATTCCGAATAAATCATGCAGAGCAGGAGAAGTCATCTGATTAGTTTACAGTGGCTATGTTTAGCAGACACTTGTATCCAAAGTGATTTACAGAACATAATTGCAGTGACAATCCCACAGGAAAACCAAGACTAGCTGCCTTACTCAAGGGCACAGAGGTAATAGGGCAGAAACTCTGCAGCTCACGCATACCTGAATTTCCACATGAAGTGGCGTGATGTTAAAATCTTAGACATGTAGTGCAACTAGGGAAGAATGAAGAATAAACCACAGTTATAGTCCATGCGCAGAGTCACTTCACAAACTGACTCGCATGCTAGATCAGCAGTTTCTGCTTGTCCAGTCATATGAGAGTCTTCCTTCATGGAAGAGCCCTGATCAAGCTTGGTTAGATTTGACAACCACTTTGAGCTCTACACAGGGTTTTGGTGGTAATGCACCAATTTAATAAAGTGTGACTAGTTTTGTTTGTGTACCTTCATTGTAATAACTCAGTAGTTTTAAATTAGATAGGGGTCGACCAATGTGTTTTTCAGGGGCGAAGCTAATACCGATTATTACAGATCAAGTAGACCAATAACCGATATTTTGAACCGATATATTTCTGGTGTAAAAATAGAAATTAATGTCAAATTTAACTTATTTAAAAACAAAACGAGTTTTAAAAATGACCGATACCGATAACCATAAAAATGCTTAATATCAGCGCAGGTAATCGGCCAGGCCGATAATCAGTCAACCCCTAAAATTAGATCTTCTGTGAGATCTACAGTTGTTCTACAGAAATTACATTTGCAAGTTATGGATGGGTTTGTTGGTATTATGTGAACTAATGCAGTAAATGCACACATGCATTCTCTCATACAGTACAGTGACCTCAAAAAGTGACACTTAAAAGTTTTCTTTTCTTTCTGGTTGTCTTGTCTGTAGATGTGTGGAACATGCACATATTGAACTGAGGGAACATGACCTAATTCACCCACTAAAATTGACCAGTTGGGTAAAGATAAGTGAAATTAGGTCACATTTTGATATTTTTTGTATTCGATGTAGTCAGACATTTTTATGGGTGAGTATCTAAATATTTTTGGGGTCAATATGCATATCACAAACAGACATGGTTCACACAGTGTTGGTGCACTGCTTCACTAAGTCCACACACTGTTATACAGCTAGACAAATACACACTCCCCCATATATATGCTGTGTGTACTCACTCCATTAGTCACGCTGAATACTAACTCAGCAAATTACAGTTTGCTCTCTGTGAATCGTTCGCTCCACCTGTTCTCTCTCGGTTCTCCCTCCCGCTTCCTTCTCTCTTGTTCTCTGCCTCACTGACATTTTCATTTCCTTTTGATTTATGCACTGTCCTGCTTTTATTATTATTTTAATATCACCTGTTTTCTCTTTTTGACTGTGTTAGATCTTACTGATCTCTATATTAAGTGTGTCACACTGTCATGTCATCATGCCTTCCTGTGTATTTTAGTGTGCTACGAGTAGGGAAGTCATTTAGGTATGTAGTAAATTAAGGAAGCATCATATTTCAAATTTATCAGACAAAACTGGGAATCTATATGTTTCAGTCTATTTTAAGATTCAGATTATCATCTAGTGCTAATTTTAAAAAGATTGTGATAGATAAGGACAAAAATGTAACCCATCTCTTGAAGAATGTCTTATTTTTAAAAGCATGTTGGAATGAATTTGTGTGCATACAATTATAGTTTTGTGTTTTAATTGACTTTTTTCCATGAAGTTGTATAGTTTTTAATGTGAATCATAACATAAAATTACATTTCGAAATGTGAATCCCTAATGCTTTCCTACAAATCTAAAATCTCTTTAAATCCTTACTCAGGATAAAGTCTGTTTCATTCAAATGGCTAAACATCCATCAGCCATATGTCTGTTACACATAATCAGTGCTTTTTTGGAGTTTATGGTGAGGATTGAAAGCTTATATGGTTAAATAATTCACATCAAACTTTCTGACATGCTTCCTACATTAACTCCCATTTCTAACACCCAGCCTTTTTGTTTTCTCTTTTACAGGTAATATCATTGGCTCTGGAATCTTTGTCAGCCCGAAGGGAGTGTTGGAAAATGCCAGTTCAGTGGGCCTGGCCCTCATTGTATGGATCATCACAGGCGTTATAACAGCCATCGGTGCACTCTGCTACGCTGAGCTGGGTGTTACAATCCCCAAATCTGGAGGCGACTACTCTTATGTCAAGGACATCTTTGGAGGGCTGGCAGGGTGAGGTTTTCAGTCACACATTGGTTTTAATATTAGTTCCAGAGGCTATTTCTAAACAGCCTAAAGTCCAAAGTCTATATTATTTCTAAAAGCTGTAACCACTTTCAATTTTTAAGTAGGTGACTTATTATTCGAAATGCAAACCTGAGTGTGCAGGGACATGATTTTAACATGATCTTCCTAGAAGTGACAGATTAAACAGACTTCAAGAAAAATATATTATTGTTATTGCAGCCATCAAGGACAAAATATTTTTGTTATTGTCAGTAAAGTACAATAAATACTCAAAAAAACTCAAGCTGTAAGCAACATAGTGAGAAAATCAGATATTGTGGATAACTGAACAATTCCAGAATGAATAGTTGGTTCTGTCCCAACAGGAATCGTTTTCCCCTCAAATGTCTGTAATCTCCTTTCAACGAGTAAACACCATTATCCGTCATTAGCTTGTTAACACCATTAGCATTACTGCTGTCGGGTGAAGTGGTTGTATCTGTGATTTAAAATTTCTTATTCCACTAATAGGCAATATGTGGTCAATCAAACCTTATAGCCCTGGGTTTGCTCACATGCTGACAACCTTTGCTTAGCACGGTGACTGCTCTAATAAATGATACTGCCAGTGGACATCCATTAGCTGGTCACTCAGTCGTAACTCAATTTCACTCAACAAATGATGGCGATAAAGAGAGTCTATCCTAAGAATAAAGACATTGCTTTATGCAAATAACACAAAAACAATCATGGTATTACTATTATTTGTTTTTGGAGATGAAAGATAAGGAGATTTTTTTAGGCAAGTTTTATAACATTTATGTGTGTTTTTGTGCTACAGGTTTCTGCGGTTGTGGATCGCCGTGTTGGTGATCTACCCCACTAACCAGGCGGTTATTGCTCTCACCTTCTCCAACTACGTCCTGCAGCCTCTGTTCCCCACCTGCTTCCCCCCAGAGAATGGTCTGCGTCTGCTCGCTGCCATCTGCTTGTGTGAGTACCAGAAGGAGAAACAGATCTCATTGTCCTAGTATTTAGGGATTTTATTAAAATGACTGTTGATACTGCTACAGTATAAGGCTTTATTTAAAATTTAAGGCCTAGCGTAGCAGGCATTGTCAATTCATAGTCACTGGTAATTCATAGATAATGCAAATATTAAAACTTGGCAGATACCACTAGGATAATTTTCATGTTATTAAAACACTGTTTTATGTTGTTTACCTCACAGATGCAACAACAACTCACACAATCGCTATTTCCACATCTGCTTTTGATTCCCTTGTTGACAGTTGTATATTTTAGACATTTTTCTCTGATGCACACATTGTTGTTGGGAATGGGAACTTCATTACGGCCTCCTTATGTTTGACCGTAAGGTCAAATCACGCTTAAGTGAAAAAACATTGAAAGCCAGGACTAGAAAAACTGAGTTTTGGGACTGACAGAAAGAGCAAGATGGATTGATGTGTGAATGAAGAAGGCCGAGGGGTCTTATCCTGGGAGAGTGGACAGAAAGGTTGTGGGAAAATGTGCGGAGGATAGCGAGGGATGAGACTGAAAGAGAGAGGGATGTGTGACGATGAATGGAATGATGTTTTTCAAGGCGTCAAGCAGCCTTGAGCGTGGGCTTTCTGCAAACTTCACGCTGGAGCTACAAATACTGCATGCTGTATGTAGACAGACAAACAACAGAGACCCTAGAACAAAAAGAGAGAGAGGTCAAGAGAAGCTATAAGGTGATATTTCACCCTGATTTGATTTTTAAACAAAAGGCCCGATTTACTAAACAGGGCAAATTAGCGTTAGAGGGTTAGAGCAATTCCATAAAAGCAGCGATGGGAGGGAAACATTTTGCGGATGATTTACTGACAGTGTGCATATTGAAGAACACCGATGCAGCCAGATCATTTCTATAATGACCAGAGCAATCTACCAAGAGCAGTGAAAATTATCGTCTGCTTTAAGACATGCTATTTTGGGCATTAAATGATGCCGCAAATTCCAGTAATTTGACAAGCGCAAGTGTTAGTAAATCACGTTGCGTGATTAATTTTAATACTCTTCTCCCATAAATTTTGCATTTGAAAGAAAACACCTACAAATACATATTCAGGAAGGTCAGGCGCAAAAATAACAGTGTCCACTCATTTTCAGCAGTAATTCTTGACTGCGCATGTTTAGAAAATCATGACAGTATTATTTTAATGCCAAAAGACGCATTGCGTTGCCGCAAGCTGACCCAAAGTATGTTAAGTGTCAACTGAAGACTGGACTTAATAGCCATTTAGTTATTAACTAGATAGATGAACAATTTAATAACAGCGCATAACTTCCGTCATATATGAATCTGAGTCAGAATTATTTGTTTTACTTTTGGCTTGTAAACCAGTATAAGCTGTTCATCCAGTTTGTAGGGTTACAGAGCTGATCCAGCATTCATTGTATGCTTACAAGGCTGAATTACGGAAAGGAGGCTGTATCAAGATCAAAATGTTCTGATTAGATGAAGTTGAAAGTAGTTCTTTCATTTTTTTTTACTAACCAGATGTTCTCAGGCAGCTCTGAAGCTTTTTTCTTCTTATTTAGTTTTGCTATTGTTTTGTTTAGAGAGCAGTAGGAAGTGAGTGAAAGGGCAAAAGTGGACACTATGGCACAGTTTTACAGGATGTCCCTGCTGTTGTACCCTACTGCTTTATACCTCTTTACCTCCTTTATGCCTTTTGTTCCTGAACAGTACAGCAATTCTGAGCAAAGTGTGTCTGTAAGAGTGCACATCGCTCTCTTTCAGAACCGGCCTAAGTAGGCAGCACTTTAAGGGAACATACGCACACTCTTGACGCAAACACTGTTCCAAAAGGTAGTCAGAAGAACTGCTACCATTTAAGACACTTTCTTTTTGACAAATACTGGCAGCATTGCATTTATATTTTTCAGAGAAGACAATCCAATAATGCAATCGTTACGCCATTACCTATTTGCTACGATAGGAAAGCTATAAGACAGTTGAGTGCATCATCAAGGCACTAAAATTTTTTGGGATTTTAAGTGTAAACATACTTTATACTACAAAATGGCATAGAATAGTGCATAAGTATGCAAATTTGGACAACAAGCTCAGTGAAAATTCAGTCTACAAAGCTATTAAAGGAGTAGTTCACTTCCAGAACAAAAATTCACGGATAATGTTCTTCAGTCGTAAAGAAATTATGTTTTTTGAGGAAAACTCAATATTATCTCCATATAGTGGACTTCAATGGTGCCTGTGAGTTTGAACGTCCAAAATGTAGTTTAAATGCAGCTTCAAAGGGCTCTAAATTACAGACAAGCCTTTGAGGTTAAAAAGTATATTTATTTATTTTTTTTGGAAAATGACTGATCATTTTGCTAAATAAGACCCTTATTCCTCGGCTGGGAAGCTGCACTGAAACTGCATTTTGGACGTTCAAACTTGTGGGCACCATTGAATTTCACTACATAGGAATCATTCCGGAAATGTTTTCCTCAAAAAACATAATTTCTTTACGACTGAAGAAAGAATCGTCATCTTGAATGACAACGGGTACATTCTCTGTAAATTTTTGTTCTGGAAGTGAACTACTCCTTTAATATAAAATTAGTAAGTCATTAAATCTTGTAAAGTACTAAAATAATTCACTTCACTTAAAAACTACTTCATCTGAATATTTATGTGCGCTATGTGTGTGCTTTTTTTTTTTTTTTTTTTTTTGCTTAGTTGACCAGTATCACATGGTTGACTAAGCAACATGCTAACTGTATTATAGTCAATCGTAAAACAAATGTTGTGTGAGAGGGCTATTTGTGTTCCAGATCAAGCCGTTTTAAGTTTGGATGCTGCCTTTGTAGACAGTAAAGAGTTCAACAGGCTGTTGCATTTGAGAAAAGTTGTTTAGCACGTTTGTACTTGCATCAGTTCTAAGGTTTCAAGGCGATAAACATGTTAAATGAGTAACTCTGACCTGTGTGTGTGTGTGCACTGTAAGCAGCTTATTGTTTTAAGATTGCTGTTATCACAGGAATGTTTCTGCATGCTTGCATTAGCACAGTATACAATGTAGGGCAGATTTCACTACCTTAATTTTGCAAGGAAGCCGCCTATAACTCTATTCATCCTGTCTCTTCTTATTTTTACCAAACACCACCTTCTAAGACGTCTCCTCCAGTCCATTTCCCAGAATGCACTGCCCTTATCTCAAGACACGATTGGGCTCAGTTAAAGGCACGTCATTGCTCTGCACAGCAAGACAGCGTTCCTTTCAAACAGAGATAAGACATAAGGATTACACCTCCTCACCCAAAGCTTGTAGAGTTTGGCTTGACTTCGTTCCTTTTGCATTGTTTTAGGCAGGGTGTTGCTTCAAGCTGTTTGTGTTCAATTAGCCACAAACAGTAATTATCAAGGATTTTGTGCAACAAAATACACACCCCGCCTTATTACATGTCAGCGACTGTCGTGACTGGATGCTGCTCCAGGTGTAAGCAGTATGAATGAGAGCCAAGAATTCTCACCGTACACAGACAATTCTCAACTCACGCCCAGTTCACACTAGCTTTGTATATAATTGCTCTGTTGTTAGGTTACTCAAATATACATAGCAGTATCAGTCTGTTTAAGTACCTGTTGCGGTGGTTGCGATAGCATGTGAATGAAAAAGGACAAAGCTGAACTCTGAAGTAAATCACAAAGCAGCATTTTTGCATGTCTTGCAAGTTCTCAAAAGTGCAAGACTCAAAGTTTACTTGCATGCTCAGGTTTTTTGCGTCCCTCTGATTTTATGACCAAATATCTCTGTCACATGCCATCTGAAGATCGTGCATGTGACCATGAGCGTTATTTAGCACATTAACTTTTAAAAAAAAGTTTAATTAAGTAAAAACGAATGTATAAGAATACATATTTCGCATACTCTAACTGCTTTTTTGTCTCGATTTTTAATCACCTTTTACATTTTACAAATATTCTATGTAATTTCTCAAATCACAAGTTAAAAAAAATCAAACACCTCAATTATAGATTTGAAAAATGAATACTGGTTTACTTTGAATAAAAACATCTGCCAAATCAATAAATGTAAAGATAACATGTTCTATTGTAATTATTTTTCACATTATTTCACCTGTCTGTCTCAGATGTTGCAGTGCGTTCAAATGTTTACGTATATTAAAAAGGGTTCCTGAAGGTCTTTTCCGAGCTTATCATTTGTGTGTTCTGATTAATTCCTCATAGCTGAAAGCATTATTTTATAATTCTTTGGCATACTAGACTGCTCAAACTGCAGGGCGCCATTAATCTCACCAAAGGCTCATAATGTATGTGTGTAACCAGCCTTGTAACATTAATCTCTTTGTGTTTCAGTGCTGCTGACTTGGGTGAATTGCTCTAGCGTGCGCTGGGCAACACGAGTACAGGATGTCTTCACTGCAGGGAAACTTTTGGCCCTCATTCTTATCATCATCATGGGCATCGTACAAATCTGCAAGGGTAGGCACCATATGTCTATGTATGTATGTGTGCTATTTATGTATTACTGGCTAATCAAGAAGCACTGTGCTAAATAACAGTGTGTGTGTGTGTGTGTGTGTGTACTTGTTCTTGTTTGTTCATTAGTAGAAGTGTGCATGCGTGACTCCCCGTCCTCTTGGGTGCGTTGCTTCATCTCTTGTAGCTACTTAAAGGAGAAGTCCACTTCCAAAACAAAGATTCACATATAATGTACTCACCCCCTTGTCATCCAAGATGTTCATGTCTTTCTTTCGTCAGTCATAAAGAAATTATGTTTTTTGAGGAAAACATTTCTGCATTTTTCTCCATATAATGGACTGATATGGTGCCCCGATTTTGAACTTCCAAAATGCAGTTTAAATGCGGCTTCAAATGATCCCAAATGCAGTTGTAAACGATCCCAGCCGAGAAAGAAGGGTCTTATCTAGCGAAATGATTGGTTATTTTCATGAAAATAATACAATTTAAATACCTTTTAATCTCAAACGCTCATCTTGCCTTTCTCTGCCTGAACTCAGTTTGGGTATGTCGAAAAACTCCATCGTTACACTAGATAAGACCCTTCTTTCTCGGCTTGGATAATTTAATACTGCATTTGGGATCGTTTGAAGCCGCATTTAAACTGCATTTTGGAAGTTCAAAATCGGGGCACCATATCAGTCTGTTATATGGAGAAAAATGCTGAAATGTTTTCCTCAAAAAACATAATTTCTTTACGACTGAAGAAAGAAAGACATGAACATCTTGGATGACAAAGGGGTAAGTAAATTATTTGTAAATTGTTGTTCTGGAAGTGGAGTTCTCCTTTAAAGTCTCCAGAAAAAAACTAAAAGCACAGCACTTCCTCTCTCTGTCTCGTTGTCTCAGCAGAAGTCACTGGGTTCAGACCCTCTAATAAAGAATAACACTGATAATGCAGCTTTCACAGCTGGCGCGTCAGAGAGGATTCAATAATGATCACACTGTCGACGGCCTCTTAGCTCAGACGCTGACCTGATAATATGAGAGTGACAGATGTGATTCCATGCTGAATCTCTAAAAAAAACTGGATTTGGGTTAGTTGGCACTGGCTGTTCTTTAATGTGGGGTCTTCAGGGTCACATGTGCTCTCAGGGAGGGTTCAGAGAGTACATGTGACCCAAAGACCTGACCCTAGAAATGTGGTATTAATACCATGGCTTAGGCAACAAAAAGATTCTAGGCTTAGGAAATCCAGCCAAAACCAGTTAAAAGTTGTAGGTGTATTTTGGAACATGTTAGCTGGTGTCTAACTGGTGCTAGCTGGTGGGAATCTGTCAAACAAGATGGTTTCCCAGTTCAGCCAGGTTATACCAGCTTGATTTTCCTAAACGCATTACAGTCGCAATGACATTTTGCTTCCTGACCAAAAAACTTGACCTTCAGTTGCTGTTTTCGTGATTACTTAAGTTGTTTCGGGTGAAAGCTTTTGCTAAAAATTAACAAAGTAGCTAATAAACATGAAGCAAGTTTCTCTTTTAATATTTGATCATTACTGTTCCCTTTCTTCTTTCCCCAGGCGAGTATTACTGGTTGGAGCCGGCCAATGCTTTCGAGCCGTTTCAAGACTATGATGTTGGTCTGATCGCACTAGCATTTCTACAGGGGTCCTTCGCCTACGGTGGCTGGAATTTCCTCAATTATGTCACAGAGGAACTCGTCGACCCTTATGTGTAAGCCAATTCTCATTCAAAGAGCTCACTTTAATTCAACACCGTGTTCTTAATATTTAATTAGTGTTAACAAGATACAAGTTCATAATATCCAGCAGAGAACCACATAATGAATCAACAGTCAGAATGGTCTGCCGTATATGCACAAGTAGGAAGAGGCAAACAGAGGCACAGGTGGCTGAAATCTGCCTGTAGTTGTAGACGCTAGCTGAAATAATGAAATAATGTACTTCTTTTGCCTGAACGCTCTTGTTTTTTATTTCTCCTTACAGGAACCTTCCCCGTGCTATCTTCATCTCCATTCCCCTTGTGACCTTTGTGTATGTTTTTGCTAACATTGCTTACGTCACTGCAATGAGCCCTCAGGAACTTCTGGCTTCTAATGCTGTAGCTGTGGTGAGTGACCTGTGTCCATTCTTAGCAGTCAGACACTACCGGACTGCAAACTGAACGATTGTTTTGCTTTATGCAGGAGATTCTTTGACATATCTACCCAAGTATCAATATTTAAAGTTCTTTGATTGATACTTGGAATGAGCTCTTGATGCCTGCCAATATACCATACAAACAGATATATCAGACTCCGGAATCTTCTGCATTCAATTCTAATGACTTAATGAAACGGCACTGATATTATACACATAATAATGCATGCATTCGACCAACGTCCTCTTTTCCTCTGCTTGTCTCTTTTCTCTTCTTCACCACTCTGTTGCTGTCTCCCAGACGTTTGGTGAGAAGCTGTTGGGAGTGATGTCATGGATCATGCCCATCTCTGTGGCCTTGTCCACATTTGGGGGGGTCAACGGCTCCCTCTTCACCTCCTCTCGGTCAGTCCCTCCATCCATCCATTCATCCATCCATGCATCCATCCATACATATATGCATCATTCATACACAAGACTCATCTATCTATCTATCTATCTATCTATCTATCTATCTATCTATCTATCTATCTATCTGTCTGTCTGTCTGTCTGTCTGTCTATCTATCTATATCTATCTGTCTGTCTGTCTGTCTATCTATCTATCTATCTATCTATCTATCTATCTGTCTGTCTGTCTGTCTGTCTATCTATCTATCTATATCTATCTGTCTATCTATCTATCTATCTATCTATCTATCTGTCTATCTGTCTATCTATCTATCTGTCTATCTGTCTATCTATCTATCTATCTATCTGTCTGTCTGTCTGTCTGTCTGTCTATCTATCTATATCTATCTGTCTGTCTGTCTATCTATCTATCTATCTATCTATCTATCTGTCTGTCTGTCTGTCTGTCTATCTATCTATCTATATCTATCTGTCTATCTATCTATCTATCTATCTATCTATCTATCTGTCTATCTGTCTATCTATCTATCTGTCTATCTGTCTATCTATCTATCTATCTATCTATCTATCTATCTGTCTGTCTGTCTGTCTGTCTGTCTATCTATCTATATCTATCTGTCTGTCTGTCTATCTATCTATCTATCTATCTATCTATCTATCTGTCTGTCTGTCTGTCTGTCTATCTATCTATATCTATCTGTCTATCTATCTATCTATCTATCTATCTATCTGTCTGTCTATGCCTGCCTGCCTTTCTGTCTGTCTGTCTGGTTTATGTCTGTCTGTCTTCACATACTCCCCTCTCACGATTATATTGGCATCGTAAATAACCATATTATTGGGTCATCCTTACATTGTTCAGGTTGTTCTTTGCGGGTGCACGTGAAGGTCATCTACCTAGCTTACTGGCTATGATTCATGTGAAGCGCTGCACCCCAATTCCAGCCCTGCTCTTCACTGTAAGTAATATAAATACCCCTCTTTTCCTCCTCTTCATGCCTTACACTCACTTGTGTTGAGCATAAATAGTCTTCATGATGTTGTGACATCAAACCCTCTCTTGCTCTCCTGCAGTGCATCTCAACACTTCTGATGCTGTGCACCAGTGACATGTACACACTTATCAACTATGTGGGTTTCATCAACTACCTCTTCTACGGTGTCACTGTTGCTGGGCAGATTGTAATACGGGTTAAACAGCCAGATATGCACCGGCCAATTAAAGTAAGTGCTGAGAATTACTGAAATCCAGTGATTAATAAAAAAAACAATGAGTTTTTGCTCAGTGATCTCAGTAGTTGTTGACTTTTTACTGATAACATGTCATCTGTTATACACTACCAGTCAAAAGTTTTTGAACAGCAAGATTTGTAATGTTTTTTAAAGAAATCTCTTCTGCTTACCAAGCAAAAGCAGTAATATTGTGAAATATTTTTACTATTTAAAATAACTGCTTTCTATTTGAATATATTTTAAAATGTAATTTATTCCTGTTCTCAAAGCCAAATTTTCAGCATCATTACTCCAGTCTTCAGTGTCACATGATCTTTCAGAAATCATTCTAATAAGCTGATTTGCTGTTCAAGAAACATTTATTATTAGTAAATTTTTTCAGGAATCTTTGGTGAATAGAAAGATCCAAAGATCAGCATTTATCTGAAATAAAAAGCTTTTGTAACATTATACACTAGACCATTCAAAAGCTTGGAGACATTATACTAGTTTTATTATTAGAATGAATTGGAATAGAAATTAACAGTTTTATTTAGCAAGGATGCTTTAAACTGTTTAAAAGTGACGATAAACATTCATAATGTTACAAAAGATTTCTATTTCAGATAAATACTGTTCGTCTGAACTTTCTATTCATCAACGAAACCTGAAAAAATCTGTTTTTAACATAATAACAATAATAACAATAATAATAAATGTTTTTAGCAGCAAATCAGAATATTATAATGATATTTGAAGGATTATGTGACTGGAGTAATGATGCTAAAAATTCAACTTTAAAATCATAGGAATAAATTACATTTTAAAATATATTCAAATAGAAATCAGTTATTTTAAATAGTAAAAAATATTTCAAAATTTTACTGTTTTTGCTGTGCTTTGGATCAAACAAATTTAAGTGTAAAAACATTAAAAATCTTACTGTTCAAAAACTTTTGACTGGTAGTGTGTATCTCGTGTTCTGTTCATCAAATGCATTCATATTTTTTTACTTTTACTACTCACAGATCAGTCTGGTGTGGCCTGTCATCTACCTGCTGTTCTGGGCCTTCCTGCTGATCTTCTCTCTGTACTCGGAGCCTGTGGTATGTGGCATTGGCTTGGCCATCATGCTTACCGGAGTCCCTGTCTATTTCTTGGGCGTGTACTGGGAGAACAAACCCCAGTGTTTCAATACATTTGTTGGTAAGTTGAAGTCTGATGAGAAACTATGTACCTCACACTCAAGTAATGAATACTTTTATACAACAAGGAAGCATGAAACTGATATACAAAATAACTGTATGGGGCACAACCTGAATTCCTTTCTTTGTGTTTTCAGACAAGATGACATTCCTGGGTCAGAAGTTCTGCTTAGTGGTCTACCCAATGGAGGACGAGAAGAAAAACGAGGAGCCTGGAGAAGAAATCGAAATGAAGGAACAGTCGGTTCCACTGTCAGCGGATGATGAGCAGACACCGAAATCAGCTGACTGCTGAACAGACATGTGAAGACACACTCGATCACTAACATACGGGCAGCCAGACTTATTCAGAAAGACACTGGAAATCAAACTCAGATTTTTCACATACCTCTATATTTTGCCTTTTCATAAAGAGGGGGTTGCACTGGAGTGCAGTGGCTAAGCTCAGGAGAGTAATGAACAGACACTAGCTGCTCCACAGCTCATGTGGTCTTATACAACGTTCTCCGTTATCTCTAGTTGCTAGTCTCTTAGCAACTGCTTTCTACTCCATTGGCCGTGCAACAGAATTACAACATTAAAATGTGGGATGGCACAAAGCTCTAGAATGTATTACTTATAAACACTGATTTGGAAGGGTCTGCATTTTTTAAAAAGACCTTTCTGAAACATTCTTTTCTAAGAGAAGCACAGGGAATTAGAATTCTGTTTTGTTCATGCTAAAAATGCCAAAATGCCATCATGGCTTCACCTAAAGCGTTCATTTTTATTTATTTATTTATTAGCGAGTACATTCTAATGTTCTAATTCTTACCCCCTCTTTATTTTTTCCATTTTTTTATTTCTGTCCCAACACTTCCAGGCGTAAATGCTTTTTTTTTTTTTTTTTTAATAAGCCAAAGCTGTATTTTAATTTGACATTTCTCATTTCAAGTGTATTTTATCACACCAAAACACTCAGAAGCATTTCTGTTTATACATTTTTTATTATTTTTTTTAATTGTCCTGTTCTAATCATATTTCTTTGTCATGATGCAATTGTTATTGTTTTCTCTGTTCTCTTTCCTGAAGGAAAGCTCTGGGATTTTTTTTAATCATCATATATTTTAAGGCATATATGTAAGAACCAATTGTGGTGGTTCAGAGTAGTTTTCTACCAGGTTACTCTGGTACCGATACAATTTAAGCTCTTTTATTTGCCTAAAAACTTTTACATAAACTGTATAAAGAGTATTTTTCTTTCTGTAGATAAAAAGTGTTCGGTAAAAACCTAAAGAGGCCATTGTGAAATGAAGTGTTGCAATGGTATCTTCATTCTTTGTGGACTTTAAACAAGGAATATGGCTTTATAGCCACTGTCATAACATGCAGTTAAATAATTTCACAAGTATAAACACAAATATATATTCAAATTTGCAGAGCGTTTGGTCGTATATGGAAAAAAGAAAAACAGTAGTGGTGCATAGCTAGTGTCTGTGATGTAGCTGAAAGCCTGTGAGAATGTAATGTCATTAATTATGTGAATATTCAAAAACTTGAAATCAGTTGTGTCAGAAGAACTTGTTAAATCAGTCTTACAAAGCACAATATATTATAATTGTGTAAATGGACTGTAGATCTTAATGTAGGTGCAATACAAGGGACTAGAATCTATCGATCAAGCTAACAAACCTATGATTTATGCATTAATATACTAAATAATGGAACTGCACACCAAAATGGAGAGCCTTAAAGATAATTAATTTTCTAAAAAAAAAAAAAAAAAAACATATTAATTTGTGTAAGTATGCTTAGTTCAAGAATACATGATGAAAGTGTTCAGTATGTATGTCACTTATCCATTCAAGCGTGTAAGGCATTTTAGTGGTCACAGGGTCTTTTCAATGTGCCTGTGTTGATGTCACACCTTTACCCACTTGTGAAGACTATGGAAAAGTGCCAAGTGTTCTGTGTGTTATTATTTTTGCAGATCTGTAATGTGTAGGTGCTGTATAAAAAGCAATATGTATCAGTGTAATTCATTGCACATCCATTTTGCATGAGCTTAATCCCCCACATTTCTAAATATCAAATCTATAACCTTCGCACTTGCACAATAACCACTGCCTTTTGGTTCCTCTGTCCTAGTCAGGCGGCGACGAGGCCTGCATTTATCACCCAAACTTTACTTCTCTGGCATCAAAGGTGCAGAGCATCTTTGGTTGTCGAAACGCTGCTCTGAGCTGTGCCTCAGTATCCAGCACTGCCTACTGTGTGCTAAACACAAACACTATGTATATTTAATATGGAAGCTGCAACTCTGATTGTGCTGCAATATTAGGTTTTCCTATCCACACACTCGCACCATCAAAGCCATGCAAAATGAATCCACATATTTGATTGTCACATTAGTAACAAATGATTAATGTGAATATTTTGAATGTCCTCATGGTTATATTAAAATCAATGAGAGAATGACTTTTATAATTCTATTAAGATATGTACAGTGGAAGGATAAAGATCATAAGGCTCATATTACCACTTACACATAACTGAGGGTGAACGGTTTGTACCAGAGTCTTCTTGTTTACTATATGTTTTGTATTTGTTTGAACAGTATATATTACGACAAATAAATCTATATGCTGAACAATGGAAGACTTGTTTATTAAGGGTGACGTGAAAAAAAACTGTGCTACACTGCCACCTAGTATAAATCGGGAAAATTGCAGATTTTTTGTCACCTTTGCCAATAGTTTGGTTTTCAACTCACTTGGGGTTTTATTTACCACATGGGTTGTATATTACATTTTTTTCTCAGTTGCTTTGGCATTTTGAAACAGTCTTATTCTCTAACTGTAAATGCAATTGTTTTAAGGGACAACTACACTGGCCTCCAAAAGTTTGTAAACGTCTAGAAAAGTGGGGTTTTGGACAGTATTGGCATGAATCCTTTTTAATTTGACATAATTTTGCACTGATAAGGGACAACACAATCTACGAAAACATATTTTATTACATAAACAGTTTATACATAGAAAAAACTTAAATTTTCAAATCATCAAAATGTCCACCATTAGCACCATTAGCAATTCACTGTATTCTAAACTTAATTGGCAATCAGTGGTTGAAGCTATTAAGGTGTGCTGACCCAAGTTTAAACCAGTAACCAGGGATCACAGCTGGCAAAGGGCAATGTATATATTGCCATTATTATGTAATCAAAATTATTATTATTATTATTATTATTATTATTGCTGGTCTTCAATGATAATGTCAAGTTACTTTAATGTATTTACACCAAAAAATGATGCCCCTTTGCCAGGGGTGTTTCCAAACTTTTGGAGGGCAGTGTATATGCAACTATATTGCTTGTCTGCAAAATAAAATAACTTACCCACAACATAATGAATGCTTCAAAACCTTGTTATTGTGTCAGTAAATTGGCCATTATCACCTAAATCAAAAGTTTTGTCATTGTGTGAGCCATACTCATCAAAATGTTGTTGTTTTTTTATGCCAGACAACCCTGGAAATCTTTATGTACAAATGTACTTTTTGTTCTACTTTTTTGTTGAATGTGTATCACACTGAGCTTTTTAGATGCAGTTTTTATCAGTAGATAAAAACACAGAAAAATCATACACATATTTGTATGTATAGAGCACTTTTTTGTTGGTGAAAAAAGATATCATAGATATATATGAAATATGTAGGGTGCATTTTGCATGTGATTTCTCACATAAAGAATGTATAGATTTCACTGAAAATCAGCAAGCCATGTGCATTTAGTTATTGTGCAAATTGTAGAAATTGCACTTTTTTGCACACTGTTCAAAGTTTTTGAACCGTAAGATTTGTAATGTTTTTTAATGTTTCTGCTTAGCAAGTTTGCATTTATTTGATCCAAAGTACAGCAAAAAATGTAAAATGTTAAAATATCTTTACTATTTAAAATAACAGCTTTCTAACTGAATATTTTTAAAATGTAATTTATTCCTGTGATCAAAGCTAAATTTTCAGCATCATTACTCCAGTCTTTAGAAAACATGATCCTTCAGAAATCATTGTAATATGCTGATTTGCTGTTCAAGAAACATTTATTATCAATACTTAAAGCAGTTGAGTACTTTTTTCAGGATTCTTTGATGAATACAAAGACCCAAGGATCAGCATTTATCTGAAATAAAAAGCTTTTGTATTATTATACATTATACCATTCAAAAGCTTGGAGTCAGTGTAATTTTATTTTATTTTTTGGGAAAGAAATTATAGAAGAAATTAGTACTTTTATTTAGCAAGGATGCTTTAAATTTATCAAAAGTTTTGATATAGACATATATAATGTGTTGATTTCTATTTCAGATAAATGCTGTTCTTCTGAACTTTCTATTTATCAGAGAAACCTGAAAAATATGTTTTCAACATAATAATAATATTAATAATAAATGTTTTTTGAGTAGCAAAAGGATCATGTGACTGGAGTAAAGATGCTAAAAATTCTGCTTTGAAATCACAAGAATAAATTACATTTTAAAATATATTTAAATAGAAATCAGTTATTTTAAATAGTAAACATATTTCAGAGTTTTTCGCTGTACTTTGGATCAAATAAATGCAGGCTTGGTGAGCAGAAGAGACTTCTTAAAAAAAAACATTAAAAATCTTACTGTTCAAAAACTTTTGACTGGTAGTGTATGGTGTGAACAATAATCTAATTGTTCAAAAATCTAAATTTATTGTTTTGAGACAAACATTCTTATTTAATAACTGAGTCAAAGCAATTGAGGATAACCTGAAAACCTTTAGAATGATGAAAGAATCAACATTGTTACGTGCTTCAATGGTTGCATCAATTTTTATTGACAAACTGATACATCAGTTCCACTTTGATTTTTAACACATCTTGTAAACTTAACAAAAAGAGCACAATCATGCTCTTAACAAATTAAGGAGGAGTGGCATTAACAGGAAAAAGCTGATGAATATTCCAAGAAATAGAATGCAATGGCTGCCACTTGTCAGTCCAGATGATACAAATGGTTTCTGGCAACATGTGTGAATATATGGGCTATCTAAGGTGGCAAAGGCAGGAGTGACGGTTACATAGATGAAAGGAGACTGCTGGGATGCTGGTGGACCTGTCCACCTCTTAGCGCAAGAACCAGATGCAGCACAGAGCCACCCTGGATCTTGTAATCAGCTGCTGTTTTCTCATCATTCCTGAGGTGGAGAAGATGAAGGGTTTAGAATAAAAATACACAAATGTTATAGGAGCGAGATGAACGTGTGCATAAATGACTTAAGTTACATCTGTTTTCCACTGTAGATGAGTCTCTGTTGCTGGGGTGGGATTCCCTCTTTCTCCTCCACTCTCTCTTTTATTCTCTCCACCTGAATAAAATGCACTTTAATGTCCGTCCTTTAACATTTGCTATAAATCAGTAAACATTTTTGTATTGTACCTTGTCTGTGGGCTCGATGTCAATCTCGATTTCTTTGCCAGTGAGTGTCTTAAAAACAACGACGACGACAAACATGAGATTTCCCTCTGAATGGCTCTTTTAGCATTTACATACCACAGTTTGTTATAATATTATCTGTGTACGTCATATTGTAATAAAATGCTGCTTTTATGATTCGCAATGCCTTACCATATTTAATAATTAATAATAAATAATTGCACTAGCTCTGACTAGAACCATACTGACGATAAGAACTGTGCTGAATGAAATAGCTGTTCTTACCTTGACTTTAATTAGCATTGTGGCTTCTTCTGCTCTAGAAAAACATGCAGGGAATTTTATGCGAATGTAATTAATTTACGGTGGAAGAAGTTTAGACACCTCTAATCAAATTATTCCCACAATTTGCCCACCGAAGTTCCTGCGTTACTAAAAAATAATTCCTACCATTCTAGTGTCTGTAGGAAACGTTCCGACGGACTGTGTGGAAAATAACGGTTTTCGATGCCAGACGACGATTTAGAATTTTGTGAAATTAACTAATTGTTTTATATTTTATTATTTAAATACTTACAACTTACTTAGCTAACTGTAAATAACAAAATCTTTCGGTTGAATTCAAACTGACCGGGAAAAATTAAATTTGCGACATTTCTTGCGACCGTAATGTGTGTTTGTTTTTTCACCGAACGTTTGACCTTGAATTTATGCGCTAACCGTCAGAACAAAAACTACAGTACATGCGCTGACAACCGTAAACATCCGGCCTCTTAAAATTACCGCCTCCAACCCGGAAACAGGTTTCATTCTCTTCCATGCAGCCTTCGAAGGAGGTGCTCGTCTGCAATTATAGGTAGGAAAATATTTATTTTGTGGCGTATGTATATAAGGTCAGAGGTGCAACTGTTTGTAATGGAGAGCAAAAAAAATGTCACGATGACAGAAGATCAGCCATTATGCTCTTGTGGCCTAGGTTATCTGACATGTGCAGAACAGAACCAGATGTGAGACATCTAGGGTCATTTTATTTTTTGTGGCACATTGCTTTACGCTGCTGTCTGGAATAGCTATTTGGTATCACAAAATGTTTAATCATAGATTTAGAGTTTTGAAGTAATTATAAAAAGTATATTTCCTGTCTCAGTGTATCACCCTCCCCACTTCTTCAGCATCTGCAGCTCCCATAACTGAAGGAGTGGGAATGTTTATCTTTCCCTTGTCTTTTGTTTTTGCAGACAGTGAGAAACAGTTAGAACAGTCTCAAGGCCATCCTGATCAACAGCCATGCCACGAATTGAAAATGATATCAAACTCGACTTCAAGGACGTGCTGCTTCGACCCAAAAGAAGCACTCTCAAATCTCGCAGTGAGGTTAGTCACTCTTATTTATTTGCATAATAGGTGACATATGAAGTATTAGTTTGGTCTGTGGACTTTTATTGCTTTTCACACTCTCTTCTGTCTCTCATCTGTTTCAGGTGGATCTCATGCGCAGTTTTACATTCAGAAACTCAAAGGGAAGCTACCGTGGGATTCCCATCATAGCTGCTAACATGGACACCGTGGGGACTTTTGAAATGGCTTTAGCCTTACATCAGGTATGGATGAACTCTTCTGATTTTCATACAGTCTCAACAGAATTCTAAACAAACATCTTTTCTTCAGAAAAATCCTTCAGGTCTTTGGTTTTCCAGCATTTTTGTGTATTTGAACCCTTTTAAACAATGACTGTACACACCCTGACAAAAGTCTTGTCGTCTATCCAAGTTGTAGGAACAACAAATAATAACTTGACTTCTAGTTGATCATTTGGAATCAGAAGTGGCTTATATGAAAGGCAAAGGCCTCTAGATTACGCTTATTTTACCTAAATAAAATCTTATCATGCCGTGATTTTTAATTACTTAATTAGGACAGAAAGGTCAGACTTTGCTTAGACAAAAGTCTCGTCACATCTTTAAAGGATTCAACCAATCACAGATTAGAGCGTCACCTGTGACAAATACTGTAATCAGCACATTCCCAGGTGTGTAGAAAAACCCCAGCACACCCAGCCTTCATTTGAAATGCATCCTGACCTGACAGCATGCCAAAGATGCAACCACAGACCAAAGTGCTGATCATCAAGAGCCTGAAGACCAAGTCTCCTCCTGAGGTGGCAGGCATCTTTAATGTGTCTAAACGTCAAGTGGAGAGGATAAGAAAAAGATTTGAAGAAACTGGTGAAGTTCATGACAGGCTCAGGTCAGGCAGACCCCATAAGACAACTGTTCGAGAGGACCGTTGATTGGACAGTCCAGGGCCAGCCCTTTTTCAACTGAAGCAGAGCTACATAACAACTGGTCACCAGAAACCCCTGTATCTACAAGAAGTCTGTCGAATTCTCTCACGCAGTGGTCTCAATGGCCGAATTAGTGCTCAGAAACCAGCATTAAACAGAAGGCAACTAAAAAATCGTGTTGCATTTGCCAAGGCCTACAGCTTGCAGGAAGGATGGACTGTGGAAAAGTGGCAGAAGGTTGATTTTTTTTCCGATGAATCATCTACATCCCACTCGTCGCAAATACTGCAGAAGACCTATTGGAACCCGCATGGACCCAAGATTCACACAGAAAACAGTCAAGTTCGGTGGAGGAAAAATCGCGGTTTGGGGTTACATTCAGTATGGGGGCGTGCAAGAGATCTGCAGAGTGGATGGCAACATCAACAGCCTGAGGTATCAAGACATTCTTGCTGCCCATTACATTCCAAACCACAGGAGAGGACAAATTCTTCAGCAGGATGGCGCTCCTTCTCATACTTCAGCCTCCACATCAAAGTCCCTGAAAGCAAAGAAAGTCAAGGTGCTCCAGGATTGGCCAGCCCAGTCACCAGACATGAACATTATTGAGCATGTCCGGGGTAAGATGAAGGAGGAGGCATTGAAGATGAAACCAAAGAATCTTGATGAACTCTGGGAGTCCTGCAAGAATGCTTTCTCTGCCATTCCAGATGACTTTATTAATAAGATATTTGAGTCATTGCCGAGACGTATGGATGCAGTCCTCCAAGCTCATGGGAGTCATATACAGTATTAATTCTTTTTCCACTGCACCATGACTTTATGTTCTGTACTGTACATTATTTCTGTTAAGACTTTTGTCTAAGCAAAGTCTGACCTTTCTGTCCTAATTAAATAATTAAAAATCAAGGCATAATAAGATTTTATTTAGGTAAAATATGTGTAATCTAGAGGCCTTTGCCTTTCATATAAGCCACTTCTGATTCCAAATGATCAACTAGAAGTCAAGTTATTATTTGTTGTTCCTACAACTTGGATAGGCGACAAGACTTTTGTCAGAGTGTGTATGAGACTGTACACTGAGGACAACTGAGGGGCTCATATGTAACTATTACAGAAGGCTCACTGATGCTCCAGAAGGAAAAATGATGCATTAAGAGCTGGGGGTGAAAACTTTTGAACAGAATGAATATTTTTCTTATTTTGCCTAAATATCATATTTTTTTCATTTACTACTACCCTTCAGAAGATACTTGCATGTTTCCCAGAAGACAAAATACATTTATTTTACCCTCATGTTACAAATGGTTTCAAATACACAAAAATGCTGGAATACCAAAGAATTTGTGGGACCTGAAGGATTTTTCTGAAGAACAGGGGGCAGTTTAACTGTTCAGGACAAACAAGGGACTCAAGAACAGCTATCACTAAACAAAAAAGCACAGCTGTGGATCATTCAAGTAACAGCACAGTGTTAAGAATCAAGTGTATGTAAACTTTTGATAGGGGTCATTTTTATAAATTCAACTATTATTTTCTATTGTGGGCCATATGTAAACATCTTTTATGTGAAATATTATTCAGGTCAGGACAAAATCAACAATAACATGCATTTTGTATGATCCCTCTTATTTTGCTAAAAGAATCAACATTTTGCAGATTCTGCAAGGTGTATGTAAACTTTTGACTTCAAGAAATGCATGAAAAATAAATGTTTAATTTATTTTTGGTGGCCAGAATTTAGTTTTGAATTGTTATTTTGGAATTAACTTTTTTTTTTTTGTATTTTTCTTGTAGTTTACTCTCTTTACAGCCATCCATAAGCATTATTGTGTGGATGACTGGAAGGAGTTTGCAACCAAGCACCCAGAATGCTTACAGGTGAGTGACATCTTTGCTAGATTTTAGATTTAATCAACAAATCTCTAGATTATTGATATTTAAATGGTTTGACATTCTTTCTTTGTTTCTCCAGAGTGTAGCAGTCAGCACGGGGACGGGTGATGGGGACTTTGAGAAACTGGGGGCCATTCTGGCTGCTGTACCTCAGATTCAGTACATATGTGTGGATGTTGCCAATGGCTACTCTGAACACTTTGTCAACTTTGTCAAAGATGTGAGGCAGAAGTACCCTACGCACACTATCATGGTCAGTTACCTGTCAACAGATACTTTTTCTATTGACATTTTCTCATTAACAATCAACTTAATATTCTGAGATCTGTTTGTGTTTTGTAGGCTGGCAATGTGGTCACAGGAGAGATGGTTGAAGAGCTGATTCTTGCTGGTGCTGACATCATCAAAGTTGGCATTGGACCAGGTACCATCATCAGTCGTCTATTACCAGAGTTTCAGATGGTGTTCAGATTCATATTGCACCAGTTTCACTTATATTTATGTGTGTGTAGGTTCTGTATGCACCACTCGTAAGAAGACCGGTGTAGGTTATCCTCAGCTGAGCGCAGTCATTGAGTGTGCTGATGCTGCACACGGCCTGGGTGGACACATCATATCTGTGAGACTCTTGTTTTTCTACTACTAGTTGAGTTAGGAAGTAAACATACACTACCAGTCAAAAGATTTATATGTTTTTTAAAGAAGTCTCTTCTGCTCACCAAGCCTGCATTTATTTGATCCAAAATACAGCAAAAGCAGTAATATTGTGAAATATTTTTACTATGTAAAATAACTGCTTTCTATTTGAATGTATTTTAAAAATGTAATTTATTCCTGTGATCAAAGCTAAATTTTCAGCATCATTACTCCAGTCTTCAGTGTCACTCAATCCTTTAGAAATCATAATATGTTGATGTGCTGTTCAAGAAACATTTTTATTATTTTTATCATCAATATTTAAAACTATATTATTTCTAGATGAATAGAAAGATCCAAAGATCAGCATTTATGTGAAGTAAATTGCATTTGTAACATTATACACTATACCATTCAAAAGCTTGGAGTTATATATATATATATATATGGGGGGATGAAATTATAGATAAATATAATTTATAAATAAATTAGAAGAATGAATATTTTTTATTTAGCAAGGATGCTTTAATATTGATCAAAAGTGATGATAAAGACATTTATAATGTTACAAAAGATTTCTATTCTAAATAAAAGCTGTTCTTCTGAACTTTTTATTCATCAAAGAAACCTGAAAAAATTCCACTCTGCTGTTCTCAACATAATAAATGTTTTTTGAGCAGCAAATCAGAATATTACAATGATTTCTGAATGTGACTGGAGTAATGACGCTAAAAATTCAGCTTTGAAATCACAGGAATAATTTACATTTTAAAATATATTATTTTAAATAGTAAAAAATATTTCAATATTTTTACTGTTTTTGCTGTATTTTGGATCAAATAAATGCCATCTTGGTGAGCAGAAGAGACATCTTTAAGAAACATTAAAAACTTTTGGCTGGTAGTGTAAGAATAAGGATAATATTGTTAATAATATTTTAAGATGAACATTTATTGGACTGAAACAGCATAGGTTTACTTGATTATCCATATATCATGTTTTAGAAAAATCATGTATATATGATCAAATATAATACAACAGGCTTTTCAAATAAGTTTATTTTATTCATCTCTTAATCATTATGGCATTGCGCCTAAAAAAATTACAACTACAGAGCTTTGATCATAAAACTAAGCATTTAAATATAACTTACTACATCTAACTCCTATTGTGAAATATAGATCGACTGATATTTTTATGCGTTTTATGTAAGCGGTCTCTTAAACGTTTATAAAAATCTTATACCATTAGCTATCAAAATGTTACTTTTTGTCCATATAAATAAAAAACACATACAATATTAAATTTAAATTAAATTTAAGTGTTTTTCCTTCTAAAGTATGAGCTCCATATTCTCACTATATTACAGGGGCCATAAAAGCCTGATGTATTAAATATGGACAAAAAACAAACACATTTTTATAGATTTTTTTTCTTTTATATTTTGTCTGAAGGTTCAATAAGCCTTTCCACTTTAAACAAATGTTTTTTTCTGACAAAATGTCAGGCTTTATAGAGTTAGCGGTGAAAATTAACAGACCATGCCGCTTGCGTGTTTTGTGGACACAGAAGCTTTGATCGTGTATTTGTGGGACTCATCTGTTTTTCATCTCGCTGTAGGATGGGGGATGCACCTGCCCAGGCGACGTCTCTAAAGCATTTGGTGAGTTTTGGTAGCAGTGTATTATAATAATGGCATAAAACAAGAAAGCAAGACATCGTAGCCAGAAACGTTGTATTTGGTCGTTACTTGTTGCCTTTCTACATGTCCAGGCCAAATTTTTTAGATGTTGGTCACGTCAACCTTAATTTGAGTGGCTAAACTGTGCGACAGGGGCGGGAGCTGACTTTGTGATGCTGGGTGGAATGCTTGCTGGTCATTCTGAGAGTGGGGGCGAAATCATAGAGAAAAATGGCAAGAAGTACAAACTGTTCTACGGCATGAGCTCAGACACGGCCATGAAGAAGCATGCAGGAGGCGTAGCAGAGTACAGGTATGCTCATGAGAGATGCTATCATGCTGGAGCTTGTGGATTATTTTATGTAGCGTTTTGAAAAATACATAACAAATATTATTTGACAAGTAAGCAATAAAGTTGCATTCATTTAAATTTAAATAAAATTAAAGCAGCTTGAGAATAATAAACAGAAATATAACAGAATCAATGCTACAAATTTCTACAGATATGAGAAATTCAAATTCTAACGCAGTTCCTTATGATTCAGTTCATTTTTAATAACAGTGGTGGTGTTATAAAATCCATCCATTATAAAATGAATTTGATTCCGGTATAAAGCACCTATACAGAAGACAGTATTGTCATCATCCAGCTTAATTTAGTTGTTTTGTTTTTGTTCTCTTTCAAAAGTGTCAGAAATTAGGCTGGAATATTAAATCTAATGCCCAGTTTGATTTAAAACTGTGCATTCTGGTTTAAAAAAAGATATTTGGTAACACTGTCCTTGTTACATGTACGTACTATTATAATAACAATTAATTATGCATAATTACACTTCAAATGATCCCAAATGCGTTTTTAAACAATCCCAGCTGACAAAGAAGGGTCTTATCTAGGAAAGCGATCTGTGATTTTCATTAAAAAAAATAAAATTTAAATACTTTTTAATCTCAAACGCTCGTCTCGCCTTTCTCTCCATGAACTGTGTATTCTGACTCAAGACCGTTAGGGTATGTCGAAAATCTTCAATCGTATTAACTTCAAAAATCATTTCAAAATCATCCTACATCACTGCAGAAGTACCGACCCAGTCTTTGCAATGTGAACATGCAAAGAAGATCAAACACCCTTAACAAAAAAGGTAAAACAGCGATGTAGGGCGATTTTGAAGTTGAGGGAGAACATGAGATGGGAGTTTTTCGACATACCCTAACTGTCATGAACTGGAAAAAACAGTCCAAGCAGAGTAAGACAAGACAAGCGTTTGGCATTAAAAAGCATATAAATTGTATTCTTTTTATTAAAATAACTCATCTTTACGCTAGATAAGACCCTTCTTCCTCGGCTGGGATCGTTTGAAGCCGCATTTAAACTGCATTTTGGAAGTTCAAAATTGGGGCACCATATCAGTCCGTTATAAGGAGAAAAATGCTGAAATGTTTTCCTCAAAAAACATAATTTCTTTACGACTGAAGAAAGAAAGACATAAACATCTTGGATGACAAGGGGGTACTCAGTACTTAAATATATAATTACACTGTAACAAGAACACCTTAAAATAAAGTGTAACCAGAGATTTTTGGATCATCAATAATATATTGATTGTCATTTTTGTGTTTTCAGGGCGTCGGAGGGTAAAACGGTTGAAGTGATTTACAAAGGGCCTGTGGAGGAGACTGTGAAAGATGTGCTGGGTGGAGTTCGCTCCACCTGCACATACGTCGGTGCTGCTAAACTAAAAGAGTTGAGTCGTCGTACAACCTTCATTAGGGTGACCCAACAACTCAACACAGTATTTGGTAACGATAATTAAGCCAGTACTAAGGTCTAAACAGGTCCATATTGGGCCAGATTATGCCAAATCCATGCAAAGTTCATTTTATCCTCTCTGCAGTCAGATGCACACATATGCATATTCACACATTCACTTCACATCAACATTTAGTGTCATAATGAGTATTTTTAGGTTTCCACATAAGCTTTTGGAATTTAAAGGCTTTCCCCAGATGCTGCCTGAAGCAACTACTAATTTCGGAATTAGGAACACTGACACTGCAATACCAACTTTTTACATTCTGTCACTTTTAGTCTTATACTACACTGTAGTAAACAATGAGAACATTTATTACATTGTACCGATAGTGTATGTTTTGTGCAGTTTGTGTTTTAGGTCATAGCCTTAAAATCTTAAGATTGTCTTCTGTTCATTTGTCTAAACAAACTCTGTTAGTGTTACATTTTATCCTGATAATTCGGGTACTATTTTAGACTTTGTTGTAGATTTTAGCTGAACATCTATGCCTATTGTCTCATATGTTTATTCACTGGACCAATGCAGATCCTTGAAAGGATTATTGAAGTATTTACAGTTTATTATACAGTATGCTAAAGATCTCCGTTATAAACAACCATTATGTTATACAGAATATATATACAGGGTATTTTTAACCCTTTAAATGCTTTCTCCTGCGTTTGTGTGTAACAAATGCAGTTGCTTTACACAATGACTCTTAATCGGTTCCTGTACAAGTATTTGCATGATTTCATGCATTTGAGCTTGGCTTGATCATTAGGCATACTGCATACTTAAAATGTTTCTATTTTACCCTTAATTAACCATAATAATTTTTTCCATACATTTGACATTCCATTACAGTGCATTGATTGTGTTTTAAACTTGCTGCTGGAGCAGACATGAATGAATGTTGAAAAAAATAATTTTCCCCCTTTTAAAGCACATAATTTGTTAAAAACCAGATGGTCCCCATTGATTCATATTAACATTTATCTTTATTACGTGGTGTTAAATCAGTTTTATTCCTTATATTCACTTCATTTCAAATTATTTAAGAAGTTCATTTGTTAACATGCCTGTATTGTGTTGTGACAATAAATCATTTAGATAATCACTGAAAAATGAGTTGTGGTGTTTGCTTTGCAGGTACATAATTTTTAACATTTTTTTTGCATGTGAAAATATTTGTTTGCACTTTAAACACGAATAATTGTGTATTTTAAAGCCTTTAACCTGTTTGTCAAGGTCAGTGTAAACATGCTGACGCTCCTTCTTTAATAATGTTTAAGATTTATGAGACATAATCTATGCACAACACATCAGATACATATACTTGTGAAGATTTCCCTGATTTCCTCTCACAGATTGTTTCTTACTAAGATTATTTTACTCGAAACTGGATCAGTTTTCACTGAAGCAGTGTGAAGTCAGTCTAAACATGAAAGCATGTTTCTGCACAATACATCAGAATACAATCAGTTACAACATTATTGCATGGGAGGGGTAACAATGCCACATAAAAGTGACGTGAGGAACATGTGACAATGTACGCTGTCTTTCCTCCTGCAATTACACCACAAATGCACTAAGGACACACAAGAAGCCACACAGACCTAGAGGTGAGGAAACAAATAGTTTGTTAGTGAAATGTATTCCTTTGTATGTGCTTGTTTGATTGGTGTGTGTTCATTATGATTTCTATTGATATATAAATAATTGTACTGAGGCAAATTTGAAAGACACTTCATTTGTAACTACATGCAAATCTGTATTGTAATGTCAATTAAAGTATCTGTTGCATTTCACATCCTGTATCAAAACTGGTTTGACAAGTTCAATTTGTTTAAAAAGGAGGGGCAAGTAGAGATAAAGTGCATGCAAGCTTTGTTTGTACAGTCATTTTGTTTTCTTCTTCCACCAGCGATGGCTTGTTCCATCAGTTCTCAGGTTGCAGAACAGTGCCTGTGTTCAATATGTCAGGATTTCTTCACTGACCCAGCAACCATTCCATGCGGACACAACTTCTGCATGGAATGTATCACTCAACACTGGGACAGCAGTATAGGACCTCAGTGCCCACTGTGCAAGACGGACTTTCACTTGAGACCAGAACTTGGCATCAACAGAGAGTTCAGAGAGCTCATTGAAGGACTGAAGAGGGCGGAAAGTCCTATCCAACTTGGCACAGTACCATGTGATGCCTGTACAAAAATAAAGAGAGGAGCTTTAAAGTCCTGCCTGCATTGTGAAGGATCTTTCTGTAAAACACACCTAGAGCCTCATAACACTGTAGCAAAACTGAAGAAGCATAGGATTATCAACCCTGTGGAGAATCTGGAGGATTATATATGCCCGAAGCATGAGAGGCCGCTGGAGCTGTTCTGCAGAGATGATCAGAAGTGTGTGTGCCTGTCATGCACGACAAAAGACCACAAAGCCCACAAGATTGTTCCTGTGGAGGAGGAAAGCGAAGAACGGAAGGTGATAGATGCTTAATGTTTATTTGTTTTTCAAAGGCTTTCAAACTTTGCCTTAAAGAAAGTTTTGTTTCTGTCCACAGTCTCAGTTGGGGAGGAGACAAGTCGAGGTTAATTTGATGATTCAGAGCAGGATGAAGAAAATTGAAGAGATCAAATGCTCGATACACCTCAGCAAGGTTAGTCTTGTTGTATGTTCATTGCAAATTTTAATGTTTTAATGTGGTCAGAACTCAATACTGATTGATCCCATTTATTTTTTACATTTTTTACATTTTATGCAAAAGCGATTTAAAGGGATGGTTCACCCAAAAATGAAAATTCTGTACAGAAACATAGTAAGGACATCAGTGGTTTAACTGTCAGTTTATGAAGCCAAGAGAATATTTTTTGTGTGCTGAGAAAAAAAATAACGACTTTATTCAACCATTTCTATTTAACCATTTGAAAGGTTTGGAATGACATGAGGGTGAGTATTAATAACAAAATGTTAATTTTTTGCTGAACTAGCCCTTTAAAAATCATTCAAACTACAGTGTATATTTTATTTATATTTATTTGTTTGTCCTGAACAGTTAAACTACCCGCTGTTCTTCAGAAAAATCCTTAAAGTCCCACAGATTCTTTGTTTTGTTTTTTTGTTTGTTTTTTTAGCATTTTTGCGTATTTGAACCCTTTCCAACAATTATATTTTTGAGATCCATTTTTTCAAACTAAGGACAACTGAGGGACCCATATGCAACTATTACAGAAGGTTCACACGCTCACTGATGCTTCAGAAGGAAACACAATGCATAAAACTTCTTGAATGTAAAGATTAGGTTAAATGTAATTTATTTTTGACATGTAAGTATCTTCTGTAGCTTCTGAAGAATGGTACTAAATGACAAAATATGATATTTAGGCACAATAAGGAAAATGTACAGTAAACATCTTCATTCTGTTCAAAAGTTTACACCCCCCGCTCTTAATGCATTGTTTTTTCTTCTGGAGCATCAGTGAGTGTTTGCTTTTGTAATAGTTGCATATGAGTCCCTCAGTTGTCCTCAGTATGAAAAGATGGATCTCAAAATCATACAGTCATTGTTAGAAAGGGTTCAAACAAACAAAAAGGCTGAAAAACCAAAGAATCTGTGGGATCTGAAGCATCTTTTTTGAAGTACAGCAAGCAGTTTAACTGTTCAGAACAAACAAGGGACTCATGAACAACTATCACTAAACAAAACAAAAAAAAAAAGATACAAGCATATGTAAACTTTTTGAAAGAGGTCAGTTTTATAAATTCAACTATTATTTTCTCTTGTGGACTATATGTAAACATCTATGTGAAGTATCTTATTAAAGTCAGTACTAAATAAAAAAATAACATGCATTTTGTATGATCCCTCTTACTTTGGTAAACTAATTAACATTTAGCAGATTCTGCAAGGTGTATGTAAACTTTTGACTTCAACTGTAAATCTCATATAAAGAGATCGACTGTACATTGTCCTTTCCTTAGCAAAGCTCAGAAAAAGAGGAAGCAGACATTGTTGAGCTTTTCAACAATCTGATCTGCTCCATCGAGAGATGTCAGTCTGAGCTGCTGGAGGTGATAGAGCAGAAGCAGAAAGCAGCAGAAACACAGGCTGAAGAGCTCATTAAAGAGCTGGAGCAGGAGATCGCTGAACTCAAGAGAAGAAACGCTGAGCTGGAGCAGCTCTCACACACTGAAGATCACCTGCACCTTCTACAGGTCAGTGTCTCTCTGTCTGCTCACATCACAGGATAACACTCAACATGCTGAGAGATTTCTCTTTCTCTCTCTCTGCTGTAGATTTATCCATCCCTGTGCACGCCTTTAGACTCCAAGATCTGGGCTGAGATCAGTACTGACACTCATCTGAGAGAGGACAGTCTGAGGAGAGCCCTGACAAAGCATCAAAAAATTCTCAATAGTGTAATGATGAAGATTACAGAAACTGGTGAGCTTCAAGCTCCTTTGTTTAGAAAACAGCTTGATTTTTCTTGCCCTTTTATTGTGAATAAATTGAAATAGAATTATTTTGTAAGCATTCAACATTATTTAAAGCTAACGCTGGCACAGTTCTACCAATTTACATTGATCAAGTGTATAAATAAATAATCAAGTATATAAATTGTTTCCACAGAGCTAAAGAAGATTGAGAAGTTTACAGGTACAAGTCATCCATGCTATTTTCTTACATTTATGCGTAAATACACAAATAAATATGGGTGTTTCTTCAACTATGGGCACTTTTGTCCCTATGAACTTGTAAAACTCTTTAAACTCACTTTTCTGACTAGTCTAATATGTCAAATAATATCCAGCTGTGGATAAACATTCATGGAAAATCACGTTTTTTTTTTTTATTTAATAAAAGTAATAAATACATACAAATTATTAATACTTTTACACGTTTTACATCAATTGACAAAATTACAGTGTGATTAGAATTTACACACACAAATTCTTCTTACAAGTGATATTTTCACACATCACATAACTCTTCAGTGACACTGCAAAAAAACATGGAACAGCCATAATGTAAAAAATAAATGAATAATAGAAAATAGAAATTAATAGAACAATTTTTTCCTTTTTTTTTAACATAATTTTAAATATGTAATAATGGTTATTTATATTTTAATGTTGAAGTTCTAGAACAATAGTAAAACAACAGTACAATCTATATATAAAGGGCATTTATTTTAGAAAGTAGCAAATATACTTTAAATGAACTCAGTGCTAAACATTTCCAATTCCAGGTTTAATGGGAAAAATATAACAAAAGGAAAAAGTTTATGAAAGGTTCATATACTATTGTTGTCTTGTTTATTTCATACCACACATAGAGTGTGTTACAAAAAAAATTGTATGTTCTGATCTCTCTCTCTCTCTCAGTGAATGTGACTATGGATCCTGACACTGCTCATCCAAAACTGTTCTTGTCTGAGGATGACAAACAAGCTGTGTGCGGAGAAACACGACAGGCTGTCCCAGACAGTCCATGGAGGTTTGATACATGTCCCAGCGTCCTGGGGAAGGAGGGCTTCTCCACTGGGAAATTTTATTTTGAAGTGCAGGTGAAAGGGAAAACTGACTGGGATTTAGGTGTGGCGAAGGAGTCTGTTAAGAGGAAGGGAGTAATTACTCTGAGTCCAAGGTACGGACTCTGGACTCTGTGGTTAAGGAATGGTAGTGAGTATAAGGCATGTGACTGTATGTCTGTCCCTCTCTGTCTGAAAGTCAAGCCCCACAAGGTGGGTGTGTTTGTGGATTATGAGGAGGGTTTGGTCTCCTTTTATGATGTGAACTCTAAGACTCACATCTACTCTTTCACTGGTCAGTCATTTACTGAGAAACTCTATCCGTATTTCAGCCCGGGCTTTAATTATGGAGATAAAAATTCAGAACCACTGATCATTTCACCTGTCGGCATGGATAAGTGGATTTCAGTCAATTACAACTATTTGTGAAGAAGAAGAAGAAGAAGAAAATAAGAATGATTGTCAGTGTAATAAATGACAGTTTTTTTCATTACAATAACCTCAAATAGAGCTGATCTTAAAACTTATTAGGTTTTTTTTGAGAATTTGTGATTTTGAATCTTATAAAATATTTTAACGAGCCTCATGACTTATGTTTAGCTGTAACAATGAATTCGACAATAAATAAATGCAGAAAACAAATTCTCTCTCGAATCGATTCTGAGCTTGGTTTTTAACAGCAGATGGCGCTCTAATCTACTTTTTTAACCCCACACGAATGCTCAACAATATGTATCATGGATAAATCTTAAATTCCATTAAAATAACTCATTGATACTAAAATAACACTGATTGATGGATAAATATTGGCATGTGAGGAATACTGTAAATGACAACATAATAGAAAAAAAAAAATGACTGGCATAAAATGATTTTAACTTCAAAATGTTTAAAATATTTTACATTTTGGTCGGTGTTTCATGATGTTAAAGGTGTGTTCTTGACCTTTTCTCCAAAACCAGAGACCAGGAGAAAAAGCCTAGTGTGACTTCCGTATTCATCTGAAAATCTGAAGGATTTTATTTGCCAGAAACACAGGAGACAGGAGACCTTTGGAGCTGTTTTGTTGAGTCAAACACTGTGTGTCAGATGTTTCCAGCTGCATGTTTTTCAGAGTACTTCATATATGTCAATTTATTAAGTAAATCGAGGACCGTATTAAGTAAATATATTTACTTAATATATGGCAAGAAAGTCTAAACAGAGCTTGCAACCCTGCCATGCACATCATGGCTGTTAATGGCTCTCCTGATGATGGACTCATGAACTTCAACATTAACCAATGTGAGAAAAGCTTGTTAGAAGTTATCTTTGGGGTTCTGTGCAATCTTGCTTTGGAGTGATCTTTGTTGGTCGACCACTTCTGGGGAGGGTAACTGTGGTCTAGAATTTTCTCCATTTGTACTCAAACTGTCTGACTGTGGATTTGTAAAGTCCAAACTCTTTTTCCAGCCATTAGCAACAACAACTTTTCTGAGGTCCTCACAGATCTCCTTTGTTTGTGCCATGATTCACTTTCACAAACATGATCAGACTTTAATAAATCACTGTTCCTTTAATAAAACGGCATAAACTGACACCTTATTGTCATCCTACTGACTGCAAACACGTCTGAACAGACTCTAATTTGACCTTCAAATTAACTGAAATTAACTCAAATTAAACTTTTTCTAAATGATAAAGTACATATTTTCATCTCATTTGTTTAATGGGGTTCTCTTTGTGAATTTTCAAAATTTGTGTGAAAATCTGACGAACTTTTTGGTCATATTTATGCAGAAATATAGAAAATTCTAAAGAGCTCACAAACTTTCAAGTAGCACTGTATTTGTTGATTTCTTGAACACCTGTGACTGGCCATTGCGTTAAAGTTTGCCTGAATTTGAAGATTAACCTCTTAAACAACGGATTTTTCCCTCTGTACACTTGCCAGTCCTCTCACTGTAAATAAGAGGTTCATTGATTATAAAGGAACTTTGTGAGAACGCGATGAACTGAAGTAAGTGACACATTTAAGTAATTATCAAGGAAGAGCTATTTTCGCACTTCTAGGCTACATTTCAGAATTTGAATAAAAGTTTTGTTTTTCGTCCTGCTAACAGCCATATACCCTGTACATGGCCGTAGTTTCGGGAGTGATAAATCCCTAGAGGGACTGCTGTGGGAATTGTCACTCCAAGCTGAACTCAAACGTTTGCAGCCCTGCTCTTATATTTCATCTCCATCACTGCCATTATCATAGGTTGAGATAAATCTTGACCCTGTTGTTTGTCACGTTTTCTTTTCAATTAATTGGGTCGATCCTAGCCGCTAGGGGTCAGGTTAAAAAAAATCCTTTACAGTACGGGCAGATAAAGTAGTATATAGCAGAAAGTGAAACTATTAAAGGCAGGACATTTTCTCGCGTAGATGTTGTTATAGAACTCAATCTGGTACTGGTAAGTTTTTCACAAATTCCTCCCAAAAACATTTTCTGCATCCTAAGTATTTCGGTATTCTACTTGATAATCACTTTTTAGGTTAAAATAAGGGTCAGTAAGCTTGTTTAGAAACCGTGTTCCGGTGTTGTTCTGCATTCGGCCACTGACATTGCATATTCAGAATAAATAATTGTTTATTTTCCTTCGTGAGCAATTGTATCTTCTCGTATAGTACCATGAAGTCCTATGCGGTGTTTGCAACCATACAGAACAATTCACAGAACAACCGTCTTTTATTCGATTCATTTGTGTTTCTTGAAGGCCTGTCTAAATCTCAGCTGAAAACAACTTGTTTTGAACTGACATGTCATTAAAATGTATGTTACCTATCTTACTTTGTCATATTTGGCCATGTCATTCTTGTAAAAGAGAATTAACTTCATTTATTCATTTTTATCTTTAAATAATGATTACTTGCTTTTTAATGTTTACTGGTTAATGAGTACTGTGAAGGAGTGGGAAGGCCTGGTGACATCCATTATGAGATAACATGAATTCTGCAACAACTTGTATAAGCTGGTGGATTGTATAAGAAATGGAAGAACCCTTCTCAACAACCCCATCAAAGTGCAGACATGGCAGAAGAGACAGTATTGATTTGCCGCCATGTAAGTCTTTGTGGTCTGACTCTGAACTTACAGTGCATACAGCCATCCAATAATAAAATGTGTTTTTCAATTCACTGCACATGAACAACTAGTAGGTTAAGCCATTACATTACAATGATTTTAATGAATATTAGGGTTAGGAGTGTTAACTTGATTATTTAATGCAAGTCATTTCCCTGTTTTGCAGTTATGGATCTCCACAGCATTCCTCTTCTGACTGAGGAGTGCAAGTGTCCAGTATGTCTGGATGTGTTCACAGATCCAGTCACCACTTCATGTGGACACAACTTCTGCAAGAGCTGTCTGACAGAATGCTGGGGCAGCAAACAGGATTACAAATGCCCATACTGTAAAGAAATATTAAGCGAAAGACCTGATTTAAAGAGCAACACAGTTCTAAGAGAAATTGTGCAACTCTCTGAGAAAATCACAACAGGTAGGCATGTCTTTTAAAGTGAAAATATTTTAGAGTGCAACAGACTTTTGTGTTTTTCATTAATGTTCACAAACGTATTGTGATCTGCACAATCTTTGCTAAATTTAGAACTGAAAAATCTGCACTTTTAAACTGAGGAATTTCTTAAGTGAATACATTTCTTTTCCTTTCAGGCCTGTTCTGCACTAGTGGTCCATTATCTGAGGAGCTCCAGTGTTCCATCTGTCTGGATGTATTTAATGATCCAGTCACCACTCCATGTGGTCACAACTTCTGTAAGGTCTGCCTGGAAATGTTCTGGGACAACAGTCAGAACTGTACCTGCCCATTCTGTAAAGAAACATTCAGCAAATGTCCTGATCTAAGGTGCAACACAGCTCTTAAAGAGATTGTGCAACTCTTTGAGAAAAACACAGGTATATTTTTGTGCATGCTTTGTTTGAATAGTGACAAAAATGCTGTATAAAACAAGCATTTACATTTGGCACATTTGTCCATGGCACAAGTTCAATTTCATTTTCGAAATTTTTAAAGGATACAAAAGGGAGTCCATGATCACAGAATATTCACAACCACTAAAAATTGAGGACCAAGAAGAGACTCTGTGCAAACCTTCAGGTAATCAATAATAAACTGAAATCTTCTATTCTTCTCATAAAATACACTACCAGTAAAAAGTTTTTGAACAGTAAGAATTTTTAAAGAAGTCTCTTTTGCCCACCAAGCCTGCATTTATTTGATCCAAAGTACAGCAAAAACTTGCTGTATTATTTAAAATAACATCATTTGAAATGTAATTTATTCTTGTGACTTCAAGGCTGAATTTTTAGCATCATTACTCTAGTCACCTGATCCTTCAGAAATCATTCTGATATTCTGATTTGCTGCTCAAAAAACATTTATTATTATGGTGAAAACAGCTAAGTAGATTTTTTTCAGGTTTCTTTGATGAATAGAAAGTTCAGAAGAACAGCTTTTATTTAAAATAGAAATCTTTAAAACATTATAAATGTCTTTATCATCACTAAAAAGCGTCCTATATCTTTATCTGTAAATATATTAACACTTATGGATAAATTAGCTTCTTTTTTTAAATGAAGCTGTTTGCAGATAGTTTAAAAATATTTATGTATAAATATTTATGTTTTTATGTTCACATACTATTTTTAGGTTTTTGTAATGTATGTTAAGTAGTTTTTCTTTTCTTTTCTTTACAGTAGTGGCTTCCTCAAGCAGTGTCCTGACTGAAAACCTTCAGTGTTTCATTTGTCTGGAGGAGTCCACTGATCCTGTGATGATCCCATGTGGACATAACTTCTGTAAGGCCTGCCTGAAGGAATGCTGGGAAAGCAGTCATGACAACACATGTCCATGCTGCAAAGAAGATTTCACCAAGAGAGTGGATCTTAGAGATTTTGAGCAGCTATTGTCTCAATCTGAAATGCTGAAGTGTCAGAGCTCCTACCATGAGACTAAACTGAAGCCTCATGAGAAAGCTGTAAACATAAAGGAAGTCATGATGACTGACCTTGTGGAGGATATCAATCCTAAAATAATCCAGAAACATAGAGCTCTGGAGATGTTCTGTGGAGATGATCAGATGTCTGTGTGTCAGTCCTATACTGAGGGAGACCACAAGACCCACAACACTGTTCTTGCAGAAGACAAGATTAAAGAGAAGGTAACAAAGAATGATCAGTTAATTACAACAACAACAATGAAAAGTAAATCTTAAAACTGCTGGTAATGTAAAGCATCTGTATTTTCCCCCTTATCACAGATTCAGGAGATGCACAAGCTTGTGCAGCAGATGATCCAGGACACAATAAAGATAAATAAAGAAATCAAACACTTTGAAATGAAAATGAACAAAGTGAGTCCTATGTATCATATTATATTATATTATACTATATTTTTAAAACATACTGGATGATGTAAAGCATCTGTATTTTCCCTTCTCATCACAGACTCAGGAGATGCAGATGCTTGTGCTTGTGCAGCTTGTGCAGCACACCATTCAGGACACAATAAAGAAAAATACAGAAATCAAACACTCTGAAATGAAAGCGAGCAAAGTAAGTCTTGCAACATATTCATTTATTAAACTATTACAGTGAGGAAAAAATATATTTGATCCCCTGCTGATTTTCTATGTTTGCCCACTGACAAAGAAATGATCAGTCTATAATTTTAAAAATTTAATAGTTTATTTTAACAGTCAGAGACAGAATAACAAAAAAAAAATCCTGAAAAGCACATTTCAAAAAAGTTATAAATTGATTTGCATTTTAATGAGTGAAATAATTATTTGACCCCTTCGCAAAACATGATTTGTACTTAGTGCCAAAACCCTTGCTGGCAATCACAGGCCCTGTTTACACCTGGTATTAACATACGTTTTCGTCGATCTGATCACAAGTGGACAACGTTAAAGGGGTCATCGGATGCTAAGTTCACTTTTACATGTTGTCTGAACATTAATGTGTGTTGGCAGTGTATGTACAAATCTACCCTATAATGATAAAAATCCATGCTGTGGTTTTTAATTAATCTGTAAAAATAATATCCCCTTTTTCAAATCGAACCATTCTCAGATGCCTGTCGTTCTGGCGTCACACCTACAGAGGCCGCTTCCACGATAGTTGATTGACATTAGCATCTTACCTCAGATCAGTTGTAACAGTCAGACCTCTATGTTTCGATGCCAGAGCAGGGATGTAAGTTAGACAAGAATTGAGCGATTGAGGTGTTGTGTTGCTGGATGTTATAATGAATGTAGTGGTCGTCATTTACTCCCGACTAAAGTAGCAGCTAAAGTAAACAGGCTCGTCACTCCACAGAGAGTAGAGAGGGGCGGGGCTAGCAGAGCTCATTTGCATTTAAAGCAGCCTCGACCAGAATGGGATATTTTTGCAGAGCTGATTTTGGCAAGTTAAAAAGGGTGTTGTTTTACACTACCATTGAGAATTTTTAATCAAAGTATATTAGATATTAGAGACTTTTCATTAAGACCCTAAAGAATCATGTCAACTTGCGGAAAATGGGCATCCGATGACCCCTTTAAGTACAGTTGTAAAAGGGGTGTAAAACTTGTCGAAAGCTTGCCCACTTTTGACCGAACCACTGTTTTTGTTCGAACCACTGATGATCATTAAACGTAGCGAGCACAATGTTCCACCACTCCTGACTTCTAGTGCAAATCCACAGTGTTTGAGTCTTGAGGCTACGATTGCTAAAACGAAAGCGGCTGCTCTCTGCATTTTTCTCTTTTGTCTAATTATACGAACGTGTGAAATTTGTCTGAGCTTAATAGTGGTGCATGATAACTTTACAACGCTAGGTGTAAATGGGTATGTGTCTCCATTGTCCACTTGTGATCTGATCAACCAAAACGCATCTTAATACCAAGTGTAAACAGGGTGACAGAGATCCGACGTTTCTTGTAGTTAGCCACCAGGTTTGCACACATCTCAGGAGGGATTTTGTCCCACTCCGCTTTGAAGATCCTCTCCAAGTCATTTTTTGAAGCTGACATTTGGCAACTCGAACCTTCAGCTCATCACAGATTTTCTATGGGATTAAGATCTGGAGGGCTAGGCCACTCTGGGACCTTAATGTGCTTGTTCTTGAGCCACTCCTATTCTGCCTTGTCCATGTGTTTCGGGTCATTGTCATGCTGGAATACCCATCCACAACCCATTTTCAAAGCCTTGGCCATGACAGTACATGGCCCCGTCCATCGCCCCTTCAGTCCTTCATGGCGTAGTGTGTTACCAATTGTTTTCTTGGTGACTATGGTCCCAGCTGCCTTGAAATCATTGACAAGATCTTCCCGTGTAGTTCTGGGCTGATTCCTCACCAGTCTCATGATTGTTGAAACTCCACGAGGTGAGATCTTGCATGGATCCCCAGACCGAGGGAGACTGACGGTTATTTTGTGTTTCTTCCATTTGCGAATAACCACACCAACTGTTGTCGCCTTCTCACCAAGCTGCTCAGCGATGGTCTTGGAGGCCATTTCAGCCTTGTGTAGGTCTACAGTCTTGTCCCTGTCATCCTTGGACAGCTCTTTGGTTTTGGCCATACTTTTAAGAGAGTGCTCCTAATCTCGGCTCAATACCTGTATAAAAGACACCTGGGAACCAGAAATCTTGCTGATTGATATATAGGGGATCAAATACTTATTTCACTCATTAAAATGCAAATCAATTTATAACTTTTTTTGAAATGCGTTTTGTTGTTATTCGGTCTCACTGTTCAAATATACCTACCATTTAAAATATAGAACATTTCTTTGTCAGTGGGCAAACGTACAAAATCAACAGGGGATCAAATAATTTTTTTCCTCACTGTATACTGATGTCTGCGTTTGATCTGATTTTAGAAAAAGGAAGAGAAAGAGGAAGCAGACAACATTGCCCTCTGCACTGATCTGAATTACTCCATCGAGAAATATCAGGTACTGAGATTATGTACATGTTCTTGAAGCACTAGGATCATGAAGTCATTTCTGAACACTTTTTTATAAAGTTTATTTGGTATTACTGTATTGATTAACATCAAAAGATAATTAGAAATCTTCAAACTACTGGATGATGTAATTTGTATTTTCCTTTCTCATAACAGACTCAGGAGATGAATATACACAAGCATGTGCAACAGATCATCCAGGACACAATGAAGAAAAATACAGAAATAAAACACTCTGGAATTAAAATGTGCAAAGTGAGTCTTGCAACATATTATTCAGTTGTTTTAAAATACACTGCCCTCCAAGAGTTTGAAAACACCCCTGGCAAAGTGTGGTTTTGGACGATATCAGCATAAATCCTTATCATTTTTTGGTGCAAATACATTAAAGTAACTTGACATTATCATTGAAGGCCAGCAATAATAATTTTCATTTTGATTACATAATAATGGCAATATACGCATGTCACAGTCAGACATGCCCCTTTGCCAGCTGTGATGCCTGGTTACTGGTTTAAACTTGGCCTATTTTTGGTTCTGCACACCTTAATAGCTTCAACAGCTGATTGCCAATTAAGTTTAGAATACAATGAATTTAGGCCCAGATTATGCAGAGCTGTAATAGCTGCTGATGGTGGATATTTTGATGAATCGAAAATTTACGTTTTTTCTATGTATAAACTGTTTATGTAATAAAATATGTTTTCGTAGTTTGTGTTGTCCCTTATCAGTGCAAAATTATCACAAATTAAAAAGGATTCATGCCAATATTGTCCAAAACCCCACTTTTCTAGGGCGTTTCCAAACTGTTGGAGGGCAGTGTATTATATTTTATTATATTATATTGATGTCTGTGTTTAATCTGATTTTAGAAAGAGGGGGCTTACAACACTGAGCTCTGCACTGATCTGGATTACTCCCCATTCTTGTACATGTATTCTTGAAGCACTATGAAGGATCAGACAATCCTCAAATGCAAACTGTGTGTTTTGCTTCAAGAGAACAGCTATACATTTGTGTTGTGTTTTACTTTCTTTTTTATTATTATTCTTCATTTGTGATGTGATCTAGGAAAACCCAACACATGGTAAAATCTGACCTTTTTTAGGTTTTGATATCATATGTGACTCTGGACCATAAAACCAGTCTTAAGTCACTGGGGTATATTTGTAGCAATAGCCAAAAATACATTGTATGGGTCAAAATTATTTTTTTTTTATGCCAAAAATCATTAGAATATTAAGTAAAGATCATGTTTCATGAAGATTTTTTTGTAAAATTACCGTAAATATATAAAAACTTTTTGATTAGTAATATGCATTAGTAAGAGCTTCATTTGGACAACTTTAAAGGTGATTTTCTCAATATTTTTATTTTTTTGCACCCTCAGATTCCATATATTAAAATAGTTGTATCTCTGCCAAATATTGTCCTATCCTAACAAACCATGCACCAATGGAAAGCTTATTTATGCAGGTTTCAGATGATGTATAAAGCTCAGTTTTGAAAAATTAACCCTTATGACTGGTTTTGTGGTCCAGGGTCACATATGAAAGCTGGGCTCAACCCTTTCCAAAGTTGGCTGATAGCGACGATTTTTTCAGGAACAGAATTTTGAGAAAAATGGCTTAAAGTGAGACGGCTTTCACTTTCACTTTATGGGTTTAACGAGAGCTGTCTGTCAAGTTAGGAGTGCTATGCTGCATCATTACACAACCAGACTAATGTCTCTTTTCCGTTGTTTATCACGTGCATAGTCTCCCAACTTTTGATCGCCCATTTTATGTTTAGATAGCACAAATGCAGCGTACCTTGTAGTAAAAGCGAGTGCAGCGCAACTGTTCGCGCACTGTGTTTAAAACAGACTGTCATCAGACTCCTCCTCTTCAGTAACTTCATCATCCGATCCTTCATCTCTGGATGTGAAACAGTCCATTATAATATCGTTTAGGGCACTGACATCACTAAGATTTAGCAGACTGAGATTTCCCAGATCGCATCACATTTATTCTTCATTCATTTATTCATTTATAATCATTAACCATTTAATCATTTTATTATTCCATTTAACCATATATCATTTATAATAATCATTATAGTCTTTTATATATCCATTTCATTGATTAATTAATTGATTATTCATTTACATTGTTATATTGTTGTTTTTTTTTATATTTTTTCCATTGTTGTTTAGTCTTATGACTGTGTGGTTTCAAGGGCTGTTTTTCTTCATGGATAAGAGATACGAGGGAATGTTTATGGAAACTCAAGGTTTATGGCATGTTGTTGTGAAGCAGTTTGGTATAACAAAACTTGTTAGGTTTGTGTTCTTCAGACGAAGTCTGAGCATTAAGACATACACAACTAAGACTATTCAATAAACTCTGCTCATAACCATATGCATAACCAACTTTATGAGAAACATGTATAGGCTGAAGAGTGTAATAAGTGGCTTCCTTTTATTAGTGTTTGTTTATGGAATGACTTGTCAATATCTTGTTCAAAGTTAAGTCAGGAAAACAAGTTTTTCCAAACAGTGGTTAGATAGAAGAATTGTTTAAGAAACTGGTTTGGAAATGTTCATTATTACTTTGAAATCACTGTTTAATTTTAGCTGCTTTGGATTTTATGGTCTTGTTTATTGACTTTGTAACCATATCATTTGAAAACTATTGTAATCTTGTTGACTAAATAAATTCTAAGGATCATGTTGCTGTCCACTGACTTTTGTAAGTACACATAAAAGTCCTACAAGACTTTAAATAATAATGGTATAGTAATTTGAATGACTGAATAAAGCAGAGAATCTGTCTTAGTCCAGAAAAGGGCTATTGGTTTATACAACGTCAATTATATATTTTAAAAATTTTTATTTAAACTATACATTTTACAAAAAAACTTAATATTCTATAATAATCTTTGTTTTTTCAGTGGAGAGTAAGTCGAAGTCGTGTTTAAATCAAAGACAAACATCATCTTTCATGTGCACGCAAGATTTATCAAAGGACTTGAACTAAGGAAAGTTTATGACCATTGTAAAAATCTATGTTATCACACCACACCTTTATCATCTGCATCATAAAAATATTTGAATACATGTATTCCAAAAGATGTTTAATTATTTGTTATAATTTATTTACTTATTTTTAACTTTCTGAATTTTATTTGTCCACTACTATCAGTTCGTACTGATGCATTGAGTTTGTGGCATCTGTGGCATGTATGAAGGCTCATTGACGGCATGTACTCTGACCCTGACTGATGAACACTTCCTGTAGACGTGCATTCCAGCAGGCAGTAGAGAGAAAGCAGCCATGAAGCTCAGCACTGCTGCCACAATGACCTTAGACACTGTGGCTGAGGAGCGACGGATGAAACTGGGACGAGGAGTGGACCTGTCTTTCTTGATCACATCATCATCACTATAATACAGAAAACATATAACTTAAAGAGAGACCCAACTGACACAGAAACACGTTGTGTTTTGAGTTCTGTAACTGCTGACATGTTCTGATGCAGATAAAAACATTTAAATTTTAGAATAAAAAGATTAGACAAACCTTTCAATGAATGTGCCTGCATTTAGATGGTCAGCTGCCTTCTGTCTTGATGTAGTAGGAGCTAAATCAGAATATTTACATATTCTGTTGTCTGGGCAGAAAATGAAACCCTCATAACCAGACACCTACATAATTTAGAGACAAAGTTATAACAAATAAAAAGTCATTATGCTTAACCTACAGGGTTTAAATAAGGTTTATTTAAAAAGTTCTGAGATAACCAATGAGTTTCTCACTAACCTCAATGCTCTTTCCTGCTGGACAATCCAACCAATCAGAACCCATCACCTGAATTTGATATTTGTTTATTCCAGTGCATCTGTGTCTGTAACAGTGACCTGCCACTGGTGCACTAGCAGATGCATTATTCTAATGAAGGAAGGATAAAGATTTTTTAAAAATTAAAACAGCCTTTAAAAGTGAATCTGGTATCGTAAAACTGCTTTGACATCTTAAAACATTTCTAAATAATTTTGTTCATAAATGTGAGCACGTGTGGTACCAGTCTGGTGAGGTTGGATATGAAACAGCGGCTGTCTGAGCCATATATCTCTCCACTCCCTTCAGTCAGTCCACTCCTCTCATTCTCCTCTTTCCAGCATTCACTCTAATGAAGATAAGTGGCAATACACAAAGTTTCTGAGAAGTTTTGTTAAGATGACAACAAAGTGAGAGACTTGTGAAAGAGAAATAGAACTCTAAACAGAGCACAGAACACTTACAGCATTTGCTAGGGGTTTGAAAATGTGGCAGCCATCCAGATACTGATCAGTGACACACTCCCCCTTGTGGAAGTGAAGGTAATGACATCCCAATCCACTGGGAAAGAAACAGTGGACACTTTTACTAAATGTACTCTAAAATTAGATCAAATAAAATAAAACAATTTTTAAAAATATTTTACCAACTTTACAAAAGCTACAATTTTTTAACAAGCCCACTTTTCTCTTTTTCTTTTTTCTTTTTTTGCAAACAAAAAGTATTCTCAAAATTAAGGTTGAACCACTGATGTCACATGAACTATTTTAACAATGTCCTTACTACCGTTCTTGGTCTTGAACATGGTATTTCTGTTGCTGTCTATGCAGGGTCAGAAAGCTGTGGTATTTCATCAAAAATATCTAAATTTGTGTTTCAAAGATGAATGGGCTTACAGGTTTGGAATGACATGAGGGTGAGTAATTAATGACAGAATTTAATTTTTTTGCGTGAACTATCCCTTTAAATACATGTAATTAATCAAAAGAGCATTTTTTGTTTGATTACCTGTCTGTGCAAAAGAAAGTTGAATTGTGACAGGTAGAGACAGATCCAAACTGATGGCCTTCACCTAAAACACACAGAAACACATCAGGAATGGTAAATCAGTGAATTTGCAAGTACAAGGTTTGACTCCGGACTCAACAAGTGCATAATATTTATAAGGATAAGTCCACTTCCAGAACAAAAATTTACAGATAATGTTCTCACCCCCTTGTCATCTATGATGTTCATGTATTTTTTCAACAGCCGTAAAGAAATAGTTTTTTGAGGAAAAACATTTCAGTATTTTTCTCCATATAATGGACTGTTATGGTGCCCCGAGTTTGAACTTCTAAAATACAAATGCGGCTTCAAATGATCCCAAATGCAGTCGTAAACGATCCCAGCCTAGGAAGAAGTGTCTTATCTAGCGAAACGATCTGTTATTTTCATTTAAAAAATACAATTTAAATACTTTTTAATCTCAAACGCTCGTCTTGTCATGCTCTACCTGAACTCTGTGTATTCTGGTTCAAGACAGTTAGGGTATGTTGAAAAACTCCAATCGTATTTTCTCCCTCAAATTCAAAAATCATTTCAAAATCATCCTACATCACTGCAGAAGTTCCGACACAGTCTTTGCAAAGTGAACATGCAAAGATGATCAAACACCCTCAACAAAAAAGGTAGAACATGAGATGGTAGTTTTTCGACATGTCGAAGTGGACTTCTTTAACGCATGTCAGCTGAATGGACTCAACAGTGGATGCTTTACCTTCTCCCCACACCAGGCTCTGAGCTCGACTGAGGTTCACTGAATACCAGCCTGTGTCCTGGAGGGCAGCGAGTGTGATGGGATCGATGCGTATCAGTGACGGCTCCACCAGTAAAGCTGCCATGATGGAACCCTGAAGCACACGAGCCTCCCAGTGTGATGAGAGACCATCTGAACCAGCATCCTGAGAGGAAGAAAGACAGGAAGTCTTTGAGTATTTCATCTGCGTTTTACATTAGACTGTTTGTACCAAGTATAAATAGCAACTCATGGCATTGTATTTACACTAAGTGCAAACAGTGAAAGATGCTGTTCAAAGTATAAAGGAAAATACGTAGTAACAAAAAAGTGGTAATCACTAAGTGCTGAGTTGATGCTATAGTAGTGTCTTGTTTGAAATGAGTACCTTGTTCTCTAATGGAGCTCCAAGGTCAGTGTGGGTAGAGTTGAGGTGTTTTTGCATTTCTCTGATCACAGTAGGAGAATACAGTCTAGCTTGGCCCATCTCATCTGTGCTGGTCAGCTGGCCATGAGACCAACAGTCAATGCCAGCTTCATAACACACACATGAAAAAATTACCAGCAAATGCAGGGTTACGATAAACACCGTAACTCTAATATATATCTATTTAATTATATATAGAACATTTAGAAAAATAATGCAGTGTTACTTACCCTGAGAAGAGAGGGAACAATCCTTCCATCGGCCGAAGAGATCTTTACTGAAGCCCAACACATGGAACAGCTCATGGATCACTGTCTGTACCGAAACAAAATAACAAAGAGTGAATGCTGTAATCTACATTTTTTTTTAAATTAATTATCAGTAACTACAATTCACTTTACTCAGTCACACTCGCTGTCACCTGCACAAAGTGCTCATGTGTGTATCTTTCCATACTGAGTGTCTCTCTACAGATGATCATAGTTCCAGCAAGAGGACGTCCCTCTGAATCTGTCTGACAGTGAGCAGCATAAGCCAGTATACTAGACTGAAGAGACAGACATTTTGAGAAAGCCCACATTTTCTCCTCTAGTGAAGATCAATTTTTTCAGAAAGGACACTTGACTTTATTACTTGCCTATGGAAAAATGTTGAAAAACTGTCATGATTTAAAAGGAAATATGTTACAGACATTATATTACAACCTGCATTAATAATATCTCAGTGCACTCAGACTGGGACATGACAAATATTAAAATAAAATCATCATTTTATCTCATATATACATGACCAGTCAAAAGTGTTTGAACTGTACGATTTTTAATGTTTTTTAAAGAAGTCTCATGCTCACCAAGCCTGCATTTATTTGATCCAAAGTACAGCAAAAACAGTAAAATTCTGAGTTTTTTACTATTTAAAATATCTGTTTTCTATTTGAATATATTAAAAAATGTAATTTATTCCTGTGATTTCAAGGCTGAATTTTTAGCATCATTACTCCAGTCACATGATCCTTTAGAAATCATACTAATATTCTGATTTGCTGCTCGAATGACTCCAAGCTTTTGAATAGTACAGTGTATAATGTTACAAAAGCTTTTTATTTCAGATAAATGCTGATCTTTGGATCTTTCTACTCTTCAAAGAATCCTGAAAAAAAATGTACTCAACTGTTTTAAATATTGATTAAAATAAAAAAATGTTTCTTGAACAGCAAATCATGTAAATCACATGGAAGGATCATGTGACACTGAATACTGGAGTAATGATGCTGAAAATTTAGCTTTGCTCACCGGAATTTATTAATTTGAAAATATATTCAAATAAAAAGCAGTTATTTTAAATAGTTTAAAAAACACACAATAGTTGTTGTATTTTGGAAGAACAGCAGAAGAAAATTAAAAAAAAAAAAAAAAAATCTCTTACTGTTCAAAAACATTTGACTGGTAGCGTATACATACAAATTTATTTATTTTTTTACTTAGTAAAAAACAGTTTTATAGAAAGACCATTTTTACATTTTTCAGCCAAGCCCAGCACTTAAATTTCATTACCTGCTTGTGCAAAACATGGGTAGCACATTCTCATGAAAAAGAGAAATATATACAGATCCGAGAGAAATAGCTCTACCTCTGCTCGACATTTATCTGTACTGTGAGTAAACACATAAAGCAGAAAGTCGGTGTCAGCAACTCCCGTCCCCTCTGGCTTCAGCACTGTCGGGTCTGGATGCTCAGGATGTGGATAAACAGCACAGCCATTCAGGTGTTCATCTGGCATCTGTAAACAGCCAAGACGGAGCAATAAGAGCAATATTGTGAGTAATGTGTGCTTATGTATGAAAAGACTCACAATTACGCCAAGGCAGGTCTCGAATCTGTAGTTCTCATTGGCTCTGCCACATCTGAGGAGAATGACATATAGTTGACTAATAATACATTTTGAAAATTCATATTATTATTTATAGAAGAAAACAAATGACAGAGCTCCTACAAACAGTAGAAGAGCCAGAGAAGAAGACATGTAAAACATACTTCATGTGGTTAACAGTGCTGCTGTTTCTCCAGATGAATTTGCAGTATTTGTTTATGTCTCTGTTCAGCAGCAAACTATGTGGAACTCGCCTCACTATGAACAAACATCCACATAGACTTACTAAAGAAGAAAATATGGGGTAAATCCAAATTTATGTCTCACTATACTTGTTTAGTCTGTACTTCACATAAAACAGCCACACACCTGACAGTAAATTGGAAATTTCGCTCACAGCATCATCAAGTGCGCTCATTAATCTCTCTCGCTCCCATTCTGTGAGGGCGGGGCTTTCCGAAGGGATCCAGGCCTTGATTCTGATTGGTTGTAAATCCGTCATAGATTCCACACGTCTTTCTGCTCTCTGATGTTTAGAACTGCGTGGGGCTGGATTTTCCTGTGACGCAGTTTCACTCAAGGACCGATGAGCAAAGGCGTATTGACCAGTGGGCGGGGACACAACTTTGATTGATCTCTGAACTTGGTCAAAGATGCACTTCCCCAAAGTACATGGAAACCTCGGCAGCAGTAATATGCCAATAGAAACGCAAAGTGCAAAAGGCATGATCAACTATAGTATAGAAGACAAAGAAAAGCACAATTATTTGAATAAATAATTTACAAATGTTTAAAAAATATTAAGATTACAAAAATGCATTGTACATACTTTTTTAAATCTAATATTAACTAACGTTAATTATAAACTTAAACAAGGACACAAATTGTCTTCGAAAAAGAGTACCTAAATGTAAGACGAATTAACACCACCGTTCAAATGTTTAGGGTTAGTAAATTTTACTAATTTATCCTAATTTACTTTTCTTTTTTTTATTTTCTGTGGAAACCGTGATACATATTTCCGGGACTCCTTGATGAATATAAAGTAATAAAAATAATAATCAAAATAATGCCCTTGTTAAATAATTACTTTAAAAGTTCAAACTTTTTAATGACAGTGTACACTACCAGTCAAAAGTTTTTGAACAGTGAGATTTTTAATGTTTTAAAAGCAGTCTCTTCTGCTCACCAAGCCTGTTTTTATTTATTTATCTAAATTACAACAAAAACAGTAAAATTTAGAACTATTTTTGCTATTTAAAATAACTGTTTTCTATTTGAATATATTTTAAAATGTAATTTAGTTCTGTGATCGTTTTCAGCATAATTACTCCAGTCTTCAGTGTCACACAATCCTTCAAAATTATTCTAATATGCTGGTTTGCTTATTGTTATTATTATTATTTATATCAATATTTATAACAGTTGAGTACATTTTTTTCAGGATTCTTTAATGAATAGAAAGATCCAAAAATCAGCATTTATCTGAAATAAAAAGCTTTTGTAATAAGCTCAATTAGCACATTTAAGTAATTTTTATAAAAGTGTATAGAAAAAAAAACATTACTAGTGTGCATCTTGAGACAAAACAAAGGCACTTATGTATTTTAAGATCAGTCAGTGCAAGTTCTTTTCAACTGAACAGCTCAGACTTACATTTTAGTCTAGACTTAAGCCTAGCATACTATTGAATGGCATATTATTCAAAAGCTTGGAGTCAGTATAATTTTTTAGTTGTTGTTGGGCAAGAAATTATAGAAATTAATACTTTTATTTAGCAAGGATACTTTAAACTTATCAAAAGTGATGATGAAGACATTTATAATATTACAAAAGATTTCTATTTCAGATAAATGCTGTTCTTCTGAACTTTCTATTCATCCAAGAAACCTGAAAAAATTATACTCAGCTGTTTTCAACATAATATATGTTTTTTGAGCAGCAAATCAGAATATTATAATATTATTTCTAAAGGATCGTGTGACTGGAGTAATGATGCTAAAAATTCAGCTTTAAAAATCACAGGAATAAATTACATTTTAAAATATATTCAAATAGAAAACAGTTATTTTAAATAATAAAAATATTTCAAAAAGTTACTGTTTTTGCAAAAAATATATTTCTTACCAGCATGGTATCAGTCCTTTAGCTTGTATTTGGAAATGGTGAACAAGAAAACTTGCGTATCTGTTTGTCTCTTTCTCTTGTAAGGAGAACAATCAGGTATTCCTTCTTCACAGGAAGTAAAGAAACTGAACCAATCACTAACAATGCAGGCTTTGATGTGCAAATAAGACAATAACCTCTCACTGTTTCACCTAGAACAGTCACCTTCTTCACCTGTAACTCGTCTAAACATTCAAAGCTTTAGAAAAAAAAAACACTCTAAACCATAGCATTTAAGTAGGCACATGAAATCACACAAGGAAGAATAAAAGTGCAAATCATTTTAATCTTCGTGGATTTTCCAGCTGGTTTAGCAAATATATACAGTGAAATTCATCCTACTATCATCAATTAATCTAAGATCATTCCCACCCATGTCTTTCTAATCCAATCAACATTCAGCAGATGAGAGTTCAACATTTCGGCATTAAAAATACAGAGTAAAAACAACAATGACAGGATAAAAGAAGGAGTGAAATGATAGATCACACCAGCAGTTGAAACTAAGTGACTATAGATATGGCACTATGACTGGTTGCCTGTTTATTGTCCACTGAGCCAGAAAAGTATGAAATCTAAATTTTTCATTTTGTAAGACATATTCAAGTTATTGTGATATAATGAAGTCATTCAGACTGGTGGTGCATATGGAGGTGCGAGTGAAACCTCCGAGAAAGATTGTCTCAACTGAGTGGTTTACCACTGTCAGCTAGTTCACTCTCTCTCTCATATACATATACACACACACACGCACGCACACATACACAATCACTCACTCACAACACACAAGTTTTTATTATTAAGTTATTGCCACAGTTGCCATGCACTACCATATACATAGCGAGGGTGAGTTCTACATCTATGTGTAAACTTTTGTGCAAGTGAGTTTGGCCCTACGTGCAAGCACATACGCAGTCATATACTGTCTAGTGATGTACAGGAAGCTCAATCAAAGGCACTTCTGAGGAACACACACAACAAAATATGTGGCCTGTAGCATTATGAGGTAAACTCACATGTATGCACATAACACAACCATGTCGGCAGATTTAAAAAAAAAGAGCTATTCTAACTAAAATCAATCTTTTTAACCAACGTCACGGCACAGGATCACACAGAGGATCATTTCGTAAGCCAGCCAGGGAGATTCTTTGTGCAAATGTTCTTCTGCCAACACTTTAGATAAGTGCACAACCAACATATCTGTGTGCACACAGTCACTTGTCAAAATATCTTCGACCCACATTAATTCAATACTCAGGAAAAACAGATGCTCTAATACAAGTTAAGGCACCAAGCCAGCACAAGAAGCAAACATGGTGACGTTCACGTGCTGAAAAGAGGAAGGCAGGAGAGCGAGAACAAGGTGAAGAGACAGAACTAAAAAGGAAACGAAAGAATGAGTCGCTCATGTTAGCAAGGGCACATCATCTTCAGAAGTTGTGTCATCAGAGAGAGGAATCAACAGCACTTCATCTTCAGAGGAAGAAGAGGAAAAAGAAGGGGATGCTGAGAGAGGAAGAGAAGTAGAGGACGGGGAGGGTCGGAAACGGGAAATGCTCCGTCCCAGAGTGTGGAATAGAGATGCCAGGGAAGGGCTGCTTGGGGGGACAGTGACGGGTGGGATCTGTTGTGTTTCAGTGACTACGATTGACTGGACAGAAAAAGGAGGTGGGGGAGAAGGAGGAGGCGGAGGAGGAGGAGGAGGAGCCTCCACTTGCTGCTGTGTTTCTGTCTGTTGGGATAAAGCCAGTTTTTGAGGCAAGGACTGACTGGCTGCTTCTGTAGCCACTGAGGAGATTCCAGGACTTGACTGACTAGGCTCAGCGCTAGAATTAGCAGCTTCTGTCTGTTGGGAGGAAGAGGCGGTGGTCTGGGTCGTCCTGGGGGCGGATCGAGGAATTAAGCCCCATCTTCGTAGGCGTCGCATAGCTCTGCGGACAAACCGGGGCCTACGTCTTCGCCGTAGAGAGGAAGCGTTGTCTTGCCTGAGGAGCTGTAGTATTCCTCTCAGGGAGAGTGAGACAGTCTGGGGAAAAAAAAGAGAAAGTGAGAATTGTGGAAACAAAAACATGCAAAAGTGAAAAAAAAAAACCAAACACAAATAAAGCTGCAAGCAGCGATTATCGAGGTCCAAGTGCTTTAAGGCATTTAAGCACGTATGAAAAAAGACATTGCATATTTAGCAAGCCAGTAACCAACTAAATCAATGATTTCAAAAAATGTGATATCGCTCCCCAGTGGCCAATTTCTTTCAAATTTCTCACAGACCTTTAGGGCCGATGCGGCAAGATAAAAACATCTGAACTTTCCTGAATGCCGCAAGCGCACCGTGGGTCATGTGACAAGAACCAACCAATTAGCTTCATCCTTTCCCGCAACAACATTGAAAGCTCAGCCAAGATGGAGAAACAGCTGATCATAGCTGTACAGGGATAGGTATTTTTAAATAAATTTAGCAGCAGAGCTAAAGCAAGCAATTTTAGTGCTGGAAATCCATTTGCCCTTTGCTGAAACTTCTGCGTCTTTATTAAGAGCGCAGGTCATGGTTGCTTAGCAATGGCAGACGCCACGGGAGCGCAAGCTATAGAGCGCTTTGAAAAGGAGAAAGAGGCGCACCTAGCGTTTTTAGGCACGACATGGGAACTGCCCTTTAAAGTGCCACCAAGTGGCCAAGCTCAGATTCCGCTCTTACATACACGTTGTGCGATTGGCGAAGACCTCTCATTCCGTTCAAAAGTTATAGCTGTTTTAGTAAAAGCAGCCCTGCGCCTTTTGAAAGTTTTGCCATCCCTTTGCAACGGAGAGCTGAAAGTTCAACTTTTATTTAATGATAATTGATAATCATTGTCCAGAGAATCTTCCTGCACTGGTTTGGTTCTGATCAGGCAGAAAACCTAGGACTAGTTCGCAAAAGTAGGTTTTTCAAAAAAAATGCTATATACACTCGCAAATTTCTCCATGTGTTTTGTCTGGCGTGAGCCAAGGATTCCAACGACATGAGACACTTCAGCTTGTGATGAACAGTTTAGGGGTTATGAGTTATTTTGTACTTTTGATCGCTGTAGCGCCTCGTCAGGCCGATTGAGGTGAGCCTTGGTGACGTTGTCGGCAAAAAATACTACCATCCCTCCAAGTTTCAAGTCTCTAAGACTTATGGTTTGTTCTGTCTAATCAGTTTAACATGGAGATTGCTGATTCTTGGCCATTCTAATAATTATTAATAAGCTACAGCGATTTTAATATATTCTAATTTTTGGGTACCAATATGGATATCATTAAATGTGATGAATTACATGTTTTCTATCAAGCTTAATGCATTAATAAGAGCTCCTACCTCATTGGGGTTCTCAGTAGGGAAGTCTTCCACTGGTGGGATGATTCCCTGAGCAATTAGCTGACCGTAAGAGGGCGGGGCCTGCTGCTGGATCAGTTCGGCCTCCTGGCGAGTGATTGGTGCGAACATGCTGACAAAACAAGAGAACAGTGCACAGAAATTCTGTTACTAAAAGGTACCGTTATAACATTATACACCAATGATATTCTGATCTTACTCCAAAAAAAGTCACCATAAAATCATTATATTTGAAAAATTATTTTAATTGTATTATCTGGTTTAGATGATTCTACCTGTATTCTCGAGTGCGTAGGGAGTACAGCTTGCAGGTGCAACCCATTGCAATGACTAGCAGAAGTCCGCAAACTAGGCTTCCAACAGTAGCTGCTGTTATGACTTTTCGGGGCAGGGTCACAGTGCAGTTAAGCTCATCTGTGCCATCCTTACAGTCAACCTGTCCATCACAGCGCCAGCTCTCAAACACACACCTGTTTTAATCAATAAACATTGGTAGAATTTAAACACAGAATCCATCATATTGTGGGAAATATATATATACCATTAAAAGTAGTGTATAAAATTTTGGGGTCAGTATATAACCAGTCAAAAGTTTTTGGACAGTAAGATTTTTAATGTTTGTTAAAGGAGTCTCTTCTGCTCACCAAGCCTGCATTTATTTGAGCCAAAGTGCAGCAAAAATGGTCAAATTGTGAAAGATTTTTGCAGTTCAAAATAACGTTTTTTTTTATTTGAATATATTTTAAAATATAATTTATTCATCTGATTTCAAAGCTGAATTTTTAGCATTATTACTCCAGTCACATGATCCTTCAAAAATCATTCTAACATTCTGATTTGCTGCTCAAAAACATTTATTATTATTATTATTATTATGTTGAAAAAAAGCTAAGTAGAATTTTTTTAGGTTTCTTTGATGAATAGAATGTTCAGAAGAACAGCATTTGTCTCAAATAGAAATCTTACATATCTAAAAAATTTAAAGCAAGTGCTGATCTTTGAACTTTCTACTCGAATCCTAAAATGAATGACAGTTTCCACAAAAACATTAAGTAGAACAACCCTGTTCTACACTGATGAAAGTAAGAAATGTTTCTTGTGTAAAAAAAAAATCAGCATTTTGGAATGATTTATCATCATCAAGATCATGTGATACTGAAGACTGGCGTAATGGCTGCTGAAAATTCAGCTTTGCCATCACACAAGTTGCATTTTAAAAATGTATTCAAATAGATTTTAAATTAGTTATTAACTTAGTTATTTTTAATTACAATATTTTCACATTACTATTCTTACTGTATTTTTTAACAAATAAATACAATCCTGACTGATAACCATTGGAGACCTAATTAAAAAACAACAACGACAAAAAATGAACAAGAAAAATAATATAACCATAGCATTTACTTGTTTATTAAAGCAATAAGCCCCAAGAAGCCGTGGTTTATAGTCTATGTATAACAGCTAAGGGGCATTGTTAGGCATGACACGAAGCGGAATTCACCATGGCTTCACAGGGCTTATTGCTTTTATAAAACGGTTATTCCCTATACGTAGTATGGTTTCACAAAATAAAACAGAGCAAATAAAGTGTAGTGACATTAATTAAAACATTATTCCTCCGGTATACAGTGTAGTTCTTCAGAAACGGTTGTGGATGCAATGAAGTGGCTGCTGAGCAACACACAAATGTAAACAAAAGCGTATGTTTGCTTTGAACGCGGCTCAACCAATCAGAATCAAGGACCGGAACTATCTGTTTTATAAACACATATACAAACCTGTCACTGTCGCAGTGAAATGTTCCAGGTTGACAGATGGTACATTCTCTTTCATCAGTCCCGTCTGCACAATTAAGCTGGTAGTTGCAACGCTCATGAATCGAGAAACAGACTGGTCGTCCGGTCTGGTGAATTCCTCCCATGCCACAGAGGAAGTGCCCAGCCGGACAGCCCCAGCATCCTTCCTCATCCAGGCCCGTTTCAGGACAGTCCCAGTGTCCATCACAACGCTGCTTTGCACTGTAACAGCCTCCCATTGATCCCCCACAAAGCTCCTCCCAAGGAAGGCAGTAATCCTTGATGCGATAGGTCGCATTGAAGCCCCGACCTTCCACTGAAGGCTCCATATGGTAAATCAGCGAAAGAAAGCCAGTGTGGGACTCCACCTCCACTGCTTTGTTATTGGAGACATCATTGATCTGTAATAACCAAGAAAGGAGGTTCAAAGAAAGTTCATAAAAAAAGACTCTAATAGATTAATATGCACTGATCAAGCCATATCATTTGAGTGAAACTCACTGTTTTAATGATGTTGCCTGTTCCGTGGGACTGGTCTGTGATTGTGATCGTGTCTCGAGGACCCAGATCCAGTTGCTGAAGCTCTAATTTGAGCGGTCGTGAATCCTGGGGGTCAACCGTCCACACACACTCCACCGGTTGTCCTGTTTGTGCAGGGGGGAGCGAATGAACCATAAAACGCATCTAAGTATCCACCACATACATCGTCTATTGGTGGTTCAGGGCTGACGCTGTCACATTCGTCCTCGTCAGAGCCAAGCTCATCACCCACGCCAAGGCATTCAACTCGTCCGTTACAGCGCCATGATGCCGGAAGACAACGCTCACTGTAACATTCAAACTCGCCTGGAAAACAAGGACCTGAGTCTGGAAAGATGGGGGAAAGATGAATAAACCCTGTTAAACACTAAAGTTAAGTATTCAAAAAAAAAAAGTCTGTGAGAGGGCAGGAGACGTGAACAATTTCCCTTAATGTGTTGCACTCTACCTTTTATATATGAAAGATGGAACCCTGTTACTGGGTAGAAATGAGGAAGGAAGTGGTGTGTCACTGTAATGTTTCCCCCTGACATCTCAAATGGTGCTGGAAGCTGGGAACCGCAGAATTTGGATGGAGAGCCAGTGAGAGGAACCACGGACACCCATTCCCGCCCACATCTCATATCAAACTGGGAAAAACTTCAAGAGAAATGGACACATAACTAAAAACGGACTATTTGCTGTGTAAGGATCAAAGCAATCTCTCACTCTGTTAACAGCTAAAGCCATTTGTTAATCTATTTACAAATTGAGATACACTCATCAGCGGGCTGACTTTCACATTTGACGTTCATATCTGTACAGTATCACAAAATACAAAAAGCTTTAATGCTCACACTTTATTTTAAGGTGTCCTTGTTACAGTGTAATTATTAAGGCTGTGCCCTAATACTGTGTCCCCTCACAGAAAAAAAAAATCCACAGGATGTGGCGAAATCACACAGTCAGTGATGGACAGACCATTAAAATCAAGTCTGTGTGGTAATATATTACATCAGGCAGGACATCCAAACGCTTGCCTATCATTCATCAACCTCAAATATGGCTTATCATCTAAAATATGCAAGTAGTATCAACTTTATATCACCTTACAGACATGAAAAATATATCTATGGAGCGCAAAATGTCTACTTTCAAAGGAACCAATTCAAATGGAAAACAAATATTCTCAAATTATGTAATCTGTATAAAACATGCATCCACTACTGCGATGAGTTAGTCCACTCTTTAGGCAAGAACAAAAAAAACACTAGTTTATCAATACATTATTAAATTATTAATCCAGCCTCCTTACTTTATTTCTTTGACACATTCATAATCATTACTTTTGCCGGTGTGCTGTGGCAAGCTCTATGCGTGCACTTGAATGCTTATTAGGCTATGTAGGTAATTTAAAGACTCATTATTTTTATTTAAATGGTTTATTAATAAACGTGCGACTAGTCGACTAATCACTTAAAATGAAAGTGAAGTGACCAGAAAAAAACTGTAGTTGAGGAAAGCTCCAGTAATTATATATTTAAATGCTGAGTACTATTAATAAATAACATGCACTTACCATAGAGTCATAACGTTAGGATAAAGGTTTGGTTTAGGGTTGTTAGTTGCTTGTAATTATGAGTCATTTACTGTTATTACTGTAGGTAAGTACATTTGACATACTTAACAAGGACATTGTGTTATTGCTATGATTTCTTTTTTCTATCATAGACCACAAAAAATGGGCAATAAAATTCTGCTGGTACCTGATGATGACCCGCTCTTCAGGTTTTGAGGTTATCAACCAACTGCAGTTGAGTGGACGGGAAGACCAAGCATGGTGGGCAGTGTTATGAATCTCTCCTTGTCTAGATTGTAGTATTTTGGGCGAATGATCACAACGTCCTGAAACAGACAGTTAAAGCAAAGACATTTTTAAAATTGTGCTCTAAACCTTTTTTTGAGAACAAGAATTTGTAATGTTTTTTAAAGAGATCTCTTATGCTCACCACGCCTGCATTTATTTGATCCAAAGTACAGCAATTACTATGTAAAGTAACATTTTTCTATTTGAATATATTTTAAAATGTAATTTATTCCTGTGATCAAAGCAAAATTTCAGCATCATTACTCCGGTCGTCAATGTCACACAATCTTTCAGAAATCACTCTAATAATTATGCTAATTTCCTGTTCAAGAAACATTTATTATTATTATCATTATAAATAATTAAAACAGTTCAGTCGTTTTTCAGGATTCTTTGACGAATAGAAAAATCCAAAGATCAGCATTTATCTGATATAAAAAGCTTTGGTAACATTATACACTATACTATTCAAAAGCTTGGAGTCAGTATAACTTTTTTTTTTGGAAAGAAATTATAGAAATTAATACTTTTATTTAGCAAGGTTACTTTAAATTGACCAAATGTGAAGATAAAGACATTTATAATGTTACAAAAGATTTCCATTTCAGATAAATGCTGTTCTTCTGAACTTTCTATTCATCAAAGAAACCTGAAAAATTCTACTCAGCTGTTTTCAACATAATAATAATAATAATAATAATAATAATAATAAATGTTTTTTTGAGCAGCAAATCAGAATATTAGAATAATTTCTGAAGGATCATCTGACTGAGTAATGATGCTAATAATTCAGCTTTGAAATCACAGGAATAAATTACATTTTAAATATATATTCACACAGAAAGCAGTAATTTTAAATAGTAAAAAATTTTCAGACTTTTATGGTTGTTGGCGTACTTTGGACCATATTAACGCAAGCAGAATGCAGAAGAGACTTCTTTAAAAACATTAAAAATCTTACTGTTCAAAAACTTTTGACTGGTAGCGTAATTCGGAGAATTTAAATGTATTTAAAACATATAAAGACAGTACTGGAAAGAAAAACAAAGCTGTCAAGCAGGAAGTACAGACGAGTCACACTGGGGAAAAAAGGTCCATTGTCTACTGTCAATTGCATAGTGATGCATGATGCACCATTCACACAAAAAAGTCACTTGTAAACCAAGCAGCATTCTGTATTTTAATTCGCATTAAATCCTGGATGCAATATTTTCACTCCTCTCCATGACTATTCTGGTCAGGAATGTTGTATTTTTAACTGGGGCACTGGATGTGAAATAAAATGAGTGTTCAGACTGAAATATAAACAAAGAGATGTCAAGCTCTTACTTACCAGCACCGAGGACCAGCTCCAAAGTGCAAGGAACTGTCAGAGCAAAAACACAGAAGTTAATCACATAAAAGACCAGCATTGCTAAATGTTATTTACTGCCAGTTATCACAATGTAAAAACAATCAACCTTTTGTCTACCTAGCTTGACCCTAAAGTCACCATAGGTATCCTTTGGTTAAGACAAGGTCAATATTTTGAGCTACATGAAAAGTTTACCTTAGATATATATAATAAGACAGTTCAGTGTTCCATATTTGCGTGATACACACTCAAAGACAAAATTATGATATCTTACCTGATAAAAACAAAAGACCTAAAACGCAAAAACTAAGGGAAAAAGACATCCTAACAAGCCAATGACTGTCGTTGTCTCATAAAATCAAATAAAAATACAATTTATAGAAAAAATTTGGTCGGTAGATCCATCAGCTCGCCACAATTACAGGCGCCATCGTCACCAATGCGTCTTGTTGGAAGTGTTTAGCTGTGAAGACAAAAATAAACACCATAAACTACCATCATTTAGACAAAGAAAACACTGACAGCTGGAGCTCAGTGCTGGGCTTTCCTTTTGGTTTCCAAAATAGTGATTCAATCTGAAACAATAATCAGAAAATAGTCAGTGATACACTAATAAAAACGCGTAAAACGTGTTTAGAAAGGATGACTTCCTGTCTCGCTCATTTCTCGACAGTGACGCAACTCGGTGTTAGGCAGAGTAGCGCAGTAATGTTTAGATACGAAACAATCAAACTATTCAGTGACATTTCATACATACAGCCAAAGATTATATTTAAGAGCATCCCCTTACATTTCAACCGTAACACAGTGATAGGCCGGACGACCAGCTTCTAAACCGACGCATTGTTACAAAAGTTTCGTTCGCGACTTCTAGCCAGCCTTTCTCACTCGCCTGATTTTAGCTAACGCTAACTGGCTTCCTGCTACGTTACTTCATAACAGGGCACTTTTAGGACCTGGTGCCATAGTACAAACTATTCTGATTGGGATTGTTTCCATTTACGCGTAAATATTGTGTTATTACTTTTTCTTTACCATACCTTTTCTCCTTATCTGTTGTTGACATTCGTTCTCAGACACTTCCGTAAGTTCTGTTTCGTCTGTAGGAGACAATGCGCCACCCATTTACGTTTCAGTGACGCTATGCACGGCTCCTTCTGCTTGTAATGTTCAGCTTTCAACACTAGATGTCATCATTTAGCGCTTTATAGGCTACACCACTATTCTCAACATTGGTGTTGTTTTTTACACTACCATTTAAAAAGTTACAGCGCAGATACTCATGCTTTATTCCACATATTTTAATATTCAAAAATAATATTCACAAGAATAATACTTATAATAAACAACATATATCTGCGTTCACTGGCAGAGAAGAGTAACAAAAAAGTAAGAATAGGTCAGGGCCAGCAGCCATAGAAGAGGTCAAATCAGTAGAATTGTCAATTTAATTTATAATAATAATTATTATTATTATTATTGTTGTTGTTGTTATGTTGTTTATTGTAATGATGATAATTAGTCAAATGCTTGTTATATTATTTATTAGAGTGTTATTGGTATTATGCCGTTTTTTACATTACATTTACAACAGAAAGAAAAAAAAAAAAAAAAAAAAAAAAATATATATATATATATATATATATATATATATATATATACACTACCGTTCAAAAGTTTGGGGTCAGTACATTTTTATTGTTTCTTTTTCTTTCTTTCTTTTTTTTTAAGAAATTAATACTTTTATTCACCAAGGATGTATTAAGTTAATAATTAAAAGTTTATTAAAAGTTAATAATAAATAATTTACATTGTTATAAAATATTTATATTTTGAATAAACACTGTACTTTTTAAACTTGTTATTCATGAAAGAATCCTGAAAAAAAAAAAAAAAAAATCACAGGTTCCAAAAAATATTTGGCAGCACAACTGTTGATATTATCCAACATTGATCATTCTAATAATAAATCCGCATATTAGAATGATTTCTGAAGGATCATTTGACACTTAAGACTGGAGTAACAGCTGATAAAAATTCAGCTTTTCATCACAGGAATAAATTCTATTTTAAAGTATGTTAAAATAAAAAACATAATTTTATATTGTAAAAACATTTTGCAATATTACTGTTTTTTTTTCTATATTTTTAATCAAATAAATGCAGCCTTGATGAGCATAAGAGACTTCTTTAAAGACTATTACAAGTCTTACTGACCCCAAACTTTTGAACGGTAGTGTGTGTGTATATATATATATATATATATATATATATATATATATATATATATAGTTTCTAGGTGTCCTAGTTTGCCAGTGAGATTGAAATTGTGGTCTGTGCGTCTTTATTTTTGTTTAATATTTTTTTATCCATTACAGTTTTGTAAAAATACATTCATACACTACTACACTGTAACTACCACAATTTTGAGTTGATTCAACTCAAATATCAAAGTTGTCACTTAGTATAATTTAACATTTCAAGTTGAATAAACTTTTTTTGAGTTGACTGAACTTAAAATTTTAAGGCAGACAGGTTACAAATTATTTTAAGTTGACTCAACAAATTGTTTTTTACAGTGCAGTCAGAAGTTTTTGAACAGTAAGATTTTTAATGTTTTTTAAAGAAGTCTTTTCTGCTCACCAAGCCTGCAATTATTTGAGCCAAAGTACAGGAACAGTAATATTATATATAAAGTATATTTTAACATTTTAAAATAATGGTTTTCTATTTGAATGTATTTTAAAATGTCATTTTAAAATGGCACAAAAAACATTTATTATTATGTTAAAAAAACAGCTTAGTAGATTTGTTTCAGGTTTCTTTGATGAATAGAAAGTGCAGAAAAACAGCCTTTATCTGAAATAGAAATCAGTAACATTATAAATGTTTTTATTATCACTTTTGATCAATTTAAAGCATCCTTGCTAAATAAAAGTATTAATTTATTTCCCCCAAAAAATTATACTGACTCCAAGCTTTTAAATGGCATAGTGTATAATGTTACAAAAGCTTTTCAGGAAAAAAAAGAATCCTGAAAAAAAATATTTTTACAAAATGTAAAAATGAACTGATTTATCGATGATAATAGTAATAAAAATGTTTCATGAACAGCAAATCACCGTATTAAAATGATTTCTGAAGGATCCTGTGACACTGAAGACTGGAGTGATGAAGCTTTGATCACAGAAATAAAATATTTTAAAATATATTTAAATAGAAAGCAGTTATTTCAAGTAGTAAAAATATTTCACTGTATTTGCTGTATTTTGAATCAAATAAATGTAGACTTGGTGAGCAGAAGAGACTTTTTTAAAAACATTAAAAATCTTTATAAACTTGACTGGTAGTTTATTTGTCGACAAATCTCATTTAAATTTTACTGGTTTAAAACTTTTTAAAAGAAAAAAAAACTTTTTAAAAGTTTTACATACACTACCAGTCGAATTTAAAAGAAAACAATAAATCATAATAATAAATTATATATAAAAAAAATATATAATAAATCGTTTAATTAACCATCAGAGACAGGCTAGTCCTACATAATAGTCACCAAGTAGATGCTCGGATCGGACATAGACCGAAAAGTTCGCTTAAAAAGTCAACCTCCGCCTGAAGCTATTGAATAATTCGCACACTGGGAAAAATGCACATCTGCAGGGTCGATTCTCCTTTAACTCCTCCCAGTTAGATCCTCTGTAGTTCGGGCAGATTACGACAGGGGCAGTAACAACCACGTCTCCAATCTGACACTGAAGCCGCCTGTGGACAGAGAGAAAGATCAGCGGAGGACAAAAGAAAACGCAAGATGAGAATATAGCGCAAACCTAATTGAAATATATTTCACCTCTGAAGATAGTTTCCTCTCTTTGGGGTCCAGTTTTACTTTTGGAAAACCTTTCATTAATAATGATTATACATACTTATTAGGTTAGGAATAAGTCAGTTTTTATTCTTTTTGAACTGCGAAAAAAAGTTTCCATAAGTTTTAAGGAAACATTTTCACTGTTGGAATGGTCTAATTCAGGACAATCTGCTGGGAAAAGCTTAGAGGGCAAAACTTTAAGAACGGAGGCTAGAGCATTTTTGTGTCCCGAGTTCATTACTCTCTTGCATTGAGGAATGTTACCGAAACTCCAGTCGTTACCGCGGCTGCTGCCGCTCGCCCTCGCCAGCGTATTTCTGGTGCAAAGCGGGAGCAGTGACAAAGAAGTCAGACCAGAGGTAACACAGCATCCACTGTTCTTCTAATATTGTGTGTTTGTGTGTGTCTGTGTGTGTCTTTCCCCTGTCTGTCTGTCTGTCAAGCCTGCACTGTTGGATACAGATGCACTCAGATGTTTCCTCATGTCAGGATTTCCTTCATGAAGTGTCTTCATGTACCTCATAATTCACTGTGGAATACAGAAGAGAACAGTGAAGCGCTGTGTCTTTTAAAACCCCTAAATATCAGGTTAAAACAAAACTTGGGTGAGTCAGAGGCTCCAGGGCTCCTGGGTTAGTTATTAAACTGGCACAGGTCTAGATTTGTGGTGTCTGTCCTGCATCTGTAGATTCTCGTTTTTCTTTTAATAGATAGATATATTAGCAGATATATCAGTTTGTTTATACACCAAGAGGCATCCTAATGTCTGCTTCAGAAATAGGCCTACACGTCTGGTAGACACATAACTGTGAGTGGGAGAGAACGATCGACTGTTTTTCAGGACGTTTTGGCGTCTCTGTCACAGATGCAAGCCAGGAAATCTTAATGGCCTAAAATAAAGAAAACAAGATCAGAGCGAGGATTTAAGACATTTTAATAACTGTCTCTAGTCGTATCCCTTCATTCCTTACTCTCACACTCCTTCACATTTCTAAGATGGTTGAGAGATCCTTGTACCCAAGGATAGTGTGGAAAAAATTCAGCTCTCCAGATTCCAGCGAAGTTTTCGAAGATGATAAGAGTCTCCTGATGTGAGAGTCGTGTGATCAAAGATAAAGTTCAGACAAAAGGTTAAACCACAGATGCCAAGTGCTTTGAAGCTGCTGCTACTCTTCAGACTTTTTGGTTTAGGCTTCCATTTTTTTTCTAAGTAGTATGCTTTATTCATATACAGAAGTGTTTTTTTTTTCTTTTGTTTTGAATACTGTACTAAAAAAAAGTAAGAAAGAAAGAAATTTGGGCATATTCCTTATGGAAAACAGCTGGGTATTGCCCCCCTCTCCAGACCATAGACGAGAGATGATGTATTTGTTTAAGTAGTATTACAGATGCAAAGCATCTGCTGAAACACTGCTGAATCTTTCTGAGCTTCATCAGCTAAAGCTTAAAAATGGATGAAATGTTATATGCATGTTATATGCAGTTTAGATATGTTCATACACAAAACTAAAGCTCAAAAAACTAAATCTCTCATTTTAATGATTGTTTTGTTTTATGTGGAGTAAATGAACGAGTACGTGAATTAAACATGGGTGATAATGGCATGCATCTGCAACTGCTGTAATTAGACAATTAACTTTTGCTAACTGGTAGTAAACTTTGCAGTGTTCTCATATTTATAGCAATCGAGCGACGTCAAAGTTTGCATGATTTTTGTTTTGTCTTATAATGGAGGTCAGAAATTTGGTCCTGTATTAATATTAGTTCATTTGCTCAGTTAAATGGGTCAGTGATCTGATCCTCCACGTGAAGATGCAGAGTGAGACGTGGGCACTAATGTCTAAATTTTCTGTTTTTTCCATTGGCACAGACAAGGAGGAACGACTGACTCAGTCCTTCTGTCGTGCATTCAGACTCACCTCTGGCCTCCTTTTTTCTTCTTCTTCTTCCTTTTCTTCTACCCTTTGTTTTTAGATTTCTAACTCTCTTTTTAAAATTTCGCTTAGGTTTTGTTTTTGTCCCTTCAGCTTCTTTTTCCTCTCTCTTCAGTTATAGTTTGCTCTTTTCTTTCCCTCTCTAATACCTTAGGAGCAGCAGATCAGCTGTTAAATTCATAAATGCAGCTTTTCCCCCCTAAGCGTGGAAAGTTTGACAGCAATATTTTCTGCAGAGAAACTATAAGAATCACAGATCAGAATAGTTGTGGGCTATGCACAGTTTTTTTTTAGTATAGTGTTAAAACTGCTTACAGCCTACCAGAAAAACAACATGTTCCTCTTTCCAATTTGGAATGTGTTTTCCATGTTGCAACACCATAACATGATGAAACTGTTTTTCAGAAACAGCCATCTCAGGAAGTACATAATCGTACTGACTCCATTTATATTTTTCACGCAGCATGTGTTAGCCTTGCTGGTATGTGCAGCAGTGATGTCATAGCGTGTGATTACACTTAACCTCACATCTTCTGAACCTCACTATCATGTGTGAGTTAATTGTTAGTGTTGAAATCTGTTCCCAGACCTGTGCATGATGGCAGCGTCTGGCTTGATTATTACATAAAGCTTTCCCAGACTGCCCTAGACTCAGTCAACTCAATAAAGGCTACCTGTCTGCATGGTAATAGCTGACGCATGGCCACACAGTGACTCGCTCTTCCTCAGTCAGGGGAACGGCAGAGGGGTTCTAAATAGAACCTTTGACGCCCACCACTGGGAGTTCCAAGCCAGCAGAGCATGCTGGGATTGCTGGCAGCATTAAGAGGAGACCTGAGGCTTTTCAGAAGGGAGAAGAGTGGCCTTCAGAGGGAGTAAGAGAGAGAGAGGGAAACGTTTTCATCCTCATGAGTTAGTGTTTTTGCAAAAACGGGGTGCGTCACCACAGCGGAGCCACCACACACAGAAAGCACTCATACAGAAAGGAGGAATTAAATGACAGACTGAGAAAAAGAAAAATTGGGCAAAGGGTGACCAGGTTAACACTACACTATGGTGTTATCCCGATCTATACTTCCTCGACCGATACGGGCTGTGTTGACAAGTCCCACTGGAAAATCTACAACATGAATGAAGCAGTGTGAAAGCACTCGCTGATTTAGTGAAGCTGCTCCCTAATCACTGCAGTACTTGTATGCTTACATGCAGGTTTGTTGTAGTGTTTTGCCCATTTTGAAGATGTGTGGATTATAGGAGTACATGGCATATAGTTGAGCTGTATACACTGTAAAAAGGAATTGTTGAGAAACTTAAAAATTCAGCCTGATGCATTCAGATTTAAAGGTTCACCTATTGTCTTAAAAGTTGTTCTAAGTAAAGCTACTTTGTTTTGTCTGATTATGCTGGTCCTTAGTTGGTTATAAGCTAGTCCGGAGCTAGGTATAAGCTGGTTATGAGCTGGTCCTGAGCAGGACCTAGTTTCTTAGGACCAGCTGTCATGCTTCAAAAGATACCTAACCAGGTTTTCAACAGGGTTAAGGCAACTACATATTTCTTGTTCCGCAAACTTTCAATTAGTAACAATAAACTACAATTACAATAAATTGATCTATCATTTGGGCAGCCATATATTCAGTATTCACACTATTTTATAGGACACTTAATATGTGAAGTGAACTATGCTGTGTTTGTTTCTGAAGGTGCAAAGATATCTGGAATATAGTTTTAGGAAGTGGTAAACAGACCTCAACACTTAAACAGACTGACAACATTTCAGGATATCTGTCAATCTAAAATTAGTTTTAATGTGGTTTCAAGCGATTCATATTTCTCAGTATAAGTCTTACTTTTCAATTCAAATTAGAGCACACTCTTAAAAATAAAGGTTCTAAAAGTTTTGGTTTTCCAAAGAACCTTTCAGCGAACAGTTTCTAAAAGAACCAATTTTTTCTTGGTATAAAGAACATTTTGAACATTACAAAGAGCCTTTTGTGAAATGAAAAGTTTCCATTAACGTTAAAGGTTCTTTGTGGAACCTTTATTTTTAGCTGATTTTAAAAAGTTATGACCAGTCTAGAAGAAAAAAAATTACATGACTAATTTTTAAAGACTAGTCTAAGCAGTTTATGCAACTGGTCCCTGGACTGTTTCTCTGCCATCATGCTCTTCCTTCTTTCTCTCATTTCTCTCTGTAGCAGATTCAGATATTGCCTGTTGAGAAGAAAGAAAGAAAGAAAGAGAAAGAAAAGAAGAAAGGGAGGCAGTCTGAGGTCACACGGATTACTGAAAAACTGCTTGTAATTTTTGCTGACACTCTTTGTGGTTGGAATGGAGACACTGGCTGTCTGATCCTTAAAATGAGACATTTACCACTTAGTCTAACAGACAGTCACTCCTAAACATGTAGCCTTTGTGTTAACAGCCCAGATAAGCCCATGAGGTTACAACTACCTATACAGCTATAATCAGGGTCATAACTACCACAGACATGAAGGGAACACGTCCCTCTCCAGGGTTTTTCAATAACTGATTTTTCTTTGTTTTTTTTTGTTTTTTTACATTGGATCAATTTGTTTCTTTACAATGAACATTCAACTTTAAACATGTTTATGTGAGTGTAAGTTTATAAGCAGAGCTTCTTTAAGCAGAGCTTTAAAAAACACATGAAACACATAAAGTTGAAGTTCTTTGAAGCTACATAATTACATCACCATTGCAGTTTGTCTAGTTGTACATTGTAAGATATATTTAGATTTTATTTGTTTCATTCTTTGTTAGTGTTCTCAGTTCTCCTTTCATGTGCACAGTATTTATTTCTGTAAGTCAGAAAGAGTGAGAACAGAAGAACTGTTTTATTTTAAAGTCAGTCTGGTCTGTCTTTGCCCAAGTGTGGGTAACCTTAATCCTACCCTTAAAAATCATTTAGCATTTTTTAAAAATAATAATAATAAAAAAAGCACTCTTACAGACATTTATGAATGATTCATTTTGAATTGGTTGCTGGGTTTAGCCTCAGAAGGCAGTTTGGTCCCTATATAAACAGACATTTAATATAATTTATTATAAAACTTTAAAAAACCCGGATATACAGGTATATGTATTTTTTGTTGATATACATTTTATATACATACATACATATTCTTTGTAACCAAGATAGACTTATTTAGTGATTTTTTTTTGTTATTTAGTGAAATTCTGGTGACATTTCTTCAGCAAATATACCTCCATAATTATAACTAGGTTGGAAACACACACATACGTACATCCTTAAAGTTAAATTAGGGTCATAAAGTCTCAGACGCACAGTTACTCACAGTTACAACACACACTCCACAGTAAAAGCCTTTAAGATTCTCAAGCGTCCACATACACTCTCCTACCCACAAAAGTTTAACCAGGTCATAAGCACACACTAACACACATCTTTGTGTTTACATTGTGGTTCGTCACTGATGTTTGTAGACTTTGGCAGGTTTATGTACAATTAAATTTTATAAATTCAGACAGCATGTCATGTGGATGTGGTGCTGCACCGAGACGTTTGGAACAGCGAGTACGCTTCAAAAACATTCAGCCCGACCTTTAATTCACTGAGGTCACCTTAACAGCCATGACAGCAGTGACACCTGTGCTATTTCATGCTCTGACAGAAGTGATGTTTTCCAGAGAAACTTTATTTGTATGTGTCTGTGCACTATACCATTTCGTTGTTGAATATGGTTCATTACGATGATGGAAGTGGTGTCGTAGGTCGATATTCATGTGCGCTAATGTGGCATTCATTTTCTCAGGCATGGCTCCAGCAGTATGGGTATCTTCCTCCTGGCGATGTTCGGGCTCAGGCAATCCGCTCTCCTAAATCTATCATCACCGCTATATCCGCAATGCAGAAGTTCTATGGCCTCACTGTCACCGGCACTATGGATCCAGCTACACTCTCGTAAGTCTTCAGAGTTTCATAAATCTCTGATTTGATAATCATAACCATTTAATGATAATGTGCACTATTTGACTTAGTAGTTACATGATGTATGCTAATGACTGACAATCTCTGACCACAAATGAATGTAACATTACCTGATAGAGAATTAAAGAGATAGTTCACCCAAAAATAAAAAGAAAATTCATATCAAAATATCATCATTTACTCACTCTCATGTTGTTCCAAATTCATAAAACTATGTTTAATCTTCAGATTTCAGATTCAGTTTCTGAAAGGCATTATAAAATGAATCTATATGAATCAGACTTGTTGTGGTGGAAAGATTAATATTGATTGATTTTGTTTCTATGCATCCCACACTAGAACTAACCTTATTGGTTCTACTAGCATCTGCGTACCAAATGTGTATGCATGTGTGTTGATCATTGTTTAGATATAATTAACAAATTGACATTTTCATTTTTGGGTGGACCAACACTTTAAACATCTGATTTGCAACTGTTTTCTTGGGTGACTAAGTCACATATTATTTAGTGACTTTATGTTTTGCATTAACATGATTTTGCCAGAGCCATGCAGCGGCCAAGGTGTGGAGTTCCAGATAAATTTGGCTCTGAACTGAAGAGCAACTTACGAAAGAAGCGCTATGTCATCCAGGGCCTAAAATGGGACAAAAAAGAAATCACTTTCAGGTATCTAACAGTATTTGACAAGCTAAGGAGAACAGTAATGTAACATTTAATGCATTTAAAACTGTGGCGCTCTATACATCTGCCAAGAACACTTTGTATACAGATAGTATCTGGGTACACTTTAGCTGGAATGCAGTTTACCTTGCATTCCAATCCAGATTTAAACACTGAAAACACATAAACAATTTTGAGCTTTTTTAGAACATTAATAGATAGTCTGGTTCTTCTTTTTCAAAAATAGAAGTTGTTATCAGACTTTACAGACGTATTTTTAAAAAAATTCCAGTTTCTATACTTCCTAAAAGAAACTGTTTCCTTTTCTTAGTATCCAGAACTACACTCCTAAAGTGGGCGAACAGGCCACACACGAGGCCATCAGGAAGGCCTTCAAGGTCTGGGAAGCCGTGACGCCGCTCAAGTTCCGTGAAATCCCATATAGTCAAATCAATGGCAAGGTGGACAAGTTTGCAGATATCATGCTTTTCTTTGCGGAAGGCTTTCACGGAGACAGCACCCCATTTGACGGCGAGGGAGGTTTTCTGGCCCACGCGTACTTCCCTGGTCACGGTATCGGAGGTGACACCCATTTTGACGCAGCAGAGCCTTGGACAACAGGCAACGTTGACCAGGGAGGTGAGTAGAGAATAAGAGAATATGGAAAAGTGTCTGTCAGCTGAGCAAACTACAGGCAGGGTGTGATATTTTATATTTAGAGTTTCGTCTACCTCTCTTTCAGGTAATGATGTGTTCCTGGTGGCAGTGCATGAATTAGGTCATGCTCTTGGTTTGGAACACTCAGGCGATCCCTCTGCCATCATGGCTCCGTTTTACCAGTGGATGGACACTGAGAACTTTGTGCTGCCTGATGATGATAGACGGGGGGTCCAGCAAATATACGGTAGTCAGCTTACATTACATAAATGCAATTAGTTTCATTTATTTTTTATTTAGGAAAATATGCGAAAGTGTAAATTAATTCAAAAGGCTAGCTATTATAAAAATAATGTATGAGATAAGAATAAAAGATACGATTATATAAAATTGACTAAAAATCATTAAAAAAGAATTTACAAGAATGCCAGAATGTTTCACATTTAAACAGTGATATTACAAATGCATAAAATAAATCTTAAAAATATTTGATCTATTCAATCTATAGATATTTAAACAGCAAATGAAAGTTTAATTAAAATAATGCATTTAATGCATAATGCATTAAAATTATGCTAGTGCATTTTCAAAATAACTGCAAATAATCTACTGAAATCAGTACTCTCCAGTGTTTAAATTTTAAATTAAATTTTATTTTAATATTTTTCTTTTGAATTTTATGTACAGTTTTTTTTTTTTTTTTTTGCATTTTTATTATTTTTTTAGTAATTTTTATTTCATTTTAGTTATTTTAGTACATTAAGTTAAACCTGAAAAATTAGAAATGTTGCTTTGGCAACTAATTATTAGATATTTTTTTTTACAGATTTTTAAATTTTATATCAGTTAGCATTTTTTATACACTACCATTCAAAAGTTTTTGAACAGTAAGATTTTTAATGTCTTTTAAAGAAGTCTCATCTGCTCACCAAGTCTGCATTTATTTGATCCAAAAGTACAGCAAAAACAGTAAAATTTTGAAATATTTTTACTAATTAAAATAACTGTTTTCTATTTGAATATATTTTAAAATGTAATTTATTCCTGTGATTTCAAAGCTGAATTTTTAGCATCATTACTCCAATTACATGATCTTTCAGAAATCATTCTAATATTCTGATTTGCTGCTCAAAAACATTTATTATTATGTTGAAAACAGCTGAGTAGAATTGTTTCATGTTTATTTGATGAATAGAACGTTTAGAAGAACAGCATTTATCTGCATTTATCTGAAATAGAAATTTTTTGTAACATTATACATGTTACAAAATAAAAAAAATTACACTGAAGACAAGAGTAATGATGCTTTGATCACAGAAATAAATTACGTTTTAAAATATATTCAAATAGAAAACAGTTATTTTAAATAGTAAACATATTTCAAAATTGTACTGTTTTTGCTGTACTTTCAGTCAAATAAATTCAGGCTTGGTGAGCAGAAGAGACTTCTTTAAAAAATATTAAACATTTTACTGTTTAAAAACGTAATTATTTTTTATGATATTAGTTTTAGTTAACTCTAATAACCCTGATGCTCACCTGTGTGTCTTTCGACAGGTGCTGGATCTAGTGAGGTGCCCCAACCCCCGGCACCCCGGCCTCCCACACGCAGTCCAGACCGGCCATCCTTTGGCCCTGACATATGTGAGGGACACTTCGACACCATCGCTTTTCTCAGAGGAGAGATGTTTGTCTTCAAGGTACAACTGAATGCAAATTAAGGACTATTTGTGTGTACATGCCATGTACTTTGTGTGTTTTGAATATTTACACCCTCTCTGCTCCACAGGAAAAGTGGTTCTGGAGAGTTCGTGATGGTAAACCTCAGCAGGGGTATCCCATGCCCATCGGCCACTTCTGGAAGGGACTGCCTCCCTCAATCAACGCAGCATACGAACGCTCTGATGGAAAGTTTGTTTTCTTCAAAGGTGCGTCCATCTTCTGTATTTTATCCACCTCACATTGCATTTCTGGTTTTAATAGGTATTACAAATTGTGCAATAATGCTTGTTTGTCTTCTTTTTAGGTGATAAGTACTGGATTTTCAGTGAGGCCAAAATGGAGGAAGGTTATCCAAAAACTTTCAAGGAGCTTGGCACAGGCCTTCCGAGAGACAGGCTGGACGCTGCTGTTTTCTACACACCCACCGGCAACACCTACTTCTTTAGAGGAACCAAGTACGTTTCCAGTGTTACTCACCATGTCTTATGTAGGGTCTGGTCAGAAATCCAATGATTTTGCGTCATGTGGTGAAAAATGTTTCCTCTTCTTTTTCTCTCTTCTCTCTTTCTTTCATTGTCATCGTTTGTCATTCATGGCTTTTCTGCTTTCTCAGGTATTACCGTTTCAATGAGAAAAGCAGATCTGTGGATCCAGATTACCCCAAACCCATCAGTGTATGGCAAGGAGTACCAGATAATATCAAAGGGGCCTTCATGAGCGAAGATGGAGGTACAGGAGCATTTGTTCTTCACTGTCCACTCAGCAATCATAGTCAAATTTTGATTTACTGATTAACGTGATTGCTCAGGAAATCATTCTAATATGCAGATTTTGTGCTCAGGAAACCAGATTTTAGAAGAATTTCAAATTCACAAGTTTGAAAATTCAAATTCAAAAGTTCTAAAGAATTTCAGGATTTTTGATGGATAGATGGTTCAAAAGAACAGCCTTTGTTTGAAATAGAAATCTTTTGTAACATTATAAATATCTTTACTCTCACTTTAGATTAATTCTTTCTAAATAAATAAATTAAAAAGCTGTAAATATATGACTAGAGTGCTGCACTGACCAATCAAAAGCCAGAACCTTTTAAACCATTTTAGAGATTTCGAAATGTAGAGACACTTTTACTGAATCAACTTTCCCCCCACTTTTTCAGCCCACGCTTATTTCTACAAAGCCAATAAGTACTGGAAGTTTAGCAACCAGCAGCTCAAGGTGGAGCCAGGCTACCCCAAATCGGTCCTGACTGACTGGATGGGCTGTGAAGGAGAGGAGCCCAAGAAGAGAATCAGCACAGATGAGGAAGTGCTCATCATCGAGGTGGACGAGTCGGAGGGTGGAGGCATGGGAGGAGCCGCTACCATTGTCATCCCTCTCTTTCTTTTGGCCTGTGTTCTCGTCACTTTGGGGGCTCTGCTGTTCTTCCGGCGCTACGGCACCCCTCGACGCCTCCTCTACTGTCACCGCTCTCTGCTCGATAAGGTTTAGAGATGAACTTGAAAGGCACGGGAAGAGACGAGAAAGAGGGATACGAGTAGATGGCATTTGGAATGGGAGAAAGTTTATTAGGATGGAGTGAATATGAATGTCAGACAGTACAGATTGGTTTACAGGTCTGCAAGCAGGGGGAGATGAAAAAGTGATGGATGTGTATTGTATGTTTTTTCTATTTACATGTACTTCTCAGCCATTAATTAAAAAATGGGAGTGGGAGATAAGAAAGACAGACACAAGCCCCCCTCCATCTCTTCCATGGTTACGGTTTATCAGTGAAATGCACTTTTGTTCCTTCAGTCTTCTTTTCAGTATATACTCCCTCCTTTATCCTCTCTGAAAATCTCCCTCCCCAGAACCGAACTTGACTCCAGCCGGGCGGCTGTTTGATTGACATGTTCTATATTCTAAATGATCTCACTTTGATGTATTTCATTAACTCAGATTTTGCTTTTTTTACATTGTTGATCCAATGAAAACCTCCTGCATCCCATTACGTGCCTTTGCCATTGAATTAATAGTATGGAAGGACTATCATAATTGACCTTCCTTGCACCTTTTATTCACCAAAGATATTTGCACAAAGTATGGCTCGACTATAGAGACCTGCTGTACGTGAAAGGTCAAAGGTTACAGGTCAAAGTTCAGGGAGAGAGAAGCCGAGCAGCTTCTGGAGTAGGCCAGTTTTAAATACACCTATTGAGCAGAGCTGTCCATCTGTTTCAACTCAAAATACTATTGTTATTGTAATGTGTTTGGTACATTTTACTATGATTAATTGTGTCACTAATGATCAGCATTGTTATTATAACTATGGTTATTGTTATTATTGTTCTCCATGTGTAGTCGTACCTATTTTAAATTGTCATTTCAAGTCCTGCTGGACACAGGCAGAATGTGACTTATTTCAAATTAGCTTCTGGTCTTTTACTGTCAGGTTTAAGAGCGGAAAAATCAGGTTTCTATAATAAATGAGGCTGGAGGTGAGATTGTCTCTTTTGAAGACATTTTCTTGCTCTCCACCTTGCAGAAACAAATAAAAAAAAACTATTTATGAACAGTAATGGTGCTATGGGTTTTCTCACTGCATGCATCAGTATTAGACATTTCTGAAGTAGTTTTAACAATGATAATAGTAATGATATTTATAATGATAATGGTATAGTGTAAATGTAAAGGAATGACATTTTTGCCTGTTTCATACTTTTTGTACTTGGAAATGAAAATGAAATAAAGTTCCTTTTTTTAACATTATTCTCTCTTTCCTCAACCTTAAAAAATAAATTTCTCACATGAATACCAAATGTACTTAAACACACTTATTCCTTTTGTCTTTTACTGCTTTACTGCTGAAATTTCTACATCTAAGCTGTTTTGAGAAAGTTCCATTTTTATTTGTTTAGTGGTGAAGTTTTTATTAAATTTTTATAATTCAAGATAAAGATATTGCTTATATACAACAGCTGACAAATATGTAAGAAAGAAAAGAAAAAAGAACATCTTCATGACAAACTGTTTATTTAAACTTTCTTACGCCACCGATCTTGTTGCTAGTGCAAGTAATGATGCCTCCCAGCTAACAATTTTTGGTTCCCAGAACATTATTTATATGGTTTGTTGTTGGTTGGCCAGGAAAGTTTTCTTAACTTTTGCTATTTTAAAAAACCTAAAAATAACTATTAAGGTTAACTATTTGTTCTCTGTGAGTTATTCTTAGGTTATTTTAAAAACAACCACCAGACAACGTTCGGGGAACGTTATTTTATGGTTGCGAAAAAAATACATCAGGGAACATTCTCAATAAGTTATTTTTTTATTGATAACCACCATGCAAAGGTCTGGGAACGTTATTTTATGGTTACAAAAAAATAAAAAGAATGTTCCCCAATTGTTAGTATTTGGTTTCCAAAAAAATAACCAAAAGGGAGCCAAAAACTAACATTAGGGGAACGCTCTGTGTTTGCTGGACAAGGGCTTTTAGCAAGGGGCTTTTATGCAACAGTTTAATGTATCAGTTTCATGCATTGCATTCTGACTTATTTACACTGCTAAAGAGTTGGATTCTCATGCTAAACATGACCAAAGATTTAAAAAAAAATGAGTCAGACGTATGACAGAGTATTTTTGTGCCAAAGACACTCCTTCAGGTTTAGCATAAGGCCACGTTTACACTTGTGTGTTTTTATATTAAAACGCATTATTTTGCAATGGTTATGCCTGTCGTTTACACAACTCCAGCATTTTCAGCCCTCAAAAACGGAGACTTTTGAAAACACCGCAGACCTGTTTTAGTTTGAAAATTTTGGGGTTGCATTTCATCGTAAACGGATCAAAAAAGGAGACTTTTATAAAATGATGGCATGGCTGCCCATATTTGCTCTGCATATCCTTGACAACTGTGTAAACAATAACATCACGCTCATTATGAATGGTCACGTGACACACGTTTTCGTTTGTGTAGTGTGGACAGAGATTGTTTCTGATACGCACTGAAAACGCCAGTGTAGACAAGGATTGTTTTCATTTTAAAACACTGTTTTAAAACGGAAACGCACTAGTGTAAAAAGTGCCTAAGTAACGGAACCTTTTTTTTCGAGTATGGCCCTGTATGACATCATAAAGGGCAGAATGGCAAGTACTGCTCACTGCAGAGCCGAAAGGCCTCCAGCTCCCCCTCTCTGGATGTCCAGCTCCACCTTTGTGTGAACTAATGGGTGGAGTTATGTTTAGGATAGGGTAAGGGATAGGGTTAGGGTGTGGTTAGGTGTCTATCTCCACCCATTACCTCCAGCGAGGGGGAGCTAGAGCTCCAGCTCCTCCCATTTGGCTCTGCAGCCAGAATGGCACTTCTCCAGCAAGAGCGAGCGCACACATCAACCAGCGAGAGCAAGACCACACCCATCAACGTGCTTTATTCCTTAAAGGAGTAGTTCACTTCCAGAACAAAAAATTACAGATAATGTACAGTTAATGTACTTTTCTTTCTTCAGTCGTAAAGAAAGTATGTTTTTTTAAGAAAACATTTCAGGAATTGTTTCCATATAGTGGACTTGAAGCAAGCCAGCGAGTTTGAATGTCCAAAATGCAATTTAAATGCACATTCAAAAGGCTCTAAACGACCGAGGAATAAGGGTCTATCTAGCGAAACGATTGGTCATTTTCAAAAAAAAATAAAAAATAAAAAATGTAGATACTTTTCAACCTCAAATTCTCATCTTGTCTAGCTCTGTGACACACACGCATACTCTTGAGTCAATACAGTTAGGGTAGGTTGAAAAACATATTTGAAGTCCACTACATGGAGATAATTGCTGAAATAATTTCCTCAAAAAAAAAAAAACATAATTTCATTACGACTGAAGAAACAGTCAAAAGAAACATTTTTGACAAAAGAAACAACATTTATGATACAGTTGTTGTCAGGTTTCATTGGTGATTCAAATATGAAATATAATCGTAAGCTTGGTGAACGTTTGGAGAATTTGGTGTTAACCCATTCAGTGAGATAGGAAATGCACTTGCATGCCCTAGAGGCATTTCAAAGATGGAATGACTTAAAGGATGAAATTACTTGCCTTAAAGGGACTTTGATGTTATGTCCCATTTATGTCCCACAACAGTTGCACAACACATGGTGTGAACGATTGAATGAATGACTCAATAACGGACTCATAAAGGTCACTTTCTTTCCTAAATGTACCAACTTTTTTTAAATGAAACAGTTTACTGAATGATTCAATGACTGACTCATAAAGCCACTTTTCTGTTGGCATAACGATGTAACCTGAAGAGTCACTGATGGGAAGCAAAAATGCTTTGATAAAAATTTAAAAAGTCCCATGCTGTTGAACTGGTATTGTATATCAGATATGAGGACTGAAACTAACAATTTATGTAGGTAAATATATTAATGTAATAATTAATATATATATGAATAACTGTTAGCATGTTTACAGAAAACTGATGAGTGTCTGTATGTGTTCTCATATCTAAGGGACCAGAGAGACATATGACTGTACTTTGTAGTGAAGGAGGAGCGTTCGCTTCTCTCCGAAGTGTCCTAAAACTGTTCCAGCTGACAGAGTCAGAAAAAACAGCACTCTGCCATTTCCGCCTTCCTCCCGTCCTTTCCCCCTCCTCATTTCTCCACACAGCAAAATTGTTCTCTTTTATGAGGCTTTTAAATGAACGGCCCACCACAAACATCTCTGAGCTGTTTTTCCTGTCCCCTCCCTTTCGAAATCTCATTCTCCCCCATCTTTGAAACCCTGCTCCCTTCTATGTATTTGCATGATTTTTAATAAGTACAGTGGCAAGCATGTATTAGTCAGATGAAAAAATGCCCTTTCAGCATGATAATGATGACATGAAGAGACTTGTCAAATTATCGAAAATTACTCTTATATTCCTTTCTTTCTGTTCTCTCTTTCCACTCCAATTTCTCTGCCTGCAAAAAACATCCGGGTTTGATTCTCTGGAAACTGTGGCTGCCCTTATTAACTTACTGAATAGATTACTAAAACATGCATATAATATTTCCACATATTACATGTTTAATTTTTACTGAAACTGTGTCATCCCAGAAATTCATCTGTTTATGAGATGGACAGATGAGCTAAGGAAAGGACAGGAAGTCTGGCTCTGGTCATGGTGGTGTGAGAGAGCTCTGGCAGTAATGTTTGGTGAGCTTGGTTCTTGTCTCGTGGGGTGGCCGGGGAAAAAGTACACAAACGCCCACATGCGTGCTGAGTTGGCGAACAGGACGTGGCCTGGACAGTTGCTTGCAATTTAGACTGTGTATATGTGTTTTGTGTAACCTACATTACTATACTTTTTACCACACATTGCTGACTGAGAGGTGAACAGAAGTCAAGAGGCAAGAGGAGAGCAGAGAGGAAAGTAGTTCAAAGTTGTGTATACTGGAAAAGCAACAAACCATCAATAAAAATTGGTCACCTTTTTTGTATTGTGCATTTATTTATAAAGTATTTAGGTTGATTCAGTAAGAGTAAACAATCTATTTGATTGAAATTAATTAGATTTAAGTTAGATTTACTGTTTTTAGGACACCATTTTTTTCCCTGTGTAGGCCTATATGTAACACTGTTAGATACGTTGGCCTAAATAAATAAGCCTGAATCAGCAGCCACAGAATTATGCTGAAAAAAAAAAAACATGAATTATGCAGAAGGGCTCAGTACAAACTCCCACCTCTTCCATGTTTATTTATTAAATATTTTGGGTATTATCATAATGATTATTCTAATAAACAGTACATTGGCCCATTCTTCAGCTCTAAGCACTTTTGAAACAGTCTGCTTTTCAGGTTCTTTACTAGGTCAGCTAAGTCTATAGATTACATACACTTTGCAGAATCTGCAAAATGTTAATTATTTGACCAAAATAAGAGGTATAATACAAAATGCATGTTATTTTTTTATTTAGTACTGACCTGAATAAGATATTTCACAAAAAAGAGATTTACATATAGTCCACAAGACAAATAATAGTTATTTATAAAAATGACCCTTTTCAAAAGTTTACATACACTTGATTCTTAATACTGTGTTGTTACCTGAATGATCCAGAGCTGTGTTATTTTTTGGTTTAGTGATAGTTGTTCATGAGTCCCTTGTTTGTCCCGAACAGTTAAACTGTCTGCTGTTCTTCATAAAAATCCTTCAGCTCCCACAAATTCTTTGGTTTTCCAGCATTTTTGTGTATTTGAACCCTTTCCAACAATGACTGTATAATTTAGAGATGCATCTTTTCACACTGAGGACATCTGAGGGACTCGTATGCAACTATTACAGTAGGTTCAAAAGCTCAATTATGTTCCAAAAGGTAAAATGAAGCATTAAGAGCCAAGGGTGTAAACTTTTGAACAGAATAAGGATGTGAACATTTTTCTTATTTTGTCTAAATATCATATTTTTTTTCATTTAGTACTGCCCGTCAGAAGCTACAGAAGATACATACACACTTCCCAGAGGACAAAATTGGTTAAATTTACCCTGATCTTCATATTCAAAATGTTTTCAGGTAACAACACAGAGAGTAAAGAGTATGTAAACTTTTGAATGGGGTCATTTTATAAATTATTTTCTCTTGTGAACTATATGTAAATGTCTTTTACGTGAAAAATCATATTCAGGTCAGTACTACATAAAAAATAACATGCATTTTATATGATCCCTCTTATTTTGGTAAAATAAATAACATTTTGCAGATTCTGCAAGGTGTATATAAACGTTTGACTGCAACTGTATATATTTAGTTGTTTTACTCTTGCCACAGACCCAGACTTTTCATTTTAAAATGAAAATTCAAAAGTTAGTAAACCAAGAAGAAAACAGTGTGGGGACATTCCTGAGATAAAACATGAGACGTTAGATGTGCGAAGAAATCAAGGTAAATATCTTTTGTAAGCAGAATTTTTTTTTTTTTTTTAATTGTGTGTCATTTACAATCAAGCTGTAATTTTGTCCATTTCTGTCTTTCTATCTCTCCCTGAGATATACTTTTAAAGCAGGAAGTGAATTGCTGTGTCCTAACCCCCGGGCCAAACACATACTGTAACCTTAGCTTTGTCATATCCTTTTAGGACCCACACCAACACACATACATACCTCTAGACCCCCTTTCTGCCATCCTCACACACTTCTGCTGCACTCACTCTAATGTTTCTTGTCTGCTTTCAACTCCTACCTACTTTTTCCCTCTTTTTTTCTGTATGTATGCTAAAGGGCTGCACATTCACCTCATCTTTCGTCCCTCCCCTACCCTTCCTGTCCTCCGCTCTCTCGCCTCCTGCACTTCAAAAAAACATCTGGATCTCATTCTGGAAAACCAAAACAACATGAGAGAGCGACAGAGTGAGAGAGACAGAGGAAGGCGGGGAAACGAACAAAGGAAAAAATCTGTTGGTGAAAATCTAACAATATGAGAAAGATGAGTACATAAAAATCATCTTGATTTGTGTCTCGGTGCCTGTGTACTAGTATTTTCTGAATTACACAGACCAGGAGACAAAGATTGATAGGTTCGGTAAAACGTAAATCTATAAAATATATGTAATCATAACCGTGGTTTTGAAGTATTCAGCGGTGTGAGAGAAATCTTAGGTTTCTGTTGTTTTTGTCAGCTTACATCTTAAACAAAACGTTCTCATAGTGCTGACAAAAATGGTTGAATCTGATCCAGGGTCCAGTAAAACAGCAGAGGAAAAAATTTGCAGTTCAGCAACTGGAGCCATAATTATGGAGAGAGGCTGCTGAAATCAGCAGGAAGACCTGTGTGTGTGTATATGTCTCTGCAAGAGAGAGAGAGACAGAGAAAGAGAGAGTCAGACAGTGACAAACAGTCATGTGTGATCTCCACTCATACTTAAGAACTAAGGAGTAGAGAGAAAAGGAAATTCAGAAATGAACTTTTAAGGTGCTGTTTAGAGAATGATTAAAATACAACTATCCCTATATTTCATGGCCATACTGATTGATTTTCAAGATTCAGAGGTTCTCTGGTTAAAAAAAAAAGAAACGTGAAATGGCATTTTGCGGCTAATATAAAATTGGGTCACTATAGCAACACCCTTAATTACTTTCTCAGGCAGGAGATGGTATGGCAATAGTCTCATCTCGATGCTAGTCTGTACCTTGGAATCCATTTTATGACAGCACAACTTTGTCAAAGAAAAAACAGATGGCCAGAGAAAGACTAGCGATAAAATAAAGTGAAAAATATAAACATGTGGAAGCTGACAAGGGAGAATATGTCAGTCTGCATTATGTGCAGAAAGAACTTTTTATCCCAGGATGGGAGAGACAAGGTCAGGGACAAATGGCTGCCAGAACATCAGCAGCACAGATGGAGAAACACTGCAGCCTAGTGGAGTCAGAAAACATGTCAACATGTGACCTGACATGCCATTTTCACTGTCCCACAAAATAAAAAAGAATATAATTAGTATTGGTTATTTAAAATGCAGAAAGTCGTTAAACATTCCTTTGTCCTTCATGGATCTGTTGTTATAAAAGCTGCAGTGTTCGATTTTTTTATTTTTTATTTTTGAGCCAAATGTCAAATTTGTCCTGTGGTGTGACTGTCTCAAGCATGGTTCAAATTACAACTTTTATAAATTAAAAAGAAAAGCATAAAAATGTTAATAAATACCTCCGGCATAATTATAAATGTGTCTATTTTAGTAAATGGCAATCATTTTTTCATCTATATATTTCTGAAAGCGTAGGATACATTTTGTCTCTGAAAACCATGTCTTAAGGTGACACCATATCCTGATTTTAAATCAGCCAATTCCAGAAAAAACTTTAATTAGAACCCCAATTCATGATCATGTTACTGAAGCCCCCTGTGAAGCCCATGACGTGTACTTCGTAAATTTTTGTCTCAGAAGTGTTCAAATAATTAACTTTTTTGTAACGACTACAACACCCTGTGTAACCACTGTGACACCCCTAAATTATATTTTTTAATTAAACACTGTATGTTAAACTACATCATCATGGAAAATTATGCAAATGTGTCTTGCTAACTGCTAATGACAGGTTAGTTCGGAAAAGCAAGGTCATTATTGTTCTCTGGTGACGCTTGCATTGTCACACCAGAGGAAAAGCATTTTAAATAGTTTTACGAGTTCGCCTGCCCATCCAGTCCTACAAACTTGGCTTGCTGTCCTTAATGGAGGCTCGAACCCGAGGCTCAGCTTGAGCGCCGAGTTCAACCCCCCCATTGTGATATTACCTAGAGGGAGAATAACAGAAACAGAGGAGGAGAAGGGGAGGTGGAGGGATGCCGGAAGAACTGACACTGGGACGGTGCAATGAGAGCTGCTTATATAGGCTGGTAATGATGATTGACAGGTCTGAATGATTAGGCTCCTCCCGAACCTACGTTTGGAACTTCATTAAATAAGATTGGTTTAACTCCTTTTGATTCTTTTTTGATCATTTTCAGTGTTCTGAAATGCAGTAATTACATTAATTAAACTATTTTCTGATGTTTTTGCAGAAAACATGTACTGTTATAAAGTGTGATGAAAATCAGCAAAAAAAGTGATACTTGGTTTCTTAAACAGAAAGAACTGTGGGAGAGAAAATAGCAGAAGAGAGATGAAATGGAAATATAGAAAGAAAATGAACAGGGATCCACCAGATGGGAGGAGATCCTAAGAGAACAAAGTAGAAAGTGAAAAGAATCAAAATGATGCCTTAAAAAGAGTAGCCATATAGTAAAAAAAAAAAAAAATCATTCACGTTTTGGATATAGTTTGGATATTATATTTATCATATTTAGCTGTGCCGGACATGCAGCAGGGGAGCTAGAAGTGTTTCAGTAACATACTGATTGACTAAGAGACTGAATTTTGTTGATGAAAATTTTGTTTTGTTTAAAAAAACATGTTGATATTGTTTGTCTTTCTCATTTGACGTTTAAAATTAAATAGAAATACTTTAATAACTACCATTTCTGTCCTTCAGTGTGACGTAATGCCATATGGTGTGACACACATAAAAGAACCACAGATTTGTTTTTATTTCAAAATATCTTAAAAAACAACAAAACAAAACAAACAAACAAAAAAAAAAACAGTTGAGTATTGCAATAGGGGATAAACATAAATATCACAGATCTTAAAATAGTATAATTTTCAGCAGTTTTGCACAGATGACAGCAAAGTCTTGAAATTGTCCAAGTCATGGGGAAAAATTATGTTAATTATAATTTAACATATAATAATAAACACTATATATTTTTATATAATTTAAATATTAAAATTAATGTCACAAAAAAATTCTGTTCCTTTGAATTTACTGGTTTTAGATATCAAAGAATCATATCATATTTCCACAAAACAATATTAAGTGGACAACTGTTTTCAACACTAAAAATAGTTAGCATATTAGAATAATTTCTGAACAATCATGTGACACTGAAGACTGGAGTAATGTCTGCTAAAAATTCATATCCCCACAACACAAATTAAGGTTGACATCTTTTGCGATTTAAATGTAATAGCCATAAAATATGCAGCTGCATAATGTATATTTATCTATATTTATTTCACAAAGCTAGACTACATAATAAATGTGAAAAATAAATTCCAACTGTTTGTAGGTTTATGACTTGCAAGCTATCCTAATTGTACCCTAGGGCAATTTCAGCAAATTGTTGTTTGTTTGTTTTCCCCCCACAACAACACTCTCTGAAATAAGTGTCTTACTGGAACTGCTTAAACTCATCCCTCAGAACTTACTGTCCTCCTACAATCACCTTTACAAAAAGCAAAACATAGTTTTATTTTTTTTCAGTCACTATAAAAGTAAATATGTATTTTTATTGTGTATTGGTAGGTTTAACAATAAACACAGAAATCATGCACAAGCTTTACTGTATCTTTATTTTTTGTTCTTTAATAATAAATTTCCTTTAGGTTTTAACAATAAGGATTTTACATGTTCTTCTTTCTGTTTCTCCGCTTCCTTCTTCTCCTGCCATCGTTTCATCCCTTCATCCACCTCTGCACTGAGATACACTGCTCTTCTCTAAATGTGGACACAAATGTAAACATTTCAAGTTTTTCTCAAGTTAAAACCGACCACAAATCCAAAAACAAAAGTCTCTTACAGCAAACTCCTCTCTCTGCTTTTGTCTGCGGATCTGTCCTTTCAGTGGAGGTGCAGGCCTTCCATCTGAAAAGTCACATCATTTATACAAATCCTTGTCAGCACTTACATTTTCATTCGCAGATTCACTGTTGACAGTATGTTTTGACAAATACCATTCAACTGATGTATACAAAACAACTGACAAGCACAATATGTCTGTAGCTATTTAACACCCCATTGTTGCCTTTGGCTTTTATGAAAATAATAAATAAATTTACCTGCATATGACCAGTCAGGAAGATCTGTTAATGGTCCATACTCTGATCCACCACGTGCTAAACCGTTTCTGCAGACAAAAAAAAAAAAAAAAAAAAAAAAAAAAAAAAAAAAAAAAAAGAGCATGATGAAAGAAACCAAAACACTGACTTCAAGATTAACCATTGCTAATAAAATGTAATGCATGCAAATAATCTGATTTAATCAGGTATTTTTAGTATTAATTAAAATTTTAGTAGAAACGGTAAAAACGATTATTCAAAACTGGATTTTAAAACCATTTCTCCTTCGTATAATCTCCAACATCAGTATTTGTCAAACGTCCCAGTTTTCCTGGGACAGCATCGGTTTTTGATGTTGCGTCCCTGACTGGAGATGTCCTGGAAATGTACCAGTTTTACAACACATTCAAAACGACCCGCAAATACACTGTAAAGGCCCGACAGAACAGCCTGCTGAAAGTGGACGACACAAATCTTTCTGGCGCTATTATCATCAGTTATCAAAAGAGACACTCTTATCAGTTACAAGGTAATCACATATTAACAAACAAAACAAAACAAAACAATACAATAAGTAATTAAACAATTACACTTGCACAATTATATTTGCAGAAAAAACATGCTTTCAAAAAGTATGGTCAAACGTAGCCTAAAATGTCAAATAATGAGCCTAAATAGAGACAGTAAAGATCCATTTCCAAAAGCACGAACAGAAAATAAAATCTGAGCAGTTGTATACTCAAAATGAAAATGTTAGAAATGTTCTCAGTTGGAAAAGTTAAAAATATTTCTTTAATCAAGTTTTATATATCATATGTTCTTATGTTCTTGGGGCAGCCGTGGCCTAATGGTTAGGGAGTCGGGCTTGTAACGCTTCACGGTGTGTGTGAACTTGGATGGGTTAAATGCAGAGCACAAATTCTGAGTATGGGTCATCGTACTTGGCCTCACGTCACGTCCTTTCCTTTCCTTTTCCTTTTTTCCTTTATGTCCATTGTTTTATATTTGTAATGGGTTTTTGTAAAGTCATAATTTTGTTATAAATATTTTTTAACTGTTTGCTATTTGCACTAGCTACTAATTACAAATTTTATAGTCTGATTTTATGATGAACTGTATAAAAAAAAACAGGGTCAATTTGATCCTCAAACACCATAATTATTAATTCATATGGAACCCACAGCCATTAAAAACATACAAAAATATATTGTCCCTATTTTTTTTTAATTTGTAGATAAGTGAGGTCTCAGTGATATGTTGACCACACACACTAGAAATGACCCCAGTTTTCATTTCAGAAATATGATCACCTGAACCCAATAATATTTTAAAGTACAATTTGTCAATGTCAAACTGCAGAGGAAACTCACTCCAATCTCCACTTCTTTCCTGCAAGTGTCACACACGACGATGAAAACGGGCGCATAGACTGCTTCGACACTGTGAATGATATGAAAACAGAATTTACCCATTAAGAAAAATGTACTGTTCACTCATACCTGAGAGAGCACTGGCACCATAGACATTCATTAGCACGCTAGCTAATATAATAACGTTTAGATGCATTCCTGAGCTCAACGACACAACATCTATTTCGCAACAAAGCACGACAGGTTTATGAAACAAATATTCTGCTAAATCCTGACTAACACACTGCCTCACCTGCAGTACAAAACGTCCTCAAGGATGCTGCCATTTTGGATTGCAACAACTACGGCAAGCAAAAGGAACAAAATAGAGACTCTGCACTGGACTAGGGCGGCGTGGCTTGTTTTTACCAGTAGGTGATGCTATAGTCACATTAAAGACAACACAGACTCGTCTAATTCACCTGTTGAATAAACTACACTTAGTTTATTTTCAGCCTTCCTAATCACAGCTTGCACTCAGGACAAAAGATAACAACCAAAATAAAACGAACGTGTTACGACGTGTAAACTGAGAATTCTTGCGTCTGCCAGTGGTGGTATGAATAGAATTTTGAATGGTCTTTCAGGATTCGGATTTGGAATGTTTGTCATTTATTTAAAATGACTGACTGATATGTTGTCATTCATTTCGCAGTCTTAAGATGAGAACACATCTTGTAAAAACACGACACGGAGGCGCCACTGAAGACCGGCCCTTAACGCCTTCCGCTTCAATAATAAATCGTCTTTCAGCACCGCCGATCCCCTTCATTCCTCCTGTGTACGGGCTCGAGCAGTGCTGAGTAAGCGCTGAAACATTCCCGCGCGCGCTCCCAGACAAGTCCCCACTCGCCAGAGAGCGCGAGCTTGTGCGCGCGCCCACAAAACCGCAGGAGAAGCTGCAGACAAGACCGGAGTGGGAGGAGGGAGCTCCGGGGTAGGGAAAAAACGAGGTTTTAAACAAAAGAACAGCACTTTGGCTTTTTAGAGACTCGGTGGGCTTGAATACAGTAACCATACGACAGCAGGTCAGTTGTCACCGGAATTTATGCCACTCAGTAACTATGGAGCAGCGAGAGGCATTTTCCGCGAGGGAAGAAAAGAAAAAACAGTTACATTGTTGCGCTCGCGAAAAGCACACACGCAGCCGACTCACGCTGTCCCAGCGAACTTAGCGATATCCTTCCGCACATTCCACAGACGAAAGGCACGGCACGACCAATTAGGCCTTAGGGTTGGAAAAATGGCACAGAAAATATGTAAGGTCTTCCAACCACATACACGTTTCCAGGTTCCCGTTTATTTAAACACTACTTTTAAGTTGAATAAACGTCACTCTTTCCATTTTGTCGCCACATTACGTGTAATAAAAACATACGGTGTTATAAACAAAAGAGAAATAATTTGATTCATGACTGCATTTTGCATTCTTTTGAGTTTTCCACCTCAGACAGTTGACTCGTATGTAAGTATGTATTAAACTGTTCATTCTGAGCCCTCAGACTAACATAAAACGTGTTTGTCTGTTTTATTTTAGTGATTTGATAAATGTGTGCGATTATGTCAAGGTTGTTTGTCTAAGTCCAAACAGTAGGCTGAACCAATGGGCACAGTCTGTTTAAGAAGTTGGCTTGTGTGACGAAATAGTGGGATGCTATTCATGCGCGCTGCCCGGGGGAAAGGTGTTCCGGTCGGGAAAAAAGCCACAGAGGAAGAAGAAAGGGGGAGGAAGGAAAAAATTTGGAAAGAAAGAAACTGTACGTTGAACATTTTAGCGCAGTTTTCCGGCGTAGAGTGCGCAGTGCGTGTTTATCTACGCGAATATGTTTGGGTGAGCGATACGCGAACTTCCTCCCTTCGACTCGCTGCAGCTGGTTTTTTATCGTTACACGCTTTTGAAGACTTCCACTTCTGGGGAATAATGGTCATTTTCTTTCAAACTGGACTGGGCAAAGTGGAAATCCTGCGGGACAACAGGAGGCTTTGATGTACCTTGTACTTTTCGTTGCTGAGGAATACACGCTTTTGAGTTTTCGGGTACGGACGGCTCATTTATCCGCACAGAGAAACGTTTTCAACTTGCCTTTTTGAAAGCCGCTAGTTGAGACAGAAAGGGGTCGTGGTGTATCCCATAACCTGCGTGTTTAACTCCAACACAATCAAAGGAAACCGCGCTGGAATTTATTCAGTATTTAAACTCCATTCTAATTTTTTAAACAATCGGCAGCGCCGATTAGATAAATCCACAGAGACAAAGAACCAAGTGGCAATTAAAAGACTTGCAAGTGGTTCCGACAACAGTGGCAGTGGATCAGTGCTGCGAGACTCAACGTTTGAATGGATCCGTTCTGCGAGAGTCGGGGAGCAGAATTAAAGACTCTTTGAAAAAGTTTTCACACGTTCGTTTGCTCACTGCCGAAGACAAGGCCACAAGTAGCTGCAAAAGGGAACGCAAACAAATGGATGAACATGCTCCTGTTCACACGCATGTCCAGCAAATTCATCACAAGCAAACAGTTTGGAGACAAACCGTTTGTTTTCAAGCCTAACTAGTCCGACATGTAGCCTGCAGAAAATGTCATAGTGTTTTTATTTATCTTCAAAGTTAAATATTTATTTTTGTAGCTCATCCGAAAGTATTAGTTTTTAACGGTATTATTATTTTGTTATAACCTTTGGATGTCACTTATCTTTTGGTCTGTTATCTCATCTGCTGTTAAAACACTTGAATGATGCTTGTGCCTACACTGTATTTCACTGTATTTATGTAGTACGCTATTTAAACCGTAGTTGTTTTTCAGGTGGCATCTAAGGGAAATTCAATTCGTACTTTATATTTTATATCGTAGTTGAGCATATATTAAAAAAAAACACAATGGATCGACTTGGCAGCAAACTCAAGCAGAAGCTCAAACTGAGTGACTCTGGAAGTGTCAAATTCAGCAAAAAGAAAAATGACTTGGCCAATGCGAATAACAACAGCAATAGCAACAATGCCAATAATGGGACCGTGACACAGATCAATGCACCTGTGAGCACATCTCAGTTCCCACTCTCATGTTCGACCTCTGTGGAGGTGTGCGGTCAGTCAGCCGGACGACCTGGCAAAGTGGGCACTTCTCAGAGAATCGCACCCTCGAATACCACCTCGGCCACAGTTCCTGAGGATTGCGGGCCTGGGAGCGAACATCACCCGTCTACCCTCGCCCCTCTACGGCGCCGGTCGCCCCAACAACGAGCGTCGTGCTACCTACCTGAAACGGTGGAACGGGGCGACTCGCCCAGATGCGAAGGTGACCCGCAAGGAGCGTACAGCCCGAATTCTCGTGTGGCCTTAAAGCAAAGGCGCTATTCCCTGGAGCTCCAGCAGCTCGTTCGCCGCCAACAGCTACTCGCCCAGCCACCTCCGCTGTCGTCCGTACCACCTCCATACCCGACGCACAGCTCGGCCGCCCGTTCGTCCGCCATGGAGCCCAGCTTCCTCCATGACTTAGAGCGCCACAAGCGTTTATCCCTGCAGGAAGCTCTGTTCTACAAGCGTCTGAGCTCAGGTGGTGAGCCTTGGGACAGTGGGCGCCCCGCTTCCCTCTCTCATCCACCTCAGAGGACCCATGACAGTGGCATAGGGGGGTTCTTCTTCCCACCTGCACCAGCGTTGAGCCCCTGCTCTTCTTTCAGCTTACAAGAGTCTGTGTTGGCAAGCCCTCGCTCCAGTTTTGCGAGCAGTACCGCTAGTGGAGGAGGCGGAGGCGGTGGGAGTCCTATGGGTAGCCGGTGCAGCAGTAACCGGACCAGCGGCATCAGTTTGGGCTACGACACCCGCCATACACCTGGGCCCGCCCAGCAGATCCAACTTGGCGCTACCACCCCAGGTCAGATGTACCCTGTGCAGGCGTCGGGGAAAACAGGAGCGCCCCCTATGGAGGTTTGGAGGGACTGTCTCGAAGGGGTGTCGGGAGGAAGTCCGCACGACAGCCGCCACTCATATCCGCCTGCGCTGAGCACACCCACTGCCACCTTCCACCGGGCAGAACCAGACTGGGGTCCCGCTGACCAGCGGGGATCAAGAGGTGACGGTGTGGGCGAGAGGGCACGACACTCCGACTTGCTAGGAACCAGATACCAGCAGGAGCTCACCCGCCTGCTATTGAGAGATGCTGCCCTGGAAGGAGAAGCGTTACTTGGGGGTCTGACTTTAAAAGAACAACCCGTGTCTACCACCATCCTACCCAGCTCCGTATCTACTCCAGCCCCAATTGGAGCTCCAGGGAAATCCCTGGAAGAACAGTCGGCTGGATCTGTGGACAGACAGGAGTACTTCGGTGAGATCACTAACTTGTCCAATCTGGCTAGTTTGTTTATGACTAATGATGTGTCTCCCTGGCAGTAGGTTGTGAATGTGTGTGATGTGGTGAGATGAAGACTGCTTCGGACCTGCTAAAACATGCAAACGTTCTTCGAAGCAAAAAAGCAAGACATGAAACGCATCCCGTCAGACTTCAAAAATACACACTAGCCCTCCTTTTTCAGCCCGCTTCTCTGACTAACCATAATAACTAACTCCCAAGTCACAGAGCGAATATATAACCCCTCCACCCAAGGCTACACAGAATTCTGAACAGACTCCAAAGTCAAAAATATCTGCCTAGAGCGAGCATAGTGATTATGCATGACCCCAAATTACAGGCTCTGTGATATGCTGGTCATACCAAAGAGCTGTGAGTAATACAGTAGGACAGAGGCTTGGTTGAAAGGAGGGTTCTCTCTCTCTGTGTGTGTGTGTGCTTGTGTTTGTGTGTGTGTAAGCGCTTTCGGCTTTCAGCCAGCCACAGTTTGAGGGTGTGTTCATGTGTGTTAGCGTGCACTAGCGTGTGCTGGCGTGTGCTTGTTTAGCTCAGGTATTTGAGTCCTGAGGGAAGGCTCTCTCACACACTCAATTGTGAGGGTTGGGTGTGTGTTTGTGCGTTCTGTGTGTGTAACGCTTTGTTGCGACAAGGAAACCTCCCTGTTGTCTGAAAAGCACCTGTGTAAAGTTTAAGACATTACCTCATTCCGACACATTACAATATCCAATTCCTGCATTCAACAGCCTATTAGCCTTTTTTCGAGTAATGAAGGGGTTGCAGAGTACAGATTTATCGGTGTGTACTGTTACTACAAGAAACAAACCCACAGGTCGGTATTATGGTAGAAGAATGCACGAGTCATGCGGTGCAGACACGTATTTTTGAATCCAGACGACTCTGCCGCCTGTGTTTTATGTAATTGGTATGATTGGGTGATGACCTCATTGTCCTAGATAGCCACTTGAGCTGTGTGTGTGTTGTGAAGCCTCTGATGCATTTGTTTATAGTGTACTCAGACTGTGTTTGTGGTTGTATGCTTGTTTTCAGGAACATGTGTGAAGTGTGGTAAAGGTGTATATGGTGCAGATAATGCTTGCCAGGCTCTGGACAGCCTCTATCACACCCGCTGCTTCACATGCGTTTCCTGCGGTGAGTTATCAGTCTGTAATGCAACGCTGAAGTCATACATTCAAAGCCAATATTTTAATAGCTCTTCATTTGGGTCAGTATCTCTCATGCTGGTTTCAACGTCTGTCTTATCTTGCTTTTACTTGTAGGGCGAACTCTCCGCAACAAGGACTTTTACAACGTCAATGGCTCTGTTTACTGTAAGGAGGATTACATGGTAAGGATGACTTCATGTGGTCTTTTTAGTACTCATTTTAGCCAGTCTTAAAAGGATAGCTCACCCAAAAATGAAAATTCTATCATTAATTACTCACCCTCATGTCGTTGCAAATTCATAAGACCTTCGTTCATATTTGGAACACAAATTAAGATATTTCTGAGAGCTTTCTGACCCTGCCTGTACAGCAACTACTAGGACATTGACAGTCCATGTGACTTTTTTAATATTTAGTCTATAATATGTACACTCATAAAAATGATTATTCAACACTGTTCAGATTATTTTAAAAAATCCTTTTCATTTAACACCATTGTGTTAGGTTTCCCATTTATACAATTGCATTGTGTTAAACTGCTTGAAACAGTTGCGTTTTGGTACAACTCAATATTTTCATTTTGAAAGAACATGTTTCAGTTAAATAGGCCCCTTCCCATCATGCTTTGCATGCTTTGTACAAAGAGAGTAAATGTTGAAATAAAATGTTATTTTATGCATTTTTTAATTAAGATTATACAATTGGGAGACTTGTTAATGTTTAATGTTCTTTAATTTTTGTATTTAAAACAGTTTCTGGAGAGTTAATGTTTTTGGGGGTTACCACTGTGGTAAAGTGTAGAGCATGAGCTTGGGTTGAGGACCTGCTAACATGAGTTAAAGTTGTTTTAATAATAAAATAAACAACTAGTTTGGGTATGCCATGGAAAGCCATCTTATGGCTAATGCCTAACAAGTTGGTTAATGCCTGAAGTTAAGTACATCAAATGTGTAATTTTTTAAGTATAGAAGGATTTCTGCTTAGTTATTTGTTTTCCAGATAAATGTTTCAGTTTGAGCATAAAATAATCACTTCATAAATGTATCAATTTCATTTAAACTTTATTTGATCAAATTGAGTTGGCCCAACTCAATTACATTTCATTGCATGAATTTAATTTTTATGAGTTTGGGTTACACATATTTATTGGATGGAAATCCTGCCCTTAATTAAATTGAGTTCATCCAATGAATTATTTTTTTGAGTGTAAATTTATAGTATTTAAGAACGATGTTCACAATTTTATATTTAGTATTTCTAATGAATATCTAATGAATATTCCATAATTTTCACAATCTGTCTTTATTACAGTTCTCAGGCTTCCAGGAGGCAGCTGAGAAGTGCAGTGTTTGTGGTCACCTCATCTTGGAGCAGGTAAGTGTTCTTTCTGCATGAGGTCAGTGTCAGTGTTTGAAGGTTGTACGGGTTGAGTGTTCACAACTCTCTCTGTTTATGTGTAACTCAGATTCTACAGGCTCTAGGGAACTCTTATCACCCAGGATGTTTCCGCTGTACCGTCTGCTCGAAGGCATTGGATGGAGTGCCATTTACAGTAGACTACCTCAACAATGTCTACTGCGTCTCTGACTACAACAGGTCTGTTAGTGAACTGTGTTACAAAAGACATGACGACAATGCAATTTGCCCAACAATAAAGGGATAGTTCATCGAAAAATGAAAATGTTATCATCATTTACTCACCCTCATGTCGTTCCAAACCTGTATCTTTATGTTGAACATAAAAGAAGATATTTTAAAGAATGCTCGTAATCAAACTACTTCCATAGTATTTCTTTCACTACTACGGTAGTCAATTGATCTAAATATCATCTTTTGTGTTCAACATAAAAAAACAAACTGTGTTCAACATAAGAAACAAACTGTTCGGAAGAACATGAAGGTGAGTAAAGGATGACAAAATTTTTATTTTTGGGTGAACTATTCCTTTAACAACTGCTCTCAAATGTTTTTGCCTAATTTGTTGCTGTTCAGGTTTAGTTGTGAGCTAAAGAATGCTAAAAATAATTGTTTTATTTTATTTCTTAATCGGATTAAGATATCTCTTAAAAAACATGCATTATCGAAGTGTTGAAGGTTAATGCATTACATGCCATGGATTATTTTTCTATTTACTAATAAACAATTGAAGATATCTCCATTCCATGTATCATAGTCAAAGGCTTTGCAGCACAATGTCTATATAGTGATAAAAAGTGCATACAAACTACTGTCTAGAGCAAAAATGGGCATGTAGTGCAGGACGTGAGTAAATTCTAAACCTCAGTGGACAACACTGCCACATAGTTAAACTACCACCTGCCTAACATAAACGTTTTTTCTTGTTGTGGTTTTTGAAAGAAATTGTTACTTTTATTAAGAAAGGATACATTAAACTATGGAAGGCCATTTCTGCCACTGAATAATACATTTAAAAAGGTGATTGCTACTTTTTTTCTCAAATTCTGACTTTTTTCTTTACATCTCGGAATTCAGACTTCAGATTTTTTTTTTTGTTGTTGTTGCATGGTACAAAGTTGGAATTCTAACTTGTTTTCCTCAGAATTGCATGAAGACAGAATTGGGTAATATAAACTTGCAACTGCGAGTTATAACATCAGAATTGCGAGCTATAAACTTGCAAATCCGACTTTTTTTCTTAGACTTGCGTTATATAAATTTGCAATTGCGAGTTATAAAGTCAGCAGTTCTGACTTTATTTTTCAGAATTGCAGATTTGTCCCGCAATTCTGACTTTATAACTCACAATTGTGAATTTATATAATTTTATCTCGCAATTCTGAGGAAAACATTTTGTTTTGTTTTTTTACAGTATATCGAGTTTACAGAATATCTCGCAATTCTGACTTTTTTCTAGCAATTCTAACTTTTTTCTCTAAATTGCGAGTTTACCGTGTCTCCCAATTCTGACTTTTTTTTCCACAGAATTGAGTTTACAGTATATCTCACAATTCTGACTTTTTTCTCTTGCAATTCTGACTTTTTTCCTCAGAATTGCGAGTTTACAGTATATACAGTATAACTTTTTTTTTTCTCACAGTTTTGACTTTTTTTCTCAGAATTGAGTTTATATCTTGAAATTGACTTTTTTCTTTTCCAATTCTGACTTTTTTCTCAGAATTGAGTTTATATCTTGAAATTGACTTTTTTCTTTTCCAATTCTGACTTTTTTTTTCTCAGAATTGCAAGTTTACAGTATATCTTGCTATTCTAACTTTGTTTCTCTTACAATTCTGACTTTTTCTCTTGCAATTCTGACTTTTTTTTCTCAGAATTGAGTTTATATCTTGAAATTCGGACTTTTCTTCGCAATTCTGAATTTTTTTCTCAGAATTGCAAGTTTACAGTATATCTCGCAATTCTAACTTTGTTTCTCTTACAATTCTGACTTTTTTTCCTCAGAACTGAGTTTATATCTCACAAGTCTGACTTTATAACAAGCTATTGCAAGTTAAGACAGAATTGTGAGATATTAACTCACAATACTGACAACATATCAGTTTTTTTAACTATATAACTCACAATTCTGAGAAACAAAGAGAATTGCAAGATACAAACTTGCATTTGCGAGAAAAGTCAGAATTGCAAGTTACAAAGTTAAAAAGACTATGTTTATGTCACAATTCTGACTTGATTTCTCAGAATTGTGAATTTGTATCATGCAGTTCCGAGAAAAAAAGTCAATAATTGTGAGATGAAATTGGAATAACCTTTTTTTTTTTTTTTAATTCTGTGACAGAAACTGGCTTTCATATTAAACTGATTGAAGGTGACAGTAAAGATATTTATAATGTTACAGATTTTTTCTATTTCAAATAAATGTTGTTCTTTTGAATTTTCATCATTCATTTCAGGAATCATCAAAGAATCCTGAAAAAACAAACAAACAAAAAAAAAAAAACACTGTTTTCTGGATCATGTGACAAAGAGGACTGAAATTTTTTGAGTGAAATAAAATTCCACTAAATAGTAACTAATCGATTTGAATTTAAATACCAGCATCTAATAGTTTTGCCAGCTTATATTAATAAACATATTCACAAAATATGTCACTCTAGTCAGCTAATAATTCCCATAGTACCACCTGGTTGTTGTCCCATTGCTGTTTGAATGCCACATCTACATCAACATTGGGGACTTCCAAAACATTTGTATTTACAAGCTTGTTAATGTGAATTCATTTTTGTTTGTTTCTTTTCCTCAGGACATTTGCTCCCAAATGCGCTGCCTGTTTACAACCCATCTTACCTGCTGAGGTAAATCATACCCTAGTAGTTTAACAGATGCTTTCAAATCAATTCATTTTTTCAAATTTTGATTGTATATGTGTGTGTGTTTCAGGGCAGTGAGGAGATCCTCAGGGTGGTGTCAATGAACAAAGATTATCACTTTGAGTGTTATCACTGTGAGGTGAGTATTATGGAAAGTAGTTTGGATAAGATGCTTTGTGTAGCATTTCAGATAAGAGCATATCTACATGTCGTGGCACAGGCTTGTAATGACTGTAATCCTCTCTTTTTTCTTCAGGAGTGTGGGAAGCAGCTCTCCGACGAGCCTGGATCTCAATGCTTCCCTCTGGATTCCCACCTCCTCTGCCACTCTTGCCACATGACCAGGGTGTGCGTCACACATAACCTTCCCCCCTCACAACACACACTGAAATGAGAACTAATGTGCCTGACCAACTACTTTGTATTCTCATATGCACACTAGTGACCACTGTAAATTGTCGTCTTTCTGATGTCTCTCTCTTCTATGCCAGCTCTGTTTTCTTGAAGATGATAGCGAGAGGGGGAGAAAACACGTTTTCTCTTACTGAGACTTGAGGTCATAATACATTTCAAATGCAAATCCCAGTACTGGTACAAACTATATCACCCCCTAGTGGCTGGGAAATGCAGCAACTGAATCCTGCTGAACAGAATATTTCTATACAAGTTCTCCAAGTTTAAGATTATCGTTGCCTGCTTATTTCATTACTAGAGGGAGTTGAATTATCACAGAACACTGTTTTACTCCCGTATCTACTGTTTGCTGTAGGGAAAAAACAAGGGATTTTTTTGCTTAACATTTTTTCTATATTTAATATCACTAGCAAAGATTTTGCACTTAAACATGTTTACCTATTAAGAGATTTTTTTAAATAAAGTGATTGCAAAAAGATTAAAAACATTCCTGTATCTGTTTTAATAAATAAATCTTTCTGTGTATGAATGAGTGGTATTTTCTTGTATGGTTCACGCTTTCAGTTAAGAATTCAAATCCTTTTGTATTTATGAGGAAGCAGCTAATGACTTGCATTAACAGATTATATATTTACACTAGGGGTGTAACGGTACACGTGTTCGTACCGAACAATTACAGCATTTTCCCCCCAGGAAATACAAACAATAAATTGCGTTTTGACAGTCTTTGATGTGGCATGACACATATATAAACGCCTCGGAGAGCCACTTCTGGGACGGGTTAGAAACGTTGAAAGCATTGACTAGTGGCCGCGACCAGCTCCGGTGGCCGCATCAGAGCCATAAAGCGCCGCAGAATTGTGCATAATAGGGTCCTTTCGACCGCGAGTGAACGTAGTACTCTGTACTACTAGTTTTAACACGAATAAACATTAATGAAGTATGCCTCATGTAAACGCACAATCAGTGTTTCAGCCGCGAAAGACGTCAACAAAACAGCATTTACCTCAGGCAAGTCATGGAGTCTAGAGAAGAGCATTTCTCAAAATATTACACTATACTAATTATATTTTACTTTACCTGTTAATGTATGTTTAAATGAAACTGTTATGACGTTATGACATCCACTGTTGAATATATTTTAACAAATATACATTTTTATAATTTTTAACTTAATTTAAAAACTGCATTATGTGCAGTATTATACACACACACACACACACACACACACATATATATATTTTTTCTCTCTCAAAGAGTTTATTATATTTAAAAAATAATAATATAGGTTTGGGTTAAGATGTTAAATCTTAACTCCCTAGAGTTTAAAACATACCCTGAGGTAGATTGAAGACAATTTCAATTACAACTGAATATATTTAAAGAAGGAGCAACGTGTTCAGTAAACCACTGTTTATTTATTTATTTTTTTTAAAAAAGTTTGTTTTTCCCCTGCTGTACCGAAATCATACCGAACCGTTAAGGTAAAACCGAGGTATGTAACGTTACCGAACTGTTATATTTGTGTACCGTCAGACCGCTAAACATATATACATGCATTATATATGTGACGCTGGACCACAAAATCAGTCATACAGGTCATTTTTCTAAATTGAGGTTTATACTTCATCTGAAGGCTGAAAAATTAAGCATTCTATTGATTTATGGTTTGTTAAAATAGAGCAATAGTTGGCCAAGATGCACCTATTTAAAAATCTAGAATCTGGGTGCAAAAAAAATCTGAATATTGAGATAATCATCTTTAAATTTGTGCAAATGGAAGTTCCTAGCAATGCATATTACTAATCAGAAATTAAGTTTGGATATATTTACAAAATATCTTCATAGAACATGATCTTTACTTACTATGATAATGATTTTTGGCATAAAACAAAAATTAATCATTTTGACCCATACAATGTATTGTTGGCTATTGCTATAAACATACCCATGCTACTTACGACTGGTTTTGTGGTCCAGTGTCATATATATTATATAAAATAATTTTAAGCTTATTAAACAAAAGAGTAATATATAGCTGATATATACTAGAAAAAACAGTGCTACACAACCGCTCATGACCTCCTTGTGTCTTAAAATTTTTTCCACACCTGTGCTTGGATTTCACTGCTGACCTTAGCAGTTTTAATACACAATCTTCAGCCAATTTGGTGTAGTTTTCACTCCAATTGCTGCTAGTTATTACTGCAATTATTCTTGGCATTTAAAGAAAATTTCAACACGACACAAAAAAGGAAAATTTCCTTCAGTTTGTTTTATTATTCTTTGTACATTCTGCACATTCATAAAGAAAATAATCCAAAAAGAGAATCTTTTGAAATATATCTCCAAAACTACAACATTAAAATAATATTAAAAGGCCTCTTGCTATCTTCTCTATAAAGGTTAAATTTATACCTTGTCTGATTCACAGAGATGAACAATAAACTTCATAAGACCAGATGGAGGAAAAAAAAAAATTAAGAGAGAGAACAGACGAGGATGGAGATGAGAAACTAACAAATGAATCTACAGTGTGGTTCATAGCATTGGACATCAGTAGTCATTTTAATAAACTCAGATCTTATGAAAAAAAAAAAAACTTCAGTGAGATCAGCGTCGACAGCAGGACCGGCTCTGTTAACGGGGGCCAAAACACTCGGATAGGGGACTTTTTATTTTAACAATTTGGAAATATATTAATTGAATCTGGATACACAATATATAAAACTATCATTTGAAAGCCAAAGAATTTCAAGTCCTATAATTACGCACTGAATTAATGACCCATTAGCCTGAAGTGGCACTAGTTAAGCTATAAATAAAATTACAAGGGAAAATTATAAGGAAAATGATTTATATAGTCTTACATAATTTCTTTTGACTTTGGTGTTTGTGAGCTTTTGACAGCACACTAATACACACACACACACACACACACACATCCATAAGAATAATTTTAGCTTGGAAAATAAACAGTCCCTTCATTAGGTTTAGTTCTGCTTCATTTGAGATTGATGGGGAGACAAAAAAAAAAAAAAAAGTTTGATCTAAAACAGTGTGCTGCTTTGCACAGCAGTGAAACACTGATGACATTATTACTAGGAAAAAGAAATGTTAAAGGGACAGTTCACTCAAAATCTAAATGGTCACTTATTCACCCTTATGTTGTCCCAAACCTATCTGTCAATACAAATAAAGCCAATGGGATCCAGTGTTGTTTCAACTTCATTGTATGGATAAAAAAGCTGAAGCATTTTTCAAAACACCTTGTTTGTTTAGAAATGACAAGAGGGTGAATCATTTTTGAATGGTCTATCCCATCTTGGTAGCTGTCGTCATGCTGACGACTCTGATCTTACAAACCCGTCTCACACACATCCACTCGTTGACAAACATGCTCAGTGCACTCAGTGTCGTCTGTCCCTGGAGGTGTTGCTACGGCTCCGTGAGCGTCTGCTACCCCCTGCAGTTTTGGAGTCGCTACCGCGGCCTCTGTGGCCGTCTCTCCTCTTTTCTGCCTCTCTGCCCCTTTCTCTCTCCCTTTCCTTCCCTCTGTCTCTCTCTCCCTCAGTTGACCGTCTCACAACACCTGCTCCTCCTGCGTTCCCTCCCTCTCTTTCACGGCCTTTTGCTCGTTCTCGCCGTTCTTCTTGTTTTTTGTCCTCTTCCTCTTGGAGTTCCTTCCTCCTCTTCTCTCGCTCCTTTATGCGCTCAGCACGCTCCAGAGCTCTTTGTGTCGCCTGGGAAAAAAGCAAGAACTTAAATTAAGAAGGAAAAAGGAAAAAAAAAAAAAAAAAAAAAAAAAAAAAAAAAAGAGGGGCTTGTGTGATTTGGACTAGACAAAGTCATGCTGACCTGTTCTTCTGTGAGGGGTAACCAGTATATACAGGGAGCTGCTTTAGTTTTGTGAAAGAGGTCATCAAGAAGTTTTACAGGAGGCTCTTCTGGTTTATCTGGAAAACAAAGAGGGAGACTATGTCAAATGATACTGTTAAACTAAATTCCAGGTCTTTCAAGGACTTTAAGCATTTTTTGATTTTTAAGGATCTTATCAAACAATGGTTTCTTTCAAATTCTAAATTCTAAAGACAAATAGAGAATTACAAATATACTAATAAAGCACATGCAAAGTATCACTACTGAAGTATTACAAAGTATACTATACTTTTACTATAGTAAAACCACAGTTAATCTTCTTAAGAGATTTGTATTGGAGTATACTTTTTTCTTTGCTTTAATGGTCTGATGTTTTCTACTGTTTAAGAAAAAAATATATATGCAAAAAAAGAATTCACAAAATTACTCCGAAATCCACATCTGAAACAAAAGATTTGCCACACGCACTATGAAGTCCTGAACTAATTCAAATGATTCACAAACCCACACAGAAGTCCCGATCTGAATCAAATGATTGGCGATCCATGCTCTAAAGTGAATCAATTGACTTAGATTGAGACCTTAAATTTGCGCATCTCAAATTATTTGATTTTAATTATTCAATTCGTGAAATGATTCACAAACCTTTTCCAATCTAAATCAAATGATTCACGAACCGGCTCCAAAGTCCAGATCTAAGTCAAATGATTCGCGATACACAATTTAAAGTCCCGATCTGAAACAAATGATTCGTGATCCAATTGGAGCGCTTCGTGAATTATTTTGCAACACAATGGTTTAACTGATTCGGAGTTTCAAAAAGCTCACTTTCACCCCATCACTACATGCCTTTTAAAATCATTGCAAGCAATGTCGTAATTTGAAAATGATCTTTTCATTTTGTCTGTTTTTTGCTAACGAATCACTTGAAATTAATGATCGAAGTCACAAGTTTGAATCAACGTAGCAGCTCCAGCGTGAATGACTCAATTGATTTGGTTCATCTTTGGTTTATGACATTGTCAATACTGAAGGTAAACAGCTGGGAAAGAAATCAAAGTCAGATTTTCATGATGTCATCTTTAAACGTTTTTCTCACCTTTCTTTTCCGTTCTCTTCTCTTTGCTTTTGCCTCTCTCTCTGCGTCTTCGGTCCCGCGATCGCGACCTCCTCGTTCTGTCTCGGTCATCTTTCCCGAAGTCCTTGACTTTATCTCGGTCCCACTCCCGCTCAGAACGAGTCCGCTCTCTCCTCTCCATTGCTCTTTCCCTCTCTGCCCACTGGTCTCTTACAGCTGTAGCTCCTCCGTCTCGCTCTCTTTCTCGTTCCTTCTCTTTTTCGTGGTTTGCAGGTGGGAGTGGGTGATGGGCAGCAGGGCGGGCTGAGGCTCCAGGAGCGTGAGGGTCGTGACCTTCACCTGCACGGTCACCGGACAAGAGACCTTTATGGAAGTCCAACTGTAAACAGAACAAAATACAAAATGAGAAGAATGAAATGTTTGATTATAATTTGAGAAGATGAGAATGGTTAAATGATGACAGGAACAGTAAAGAATGCAGCTGAAGCAGATTAGGCAAACTGTTCAGACCTCATCCTGCTCGCAAAAATCCACACGGAGTACTTTGGGATTACTTGTAGGCCATTTTACACCATGCAGTGCTTCTCGAGTGGCCACAGCTTCCTCTACAGTGGAGTACTGAGAGAGAACACAACAGATTGAAGGTTAAAAGAAAACTAAAGGCATCAGGTGGCACAATATATCACTAATAAATTATGAGTTATCACAAAAGAACAATACAAGATGAATAAAAATACGCTACTGTGTATTAGTATTAATACTATACGCTATAAGAATTATTCTTATTGATTTCAAAATTTTGAACTTTAGTGTGATTTAAATATAAATAAAATGTATATAACAACTTACTGTGACATAGCAGTGGGACTTGATCTTATCGATCCAGAAACCCTCCTCCACCAATGTACCAGTCCGATTTAACAACTCCTTCAGCTGCCCTAAGGTAAAAGGTCGCACCTACAGAGAAACAGTTCAGATCAGGGGTCAAGAGCAGCAAAAACTCTAGATTCAATCTCAACACAATTACATCCCTACATTATAGTGAGACAATGAGCAAAATGATCTAGTGCTTACCAGGTTGCAGACATGTATGATGTTGGAGGTTTTCCCACGAGGAGGAGAGAGCTGGCGAGCTGTCCGTATGGGGTCATCAATAGTTACGGACATGCCTGATTTTTGCTGACTGATGGAGCGTCGCACCAAAGAATCATTGGGAGTGACTGACAGAGAAAGAAAAAAATTATTATAATCTTGCTTGACAAAAAGAAACTACTTAAAATGTTAAGATTATTTTAAATGAAACCAGCAAATCACAGATGGTCACCTTTCTTTGGCTCGCCTTCCTGTATTTCCATGGTAGCATCAGGGGAGCGCTCCTGTTTCCTTTGTTTTTCTGTCTCTCCTTTAGTCCACTTCTGCTCTTCTTCATCCTCCTCCTCCTCCTCTTCCTCCATTTCTTTCTGCCCGTTCTCGTGTCCATCAGATGGAACAATCTGAACCAAAATTAAGAGATACAAAAGTTCACTGAATAGCAGAGGCAAACCATGAACTTCAAAAGACAAGACTCAGACCAGGGCTGTCACTAACGTTTATTTAGGTAATCGAGAAATCTGATGATTATTCTGACGATTAATCAAGTAATCGGATAATTTTTTTTGTAGTAAGAAAAACAGACCAAAAAAAGACACTAATAATTAGTTCAAATAAAGTATCAAAAGCAAGTAATCATATGGTTTTATTAAATAAAACTGTTAAAATACATAATGTATTACAAACAATAGAACTAATGTGCATTACGCATTATAAAAATGTCTGCAGAGGGCGTTAAAAGGTTTAATATGTGGAATGCACCACTTCTGGTATTTTGCGGATTACTCTACACGGGCAAAATGCAATCAAGGATTTTTTTTTTTTTTTTTTTAATTGAATAGTCAAATAGTATAGAGGAATCGCTGCAGCCCTTACTCAGACTCAACTTTCTTTAAATGATTTCAAGAAAGTTTTTTCTGCAGTATTGTGCAGCAGTCTTTTGAACTTATGTTCATTATAGGGTGAACTATCCCTTTAATTTGTTTTGTCAGCTACCAGTTACAAGCCTTTGTCATTCTCACCTGTGTCACTGTGCGTCTGATCTTGAGGCCCTGATCCTCCTCTGGTTCCTCTCGCTCACGAGGCCCGGATGAGTCTTCATCTCCAGAGAGACGCCCCTCATCTGGGTGCAGTTCGACCACCGCCTCCTGTAGGGGCTTGATCTCTGGAATTAATGTCTGTAAAAAGTTGTTGTTGTTAAGTAAAAGTGCTTATCATGTAAAATACTAATATGCAGTACTATCAAACATAAAACTGACAAATCAGTAATTGGTTATGTCCATATTATACAATATCCATATATCCACTGCAACACTGAAACTGTAACATTGATTTTATTCAAACAGGCAGGCTGTCAAAAACAGGTAGTGATTCATCATCTATCTGTTAAGGTAATGTGGGAGCAGTCTTGGATAACTTACCTTCAGCGATTCAGTGGTGATGCTGATTGACGGCTTCTTGGCAGTGACTGCTGTACTAGAACCCCACCTTCTTTTCCTGCTGGCTCCGCCCACTGGCTCTGCCTCAGATGATGCAATCTCCGTTTTACCTAGTGCCAAAGAAAATTAATCACAGAACTGCACAACCCAGAAACAGATCCGGTTTTAAATGACCGGTAATGGAGCACAGCACATAATTCCTAATTGACCCTGTAACCTCTTTTTCACCGAACAGTACTGCAAATTAATTCAGCTTCTGTAAGCATACAAGAGCACGCTCTGAAGGATTAGTTCACTTCCAGAATAAAAATTTCCTGATAATTTACTCACCCCCATGTCCTCCACTATGTTCATGCCTTTCTTAAGTCGCAAAAAATTTGCAGCTTCAAATAGCTTAAAACGATCGCAGCCGAGGAATATGGTTCTTATCTAGTGATAAGACTTGTCATTTTCTTAAAAAAATAAACATTTATAGACCTTCTCTGCCTGTTCGCTTTGTAAACACTGGGTCAGTACTTCCGCCTACATTACACATGCGTAATTACATAATGCTTGAGGTCAAGCTAGTGCAAGACAAGCATGTGTGGTTAAAAAGTATATACATTTTTATTTTCCTTAGAAAATGACAGTTCATTTCACTAGATAAGACACTTATTCCTCAGCTGAATTCATGTAGAGCCCTTTGAAGCTGCACTGAAACTGCAATTTGGACCTTCAACCCATTGGCCACCATTAAGGTCCACCACACACACAAAAAAAAAAAAAAAAAAAAAAAAAAATACATACATACATTTCTTTGCAACTAAAGAAAGACAAACATCTTGGATGGCATGGGGTGAGTAAATGACCAGGAAATGTTTATTCTGGAAGTGAACTAATCCTTAATGTAATATTCAGTCAAGTTAAATGAAGATTTAATAGATACAAATATGGCAATCAATTGGTCAAGCAAGTCACATTTACTTGAGCACAAACATTTCAGGATACAAAAGGAAGATTAGCGGCTCTGGTAGCGGCAAAACAACAATTGGAAACAGTTTTATTTCAACATTATATTAATGATGTTGCAAGGCACTGCTTTCAGTGTAGAAGCGACATAATGGAACAGATTTTTCGTTTTGGTGGAATTTAATTTATTTTTGCACTCTAGCCAGAGTTGTTTTCACTTTGAAAACTGTACTTGGTGAGGACAGCATTCTGGCCCATTTACTGGTTAATGTTCTAGACCAACAGGTTTAAATAATTTATCATTTTTTGGAGGAAACACAGAATGGACTGCAGCAACCTGTCAGTGGACCAAGGGTCAAAAAGTAACACTTCGAAGACACTTACTGCTCAGGGAAATCTTGCGGGCAGCAAACGATTTTACAGCGGAGCTCTGAAATGGAATAGAAAGGAGGAGAAACAAGATCCCAGTGGATGTGTGGAGGAAGAGACAGACACAACAGACAAAAGAGACATTGGGAAAAGGAGGGGAATGAGAGAAAGGAGAGGGGGAAGAACAGATGCACAGCTATCAGTTACACCAATAATGTACAGTTGTTTTGACAAACAAAGGCTGTGAGAATCCCATCATTATTATAAACTGTTTCTGAATTTTTAAAGTCCCTTACATACTGCTTTAGTTTTTACTTTAACATGACTTCGGCTAACACATGCTTGACCAAATTCCCTACTTCCCATATGTGCTGTAAAATACAGGATAACTAACACCCTCTAACCTCATCATTAACTAAGCAAAAAAACCTTCTTTCCACTAAGTAATTTAAAAACAAATACATCTTGGGAAAAAGGGTTTTCCTGGTACCATTGACACCTGATTCCTCTCTGGCTTGGCTATGGCCCAACCGCACAGCAGTGTGCACTGTATCTAGGCAACAAAGGTCCAATCAGAGGTGGCTGAGGAGTGAGGGCGAGATACGATCACAATTGAGTGTGCTGATTGGCCAGCTGACAGGAACTGCACTTTTTGTTTCAATAGCTGTTTTTGGCTCTTGTAGTGGGAATTGTGATTCAAATGGTCTTTAAAAAGTCTTTGTTGAATGTTCAGGAAACAGCAGAAGTCTGTGGTAAAAAACTCCCAGCGATCAAACTGGCTGGGGAGATATCATCCACACTATGATCCAGCAAGAAACATGACGTTCGATAAGCCAAAATTCTGGTATTAATCTGTGTCAGCGTTTTATCATCGGTATCAAGTCCTTTGTACACAAGGTGTGCCACAAAAACACCTGTGATGTGCAGGTAAAGATGTTTTCCTTTTCTTAATGTCTCAGGGTCTCACTCTGGGAATTTGGGTGAGTAACAGCAGAAATAGCAAGGCTGTTTTTGTTTCCAATCAGCCTGGAGCATAAAGTTCTTTGAAATATCCAATAAAGTCCATTTGTATTGAAAGTGTCAAGAGAAGTCCTTTAAAAAAAAAAAAAAAAGGCATGGCTGTTGACAAACTGAAGAGACCCAAAAATGGCAGGAAAAACAGTTTGTAGTAAATTAGTCCATAAGCCAGGCTTCATTATCTCAGATTGTTCGACTTGCTGAGATCAGTCCACAGGCATGTGAGAAACAGCAGATGCCTCTGTAATGAGTCTCTGCAGATATCAGTTCATTCGAGCACTGAAGTGTGGGCAAAAATAGCAGGAGGCGTCAAGACAGCTGTGTTCCCATCATGCTGACAGGAGAAGTCCATCTGATGCTTGTGCTTGGCCAGTGCTTTAAACGATTTGAAAAATGTCTCTGTTGGCGAGCATCATTCTTTCTTTCTTTTGCATAACACGACTGACGCCTCCTCTGTCTCACCAGCTATTTTGGCTTCTCTTAAGCAGTCCCATCAGGAGGCCACATCAGTTTTGCATGACGAGGCAGTGGCCAATCATCCGGCAGGTTCCGTCAGGCTAAGTGTGCAGTGGCGACTCTGGGGGCCTAGCTCAGGTACAGCCGAGACGCTTGGGCATAGCGGGGCAGGTGATGGAGGTGGTAGAGGAGAAGAGGTGGTGGCAGTATGCAGGTACCAGTATGAGCAATGGAAGAGGGGAGGGCACCTTCACAACAAAGCAATCAATGGGATTTTAAACCACATAACAGTCATACTACCAGATCCAGAGATAAAAAAAGAGAAAGGGAACAAGAGTGAGAGACAGAGTGGGAGAAAGAGAGAGAAGGAGCTGGAAAAATAGAGGACAGAGAGAGACTAGAGCCTACATCTTAAACTACATGTTGCCAGGGTCTATCATTCTGCTCACTACAACTTAAATACACACTGGGCTGTTTAACTAAACACTTACGGCACAATACATGATAAGGATTGTTTTACAAAAGGGTGATTTTAGAGATGCAACTTCTCAGAGGAAGGTTATAAGACTGAGAACTGAAAAGCAGTTGCCTCTCTAAACTTTTCTAAAGCACCACTGCTAAGTATTTTTATTAAAAAAAAAAAAAAAAAAAATTGTTGATCGCCTACTTGGTCGATCATCTCATCTCAATATCTTTTAAGCTACAACAGGATTTACGTTCAATACAAAACGGCATGAAATCTAAATGTGTTAAACTGCACTTTTAAAATTAGCACTGATTCATCCTCGCTCACACACAATGACCTCAACAATGTCTATTTTCACACATTATCAGCCATCCACATCCCCCACACACTGCTGCTACATAGTAAAAGGAAAAACAGAAGAGGATAATGGCAAAAATAGTGCAATATCCAATCCTAATTTAAATCTAAAGAAAGACAACAAATTTGAAAATACTTCAACTCCAAAAGGTTCAGCTAGAACTGCCTTGCAAACTTCAGCTACCCCTCCCTACAGTTCAGGGTTATAGTTTCCACTGGTTCTTCATTCTGTGGGCCTTCTTACCTCCTCTGGGCGGGTGTCGCTGGAATCTGCCCCCTGGTGGTCAGACTGTTGCATAGCACTCTCTGAATGAGAGCGGCCCTCCAGTTCCATGGCAACTTGGCCTGCAGGCTCAGAGAGAGCTTCCTGCTTTACCTCCCTAGAGAAAGAATCAGCGAACAAGAGAGAGACAGAGAGAAAGAGAGTAAGGGGTAAGGTGGCTGAGGCTGGTTGATCTGGGTCACTCTACCTATAAATAACTGCCTGACTAAATGACTCTCACTGCCAGCATCACACATACATACATAAACAAGATGGTATACGTCATGGTAATAAAACTTGAACGCACTGAGACGGGAAAAACAAAGACAGCACTTCCAGACTGTCATCAACCAAGGCACATATACACATTTAAAAAGATACACATAAAAACTTAATGGGTAGGAATTATGAGACAGTGATTCTCTGTATTACTGAACTGTTGTGCAGCTAGTGAGGTAAGAAAAACAGCAAAAGAAGGAAATATAAATGCAGTGCATCTGAATCACAATACCACTAACATGTAGTACAATATACAGTCGAAGTCAAAAGTTTACATACACCTTGCAGAATCTGCAAAATGTTTATTATTGTACCAAAATAAGAGGGATCATACAAAATGCGTGTTATTTTCAAAAGTTTTCGCCAGGGGTGTATTTCTTATTTTGCCTAAATATCATATTTTTTCCATTTAGTACTGGCCTTCAGAAGCTACTTGCATGTTTCCCAGAAGACAAGTGTTACATTTATCCTGATCTTCAAGTTTAAAAACTTTCCACCCCCAGGCTCTCAATGCATTGTGTTTCCTTCTGAAGCGTCAGTGAGTGTTTGAACCTTCTGTAATAGTTGCATACGAGTCCCTCAGTTGTAAAGTGTGAAAAGATGGATCTCAAAATCATACAGTCATTGTTGGAAAGGGTTCAAATACACAAAAATGCTGAAAAACCAACAAATTTGTGGGAACTGATGAATTTTTAATGAAGAACAGTGGACAGTTTAACTGTTCAGGACAAACAAGGGACTCATGAACAGCTATCACTAAACAAAAAAGCACAGATGTGGATCATTCAGGTAACAACAGTATTAAGAATCAAATGCATGTAAACTTTTGAACAGGGTAATTTTTATAAATTCAATAATTTTTCTTGTGGACTATATGTAAACTTCTTTTGTAAAATATCTTATTCAAGTCAGTACTAAAAAAAAACAACATGCATTTTGTATGATCGCTCTAATTTTTGTAAAATAATTAACAGTTTGCAAATTCTGCAAGGTGTATGTAAACGACTTCAACTGTACACATAAGCATGTTAATAACTATGTATAAGTGTATGCTAAGCACGCTGTTTCAGTGCATCACAGTGTTTAATAATAAAAAGTTACCAATACAAATCAAGCAAGCAGCCCCTTGGGATTACAGAGGTTCTGTTTTGTGGCCCTTGAGCTTTCCAACAAATAAACTTGTGCTTTCCCATGAAAACTTCCCAGAACTTCTACTACTTACTAATCACAGTCCAAATACACTACAGTTCAAACATTTGAGGTCAAAAAGATTTAGGAAATTGTTAGCAAATATACATTAAAATGATCAAAAGTGACAGTAAAGATATTTACAATATTACAAAAGATATCTATTTCAAACAAACGCTGTTAATTTAAACTCAACATTGACAATAAGTAAAGTTTAAATGAGTTAAATGAGCACATCAGAAAGATTTCTGAAGGATCTTGTGACTCTGAAGACTGAACTAACGACTGCTGAAAATTCAGCTGTTCCAACCCCAAACCTATGAAAAAGTAGTGTACATCTGATGACCTTCATAACAATCATCAGCTCTTGCAAATAACAAAACTGTTAAACACAAATAAAATTTGTCTAAATGACACGCAACACTTTGACAATTAAACCATGGGAAACAACTGCATTGACAAGGAACAGACTCAATGGCTCCTGACATTCCGTACCTACATGTGATTCAATCGCATTCATTGTTCTACAGATAACCAATCCTTCTCTCTTACACATAAACACACACCTGTGCAGCACACCTTGGCACCGTGGTCTCTAGAGACACAACAGCCCTGATGCCATTTGCTCTGAGGAGGGAAAAACTGCCTCTGGGTTCTCAGAGCACAAGGCTTCCCCTTTGTATTAAAGCAGTCAACACATGCTGAGGGGAAGGGGGACGGGCAGTCAGATTCCCCGTGGACAAAAAAGCCAAGCGCTTAGAATACTTAACATTTACACATGAATGCAAAGCTGGCAAGCACCAAGAGGAAAACCTGAAAGACAAACTCAAACTGAACTACAGTGGCCTCAGGGTTCATTTTCCATGCATTGAGACACTTTTTTAACAGTTAATGAAGAATAATATACGTGGACTGACTTTGTCAAACAATAATCATATACAGAAACGCTCATATACATTCAACGTGTGATCTTAAATGACATTTCTGTGATTTTTGTAGCACTGAAGTCATTGCTCACTAGGGAACATCCCCTTTCCCCTTGAGGACTTTCAATGCCTAGCATATGAATACCATTATTAAGATTTGCTTTCCTTCAAAGAAAATAAACGAAACCTAATATACAGATCTATACGGATCACAAAACATACAGAAATGCAAGCTCATGATCATTCCTAGCATTTCCTTACCACACTATTAATTTCAACATTAAGTAACAGGTTTACTACGCCTAACTGCTTACATAAATTGCTATACTGTTAAATGGGCTTAGGTGAAATGCAAGCTGAGTTAACATTGTTTTATTCATAAGATGAGATGTTGCAATCCTTTCATACAGGCCATCGTGGACACAGCTATCTCCATTACTAATTTAACACTACACGCATCTCTCATGATTAAAAATGTCAGAGAATTGCCCACATCCTTAATGAACCCAAGTGCCTGAACAAGATCCCCTTCCCCCAACACCGTAACGAAAACGCCTGCGTTTCAAAACCTACTGAGATAGCCATAGAAAAATCATTTTTTGGGGATTTGATTCATCATGACGGCTAAAAAGCTTTCTAGATAGGCAGCTCAGTGTGTTTTAAGACATAGCTAAAACCCCTCTGCGATTTCGAGGCTGCATCTAAAATGATATAACACTGTTTCGCTTCGCATTTAGCAAAAGACAATACAGGAACTACTGCACAATCACAATCGCTCGATCGATTACGCTCGTAATATAAACGTCTATCACCTAAACGATGTGCCGACCCAGCGCTGGAGGGTATTTCTAGAAACCACCTCTCCCTCTCCAACCCTTACCCGTTTTTGTTGCCGTCCGACAGCATAATGTCAGGCTGTAACCGGGACCGCGATGGCCGATTCTATACCGGTTCTGCCGGTCACGGATGCGTAGGAAGAAATGTGAGAAGCGGGCGCGCTGAAAGGCTGTGTTTTTTTTTTTTCTCTTGTGCAATGCGTCGGTATAGTCACGGCGGCGCTCACAGAGCAGCCATATTGAGCAGCGCTGGGGGAAGTATGAGAAGTACAAAAAGGACCCCTCCTCCAAGGCCACGCCGGTTGATAGGCTGTCGTACAGAACGCCTGATTAAAAATACAACCGCCCTCATATTCCATATTCTAAACAGTAGTTACGTGGACGGGTTTTAAAATCTGTTTAGGTAAGGTTTCATACATATAAAATGAAGATCAAGTCTGTGAAGGTTTAGTTTTTACCCAAAAAGGAAAATTCGGTTATTTATTTTTTTATACTACATCATTTAGCATTTTCTCACCCTCATGCAGTTCCAAACCTTATATACATTTCTACTGCAAAACCAAACCGTTGTCTATTGTATGGACAAACAAATAAATAAAATAAAACAAATAAATGAAGGAAATGAATATTTTCTTTTATATTCTTTATGTCTGAAAAGACACGAGAGTGAGCAAATGATGACAATTTTAATTTTTTGGGGGGGAATTATCCCTTCAAGAATTGTCTTATTTCTGCATACATTTACATTTGTGATCAGCTCTTCATCCAAGTAGATAAAGACAATCCAGTTAAACAAATAGTACACAGATTTTCAACTTTTTATTGACCAAAACTTATGCTTGTTCTGGATGGAAAATAAGTATTTCTAATAGGTTTACGTTCCAGAAAGTTAATGCACAACATCACATAATTAAGCAGCGTTGTATGGAGCAACTGGCTAAATGTTCTCCAAACTGATGATGAATGATCCACACTTGCTGGAAACTTTAGGCTGCTGTTATGCTGCTAAAAGAGGGTTACACCAGATACTGAAAACAAACGTTAAAATACTTTTTGCTTAATACATTAAATATTTCCACTTATTTCTTTTATCAGGTTCTCTTTATTTGGTCACATGACTTTAAGAACTGATCACAATGTAGGTCAAATTTATGCAGAAACAGAAAATTCTTTAGTTCTAGTGTCACCTCAGAAATCTTGTTATATATACACCGGGATCTAAAAATATTTCTAGTATATAAAATAAGGAGAAATGTTTTTGGATGTTGTTGGTTTCATTTCTAATTATTTTAAATGATGTTACGATTATGCAGGACCCGAAACATCTGGATAAAGCCTGTTGGTGGCCTATACCCTTGTTGAGGCCACAGGTATAAAGAAAAAGAAAAAGAAAAAGACAAAGCAAGCGTGTCACCATCCTGTGCACAACAATGATTAGTAAGTACGTACGTCATGGAATCTCATGGCTCTCCTTGGTGCATTTTTAACATTACTGAAAACATTACCCAATATAGCATTATTTTCACTACATGTCATTAATAAGAATAAAGAGAAAAAGACCAAGAGAAGCTTCCATCTGCTGGAAGTCCTGGTGAGAAGCCCAGAATGAGGCCAAATGGGCAATCTCACTAAACTATGCATGACAACAGACGGCAGTTTTAGCTCACGCATTTCTGAGCTCACACATGCTGGGTGGTCCTGCATTTAGACAAATTTCTGTGATTCCAGAGATGGCAAAGGGGGGCAAAGGTTATGAAAATCAATGAGGTGTGAAAGACAGTTAGCAATGTGTGTGACTTGAATGGCAAGCATCCCACACCTTCTGACCAATGGATTTCTGTGACTTTTCCAGTCATTTGAGCTTAATGGAAATTAATTTAAAACATTACACAGATTAAACATGTAGAGAGCATACAAAGAAAAACGTTACTCACAAAACATTTTCCAAGTTTGCATGATCATTATGCATTTTTATGCAATATGCAATATTTTTTTTTTGCATTACATTACATGAGTACTTTAAAATATTATAAACAGAAAGACATTAAATCTGACCCTGGAACACAAACCCAGTCATAAGGGTCAATTCTTTTGAAATTGAGATTAATACATTATCTGAAAGCTGAATAAATAAGCTTTAAGCCACTGATGTGTCTGAGAGCCAATGATGGCCGAGATACAACTATTTGAAAATATAAGGGGGGTGCAAAAAAAAAAAAAATAATAAAAAATCTAAATACTGAGAAAATCATCTTTAAAGATGCCCAAATGATGCTCTTGGCAATGCATATTACTAATCAAAAATTAAGTTTAATATATTTACAGTAAGAAATTTACAAAATATGTTCATGGAACATGATATTTACATACTATCCTAATGATTTTTGTCATAAAAAGAAAAATCGATAATTTGACCCATACAATGTATTGTTGGCTATTGCTACAAATATACCTGTGCTACTGGTTTTGTGGTCCACAAATTATTTCCCTAAATATGACATATGATCAAAAAGTATAAAAAGAGAAAATATATTCTGTATGATAATTCATTTTTATTGTATTTTATTTTGTAACATTGTGTTTTTGTAACTGTACTATGCAATGTAACTGTTTGTATGAAAGACTTTACTGACCTTGAAGACTGAGCCTTTTTTTCTTCTTTAATATCATCTTCTTTGTTCTCTTCCTCATCCTGGTTGGAGTAAAGAAAGACAATTTCATCAAAATTCATAATAACAGTGACTTTGTTCCACTGCATTTTTTATTGTTTCTATGAACACTTTCTCTGTTTGTCCTCAGATCACACTACCAGTGTGAGAAGTTGTACTGAACTCATGTACACCCAGTCAGACTGGTGCATCAGTATTAGCATGGCAGACTCATCATCAGAACACACCAAAGGCAGAAGTAACCAGCAGAATTAAAAAAAAGGTATGTTTGATAAGCCTATTACACACCTTCTTTTGGCTGGATGGGCTGGATTTATCCTGCGAAGGAGAGCTTGAAGAACGAGAGGATGATGATTCAGAATCGGTGTCAGATGATGATGCCTGACTTGGCGTTGATAAGCGCCGCTCGTGACCCTTCTCTCTCTGTGAACGGTCTCTTGTTTCATCCATTTCTCTTTCTTCAGATGTAGAGTGTGGCGATTTTAGTGCCTTTTCACTTTCTTCTGCTGGTTCAGGTTGCTCTTTCTCTTGAACCTTCACCTCTTTGTCTTCCTCGTGTTTCGATTCAGGCGTCGTTGTAGAAGCCTCTGTCTCCATAACATCTTCAGAGCACTCCGGCCCTGATGTGAGGACTGGTACCTGTTCAGATTTGGAGGATGACGTAAGTGAATCAGGTGGCGGGACCTCTGAGAAAATGCCTGGCCTTCTATGTGGGAAAGTGGTGGGTGATGTCAAATGGAATGGTGCAGAAGTCTCATCCACTTTCTCATTTTCTTTTTCCTCACTGCTTTTTTGCTCATCTTTTTCCTCTTCCAACTCAGAGTCTTGAGCATCTTGTTGAGCAGGGGGCACTGTGGGTACTGACACAGACACCTCTGACCCACTACGCTGCTCAGCTGAGTCTTGCTCTTCTGCTTCACCGTCTTCCTGCTCTTCAACTTCCATCTCTCCTTCTCCCTCCATCTCTACCTTCTGTGCACCATCAAACACGCCCTCAGATTCCATTTTGCGGACCAGCAGGCTAAGTGGACCAGGTCTGCGTGTGGATGGGGGTTCTGGGCTGCTGGATCTAGAACTGGAGCTGGACTCCTGTCTTTTGAGGGATGGAGGCAAAACCATACCTGGTCCGGGAGCAGCACCTTCTGCTAGGCCAGCTGGCTCATCTTGGTCATTCGGGCTCTGTTTGGGAGTGTCAGGTAGCGGGAAAGAAAGCTCCGGAGGTGGAGATGGGGGAGGAGTAGGTTGCCGGATCTGCAGAGGTGGCTGGTGGACTGGTTGAGGCTGGGGAGGGATGTGCTGTGGTGGCTGAAGCTTTCGGCGGGATCGTTGGGGGGCTGCAGCTGGTGGAGTGTGAACAGGAGGAGTCCGGATGTTCTTTTTCCCTTTTGAGGTGGGACCCCATTCATCATCGTCACTACTGTCATCATCCTCATCGTTGTCATCACTATCAGCTTCAGCACAAGCCGCAGCCCTCGCGGAACGGCTGAGCTGCAACACTGAATGGGCAGGACCTGCTTCGGCTGGAGCAGTTCCCTCTCTCTCTTGAGAACGGGGCATCATGAGGCCTTGACGCTCTGGTTGTCCAACCACACGCACAGACAAGGAGGCAACTGCACGTGGAGGAGAGGGTGTTGCGACATCCTCGTGGCCGGGAAGAAACGAAGGATGCCAGATCCTCCCAGCTTTAGTGTCAGATGACTCTTGAGACACTGGAACAGGGCCTGTGTCCAACCTGTGTGATCCCATTAACCCAGGGTCTTGGGGCAACCCTCCTCCGCCTGCCTGGGTTGCAGACAGATGAGAGTGTACGACGTGATGCTGGAAAACAATGTTTTGAAAGATCAAACACTGAGCAGATGTTCCTAGACATGGAATTTCTAATTATTTATTCAGTAGTGATAATGTAATGAAATGTAATAAACAGTCATACGAAATGACAGTCCACGAAAACGGCCTAGTATTTCCTCAGAGCACACTGAAAGTGTGAGAAGTTTAGCTGAACTCACTTACACCCAGAGTGAAAAACTCTGATGCATCAGTATTAGCATGGCAAACTCATCATTGGAAATACAACATGAGGATATCAAACTCTCTACTGCTTCTACATGATTGCATATGTGACCCTGGACCAAAAAACCAGTCATGAGCCATACAGGTATATTTGTAGCAACAGCCAACAATACACTGTATACACATCATTAGGATATTAAGTAAATACGTTTCGTTAAGATATTTTGGAAATTTCCTACTGTAAATATACAAAAATGCAATTTTTAAATAGTAATATGCATTGCTAAGAACTTCATTTGGACAACTTTAAAGGCAATTTCTCAGTATTTTGATTTTTTTTTTTTTTTGCACATTCAGATTCCAGGTTTTCAAATAGTTGTATCTTGGCTACATACTGTCCTATCCTAAAAAACCATACATCAATGGAAAGCTTATTTATTCAGCTTTTCAGATGATGTATAAATCTCAGTTTTAAAAAACTGACCCTTTTGACTGGTTTTGTGGTCCAGGCTCACATATGTGGTGTGAATTCTGATTGCTTGCCCAGAAAACAAATGCTGTCATAGCAGGTAATGTTTATTCTGGACAGCTGATCTATACTTCTGATCTATACTTTAGTAAACAAATCAAATCAGCCTGTGTATTTGTCGATAAAACTAATCTGATAGAGGCCACAACTCCAAATAATTTTTTTCTTTGTGCAAATATTTAAGTCAGTTTTATCCAAAGACTGTGTGTGCTTACTTTCTCTGGCAGAAACGAAGTGCTATCTTTGGTTGGCGTGTGTTCATCCTCCTCAGGGCCAGCAGGACTCTGTGTCTCTGAAAGCAACATATTGCACTGGTCATACAGAGTTTTTGAAGGTGAAAAAAATGTGTATCTACAACCTAAAGTGTCTGAAAATTCAAATCCTTAATGCATTAAAGAAATGTAATCTAAAAAGAAAACAAATAACATGACTGTTTGACAGCAACTGACAGGCTGGTGCATCGGGAAACCACCTAGCATTTCCTCAGAGCACACTCCAAGTGTGAGAAGACAAGTTAACTCACTTACACCCAGATAGACTGGTGCATCGGTATTAGCATGGCTGACTCATCACTGGAAACACTAAATTAGCGTACAGGACTTCAAACATTATGCATCACTGTACATTAAGAATCCCCGCACAGATGGTGTAGTCAAGTCAGTGTTATAACCTGCATGTATATGTGCATGTGAGTCCCCTCACCATCTGCCTCAATGGCCTCCCGGGCTTCTCTCTCCAGTCTCTGTCGGAGGAGCTCCTGCTGTTTGGCCAGGTACTGCTTTATAAAGCTGTTCTGACTCATCTCCTCTCCAATCTGATACATACACAAAAGGCACACTCCAGTCAAGGTCATCTCATTTACATTTGCTGGAGCCAATAAGCATTTATATACTTTTTAACCTCAAATGCTTGCCTTGTCTCTGTTATATGCATGTGTAGTCTGTGTAATCCGGGTCAATGCAGTAAGGCTATGGCAAAAAAATCCCATCTCGTTTTCTTCTTCAACTTCAAAATCATCCTACATCGCTGTTTTACCTTTTTTTGTAAAGGGCATTTAATCTTCTTTGCATGTTCACTTTGTAAACACTAGGTCGGTACTTCTGCAGCGATGTTGGATGATTTTGAAGTTGGGTAAGAAAACAAGATTGGAGTTTTTCGACATACCCTAACTGTCTTGAACCGGTTAATGCAGACATAGACAAGACAAGCGTTTAGGTTTAAAAAGTATATCAATTGTCAAATTGTTTTGAACATCATTTTGCAAGACCCTTCTTCCTCAGCTGGGATCATTTAGAGCCCTTTGAAGCTGCATTTAAATTGCATTTTGAAAATTCAAACTTGGAGGCACCATTTGAAGCCTATCATATAGAGAGAAATCCTGAAATGTTTTTCTCAAGAAACAATTTCTTATCGACTGAAGAAAGAAAGACATGAACATCTTGGATGAGTAAATGATCTGTACATTTCTGTTCTATTCTGGAAGTGAACTACTCTTTTTAAAAAAAGATTGCTTCACTAGGTAAATGTATGGGCATTTTAAAACATACTAAAGTGCTTTTTACTTACTAAAATGCCCTCTGACCTAACTATCAGTCAGATTAGATTATGTGCAACAGGTTGTGAATTTATAAATGTTGCAATTGAGGAAAAAAGGGTTAAAGTGTCTTTCTTACCTGAGAGTTGGGCTGAAGACCAATGTGATGGGTAGATGATCGTTGGAGATTCTCCAACATAAGAGCCTTCACAAACACAGCAGATGATGCACATTTAAAACACAGCTATAGAAAGTATGCCATGCACATTAAACCCAGTAAACAAACAAACAGTATTATTCGTCAACACTGTTTACGTTCCTAAATCTGATTAAGCATGCATGTTTACAATACAAACCTATTCAAGCACTCTTCGTACAACGAAAAAGTCCGAAAGCGTCGAAAAATATCTCACTTACCCGACCAGCACAACATGACCGCTTGCGATTCGATAACGTTACAAGTCAAAGTAAAGAACCGTCACTGAACGAAGTGTTTATATTAGAGGTGGGAGTGGCATTAGCCTTTCAAAATTATTCACCGCGTTAGCACGTACTTAGCAGGTGACTGCGTTAATCTGACAGTTTACCGGTCGTTATGCTAATTGTCGATGGAAAATAGCGACTGAAAGAAAAGGTCTTTCACCTGAATGCGATTCTGAACGAGTGAAAGAAGTGTGAGAACACTCCACCCGAAGCCCCTAAAACGCGGCATTTATAACCAAATTAGTTGAGTGATTTACATAAAATAGTCAATACAGCCCAAACGTGATCAGTGAGCGTGTTTCATTTGTAAATTCATTGTTACATTGTAGAAACTATTTTTTTTTTCAAATGTTGTGCAAGTGTCAAACGCGCATCCATCACATGAGACTGACAAGCGCGCTCCCCCACTACAAACATACGACGCGCGGGCACGATGTCAACTCTGAGACCACGGCTTGTCATGACCCACAGACTGTTTAGAAAACAGCCGTATGGCTGTATTATTCAAATTGCGTGTTAGAATTGCATAAATAATGCAAAACAATTGCTATGCGCTGCGGTAAACGATTTAAACTATCCACATGCACTCGACAAACATTCCCGCTCTCGAAGCACCGATACTTGGCCTGCCTGTCGGGTCTCGTCTCCGGCTCAACTTGACAGCTAGCGCACGGTTTTAAGCGCGCCCTTTGACCAAACTCACCCCTTTCAGCCGTTTAATAAGTGCATTTTTCTGTCCACTTTTAGCGAGCCCTCTTTGCTCCAGGGCGGCTTTTAAATCCGCCACACGAAGCGAATGAAGCGGTTTGCCGTCTAACGTAACATCCTCGAGTTCCGCCATTTTGCTTCACCCGAGCGCTCGAACTTCTGGGGCCGTGCACGAGCTCACGGCGCGTCACCGCTCACTGATCTCCGGAAGAGAGAACCAGATAGACATAAAAACAAATGCACATTCAAAAACGGGCATGTTACTTATAATTTGCATACAGGATATACAGGATATTTACAGGAACGATTTAAAATTGCACTGTGTAGTCATTTAATGTTGTGACCCCTGTGTCCTTCATAAGTCACCACAACAAGCGCATGGCTTAATTCAGTTTCTAAAACGGTTTGTTGGTCTACCAGGATGATCTATTTGCTGGTTTAGAAGGGTTTTCAGGACTTTTCACCTGGTTAGGCTGGGAAACCAGACCAGCTAAACCAGCTGATTACCAGCTTGGCTAGACTGTTGGACTAGCTAGACCAACAAAGGCTGATTATCACACAAGCTTAACATTTTAAGCAAGAAAATGACACAGGACAAAAACAACTGAAACAACCACAACTTTGTTCAGTAACAAAAATGTATTTTAAAGAATCTCACCATTTGACAAGTACCAAAGATTCCCTATATGCAAAATACCTGTGGAGTGTGTTTTACAAACAAAATGTCAAAATGAACATCAACATAGTGTAAAGAAGCACAAAATATGCATGTCAAAAATACATTCTGGTACCAAATGAAATGGGGGGAGAAAAAAAATCACATTCGTAAAGCAAACTTCGCAAAGTTGCATGAAACATCCCTGGTTATGTGTGCATATATTTCTTTAATAAGCAACTTAAAGCCATGCAGACATTTGATTAACAAAATCAAATAAATATAACTATATAGGGCCATCAACTCTAAGCATTACTATAAGCACTTAATTTAAGAACTTAAGATAAGTGAGCTTTTTGAGAGGGACTCTTGCTTGAGGACTACTGTATAATTGTCTGTTTATATACACAGTTCTTTTGTACAGAATGACAGGAGAGCTCATTCAAAAGCAAAAATGATTAAGATTACCAGAAAATGTTTGTAAGTATACTCTGAAGTACCTGTTGAGGTGTTTTATTTTTTTTTATGTATCCAAGTAGTTTGTGTAGTAATACTGATGAAGTCCACCAGATGGCACTTTGAGTCAACTAAAACACCAACACCAGAGTAAACCATCTAAATTAACCAAATTCAATTCACTTATTTGGACTTTTCAGCACTTTTTAACACTAAGTCCACTGCATCCTTTGTGACAGGACTGATGAAATATGCAAAAACTAAAAAGGCCACTTTTTTTTTTGTTTGTTTAAAGGCAGTAATAAAGGGAAGGCTACTTGAGATTTTAATTCTGACATTTTTTATGGCTGAATTACTCAATTGCAAGAGTCAATAACTGTAAAAATGTAATGAACCAGTCAAACCAATATCAAGCAGCTAGAATAACACTGATAGCTTTGTACTGATAGCCAACATGTATATCCTGAATATAAAAAGCGGAGATGTGGGTATTTACAAAGATGGGGGAAGGAGCCAGAGAAAGAGAGCAGATGGAGGAATTAACAGATGGAGGAATGGGCTTTGAGATGCAGACTATGAGGGCGTCTCGTAAACATGACGGTACGTTTATGACACCGACTTGATTTTTCAAGACAGGAGGGAAACAGGTGCATGTTTTAACCTGTGTAAGTATTGTTCAATAGGTAAGATACACAAAGCTTAATTTGGCTAGAGCCAAACCTGTTCCAGTACAAGTTATTGTAAGCACCAGCATTTCAACTGCCACTATGGAAGCTACTAGATATATATTGCTGTTTTCAGAAATGCTGCATAGCCTATTTGAAAACAAAAACCCTGTATGATATTTATTGTGCAAGAGATAGTTGTTGCTTCACCATTAAGCTGCCTTCGTGAGCATGTGAAGAAACCAAATGTGGGAGTGTGAGAATTACGGGAAGGAAAAAATAAGTGAGCGAAACAAAGTGTGTGAAGAAAGAGTGGACCTGACAGACAGGTTTATCTCTGAATCAGCATGTGGGAACAAAAAAACTGTTATCTCTCCCAAAAATTCACCAAATTGTTCAATCTCTTATTCAAAAAGTACTGGCTTTCTTCATGTCAAGCATTCCTTCTTATTCAACATTTGAAACTAGGTTAGCTTTATCTGTTTTGGTTACATGTGCAGCACAACTGAAACCTCCTGGGCTGTCAAATTAGTCACTTCAATCTCTATAACACCAAGGCCACTTCACATTTACAAACAAACTGAATAATTAGACCAGTTTACAAGAGCACCCTTAAATATAGGAGTTCACTTTTACCTCATTGATGTCGATATTGTTAAGGGGACAAAATAAAGCTATTAAAATGTGCCTGAGGTTGCAAACATCTTCAAACAAAACATCCATCAATAAGTTATTAAAACGTTTAAGTGTGCTTGGCACCACAAAAAAAAAAAAAAAGAAATAAAGAAACGCCAAAGTGTCAAAACCAACACAGGCAAGCAGATACACTCCAACATATACTCACCAACTGATCATTTTATCACTGTTGGACCAATACAAGCAGTGACCAATAAAGAAACATATAAAAAAAATAATAAGGCATTCCACTGTGAAAACAAAGTTTAAACTGTTCACAAATAACATCAAGATATCTCAGCTAATCGCTGCAAAAGCCCAGAGAAACCAGCTGCATGCTGGGATAGATCGGCTACTCTGTCCACCATTTCTTGCGTGGCAGGGACTGAAGGATAATTCTGGGCTGCACCCTTGGTTGCCACGACAACAGCCTTCAGAGCTTGGCAGAGGCGTCCACTGGAGGTGGTGACCTAAAAGACAAACAGTGTTTGTGTGTGAATGTGTTTAAGTAAAGTCACCTGTTTGTAACATCACTGCTGGAAACTGACTTGTCAACATGTTTACTAAAAGCTTGTTCATGCTGACAACTGCCCTTCGGTTATCAACCATGACTCACAATTTGATTTGTTGTGGCATGAATCATGTATATTCACTTGTGATTAAGAATTTGTACAATAACACATGAACACAAACTCTCGATAACATTTCTATTTCTATGTTCTAACCTTTGCTCTGAGGTCTGAAGAGCTGAGAAGGCGTGCAAGTGTATCTCCAATGAAGACGAGTTTGTGTGCGGTCACGATGAGACTTTTCCCTCTGGAAACGAAGACTCGGGGTGGTTGGTTCCCTTGGACGCTTGTGAACAGGGAATCGATGGCATCGGCCAGGCAAGAAAGATGAGAGAGACTTTGAGAGGAGTAGAAGGAGAGCAGCTCTGAATCCTCCAGAGACATAGAGACTGGGGGTGAAGGACTCAGCTGGAGAGAAACAGAGGATAAAATTATTCATATAAACTCACTAAATACTCTGTACAAAGACCTAAAATGCATAATTACAGCAAAGCTGACATTTCAGTGTGTTAGAATGAATTTATACTCTATGAAGTTTTAGGCTAAATTGACAATATTTGAGGAAGCTTGACTGTGATGTAATAACTGAGCTTTGTTGTGAGGTGAATTTCTGCAAAATGTAGAAAGATGTCTCATTTAAACAGATTTATAGTATTTTTTTAAACACTGGCATTTTTATCTCACTGAACATGTTGAAAAAACAAGTACACACATTAATGTTCATGTGTATGTTTTTGAAATAAGTTTATTATGCTGGATTTATTTGATTAAAAACAGTCAAAACAGTTGAAACCCCATGGCTTTAGGAACACAGCAAATGGTGAGCAATATGTATTTAAAGTGGTAAATATAGGAGAAATATATCAAAGTCAATTATGAAATATGTGCCAAACTTCCTGATGCTAGCTGGTGGCGCTATGACTATAACTGGATATTGGCATGCAGATGTCTTTAGGGCAGGACTTTTATCAAATGTGAAGTTTGGTGCAGATTAAACATGGTATGTTTGAGTTAGTGTAAAACTTGACATATCCTGTTGCAAGCAGGTGGCGCTATGATTATAACAAAATATTGGCCTTTAGATGTCTTCAGGCCAGATCTCTTTTTGAGCGTGTGAACTCAAGATCTTCGCAACAGCCTTTAGATTGGACTGACCAAATATATTGTTGTCATTAAATCTCTAGGAGGAATTTGTTACAGTGTAAAACATGTCATTTCCTGTTGCCAGCAGGTGGCACTATGACTATAACTGAATATGGGCATGGGCATGTGTTCAGGACTGGACTCTTATCAAACGTGTGAATTTTGGTGCAGATCGGACATTGCATGCCTGAATTATAACAACTTCCTTTGTCATGGCAAAACATCGAAGTTTGTCAGGCCGCCATTGGAACGCCCTTCACCGAAAACCCAAGATCTTCGCAATTTAACGTCACTAAGGGCTTTATATTACACTGACCAAATTTGGTGTTGATCTGTTTAAATCTTTAGGGTGCGTTTGTTTAAAAATGTCTGAAAATGGCAAAAACAGGACAAAACTTGCAGAAAAAATTTAAAATAACAGACTTGCTGTTGGGTTCTGGACTTCGTACTTTTTTGTAGGTATTGGTATGTTACACGTATCTACCGTATTTCGTACATGTAAGTAAAACAGAGCTCGAGGGGCACTTAATTGAAATTTTTAGGTGGCGCTATCGAGCCATGCTGCCACACCCACTTCAACCTATATCACATGTAAATTTTCACCTCTTTTGGCGTGTGTGTAAAGTTTCATGAGTTTTTAGTTTTTAGAAATGCAATTCATTTTGAAGAAGAAGCAGCAATTCCAATAGGGTCCTCATACCACCAGTGCTCGGGCCCTAATTACATCTAATATAATATAAAATAATGTTTTCTATATTTTTAAAATATATTAAAATAGAAATGTAATTTATTTCTGTGACACAAAGCTGAATTTTCAACAGCCATTACTTCAGTCTTCACTATCATATAACCCTTCAAAAATCATTCTAATATGCTGATCTGGTGCTTGAGTAACATTTCTTATCATTGTCATTGTTAAAAAACATTTGTGCTGTTTAATATTTGTGTGTACGTAGAAGATTGCAAAGTTTGATTTAAATCATTCAGCAATGGTATCTGATTGAGGTATTATTTAAGTGTTGCAATCAATCTTATACGTAGTACAAATAATAGTATTTATGCAATCCTCATGGTGAGAAAAAACAACAGCGAAACGCAGTGCAACCACTTTTGGCGTGTGTGTAAAGTTTCATGAGTTTGTAGTTTTCAGAAATGCAATTCATTTTGAAGAAGAAGCAGCAATTCCAATAGGGTCCTCATACCACCAGTGCTCGGGCCCTAATTACATCTAATATAATATAAAATAATGTTTTCTATATGTTTTTAAAATATATTAAAATAGAAATGTTATAACAACAAACATATATGTTACTGTCACCAAAACATGTACATCAACCAACAATTAAAAATAGTGCAAAGAAAATGTAAAAACACCTTCTGAGTGAATGATCCTTTATTGTGTGTGAGTTTTGGAAGCATAACAGACAATCAAAGACTTACTTTATTATCAGTTGTGGTGATAAGCTGTGAAGAACCGTGCTCTGTATGGGTGTCTGGTGGAGGCTCTGGCTTCCCCTAAAACAGAACAACAAAAAATGTAAATGTCCACAAAAAGAGAACTGCAGAATACAAACAAGTTTCATCAATGATGAATACAGGCACAAAACGTCAACAGACAGTGAAAAGAGAAGTAAATGTCTGATTGAATAAACAACACAGAAAGATTGTGTGAAAATATAAATATTAAAGGGTTTGTTTACCCAAAAATGTTGTCATTAATTACTCACCCTCATGTTGTTCCAAACCCGTAAGATCTTTATTTGTCTTCGGAAAACAAATTAGAATTTTTTTATGAAATCCAAGAGCTTTCTGACCCTCCATAGACAGCAAGGGTCCTACCATGTTCAAGGTCCAGAAAGGTACCAAGAACGTTGACAAAATAGTTAAAAAAAAGAGTTTAAATTAGTTTTTGTAGCTTCATAAAACTATGGTTGAACCACTGATGTCAGAAGGACTATTTTATCGATGTCCTTACTATGTTTTTGTTCCTTCAACATGGAAGGACCCTTGCTGTCTACGGAGAGCCGGAAAGCCCTTGGATTTCATCAAAAATGTCTCAAATTTATGCTTCGAAGATGAACGAAGGTCTTACAGGTTTGGAACGACATGAGGGTGGGTAATTAATAACAGAATTTTCATTTTATTTCATTCCTTTAAAGTGGCCATGAAAGTTTTGTGACACAAAACCATCAGTGTGTGAACATTTACACTTTTTTGTTTGTTTGCTCTATTTTATGGCATTATATCCATGCATACTCTATAAAACAGGCATCTAACCTGCAATTTGACGTATCCCACACTATCACCTACAGGATATGATGGTGGTGTAGGAGTCAGGCCGATTCCAGCATACTCGTTCCCTTGTTCCTCATCCTCTGTTCTTCCCATAGCAGGGGCTAAAGAAACTGGAACCGGAGGCAAGGGGAAGGCAGCGGGTGGCGGAGGAGGCAGCGGTCGTTCCTGGATCCAGCTGCCCTTCCGTGATCCCATGTCTCCTGCGATCGGTTTGACCTCTGCCACCGGCAAAGCAGGCAGAGGTCTCCTTGACAGAGACTCCTGGGAAGGTAAACGAGGACGTGCTTGACTCTGTAAAAGGGAGACTGAGTCTTCAAGGGCACAGCGGACCATCGTGAGCAGACCGTCGGCTGGAGGTGCAGTACCGCACACCGAAAGGGCAGGAAGGAGGTCTGAGAGACGTGACCAAGCCTGCTGGAGAACTGGAGGAATATCACCAACATGCCCAGCCTTCCAGACAGAAAGGATCTCAGCCAATGCAGAGGCGAGGTCTCGGGATGGGGTGGTGGTGACAGAAGCAGAGGTCAGAGCGGACTGGACTAGAGCAGAAAGAGACGCTTTCCACTGGATGTCCCCGGAGCCGGTGCTCGACACAGATAAACGGCGTGTTGGGATTTCCAGAGTGAGGGCAGGCATGTCATAGATGCCTCCATCAGGTTCTGAAACATCTTCAGAGGTTAAGTCTTGCTTTCTAGGACTGGAAATCGAATATGTACGTCCGCTTCCAGCAGTTTCTGCAGTTAATCCCACCATTTCGCTTGCCTCCAGTGGCAAACCAGGAAGACTGGGAACACTGTACACATCCTCATCCTCTGCATCTCCAGCCGCAGCAGCTGATCCTGGAATATTGTAGGTTTGCTGCTGATGGTCAGAAGAGGAATTCAGGGCCAGAGTGGGAACATCATAAATCTGAAAGATATGGAAGAGTTACTCACTGTTTACTAATTTTTTTTAAAGAGTTACAACAGATTCCATTCACTTACACACCATAGTAATTATAACAGTAAACCGTGCCATAAAGCATGAATCATGCTGTTTCTTTAACTATTAAGTGGGAGTCTCTGCTACCGTTTCATTTAAAAGAGGAGTTCACTTCCAGAACAAAAATTTACAGATGATGTACTCACCCCCTTGTCATCCAAGATGATCATGTCTTTCTTTTTTTTAGTCGTAAAGAAATTATGTTTTTTGAGGAAAAAATTTCAGGATCTTTCTCCATATAATGGACTTCAATGGTGCCCCCAATTTTGAACGTCCAAAATGCAGTTTAAATGAGGTTAGAAAGTATATAAATTGTATTTTTTTGTTAGAAAATAACTTTTGCTAGATAGACTCTTTTTCCTCAGCTGGGATTGTTTAGAGCCCTTTGAAGCTGCATTTAAACTGCATTTTGGACGTTCAAAATCAGGAGCACCATTGAAGTCTGTATATGGAGAAAAATCCTGAAATGTTTTCCTCAAAAAACATAATTTCTTTATGACTGAAGAAAGAAAGACACAAACATCTTGGATACATATACTAAACGACTGAAGATCACACATGACTAGACTTTCAAGTTTTTTCGAACACAATAGACTCACTCATAAACATGTGTCTTGTTGCTAGGAGATGCATGACAAATCAAAACAACATGTGTTCTACAATCAGCTCATACTGGATGGAATCATCTGTACTGTAGTCTGTACACTACACAATTTTCTGTGAAATCTGTCCACTCTGACTGCCTAAAACCTGTAGACTGGTTCTGACTTATCTCCAAACTGACAAAAACAGGCAAATGTTGTGTAGTAGTGTATTCCACTTTGATACTGACTAATAATAATATATACGGATTAAGAGTAAAAATCCCTTATCAAAGACAATTATACAGATGCTACATTTATTTAGGGTTAATTCTCTGCCCAAGCACAAAAATCCTTTGCTAAGGATTCAGTGAGGATTAATAAGAAAAATGAGAGAGGGAAAGTGAAGAGAAAGATTGTGGGTGGAGGGCTGAAAAGAGCCACATGGGTCTGGCTGATCTGCCCAACCCGACAGACGGCTGTGACTTGTGTGAACAAGAGAAAAGTGTTACATGGGATTAGCTCATAGCAGAAAAAAGGTGTGGTTTAAAAAGCAAAAGAATAGGAAAGGAGTGAGAGAATGAGAAACAGAGAACAAGAAAAAGAGGAAAAACAAAGAAAGTGTGGAGACTGTATGTAAATGCATGGAGATTGTATGTAAATATCAGGATACATCTGATATTTAAAATAAGTGATTTTTTAGCATGTGAATTTCAAATACACATTCTTTTGAACTTCCTATAATTTTAAAAGTGAAAATAAATAAGAAATTTCCTTTTGCATTAAAAACGCATATTAGAATTATTTCTGAACGGTCATGTGGCACTGAAGACTTGGAACAATGGCTGCTGAAAATTCAAAATAAAAAAAATGAATTCCAAATAATAAATTAAACTTTAAAATATATTACAAATAGAAAAGCTAATTTAAATCATAATAACATTTCATTTTATTACTGTTTTGACTGTATTTTTGACAAATAAACGTAGCCTTGCGTAACACAAGACACTAAAATTTTAAAACATTTTAAAATCTTACTAACTTCAAACTTTTAAACAGTAGTGTATATTCAAATATGATGTTTGAAGACACACTGCGTTAGCATTTGATACCAATCACGCTAAAAACCACTCCTGATAGCACACGGCATCAATTTGATGTCTACGTTTACATCTGGAGTGTTTGCTCATCTGCAATATGTCTATAGGACGTTTCCTATCAGATGTCAAATAGATGTCTATTAGATGTCTTTAAGATGTTTATGATTTAGAATGTATGTAAAACTGACATCTTACAGATGTCTGTCAGATGTTTGTACACAGCCCCAGATAGCACACGTACGTCTGTAATATGTCTGTTGAAGACCACTTGATCTGGAAAGCATCTGCCGTGTACAAACAGATGTCTATTTGACATCTGAAACATTCAATAGATGTACTGCAGATGAGCAAACACTAAAAAAAACTTCTTGCAGATGTAAATACAGATGTCAAATAGACATCTCTGTGCTGTATGTGTGCTATCAGGGGCAGATGTTTTCCAGAACAAGTGATCTTTAATAGACATCTTGCAGACGTAGGTGTGCTTTCTGGGTAGGTACTTGGTGGCATTAAAATACTACTGTCAGAAAGATGTGCAGTGAAGAATTATTGCTGAAAAGGAATAGCTGAAAATGGACACTGTTATTTTTGCACCTGACCTTATTGAATATGCATTTGCAGGAATTTCTGTTTCAGATGCAAAATTTATGGGAGGAGAGTATTAAAATGTATCACGCAACGCAATTTACTAATGTTTGTGTTCGTCAAATTACTGGTATTTGCGCCATTATTTCACACCCAAAAAACCAAGTCTTAAAGCAGGCAGTAATTTGCGCTGCTCTTGGTAGATTGTGCTGATCATTAAGGAAATCACCTGCTGCGTCTGTTCTTTAATGTGTGCATTGTTAGTAAATCACATGCAGAATTTTTCTCTCCCGTTGGCGCTTTTATGGAATTGTGCTCTAATGCTAATTTGCTCTGTTTAGTAAATCTGTCCCTAAATGTGTTGCAGTCTAAAAGCAATATGAGAGCTATGAAAAAGGGCATGATTTTCAGTGAATAAAGTCTTATGTCTGAAAAAAGTCTGGTCTGTTCTTTATACAAATTGTATGGCTTCAAAAGATATGGAATGCATTACTTTTATAGTGCTTTATGCCTGTACTTGCAACTGGATAGTCTCAGTCCTGGCTCACTTTTATTCTGCCTTGCATTTCCTTTTGTGTTTGATTTCTTACCTCTGAGGCATGATCGGTGTGTAGGGGTACAGCACGAGGAGTGTTATAGATCCCATCATCCTCCTCAGAAGGCACTGCAGGAATTGGATGCTGCCACCTATTTGTTGGAGGTGTATCATATACCTGAAGAACACAGGGATAAGCATTAAACATTTCATAATCGCCACAACTTCTTCAGTAAAAACACCTCCATCTTCTACAGAATGACGAGCTTTTGTCTCGTTCCAATGAAGTTCTAATTTATCTCACCTCCTCACAGAGTTTCTCATCCTGAGAACTTGCACTCTCCCTCTTGGTCACCGATTCACTGTTCTTCTTCAACTCGTCCCCTCCATTTTTACTTCCCTGTCTCTCTTCTTCCAGCACGTTTGTCTGTGGGGGCACAGGGCTGGCCTGGAGAACAGGTTTGGTGGTTGGAACCGAGTTAGACTGAGGTAAATCCTTCCGGGTCACGCTTCTGACAGGAGGTGCTGGCGGAGGGGGCTTGCGGCCAAAGTTTGGAGACCCTGGTACTCCGGATTTTCCCGCCCTTGTGAGTAGAGGTGATTCTCTCAGTTTTCCTCGACCAACAGGAGGAGTTAAAGCAGCACCCTTTTGGGATCCTCGGACAGAGGGAGGTGTCTGTTTAAGATTCTGGGTTGGTGTCGAGGATCCAGACGCTAATGGAGTTGCAGCGGGGTGTTTGCGGTCAGATTGAGGGGTCCTTGATATGGCACCGCCAGGTGGGGTTGGGGTTTGGTACATCCCTGGGGCATCCTGGCCAGTCTTACTCTGAGAAGGACTAATGGAAGAAGATGGGCTGCTTTTGGGTGCAATCCCATCTGTAAGTCTTGAAGTTATTCCCGGTGCACACTGTCCTGTCACTTGTGTGGCACCACTTGGAGTCTGATATAAATTCTCACTGGTCAGTGCAGCAACAGCTGGTCTAGGCACCAAGTAGCAGCCATCGGAATTACCCGCCCCTGTGTCTCGTGGACTTAAATACCTAGCCTCCCCTGCAGTTTCGGCTGCAGACCGGGGAACAGCACTTGGAGTCAGGTACACCGAATCGGATGCCACTGCACCTTGTGATCTGTGTTGCGCCGCCATTGGCGCAGGTGAGGTGGGTGTCTGGTAGAGGGTCCCTGACTCGCCATTCCGTCCTCTAAGTGAGGGTGAGCGGGGTCGTCCTGCCGCACCCACATCCCCCCAATCGGGACGAGGCCTGGTTCCAGAACTAGAATGAGATCGTGGCCTTCCTCCATCAGGTTGACGTAACTCTCCAGGCCTGACTGGGGCAGGAGCAGCCCCAGGGCTCTGGTACACCCCTTCAGCTAAGCTAGGTGGTGAGAGATACACCCCATCTGAGTCTTCAGTGCCCAGTCCATTTACCCTACCCTGCTGGCTAGCTGATAGATGGGCTGAGTCCACGCTAGGAGCTCGTCGGGTATCTGTACCTGTGCTTGAAGCAGAAGTCTGAGCAGTTTGGAGGAGGCGTAATCGGTTGGCAGGGGCAATGCCTTGTCGGCCATGCAGGGAGCAAAGCCACCACCCTGGACCGCCGTCCTGCTCCTGGTCCAGAACCATCAGGATATCACCTTTGCGGAACGCTAACTCCTCTGGGCTTTCAGCGGCATTGTCAAAAAGTGCCTTTGCAAGCACCGTCTACAAGACAATGAAAAACAACATATAAGGAGAAGAGACCACACATAAATCACCTATGAAATAGCTTAAGTCTAGCTTTGTTGGCTCCATGACAAATTGCTCATGTTCCTCACTTCGGGTTAAAGTGCCTGTTAAATGCACAAATGTAAATGTAAATGCAAGGGCAGCAAAACATAAAATCCTGCATAAAAAAGGGAAGAGACAGAGGGAAGAAAGGCTTTTGAGTCCTTTGATGAAAATGGGGAAGGACAACAACAGTGAAGGAGAAATGGCAGATTTCACTAGACTGCTAGCACAATGTAATTCAATTGTTGTTTAAATTAAATGTACTCAGTTAGAATTAATTTATTTGAGCCTTCAGCTGACTCCACTTCTGCAGCATTTGAGCTGCATTGTGTTAATAAGGGAAGTCAAGAAAAAGGAAACAATGTAGAGGATCTAACATGGACATTTCAACCAGGTTCATCAACCTGTGTAACCAAATCAGTTTGTTTTCCCATTTACTTAACAAACAGATCTCGCATCATCGTGACAACACAAAGTAACCTAACGAGTCTCATAGGTGACATTTAAAGAATATACACAAATATAACTTGGTAGCTTAAATAATGGTCAGTACATAGCAATTTAATTGCTGACCTAAATTCTTGGCATACACAAGGCCTACAGAAGAAATGCTCATTTAAATGCCTGTGAGGGCAGCGCATATGAGCCGTACAGTTAGAGTGACGTTACGAATGTAATGGCTTGCCTCAAGGTCTTTTGTATTCAGAACACCACACTACTGCCTTCATGGCTAAATCAATATTGATAGAGAGAATGCATAAGTAAGGGCAGAGGTCTGTGATTATGGGAGAGAGAGAATTAGTGATTAAGGGAAAGAGGCGCTGAGTTGATGATAATGAGACAGACTCATGGGGGAGGGGCTCAACATCTGTCCCCCAGTTTTAGGTCCTTTTGTCATCCCCTTTTATACCTCTAAATTTCCCTCTCATTCTCTCATTCCCCCCAGGGGATGTGGTGCTCTGAGGCAAGCTGAGCCCCAGTTCCCCCTCCTCCATACTAGCGGATATGAATATTAAGAATTGCACAGCAGAGAGTGTTTTACAGTGGCGACTTACCGATAGAGACATGGTTGAAGCTGGTTCTCAGTTTTTGGCTGTGTTAACTCCACATGGGCTCTCCACAGAAGCTATCCCGTTCACATGTGCACTGTCTGACTCATCTGCATGTTTTGCAGATCTGGTTTTCCATTAACCTGAACAGTGGTAAATACGATGGCCTTTTTATCCAGAAAGATCAATTCCTCAAAACCATGATTGTTGTCCTTTGCAGTCCGTGACTTTCATCACACCTGACAGCTGCTGCACATATTGAATCTGAAGAATCAAAATAAATGAATTACTATGGCATAGTAATGTGTTAGTAACACAGAGTTCACTTTGAAGAAACACTCAGCTGCAGTGGCTAAACTAGTCAGACCAGCTGTGGGACTCCACCAGTGGAGTTCAGACAAAAAAAGATCTTATTTCATGGGTATCTGGCTGTTTTAATTTTTAAGTACAGCTGTAATGCGGTATTTAAATTCGCCCACCCTGATTGGACAGAGGATTAAGGGCTATATGATATCATAACTTAGTAATTATGAGTTAATGTAGGTGGAGACATTGTTCCACATTTATTCGTTTATGTTTGTTTATATTCATTTATGGTTTATAAAGATATTTTTCCAGTTTAAAGGTATGAAACGTATAATTAAAATTCACTTCAGCAGCTGTGGCACAACCGCTTACTGAAGGCGAGGACACTGGCCTTTTGAGTCCACAGAATAACATCTCTATATTTTTTAATTAAATAGATGGCAAATTGTAATCGTGTTTAGACAGCGTATTTCAAGCCATTTTAATAGACTGAACTGCACTAGACTGAAACAAGGTAAAAAAAAAAAAATCCCAGTAAGCCACGTTTCGTTTTCCATCCAAGACATCTCAAGGTTTCTTTTATGCAGTAGAACCCCAATGAGACAGAGGACCAAATTTCAACCGAGAAATAACAACGAAAACAAGGAAAAGCTCACATTCTCCGGATAAACCAGTGCCAAAGGCATAAGGCATATAAATAGCGTTCTTTCAAAAAACGAGATGCAATTTATTTCAGTCACAAAGCCGCAAACAAGCGGCGATCAGCCAGTGTAAAATTTTAACTAAATAACCAATGCTCGTCTTACCGTTCACATGTCTGGAAATATTATCTGGAAATACAGAAGTCGAGTCAAAGCTCGCAAATCATATCCTTTCAAATGACTGCAATGCACGGCTGTTGTTTTTCTTTTCTTTCTTTGGGGATACACGTCTCGCTCCGCCAGGCTTCGCCCTACCCTGGCCTTCTTGGTTTTGAATTACAGTTGAGCGCATATGGTCGCTCCCCCTCATTGTGCCCGACACACAGCACGATTCCTACAGTGCATCACGCCCTCTAGTGGAGGACCATCTATCTATCTATCTATCTATCTATCTATCTATCTATATCTATCTATCTATCTATCTATCTATCTATCTATCTATCACCAACACTGCCATGTGCTGCTTCTGGTTACATATGTCTCTAATGTAAACTTCTGACCAAATTCACATTAAGCAAATATAAATCATTTACTAACTAGACAGACTATTAATTTCCTCTTGTAAAATGCTTCTGTCACACTGAAAAAAAAAGTATGATAAAATTCATATATTATTTTATAGGCTGACTGACTATGAGGAAGAAAAGCCTTTGTGAAGAGAAGATTGCACTAGCTTGTTAAAGTCAGATTTCTGTTGTTCTGCGTAAAAGCTGTTTTATATTATGATGAATTTACCTTCATTGGCTGTGCATCAATATACACTACCAGTCACAATGTTTGTGAACAGTAAGAATTTGAACGTTTTTTAAAGAAGTCTCTTCTGCTCACCAGTCTTGCTTTTATTGATCCAAAGTACAGCAAAAACAGTAACATTTTGAAATATGTTTTCATATTTAAAATAACTGTTTTCTATTTGAATATATTTTAAAATGTAATTTATTTTCGGTGATTTTAAATGCTGAATTTTAACATCATTACTTCAGTCACATGATCCTTCAGAAATCATTCTAATATTCTGATTTGCTGTGCAAAATTTATTATTATTATTATTTTGTTGAAAACAGCTGAGTATAATTTTTCAGGTTTCTTTACTGAATAGAAAATTCAGAAGAACAGCATTTCTCTAAAATAGAATCTTTTCTAACATTATAAATGACTTTATCATCACTTTTGATCAATTCAAAGCATGCTTACTAAATAAAAGTATGAATATTTTAAATATATATTTTAAATAGTAGAAATATTTTACAATATTATTGCTTTTGCTATATTTTGGATCAAAAAAATGCAGGCTTTATGCAGCGGTGTAAACGTGTTATAATTCATCAAACTTTATTTTGTTACTTTAAGAAAACCTTTGGTTCTTAGCAAAGTGCTGAAAGAAATGCAGTAAGGGGTGGACCATCATTTTAGGAAAGGAAAGGAAAGGAAAGGAAAGGAAAGGAAAGGAAAGGAAAGGAAAGGAAAGCCCTGGTGAAAAAAACAGCATTATGTTTTGATGCTGGGATGCTGGTTAGGTATGTTTTGATGCTGGTTTAAGCTGGTCCTTAGCTGGTTTTTGCTGGTCCTTTGCTGGTCAAGAACCAGCATAAACCAGCAAAGGACCAGCATAAACCAGCATCAAAACATATGCTGGTTTTTTCACCAGGGAGGAAAGGACGTGACGTGAGGCCAAGTATGGTGACCCATACTTGGAATTTGTGCTCTGCATTTAACATTTCATTATATGGGAGCAGCTGGCAGTACATATAAAACATATGCAGAATGGAAATTGCGACTGTTTTACACAGCAATTAGTCTTGGTGTTAATCAAACATTATAATCACTGCATGTGCTTGTTAAGAGAAGTGTTTTTTGTTCTTCCGTCTTAACGATGTGGAATACCCCCTTACCTTGATCAATGGTATATCCCCCTGGTGCTGCACTCTTCAGTCTGCGTGAAACATTCTGAAGAGAGGTAAGTGTCCCTGTTAATGGAAAACTCAAACAATTTCCTAAAGCATATTAAATAGAAGTTACAATGAAATCAGAACAAGATACTTTGGTAATACTATTGTTGACCCTGCTGTGTGTACAATTAGAAGTTGTACGTGTTTAACACTTTGCATAAACTGTATCGCTTTAACCGTGCGATTGTTTGTATTTCTATGAACAGTACAGAGTATCAATTTATGTCCTATGTTCATTTTCATAAGAATAAAGACGCTTGTTAATGTTACTTTGAGTTCTATTTCATCTCGTTGTGATAACATTAGTGGTTAATCCGTCTGTGCAGAGTGAAATGCGCAGCAGTAATCCGCGGTGCGTTTTGGGTAATGTAGTTCATGATTATATGGTTAAAGAGAAGAAATTGGAACTGTGAATTGTGACTCTAGTATTGTAAGTTGCCTGCATATTAAAATATGCAACAGTGTACTAACTAAATGATGTATTTACTGACTTTGAAACAAGAACAAAGACATTTGTTGTAAAGCTCTCCCATTTTATGCTTGCAGGTATGAGTTATTGTTCATTTTGTTGTATTATTGTTCTATTAATTCTCAGTATTTGTAAATCTTATTAATTCTATATAAAAAATATGCCTTTGGGGTTATGCATTTTATTAAGTGGAACAATTTAAGATACTGTGAAGAAAACAAAGTTTGTAATATGAGTCTGCGTGAAACATTCTCAAGAGAGATTGTGAAACAAGAACAAAGACATTTGTTGTAAAGCTGTCCCATTTTATGCTTGCAGTAAACACCCAAGAAAAGGCACTACTGGTGTTTGTCCTTATTTGAGGTTGGTCCTGTGATGCTTCAGGTGTTCCGCTACATTTATGTGAGATTTCTTCTTACTGTTCAAAAAACTTTGACTGGTAGTGTACATGCTCTGATTCAGCAATATGCTGGGCAAAATTAAATAAGAATGTACTTAAGTATTTTGTATCTAAAGAAAATGTCTATAAAAACCAGAAAGCTAATTAGTGGTTAATAGATTATCTAGACTGAACATGTTGAGCATAATAAATGTTATATTTTCTGAGATTCTGAGGCTGTACACAATGGTATATCCCGTATGCTGCTTAGTTAAATTCACGATTTATACTTAAAACAAGTGTAAAGTAAAACAGGAACTGCATGCAGAACAAATACAAAGCTTTGTTATAGAATAAACGGACAGGGTCGATGCCAAGGTTAATAGTGCTGATTAAATATTTGTTGACCTCACAAAGTGCAACTGATCAAGAAAGACTGCACTTTTCTGTTCAACTCCAACTGTGTCTTATTTTTACTAAAAACACCACTGCAGTGATAAAATTGTACTGTATAGGACAGGTACAATTTTGACAGTAAAAGATATGATTGTATAGCCTAAATCTTATGTAATCTATATGCTATTCACATTTAGTGAGACATTTTAAGTTTACATGAATCGAAATTAAATATTAATGATTAATTAAGACTACCATCCTCCTCCAGAGGGCGCGTGAGGACGAATCCTCCACTGACCCGCGTTCAATTGCACACATTCCTACAGTTCAATTTTTGTTACATTTGTATACTTAAATGTATAACATTTAATCATTAATGTATAACATTTAAACCGTTAATTCCAACTACTAAAACCTGACATTTGACCTATAAATCTATATAGAATTATGTATAAAACATCCAGCGAATCATCCGGTAATCACACTGGTCTGTGATTGGTCCATCCTGACCAGCGCTGTAAAAAGTTACAGGCACCACGCAGGAATCGAATCTTCTTCAGCGGTCTGTGCGATAGTTTACACCTGACTAATGATGCCGAAGAAGCGTTAGCTGTCATCGAATTGCACATACACCAAAGAATATAATGGAAAGTCACTATTTGTAAGCATCTTTCCAGACCAATAAGAGACAACTTCCGGATTATCTTACCGCCCTTTCAACCAGTTTATATTATTTTACGGTAATGACGTACGAGAGGCGTTGATTTGTATTACTTGCAAAGTGCTATCAGAACGGCAGACCTTATCAACAGGTAGGTATGAACTGGTAGCTGTATTTCTTCTTACTAAGCTATACTTTACAATTATAATATTCATGGTTTATCAAGATGTAAAACAACTTGATTCGCTCTTGACTCACGTCAATCGTGAATGCGGTGTTGTTAGCTCTGTTTAAGTAACGTGAACGTTAAGGTTAATCAGGATAACTTGCTAGTTTTTCTCATTAGTACTTCCACCTCAACTGCTTGTCAAAGAATGCAATTAATGATAACGGGAAAACTATACCTGCAACTTTTAGCCAAGATGACCTTTAACCCACTTTCCTACATAGTGCTGTAGCAATTATTATGCAGATTCTCTTTCTGTTTGTCTCAAGGCAATGTTGAAGGCTGTAACCAGATGCCTTTTGTCAAATCCTCTTGCTGGCAGAAGAATGATGTCCCATCACATACCACAGAATTTGTCAGGAAAAGTTGCTATAGTAACTGCATCCACAGATGGGTATGATGTTTTATTTCCATTTTTATCCAACAGATTTTTTTTTTTCGTAAGTTTTTGAAGGGTGTGCAACTGTCACAGCACTAAAAACACATTGTTCCTCTGGTAATAAGAGAGAATACAACTGCTAAAACATGTGATTGTAGATAAATGTTAAATATATTCTAAATGGCCTACTTACATAACATGCTGACAGACCCTTGTACTCACCGGTCTTCTCAGGATTGGGCTCGCAGCTGCGGAGGCTTTGGGTCAGAGAGGAGCACATGTAGTCGTGAGCAGTCGACGCCAGGCCAATGTTGACAAGGCTGTGTCACTCCTGCGCAGCAAAAATCTAAAAGTCATAGGCACCACATGCAATGTGGGGAAAGCAGAAGATAGAGACAAGCTCGTTAATATGGTGAGGAGTTTCTTTATTGCTCTTTTTAGTAAGTATTTAGTAAATATTTTAGTAATCGTACTGAGGAGTGTGTGCAAATGTTATGCTGAACCCAAAAGTCTGTGGAAACTTGCTAAAACATTTTGTAAACAATTGCAGACAATTGAACAATGTGGCGGTGTGGACATACTGGTGTCTAATGCAGCCGTGAACCCGTTTTTTGGAAACATATTAGATTCCACAGAGGAAGTCTGGGACAAAGTATGACAAAGCTATTAACCTTTTTCTATGAAAATAAAATGTCAGTAGTGTAAGTACTAACATTTGCTTTATGTCCACAGATACTTGGAGTAAATGTGAAAGCTTCTTTCCTCCTGACCAAACAGGTTGTGCCTTACATGGAAAAAAGAGGGTGAGAAACATGTGAAAAATAGGGGAAAACAGAAAAATCAGATGTATTTCAAAATAAACTTTATATCTGAGCCTAACGTGGGACCTTTTTTCATTCAGTGGTGGATCAGTTGTGATTGTGTCTTCAGTCGCAGGGTACCAGCCAATGCAAGTATGATGTTTAATGTCAAGTTTAATCATGCAGCATATCTAGTGAAGTGGTTTCTTAAGTGGTTTCTTTATTTGGGTTTGTAAATTTCATAGACTGTTTTTCATTCAGCACGAGTTGAGAGTTCACCATTATGCCGCTCTTTGACTTTTAGGGTCTGGGCCCCTATAGTGTGAGTAAGACCGCCCTGCTCGGTTTAACCCGAGCGCTTGCTCCTGATCTCGCCCACAGTAACATCCGGATCAATTGTGTCGCCCCTGGCATAATCAAGACACGTTTTAGCGCTGCTGTAAGGATTTCTATCATTTATAAACATGAATTATTGTCTTTAAAATGTTTACCCGTATAACCCTTTGTGTCTGTTCTTTTGTAGCTGTGGGAAAATGAGAGTATGCTAGAAGAGTTCTTGAAACTTACAAGCATAAAAAGGTTTGTACAACTGCTGTCAAGACAATAAATTAAATTATTAAGTAATAGTACCGTGGAGCTTAAATAATCATACCACGTGAGTAGGAAACTTAATTGTGCCCCTAGCATTATGCATCATAAAAATATTACATATTTAATATATTATGCACAAATGTTGTTTCTATAATAGCTAAAGTGTATGATTACATGATTAATAATTTTAAAAATAAATTCCATTACCTGTAAGGTAGCATTGCAGTAATTGTCCTCAAACAATTCATTCATTATTATAAGCCTATATATGGGTCATTCTATAATTAGGGGTACATTTAGAATTTGACAATGTGAAGAAAAAAGTTTTCCTTTTTCCCAAAAACCCAAACATGACCTTACATAGCTGCTTTGAAACAAGCTATATTGTATAAAGTGCTATATAAATAAAGGTGATCTGTAGGAATGTGTGCATAAAATACCATCTATGTTTGCTACTGTCCACCATGTTACCTTCACTGGGTAACACAGGTGACAGGTAACTTAGTTGACATTTTTAGTGTTTTGGGCCTATACTCAACATGGAAGCCTATAACTACTAAGCATATGGTATGTTAAGAAATATATTTTCATAAAACATAAGTTTTAGTTAAATTGTCTTGTTAAAATTCGCAGCAGTTATACTTGTGTAACACTGTTGACAGTCAATTAATCAACTCTAGACAGAGGTCTGCTAGTTTAACCAATATTAGGGGAAAGAGAACATAACTTCTAATGTTTCATCCATGTGCTTCTAGAGGAAATATCATCATACTGTGAAAATCTCACATAATGTGAGAATGGAACAAACCATTCCTTTTTGAGGGGGGTTTTCTAGTGGGTAACTTAGTTGACAATGGTTTTGAACACAAATAAAACAAGTTATATCACAATAAACGGTTATTATTTTTGAAGCACACACCCAAATGTCTTGATAACCTAACTGAAGGCAAAACTATTAAATTAATTTATATTTGAGGTCATTTTCATGATTAAAGTAATACTGAATACCAGGGTTGTATGTAATAAAAATATAATTTTTGAACAAGATATGGCTTTTTCAACATATAGTAATGCGATTGGGAAAAAAATAATAATGTACTAGAAGAATAAGCGTCAGGCTTTATATTGATGAATGTATTAAAAAAAAATATACTTCACATACACGAGAAGCATCCACAATTATAGAATGACCTATATGTATGTTGGTGCAGGAAACCTGATTCTCATGTAATGTCTTGATCTTAGAATTGGCCAGCCAGAGGATATAGGTGGTGTGATTGCCTTCCTGTGCTCAGACGAAGCCTCATACATCACTGGAGAGACCATCACTGTAACTGGAGGCATGAACTGCAGACTGTAAGAGGAGTGGCACAGAGGCAGTAACAGTAATCATGTACTTGTACATCAGAGGGAAACCTTTGAATTCAATGACCCAACACATTTGTAACAGCTGATATAGAAAAGAATAATACATTTAAAAATGTTTAATTGTAATAAAATGATTTTTTTGCAGATTTTGTATGTCACATTAATTTAATCGTCAACTTTTCAAGTTTTCTTCTGATTAAAGGGAATTAGTTCAGAAATATTAATTTCCCTCAAAAAGAACAAACATCTAGCAGGAGACAAAATTCTTTATTTAAATATATTACATATAACAACGACAACAACATTCTACATGATACAGATATAGGTAGAATAAAAATAAAATAAATGATTCTAATCATTCTAAGTAATGCACACTTCCTAAAAGCAGGGAGATTTTCGTGGTTAAAAATGTACTACGTGGTAAGGAGCTTCGGTTTAAATAAAATCTCAGACGTATGACTAATACATGCATTATCTATAACAGCAAACACTGCAGCATCAAGAAAGTCTAAGCAAGAATGATGTTCCAAAAGTGCATCAATGTCTGCTTCCAGGAGACAATGTGGAACAAAACACGGGATTCCAAAACTCTCGCAGTGTGGGCACATACGTACCATTCTTTGTTTTATAATACTGCTGACTGAATACCTGACAGGAAATGTAAAGAAAAAAAAAAAAAAAAAAAAAAAAAAAAAAAAGCACAAAAGTCAGATCAAAACCACCACAGTTCAGACACATATTAAACCAAACCCTAGAATCATGAGTTTGGAAAATATAAATCTTACAGCCCTATTAAAAATGATTACCTAGTGCAGTGGTGTCCATTGTTGGTCCTTGAGAGCCACAGTCCTGCAGAGTTTTGTTCCAACCTTGATAAAAACCTGACCTTGATTAGCTTGTTCAGGTGTGTTTGATTAGGGTTGGAGCTGAAGTGTGCAGGACTGTGGCTCTCCAGGACTGATGTTAACCACCCCTAACCTAGTACATGAAAATTGCAAATTTTCAATTTTATGCAATATTATGCTATTCTAACATACAGAACAATATACAGGGCCACATACACACAGCAAAATTTTCAGGCATTCATTAACCATGCGTCAGTAACATGCCTAAATTTTCTGGTGCGTGTAAACGAAATGTTAATGAACTTGCTGTAGCTGTTATATTAGTTCAGTTATTAAGTTATATTAGTGACTGGAAACATTTATAACACATAAACATCTCTGCAATCTACCGCAGGGCTGATGGAAGCAACTAAAGTTTAGAGACAGATTTGTGAAAAGGAAAACACGTACCTCTTTCTCTGTGATTTGCTAACAGCACTCCTGGAGAAGAGAGACACATTGCAGACTCGCTTTCAGTGAGAGCGAAGTCACTGCAATAATAATTACTTGCTTAGTTTGGTCCTGAACAACACTACATGGATTTGTTCACTTCCAGAATAAAGATTTTCTGATAATTTACTCACCCCCATGTCATCCAAGATGTTTATGTTTTTCTTTCTTCAGTCAAAAAGAAATTAAGGTTTTTAAAATATTCTAGGATTTTTCTCCCTATAGTGGATTTCATTGGAGATCAATGGGATGAATTTGACCAAATTGCAGTTTCAATGCAGTTTCAAAGGGCTCTACACGATCTCAGCTGAGAAATAAGGGTCTTACCTAAAATGATTGGCCATTTTCTAAAACTAATAAAAATCTATATACTTTAACCACAAAAGCTCGTCTTGCACTTACGTTGGAAATGTCACGCATGGTTAGTTCTTCATCTGTCTATCTGTGGTTCAAAAAGGTAGGGCAGGGCACAAAACTCATCTTCTCGAATTTCAAAATAATCCAATATCGTTGTTTTACCTTTTTCGTGAAGGGCGTTTGACTTTCTTTGCACGTTCCCTTGGTAAACACTGGGTTGGTATTTCTGCCTACGTCATGCGTGAGCTGTTGCGTGAAGATGAGCATTGTGATTAAAAAGATCATTTTGCTAAATTAAACCCTTCTTCCTCAGCTGGGATCATATAGAGCCCTTTGAAGCTGCACTGAAACTGCAATTTGGACCTTCAACCCATTGAAGTCCACTATATAGAGAAAAATCCTGGACTGTTTTCCTCAAAAACCTCAATTTCTTTTTGACTGAAGAAAGAAAGACATGAACATCCTGGATCACATGGTGGTGAGTAAATTATCTGTAAATTTTTATACTGGAAGTGAACTAATCCTTTAACCATAACTACCAGAGTACTCTAAGAGTACAGAACACACATAAGCACTCAGAAGAGTGACAACTGTATTTAGCTAGTGTGTATGTGGCCACAGCAACCTGCTATAAATACTGTGCAACTCCCTTGAGAAGCTAAAATCTCTACTCTAGTCGCTGGTTCTACATGGCGTAATAATTTGGTTTGATTCATGTAGATCCAGTTACAAACCTTCCTCTTGACGTTGTCTGTCCTCTCATCATCAGAATCGCAAATTATGTCATCTGATGACTTAACTGAGGGAGATGGTGTTTCTAAAATAGACACACAAAAAAAAGTTACATCTCTAGCATACAACCCCCCTCTCCCACAAAAAAAAAAAAAACCTACACACAAAAGTTGTTACCTGGACTGCCGACTGGAAGATGCAGAACAACAGGAATACATGGAGAAGAAGCAGAAGGTCTTAAAAAACAAAAAATTCAGAAAAGAATGAATTAGAAAATACAACATAGCAAAAAAATAGATTTTTTAAAATTAATTATAATGATTTCAAATGAATTAAAGGAGAAGTCCACTTTCAGAACAAAAATTTACAGATAATGTACTCAGCCCCTTGTCATCCAAGATGTTCTTGTCTTTCTTCAATCGTAAAGAAATTGTTTTTTGAGGAAAACATATCAGCATTTTTCTCCATATAATGGACTGATATGGTGCCCCGTGTTTGAACTTCCAAATTGCAGTTTAAATGCAGCTTCAAACGATTACAATTGCAGTTGTAAATGATCCCAGCTGAGGAAGAAGGGTCTTATCTAAGGAAACAATCGGTTATATTCATAAAAATAATACAATTTACATACTTTTTAATGTCAGATGCTCATCTTGTCTTACTCTCCCTGAACTGTTTTTTCCGGTTCATGACAGTTAGGGTATGTAGAAAAATTCCCATCTCTTGTTCTCTATCACTGTTTTACCTTTTTTGTAAAGGGTGTTTGATCATCTTTGCATGCTCACTTTGCATAGGCTGGGTCAGTGCTTCTGAAGTGATGCAGGATGACTTTGAAATGATTTTTGAACTTTAGGGAGAAAATACAATGGGAGTTTTTCGACATACCCTAACTGTCTTGAGCCAGAATACACAGAGCCATGCAGAGCAAGACGAGACGAGCGTTTGAGATTAAAAAGTATTTACATTTTTTTTTTTTTAATGAAAATAACTGCTCGTTTCCCTAGATAAGACCCTTCTTCCTCGGCTGGGATCATTTACAACTGCATTTGGGATCGTTTGAAGCCGCATTTAAACTGCAATTTGGAAGTTCAAACTCGGTGCACCATACCAGTCCATTATAAGGAGAAAAATACTGAAATGTTTTCCTCAAAAAACAATTTCTTTACGACTGAAAAAAGAAAGACACGAACATCTTGGATGAAAAGGGGGTGAGTACATTATCTGTAAATTATTGTTCTGGAAGTGAACTTCTCCTTTAAAGTATTAACATAAAGCCATGTTCTTACGGTTTATTGACTGATAACGTCAGGTGTTTCTCCGGCGTTGAACTCAAATCAATAAATTTCCTCTTGCGTATCACAGAGTGACCGTTTCCCGCACTGTCTTTTGAAGACGTTGTATTTTCCTTCTCATCAGACAGATGACTTGGACAGACAGGAAGATCACTGTCGTTTAATCTGGGAATGACAACTCTCAGTTGGCGCTTCATGCAGGAAATGAGGAGAGCACTCATTTCTGCTTCCTGCTGTGACTCGATGCCCTCAGAGTTTGTCCTAGTGGAATATTTCCTTGTAACATCTTGCCCTTTTTTCCCATTTCTGTTCTTAGCTTCAGTCTTTTTGGCTAGTTTGTTTGCTCTCTCACTACTCTCCTTCCTATTGTTCATTTCTTCTGTGCTGCCCTCCTCCTCTTCTTCTTCTACTTCACTGCTGGATGACTGACTGATCACTGTGACCAACATATTCCCAACAAAATATTCATTTTCTGGATCCTTCTCTAAATCCTGTTTTTTAGAACATGATCTTTGTTTGCTTCTGGTATTTCTGGAGTTTTCAGAAGCTGTTTCGACTTCTTGTCCTGAACTTGCTACATTCTCATCGTCTTTTCGAAGAACGTCATTGGAAATGGACCCAATCACAGGTGTGACCTGCGACTGGGCTTCTTTCGCAGCACTGCGAGTGGTTCTGGGTGTTGATGGGGTGGGATTTCTGACCCTGTTGGATGAGGAAGTGGATTCTGAATGCATGGTCTGCAGCACTTTACCCGAAAGAGGAAGGGAAAGGGACGACAGGATCGCGTCACCAGTGGATGACAGAAGAGTTGCTGAAACAGAGAAAAGGAACGAGAAACTGAGGTTGACAAGGCAGATACTAAGTGGCATAAAAGGAAATAATTTGTTTTGGTGCTTCCGGACATGCAAATACTTGATCATTTGTGACCCTGGACCACAAAACCACTCTTAAGTAGCACAGGTATGTTCGTAGCAATAACCAAAAATACATTGTACGGGTCAAAATTATTGATTTTTATTTTATGCCAAAAATCATTGGGATATTAAGTAAAGATCATGTTCCTTGAAGCTATTTTGTAAATTTCCTACTGTAAATATATCAAAACTTTTCAAAAATTTCTGATTAGTAATATGCATTGCCAAGAACTTCATTTGGACAACTTTAAAGGCGATTTTCTCAATATTTAGATTTTTGCACCCTTAGATTTTCAAATATTTGTATCTTGGCCAAATATTGTCCTGGTTTTGTGATCCAGGGTCACATTTCATTTTCATTTACCTGGGCTGAGATGTCCAAGGCATCTTTCATGCTGCAGCAGAGTCCTGAGGAGCTGGGGCTGCGATGCAGAACGTGCACACTCCTCTAAAACAGCAGGGGCACCACTAAGCCACGAGACTGTCTGAATAAGACATCACAATACAAAACGGTAAGCATTGGGCATAAACAAAACAGTGGTCCCTTCCCACATGGCAGCATTAGCACTTGCAATCAGCATTTGAGAAAGCGCAGATGGGGAACCAGTCAGCAAGTGCACATTTGAATACTTCAGGCAATAATCAGGCAATTCAATTTTTTTTACTTTACTCTTTTACTTTTAACTTTTTTGGCAAATTATTATAAGCATGTCTGTAAAGGACCATACGAACTCACTCTTTAATATCTTTTTTTATTAAACATTATTTGCATGATACAAAATGCATTACAAAATGAAACAAAATAGTTCACATATAATCACATATAAAAGTTTTAATATTTAGGCAGTGTGCAAGAAAGTATTTCCTCCTTTCTAAATATTTTTGGAAAATTTTACCAAGAGTAAATTGTTAAAATGTACAATTTTATTGTGCCACGACAGCACCAAAGGTTTTTTTTCAAGGCATGAACAGAGTAGCTTCAATTACAAAAACAAACAACAACAAAAAACTTAAAGCAAATACACCTGATATTCTTACAAAAAAAAGTGTTTTGTTCTGAACTTCATTAACTTATACCTGAGCAAGATCTGGAATGGGTAATAGCTTATCCAATCGAACTAGAAACTCCCACAATAGCTTCTCTAGACTGGTCACATAGTTTCCTCCATAGTGAAGATGGAATTCCTCCTGGAGTCAAAGACAAAACCATGTCAGTGTACATGAATAAAAGTTTGCATTAATTAAAGATTTCCAGGCATTTACCAAATAGTGAGAGATAGTTTTAGAATTATCTTCTGTCATTGACTGACAAATTATACTTTATCTAAGATGCTGATAGAAAGTAAAAATAAACAATCTATAATTGAAAACAAAGTTTTAAAGCACTCTCATGAAAATATATCAGGTGGGAGATGTGAGTGAGGATTTGTGGAGTTTTTTATTTTCTCCAAGTTTTTTGGGGGGTTTTACCCTGAAGAACTGTTTTCTGGCTGCTGCATTGTTCAAGAGAGAGTGCACCAAGGTCTGGAAGTTTCGTTTAGCTTCCTCCACCTTTTGATCCTTCCTCTAAGGAAGAAAGAAGGTACAGTCCTTGATGCATGTAAATCTTGTGAAATTATATGCAAAAACACATTTAACTTCAAAAGACGCTAGATGAGAATAAAACTAGCAAAACATGAGACAAACAAGACTCTGCACCAAACTCACCTTTCCGATGGGAATGGAGGAATCTTGCAGCTTGTGCAGCTCTTGGAGGACAAGCTGAGCATCAGGAGGATCTGACTGACGAAGCTCTTCCAGGATCATCTTAGATTAGCAAGCAGGATAAAAAAAAAACAGAGAAATGTCTTTAAAAAGACTAGTTACAGACTTTAAAAAAAACGAATAATATGAGAAAACTGAGGGGAAACTGAACTAATTCACTGAATTACATGTAGCTTAAATGGTAATGAACAATGTACAGTGCATGTGTACATAACTGAGAATGACAAATTATGGCAGCATAAAAAAAACATGCTGAATATACACTGTAGTCCACTAGAGAAAATAATAGTTGAATTTATAAAAATGCCCCCGTTCAAAAATTTACAAATGCTTAATTCTTAATACTGTGTTGTTACGTTAATGATCCACAGATGTGTTTTTTTAAATAGTTTTTCACAAAACAAGTGTATGTAAACTTTTGAACAGGGTCATTCTAATAAATTCAACTATTAATTTATCTTGTGGACTATATGTAAACGGCTTTTATGTGACATATCTTATTCAGGTGTCAGTAATAAATAAAAAAAACATGGATTTTAAATGATCCCTCTCATTTTGATCAAATAATTTAGCAGATTCTGCAAGGTGTATGTAAACTTTTGACCTCAACTTATTGTGATGCAAAACGCTTTAGTAATCTTACCAGTGCCCGCAAACCCATTGTCAGCCTGGCCTGATGTCTGTAATGAAGCAGCCCAGGTACAGTCTCACAGAGTGATGTTATGGTTTCCTCCAGTTTCCCATAATGTACTGCATCTCTCTGCAGCATCACCTTCCACATGGCTGCAGACATCAGGCGTAAAGGTGGAGCTATAAGCTGCAGAGCTGACAGGGGTAGAGGTGCATCTGTTGAGAGAGAGAGAGAGAGAGAGAGAGAGAGAATTAAACCAAGCCAACTGTACTGACGCTCATTTTTATTACTATTCATCTCCATTAAGATAGATAGATAGATAGATTTAGACATTATTTCTAGGTATTTACAGCTCTGATATGTTAATCTATATTTAGATAAGCGCTACGCAGTTGACACATCAGCTGTAACCAGATCTGCATATAAACCATTCGAATCTAATGACAGAAGATACACAACAATGAAACTCTTCTTTAAATATTAGATTTTACAAGCTACTTTGCACAGACCCACCTTCATTCGTAGTGTTAGTCGCTGTTTTCATTGTCCTGTCCGTCCAGAAAATAAACAACTCCGTGTGTTTTGGAAATGGCTTACTTGATTCCTAAACTTAAAAACAAAATGTCTTCTACAGCTCAAACGAGGACTCATCAGCAACATTCAGTTTAACATCGCGATGTGTTAACGGTGACGCTTTCTGTCCTTTGATCTACATTTACAGCCGATACGTTACGTTTATTAAAACATCTGATGATTCATAAGAACGTAATGATAGTCGCGGTAGAAATACACTTCTCGCGCCAAAATGACGAAATGCTGTTTCCGGTGTGAAGTATACAAAGACAAGAGCTTTTAAAAAAGCTTCGTGGGCACACATTTTGTAGGCAGTTGTCTTTTATTTGAATGTTATTCCTGATCTTGACAATATGCCATAGTTTATTTGTTTTAAAATTAAAGTAATACCCTTATTTCTTTTTTTTTATTATGACGTGTAGTCGAGAACTTTGGCTTTCAAAATAAAAGTGCTGTAGAAGCCTGAGAAAACTAATCAGATTCACTAATAACTATAAGTAATAAATAAAAGCACATCTATCTGTCTGTCTGTCTATCTATGTATCTATCTATCTATGTGTGGATATTACTATTTTTAGGATGCACAGACACTTAAGTAAAAAGAGTTACAACATTAACCAGTTTCTCTACTTACATCATTTAAACCTTGGTTCCTAAACACACAAGTACAATCAGAGAAGAGACCTTGCCCAATGACACACACTATCAGGCTAAATCATCCAGCAAAGTCAAAGTCCACTTGGCTAGCATCACAGAACACATTATTGTCAAAAAGATATTCTCCACCAGCTGTGAGTCAGTATCACTAGTTTACTTCAAACGGTCAAAAAGAGGCAGAAAGGACTGTAAACAACTGATACAGAGGTGACAGGAAGAAGAGCTCAACCACAGATCATAATGGAAACAACAGCCTCCCTGTTCAAGTAAGTTTAGTAACATTAATTTGTTGACATTAAATACTGTTATTTACGATATACCTACTGATCTTCAGAAGCATGCTTTGAGTAAGAAGCTTCCACATTACATTTGATCTAAGTTGTTAGGAAATAGATACAAAAATACATATTGGGATATTTAGTTAAAATGGTTTTTATCAGTGATTGTCCTCAAAATTGGACTTTAACTGTTGGTCTCTCTCAATACATTTGTATGACAGAGAGTCATATTACAGCCATGTGCTGTCTGTGTTTGTCCCACTTTTAAAGCAGTCATTGATTATTCTAGGAAACATTAATATTTTGTCATTATTTACACATCCTCATGTTCCAATCCTTCATGGATTTCTTTCTGTGGAACACAAAAAAGGATTTTGAAGAATTATCTTGGTTGATCCAGTTCTAAAAAATGGGTACTGTTGTTTTCCAATGCCAAAAGGGAGACAAAAACATTAAGTATTATAAATGACATTGAATAGTTTTGTGTTGTAAACAGATCTAAATGTAAGTCATTATTCAAGTGATATTTTAGTGATAATCTTACTTTTTAGTGAGCACTGATTAGATCGGTGAGGTTTCTCTCAAGAATTAGATCAGTCTGATTTGTCACTTTATGAACTGGATGATTTGGTCATTAAATATCAAGAAAAATTTGTTTACAGATCAGGCATCACTAATTTATATTCCCTTAAAAATGGCTGGAATAACTAAGGAGGATGTCAAGATTTACAAGAATGTCAGTAAATATTACATTTTGATTTGTTCTTTACAAAGCTATCATGACTTCATAAAACTTGACATATAGTACATATAGTAAGCCATATGAACCAAGACCATCAACACAATTCTTCAAAATCCTTCCAATGAAGCAAGAAAGTCATACAACATGAGGGTGAGCATTTAAGCATTACTGTGCTAACTGTTCCTTTAAGTGGAGTTTCTTTTCAATATTGACTCCTAACACATTTTTGTATTCTTATTCTGTTTATTCCTTGACATTTTGCCTCCCCCTCACTCCCACACTGCTCTTTCTCTCAGGTCAGTATCTCGGCGGGTATGGTCACCCCCTCAGCGTCCATTCAGAGTGTGTTCCTGGGACAGAGAGGTCAAAAAAGGGAGTCACTGCTGGAACTTTAGAGGAGCTCAAAGAGAAGGTAAGCAACAACTGCTTCAACATGCAGTTTTGCCACTTACCAAAAAGGTTTTTTTTTTAAATGTAGATACATTGCTTAATCTCGCCTCAAGGATTTGGTTCTGTCTGTGTGTAGCAACTCCTACCCTGTGTTACATATGCTACACAGAAGCTCAAACAATTTTCTGTATGTCCTACAATATCCAGGATTACCTGAGAACTTTCACAGACATTTATTATAAACAATTGTGACAGATTTGAACACTGTGGTAAATTTTATACTGTGATTCTTACCTCAGGCAGCCCAGGCTCTCTTGATATCTACCGTGCTGACTTTGGTGTGTGAAGAGGATGGGACAGAAGTTGACTCAGAAGAGTTCCTCTTAGCCCTACCAGACAACACTGTTTTTATGGCCCTGACAGACAGAGAGATCTGGAGACCTCATCCTGTATGTATTTTCATTTAATTTCAGGTTTTTCATTTTAAAGGGATAGTTCACCCAAAACTGAAAATTCTGTCATTAATTACTCACCCTCCTGTCGTTCCAAACCCGTTAGACCCTCGTTCGTCTTCAGAACATAAATCTGAGAGCTTTCCGACCCTTCATAGACATCAAGGGTCCTACCACGTTTAAGGTCCAGGAATGTACCAAGAACATCGACAAAATAGTCCATGTGACATCAGTGGTTCAACTGTAATTTTAACGAAGCTACGAGAATGCCTTTGTTGCGCAACAAAAATGACACTGTGGTACTATCCAAAATGGCGCTAGGGTGACATGAAGGAGAAGAACTGTTGAATAAAGTTACATAGATGTCACATGGACTATTTTGTCAGTGTTCTCTCGGTACCTTTGTGAACCTTGAACATCTATGGAGGCTCAGAAAGCTCTCGGATTTCATCAAAAATATCTTAATTTGTGTTCCGAAAATGAATGAAGGTCTTAAAGGTTTGGAACGACATGAAGGTGAGTAATTAATGACAGAAGTTTTACTTTTTGGGTGAACTTTCCTTTTAAATTATGAGCTGCTTTTAGATGTTTTACCACTTATCTGATTGATTTCATCAACATTAGAAAGGTGGTAATATGCATTACATTTATTCTTATCAGCCATCTCATCATGAAGCAGTAACTCTCAGTGAAATATCACTTGGTAAAAACTAAACAAATGAGGTTTCATTCACTTACGTATGTTGTTATTTGTACCATTCAGTACCTTATCTTAACTTCTTCTATCCTTCCTAGTTACTCCATAGGGGTGGAAACAAACCCGCTGAGAGTAAACCAAGAACAGGAAAAGACATTGCTCAAATCACCTTCGACCTTTACCGTACACACCCCAAAGATGTATTCGGCTCACTAAATGTGAAAGCCACATTCCAAGGGCTCTACTCTGTCAGTGCAGATTTTCAATGCTTGGGGCCAAAGAAAGTCCTGAGGTAAACCAGCTACAGATGGTTTTACTGTTCATTTGTACAAAATAACCTTTATCAAGCCACTGAATTGTATCCTACACTTTTATTGTCTCTCAGGGAGGCTCTCAGACTCATGTCCAGTCTCCTTCACGCTGCTGGACACTTACTGATTTCTTCTGCTGCTGTAATTCGTCGTATCATCCACGGGGCGGATCTTCTTCAAGCCCAGCAGGGCAAACCTATCGAGTACTGGGAATAACTACTAGAGTATTGGGAATAACCAAAGATGCATATAACTTAAAGGACATGAATCCGAGATCACTAACAATGTAACTGAGAGATGTTTTTTTCTAAAATGTCATTTTCTATTATGCTGATTTGGCGCTCAAGACATATTTTTCATCATTACACATTTTGAAAACAGCTGTGCTGCTTAATATTTTTGTGGTAATTATGAATAGAAAGTTTAAAAAAAACAGCATTTATTTCTTAGTTAATACCTAATGCATACTTTGCGGCTAAATAATGTTAATGGAGTTTATTATAAACTGTAAAGTTATCATTTATACTGGTGGTTTAATGGAAAATTGCTCCAGGGAAATGTTTGTTTCTATGAAAACTGCTGTTTAGGTTTTTTTTTCTAGTCTAGGACTACCCAGTGTTACTTATTTTGTGTGTTCAACCTTCTTTATGAATGTTTATTTTACCTTTAAAATGTAATATGTTTACATGATAAACTACTGTATAATTTTAATCTTCCTCATTTTGTAAGTAGCTTAAGATAAAACCGTCAGCTAAATGAATAAATGTAAAAATATAATGTTATGTAAATACAAAAATGTCATTATATGTTTAGAAAATAAAAATTAAATGTTTTAAGATCAATTTATTAAGTAAAACCAAATAGGTACAAAAAGCTTCAGCACAAAAAAAGAAAGTCTCTCTAGTCAGCTTACTCAATGCATAGACTAATAAACTCCATATTAATACTACATAAGATTTAATTAGTCTTCAAATAATAATAATAAAAAAAAAAAAAAAAAAAAAAAAAAAAATCACAAATATGATTGGGGGAAAACAAATCAAGCACATAAATTATGTAGTATTATGTTCGCACGATGTTTCCATGAAAGAAACATATCTGTGTAGCACAATGTGGATCTAAAAGATTGTAGTTAAGCTTATAACCTTAAATACAATTGACCTTTGTAAAAGCAAACATCTACATATCTAAGCTCGAAGTGCAACTTAAACATGAAAATGGCAACACACATGCGTTCGCTCTGTTGAGTCACACCGAGAACCACAAGGAATAGACCTCTGATAAAACAAGCTACAAAATAAAATACATTGTACAGTCATTCAGTGCCTTGCCATACACATTTTTGTTTCAATTACTTTAAGGTACATACTCTAATACTAAATATTTTTGATTCAAGTAAGATGCTTAGTTTTGGAGATACATATTGCATAACAATGTTGTGACAGAGGTTCTACAAGGCCCTGGATCATAGCATTAAATTGGGATGGAAATATCCAGACAGGTTAAAGGAGAGACAAAAAAGTTTTGTGTAACATCTTTGGCAGTGATGTGGAATTCAGCTTCCACCTATCTGCACAGCTACAAATGCCATCGCAAACTGGCATTGCTTCAGAGGTCAGAGTTCACCCTCAGGCAGAACTGGGGTGCTTCCCCTATAAAGTTCATTCCATGCTGTTGCTTCGCCTCTTCCACCTCCGTTAGTTAACGCAGGATCACCCAAACTCATCCCAGAGCCCATGTTCTCAAATGAGAATTTGCCCCGTGAATACTTCCCGCCCCTTTTCTGCTGTTGCGTTATAACCGCGATGATGCGTTCCCTCTCCTCTGAGGTCATCCAGCGCATCTGATTGTGTTTGATGTGATAACGCGTGTCTCCGTACCACTGGATGATCTCTGTCCGCGTCAAGCCCGTCTTCTGTTGTAGTATCAGGTAGTCGTCGCTTGTGGGCCACTGGCAGCGAAGAAAGCTTTGCCGCAAAATTTCCAACTGCTCCCTCGTCTTCTTACGAAGTCGCACATTCGGTTCCACCCGGCCGCGACTGAATGACGGAGACGGGGAAGGAGAGGGAGAGATGTCTGCAGAATATTGTTGAACGGAAGCGCTGCCGTCATCTAACTCGCCTTCATCGCTTACTTCCTCCTTAGCCTCATTTGATTGGTTGACTGGTCCATCGTCGTCACCCAAATCCACATCGACCTCAAACCCCGCCTCTGTGTCGTCAGCCTCGTCATTGTCGTAAAAATCAGCGCTGGGTAGAACGTCGTTCTCCATCTCGTTTTGAGAGTTCTGCTGCATCAGCTGAAACGACCGATTGCGTCTTGCGAGCTTAGATAACCAAGCTCTGCCGTTCCTGCGAAGCTGGTAGCGGCTGTCGGCGAACCACTTGCGGATTTCACGCCGATTCAGTCCAGTCATTTTTTGGAGCCGCTGAACTTCGCCGTCAGAGGGCCAAGACTTCTGTACGAAACTGCGGCGCAGAGCCATCAGCTGCGCTTTTGATTTTTTCCCCGGTAAGCAGTGTAAAGACTGTGAAAGCTCAGGAAGCTCTGGGTACGACATTGTGGCGTGTTGATCGTACGACGAACGTCCAGACGAATCAAGCAGTTGGACTCCAGTATTGTGAGGTGGTAGGTTTCTACTCCCACTTTGGAATTGGGGATTGACTTGAGGAACTTGGGATGTGGGTCCAAGACCGTTTTTGTACACAACATTAGTGCTGAGCAACTGCTGTACACCGTTGGATTGGGAAGCGTTAGTTTGAATAAAATGCAAGCGGTTTTGGTCACTGGAGATGTGCTGTGGAACAGTCCGGCTGGGTTTAGGTGTCTGGTCTCTCTGATCTACATTAGCAATTGGCGCAGGTTGCGGCATAACAACATGTTGAGATTCCTCATGGTCGAAACAATCGTCCTCGTCGTTTATTTCCACACACTCCTCAGCAACCGCTCTATTTTGAAGGTGCCAGAGCTTACGTCGTGTCTCTTGGATGTCGTCGTCAGCCCAGCTGATTCCATAACGTACCCGCTGCATCATGAACCACGCTTTAACTCTGTCCGGCGGTAGCGCACACTTGCGAGCTAAAGCGCTTGCCTCCTGGGATGTGGGGTATGGGAATGCATTAAACGCCTCTACGAGTTCAGACACGGCATCCAGCTCGTGGACCTGCTCTGAGCGCACCCAGATAAGCTTTAATCCCTCGGACACCAATGGAAGACAAACCAGGTTAGTCTGGTTGTGGGTCGACGTGCCAGAGGAGACCGTTTGCCTCTTTTGGCAGGAGTCCTTAGTCCCTGAAGAGGAGGGTGACTTCTCCTGAGGTAACTCAGGGGATGAGCTCTGCGATTCTTCAGGAGTGGGTGAGTCGTCCATCTTCTCTTCCTGTTCTTTGGGATCTGTGGAGGATGAGGTCTCGTTTGAGTCTTCAGGAGTCTGATTGGAAGCAGATTCTGTTTCCTCAGCGGTGGCCGGCTGAAAAGAGTGAGATTGAGAAATATGAATACAAAATGTATCAGATGAGAAATTCTCTCTTAGGCTATGTTCACACTTGGCGTCTTTTTTTTAACCTACAATGTTCTGTTTTACATTGTAACCCTATGGAGTAAAGCGTGTTTTCAAAAAAGTCCTGAGCGTTTTTTCAAACACCACTGCTGGCGTCTTTTTCTGCAGCTTAAAGCGTCTTTTCAAGTTGAAAAAAGTTCAACTTTTCTGAAAAAAACACCTTATGTCAAGCACCTTTTTGACAGCTGACCAATGACAAGCCAGTAGGGAGACCTGTCATTTCCATAACAACAAGAAAAAATGGAAAAGGTGCCGGTAGATTAAAATTAGATTAATTTTTATTGTTGTGAACTGTCATTCTCCTTCCTGTTAACTTCAAATACGGACGTGCTGCACACAAGGCTATCGGCGCCACGTGACGGTATTTGAAGTTAACAGGAAGGAGACATGTATCTCCGTTGAGCTTCGAGTCAGGGCATCCCTTTTTCCAGTCTTGGCTCTGATCTTTTTGTGGCCCGTCTGTTTACATTCACTTTTGACACAATTGGTATCTGATATTTTCAGTTGTTATTTTATCTATAGCTCATTAGAGGTAGAATTATTTTATTAAAAAAAATGCTGCCAAGATGATATTTAATGAAATAAATTCTAATGAAATGTGTGAGAGAGGGAGAACGCACAAGTGTGAAGCTTACGAATAAGTGAAGTTTGTTGGTTTAATTACAAAAACTGCTAAGTTATCACCTCATTGCTGAGAAATACAATGTAGTTTTTAGTAGCGAAGCTGTTGTATTTATAAAATCCATGGGGCAGAGGTTGAAAACCTGAATGTGCAATTTCATACCCATCTAAAGTTTCTATCTCAATAAACAGCGATGCATACAGCACACTGGCATTAGGGCTGCATAATTAATCAAAGGCGCTAATCAAAGCTACACTATATTGTGTTTATTTTCGCAATTTAATCACGTAATTAAGAACGTGCAATAAATTCAGATCTGTCACATGTAAGCAAAAAAAATTATTTTTTGTGCCAGTGTAAATGCAGCCTTATTGACTTAGTTAAAATGGCATAACGGTCATCTGCTATTTCCTTTCACTGCTGTTACAGGTCACCAAAAAATCACCATCGACTGTTGTTTTTAATGGAATACTTTAGTGTTTATGATAAATGATTTATCTTTTTATAAATCCTTTATAAAGTTAAGTACACAGCTAAGACAAAGACTGACACAGAAAAGAAGAAATGCTTAAATTAAGTCGTTATTTTTGTTTTCTTTGCGCACAAAAAGTATTCTCGTAGCTTCATAAAATTAAGGTTGTACCACTGAGGTCACACACACTGTTTTAACAATGCCCTTACTACCTTTCTTGGCATTAAACATGTCAGTTGTATTGCAGTCTATGAAGGGTCAGAAAGCTCTTAGATTTCATAAAAAATATCTAAATTTGTGACCCTGGACCACAAAACCAGTCGCACAGGTATATTTGTAGCAATAGCCAGAAATACGTTGTATGTGTCAAAATTATCGATTTTTGTTTTATGCCAGAAATCATTTGGATATTAAGTAAAGATCATGTTCCATTAAGATATCTTGTCAATTTCCTACCGTAAATATATCAAAACTTAATTTTCGATTAGTAATATGCATTGCTAACAACTTCATTTGGACAACTTTAAAGGTGATTTTCTCAGTATTTAATTTTGTTGCACCCTCAGATTCCAGATTTTCAAATAGTTGTATCTCGATCAAATACTCTTAAATACTTTTAGAAGATGTATAAATCTCAATTTTAAAAAAAATGACTTGTTTTGTGGTCCAAGGTCACATTTGTGTTCCTTTGATGAACAAAGGTCTTATGGGTTCAGAATGACATGAAGGTGAGTAATTAATGACATTTTTGGGTGAACTATTCCTCTAACTTTCAAATTCAATATTAAAACCCAGAGGAAAATTAGTTTGATAATTTGGAATTTTTGGAATTTGAGTATTCATTACTCAAAAAGACTTTTATATATTGCTCTACAAAATCATTTAAAAAGTCATGTGGAAATGAGGTTTAGTCAGTATGAGGTTATATATACAGTATTACTCTTTTTCTTTGTGCAGCAGCTGAATGAGTAGTATTTTTGGGAAGCTTTCTAGCTGTTTTTTTTTACCAACAGTACAAAAAACTGCAACAAACTCAATTGTAATGTCAATATTCACTGTTACAACTTAGGATCATCAACAATTTGCCATAGGTTTAAGCAGTATCCAATATTAAAACAAATGTGCCATTTTCATGTGCGCTCAATTCATAAAAATTACCACTTGTAAAAAAAAAAAAAAAAAAAAACCTTAATTAAAACTCAAATAAAAAAAAAAAAAAAACGGAAATTGTGAAATAAAATAACGTTTGTCAATAATTTATAATAAACACTGCAATATTCCATAAAAATAAGCATTGTTGGCATTTGTGATTGTTGTCAAACAGGTTTCCCTGAACAACTCTGCCACTGGTTAGTCAAATAGAACGCCCTTTTCAAATTCACACTATTGGTTGAGTCAATAACATTTGACCAGAGTGTTTACCCTTTTCGGGTAGTTATACAAGTCTTTGCATATTGAGGCGGGATAGGAAAAGGAATTTACATTTACACAACACATAAACTCTATTCACAGCATCTCTAGTGGCTCACACAACTAACACAAACTCACGCACATCTATAAATGCTAAGACAAAACTTTACTTACTTTATCCTTAACAATACTCTTTTCCAGGTCACCATTTAAGCAGGGAGTCTCCGCATCATCCTCACACTCCTCCTCCAGCGTGTCACCTCGCTCGTTCCTCACCGAGTCAGAAAGACTGGTAACAGGGTGAGCGGTGTGCAGGTGCTGACTGAGACATTTAACGTCTTGCGCTTTATACCCACAAATCCGGCACTCGTAAGCATCCTTAACCGTCATCTCCCCGGCATCTCCTCCAGGCTTTCCCGCTGGGTCTGTAGGTGAAGAGTGTGTACTTGTGTTCTCGAGCTGCGGAGCTGCGCACTGCTCCATGGCAACCTCTGCACGACCGAGCCAAGACGCAATTCATACAAGCCAACAGAGACTAGACGGCTAAATTTCTCCCACAACAAAGTCGGTGTGCAATGCCCTCAAGGATGCAACGACTTTCATTTGAGTCAAATAACTGTATACGGCGTAAACATGCAGGAACTAAAGGCTGACTCCTAATTTATGGCCACACTGGTCTGAGTATGAAACAAAGGCTTGCTAGCAAGCGAGCTAACGCGAAAACTGTTCGTTCTGGCTTCACACAGATGTATAAAAAGTAAATATAGGCAGCTCAGATGCAAACCGGTTTATTTATTGGATTTCTGATGTAGTTACGTGAGAAATAAAGCAGTTAAAAGCGTCATTCCCTGCTGATCGCACTCGCCTTCGGGTCGCACAGAAGCCCAGAAAGCTGTCACAGGTTTGGTTTGTCGCATCCTCCGAATGTGAAGCCAGAGCGGCTTCAAAATAAAAGTTCACTCTCAGCCGCTCTCTTTTCTGTTTCAAGAAGCTTTTGCGATGGTAAAATAACTGTACATTAATAAAAAAAAAAAATAGTAACTGTATATATATATATATATATAAAACCAGTCAAAAGTTTATGATGTTTTTTTTTTTTTTTTTTTTTAAAGAAAAAACATTGCTCACCAAGAAAAAAATTGCTCACCAAGCCTGAATTTATTTGATCCAAAATACAGCAAAAACAGAGTAATATTGAGAAATATTTGTGCTATTTAAAATAACTCCTATCTATTTGAATATATTTTAAAATGTCATTTATTCCTGTGATCAAAGCTAAATTTTCAGCATTAGTACCCCAGTATTAGTACTCTATTATTACTCCATTCTTCAGCGTCACATGATCCCCCAGAAATCATTCTAATATGATGATTTGCTGTTCAAGAAAAATTTAGTTATTATTATTATTATCAATATTTAAAACAATTGTGGCAATATTTAAAACATTTTTTAAAGATCCAAAGATCAGCCTGTATCTGAAATAAAATTATAGAAATTATAGAAATTAATACTTCTATTTAGCAAGTATTCTTTAAATTGATCAAAAGTGATGATAAAGACATTTATAATGTTATGTAAATCACATTCAAATAATAAATACAGGTGGTGTTTATTTTATCATTTGCTTAGATCATAACTTTTTAACATTCTATAGTTAGGCCTAATTGAAAGTTTGTAGAATAAAATGTAGAAGAATAAAAACTACAGAATGCATAAATGGCATTCAAAAAAGTAACAAAACGTGGTAAAATGTTTATCGTGAAACATTAAAAAAACTATTTTAATGTGACTTTCACAAAAAAGGGAAATTATTACTTTTCATAAAAATAAACTCCTGAGAACCCACCATATATATTTTTATAGCTAAATATGATCCCTCTATAACACTGTGTGCAAGTGCTCTTGATATTTATGTTGGTGTTTATGGTCCAATATATCAGCAGTGAATGTGAGTCGTTTAAAATGGAGACATTAGGTATTTCCTAAAAAGAAGAAGAAGAAGAAGAAATTTGAGAGTTCAGATTTGAGGTTCAGCGGATGATGTTCCTGTTTCACCTCGCGGTATTACTGACACGTTTTTCTGTTGTAACTTCGTGGTGCTTTACCTGCTGACAAGTACGAGTTTTCAATGCAAACAGCTCCACGTGCAGACCCTTTGTGGTATGTAAAAGCACGTGAAGTCGGTATAGTTGCCCCCCCCTGCCGGGCTGTGGTGGTCTGTAGGTGGGGGGTGTGACACAGTGATTGACAACAGGAGGGCAAGGTGGTTATTCTCTCTAACCAAATGAGCTTTAATGGTTTATAGCATCCTCACCCAACCCCGCCCTTCATTAGTAACGATTGTTAATCACTCTTAACACCTGCTATAAACAATATGAGTAGATAGAAATCCAAATGCATATTCAAAATTATGAGGAAAATAAATGACCAAAGAGTTCAGAATACATGAAATGATATTCAGTGAAATGCAAAAAACCAAGAGCTTAAACGGAATGACTCTTGTGTTGTTGTTGATTTAAACACTTCAAACTCATGATTAAAATCCAGAAAGATGCAACATCCAAAGACTTCAGTGCTTGTTTACATAAACTTGAAAATATAGTAGACAGAATACAAACCAGAAGTCTTTAGGACTGACTATGTTTAATGATATGGAAGTCAGTGGCATACTACATATGTAAAACATTTTTTTGGACCCCAAACGTTTCCAACACTTCTTATTTTTGTCTTTTCTGAGGTAAATCCCATTACATGACTATTCAGATGCTGTTTTATTGACAGTATAAATGCTTGTAAATAATATTTATCAATTTTAAATCTATTTATTATTCGTAGCACACCAGCCACCCAATAATCGCATTAAACATTTTTGTTACTTTCATTATAACACAAATAGCCTTTAAATTCTGTCAGTTTTATCACGAAATACAAACAATAATTTTTTTCTCGCTCTTTGATGTGGTGTGAGATCACTATACTCACCTCAGTTCAAGCAGCATGTGAATCAGTCGTCTTTTTCTCTTTTCTAGTTACAGCATGAAATAAACAGGAATAAATATCAGAAGACATGATGATGAAAATTCAGAACAACTTAAACTGAATGTCTCATTTAATCGATCAACCAGTGTTTGAAAATCATCAATAAAACAGTGTGTAAATAGCATGATAGTCTTAACAACCTCAGAAGCGCTAACATTGCCAACATTGTTTTATTACTTTCATAAATCAGTCAATCACCACAGAGCCTTTTTTTTTTGAAGTAGGTAGAGTTTTATAAATGATTAACTATTCAACATTTCTCACTATCTCACTTTTTATTCGCTATAGTTTAGAAAATGGTAATTAAATATGACAAGAACTCAGAGTTAAACTCTGTCTGAACAAATTCATCTTAATAATGTCAGATAACTTTGATAGAAAGGCATGTAATAGATTGCAATCAACCAAAACTTATTCAAACAACTGTTAGTATGACTATATTTACACAACTATTAATACTTTGTTGACCAATTAACAAGCAATGCTTAATTTTGTTCAGTCTGTGGTGTGAAAAGGTCGCATTACAATTAAAGAAAAAAACACTTAAGCAAAACATGGTCAGGTAAAAGTGTCTGAATAATTCTGGTCCCATTTTTTTTTTTTTTTATCAGTTTGAATGGTAGTCCACTGTATGAAGAATTTTTGGGTATAATATGTCACAGTTTCATTTTATTTTGCTATCCTCACTTATATAAATGAACTATAGTGTCCTGCACCCACTAGTAAAAAAATAAATAAAAAATTAATCAAAATCAAAAATCTGGTGTCTGAATAGTTTATGGTTTGACTGTATAACAGAACTTTAATCTTGTACTTTTGACTTTATTCTAAAAATGTGATGATACTGAAACTGCCATATTTACTAAATTACTGCAAAGATACTCTTGGCACAGCAGTCCAAAACGCATGTGGTAATTTTAGTTGTAATTAATTTAATTCCTTCAGTGTATTTTCATATGCAACATTATATGACCCCTTTAAATAGGGTAACTTGTATGTGTAACCTATTACATTTCCAAAGTAACCTTCCCAACGCTGGTTATGTCTATACTATCGGAAATATTAACAAATAAATTAAAAGTTTTCTTTTGGATTAGAAGTTAGTCTAGCATTTATATTTTACTTCATATGAAAACCATACGTGATATGGTTTATGTGTGTGTGTGTGTACATGGGTATTTGACATTACATTTGTTATGCATTTTGATCTATTTAGTTAAGTTTGCACTGGTATAGCAAGTACATCAAAGCATAACAATAATGATTAGAGCTAAGAACGTAAAGGAAGATCTGGAGTTGATAATAAAGACTGTTATATATTCAAGTAAGAAATTTAATAATCATTTTAACCATGTTAGTGACTAAATGAGACAAAAGTCATGAGGAAGTGTGGATGAGATAAAACATGGCTATATAGCAGATATGTTGTCCATAGTAAAAGAATAAAGGTCACAAATGAACCCTCATAAACAACCCTCTGTTTCTTAGCAGACATCATTCCTATGGTAATATATTAACATGTACCATTAAAAAATAACCAAAGGTCAGTCACTGTGTATAAAAAGAAAATATTATTGGGTTTCACCTTACAGACTCAAAGCGAGGACAGAGAAAGAGATCTTAGAACATTTGAAGAGAAAACAGAAAATCAGCAGCATGTCAGCCACGTTTGAAGTTCCCTTTGTAAGCTGTGATTTATGTGTAGAGGTGAAAACTCCAGCGCTGAAGACCTGCTTGAAGTGTGAAGTCTCTATGTGTGCTCAGCACCTGCAGACCCACCTGACCACTCCAGTGCTGCTGCAAACCCATCCACTGACTAATCCTGTACAATCAGGTTCCTCCAGTCAAATGGCCAGCAAATGCTCAGCTCACGGCAAGCTAGTGGAATACTACTGCATGGATGATTGCGTGCTGGTGTGCATGTCTTGTGCTATCGAGGAAGGTCATCGGCTACACAACATGAAGACGCTTCAGACCGCCCATACGGAGCTGTCGGGTCAGTTGAGAGAAGAGTTAAAGGCACTGGCTCAGAGGCAGAACCAGGCTAAAGAGCTGGAAAGGTGGCATAAAAACCAAATGCAGATTTTGGAGAACTGTGTTAGTCAGCTGATGAAATCTGGATCAGCTCTGAAAGAACTGGCACTCACAAATTCACAGACTTCATTATCAGCCAGACTGGGTGCTCTTCAGACTGCCCAGCAAGCTGTAAGTTCGGTTCTAAAGGAAGAGGATCATTTCAACTTCTTGCAGAAATTTGCCAGTGTACACAAAGCTATAACGGAGGCTCGCAAAGTGAATCTCAAACTGGGCTTGGGGCCAGGACCTGATCGAACTAAAATAATGGAAGACATCAGAAAAGTTAGACAAGTTATTGAGAAGCAGGTGCACAAATTCCAGAGAAAATTTTTTGCTTTTGCTGATCCCCAATCCTACTCAGTCGTTCAGGACGATCCAAATTCAGTCTCAGAACTAACCTTTGACCCACAAACTCTAGGGCCTGAGATGACTCTGTCTAATGACCTTAAAATGTTGTTCTACACCAGAAGCTCATTCCAAGGTTATAGAGGCTCATATACGGCACAGACTCTTCGCCTGCAAACAAAACAAACTGGCAATATGCGCTGGTCCCTCAATCTCTCTGAGCATTGCGACTGGACCATTGGCCTTTGTAATACCAAAGCCATGAATGGGAATTATTCAGAGGTATATGGACTGAAGAAGCAGAATAAGTCTCTCTTATCCGTAAAAACAGAAGATGCCAATCGTACAAGTGATAATAGGAGAAGTGTTCCAATAATTCAGACTTCTGAATTCTCTTATGAATTCCATGTCACTGGTCCATGGAAGGTGGAAGTGATCTGGGATGATACTTCAAACCTACTAGCCTTTTACAGCAGAAATAAACCAACCAAAGGTTTTTTACTGTGTAAACTTAAAGCAAAAATGCTCTGTCCCTTTATTACTTTTGAAAACATATCGTCTAATCTACAAAAAGAAAACAGAGGGCAGCACCAGACTGGTCAACGCTATGTCAGCTCTGTCAGCAATTCCTATACAGAATTACTCTGTGTACTCAAATAATAATCAGAACAGAACTTAAAATGGCAAAAAGTGTCATTCATTTTTTTTGCTAATTGTTTCTTCTTTCTTGTTATGTGTCAAAATAATTATCTCTTAAAAATGTATCCAAATGCATAGTAAGTGCTTAGGGGGGAGATGAGTCTTATTATTCCAACTGAAATATGCAATGATGAGGTCTTTTTAATTGACTTTTTTTGACCCAGACTCCTCATCATCCACTTTCTGTATGAAGAATCCTTTTCTTAAGATGACATATTCAGAAATATTATGCATTGTACTTCTATCCTCTATCATTTTATCATTATACAGGATGTGTGACTAGGGGGATATGTATAAAGTCAATTTTATATGCATAGTAGAAGAGAATTTAAATTTTCTGTGATATTTATTGTGTCAAACTTTACACCAGTATGTTAATTTTGATTAATGTATATCAACTCCTACCAGTGGTGCAATAAATGTTAAAACCAATTATCATGTGCAAAATAAACAGATTATTTCTTCAAAAGAAGAGCATGTGAAGAGCAGGTACTTTTTCAGTCCACACCATCAGTAAAGCATATTCTCACAGTCATTCTCAAATTGCATGATGAGCAGGTTGGATGCAGAAACTTTCCTCTAACTCACTGAAAAAGTCTTTCAAAAATACAGATCAAAAATAAAGTCCAGTTACTGTGACCTGGACAGATTTAAAAATGCAGTTTTAATCATGGCTAAGTTATACAGCATTTTCACAACACATTATACTTAGCCTTGTTAAGGAATTAAAAACATCACAGTGAACTTTAGGTTGCATCATTTCTGAGTTTACAGTGCTGAAAACAAGTTATCAGCAATTGGTGCAAATAAAACTTAATGGACACTGATTTTAAAATGTTTCAATGTACAACATCATACAAGACAATGCAAATACTTCTATTCATTGCAAAGACTATAGAAAACTCAGGGCCATGGGTTCAATTCCCAGTGAATGCAAGACCTGATAAAATGTATACCATGAATCCAATGCTTTTAATAAATTATTTGCCACACATAACCAAAAATTACTAAAAGGTGTTAATTAAGAAGCAAATGTAGTATAATACAATTATTTTGAATTTTATTTTTGTTTATTGATAAGTTCGTTCATTCATTGACATTAACAGGTGAGATTATCAGTGGGGCAGAGTATTTTCTTTTAATGTTTGTACATGGGTTTAAAAATGGATAGAGATCCTCAGTAAACCACTGTTCAGAGAAAGAGTAGATATGAGACCTGGACTCCAAATTATAAAAGGAGACCAAGCCTTCATCATAATCTACAAACACACCCACCTTCTGAGGCTTCACTTTCAAGGACAGAGAGACAGTAGGTCCAGCACAGGCACTATACTGGTTCCCATTTCTCAACCGCAGTGTCCAGTAACCATTCTGAGGACTCAGTGTGATCTTCCCCTTTCTGGTAATGGATTTTCTGGCCACTCCTATATCCCAATCAGTTTTCCCCTTCACCAGTACCTCAAAATAAAACCTTCCAGAGGAGAATGCTTGCTTTCCCAGGACATTGCCACATTTGTCAAACCTCTCAGGGTTGTCTGGTACATTCTGTTTTTTTTCTCCACGTCGCACTTGCTTCCCATCTTCAGACAGGATGAGATATTGATGAGCTGTATCTGGATCCAGTGTCACATCCGCTAACGAAAATGAGTAAAATTATTATATTTACATTACGTATATACTGAGAGCCAATACAAGACTAATATCCACCTTTTTCATCCCATAAAAGTGGGCGTGGGCTTTTGCACATTTTATGGGTTTGGCTTTCGGTCTCATCTGCATCCAGCTGTGTGCAAAACAGCTCGTATTGCTGCTTCATATTGCAAATTGGTGTGTCTTACCATATTATTTTAATGTGTTATCTTAATTATGAACACACTGGTTTGTGATGCAAACAGTTTTACCGTTTACTGCACGATGTTACCCTCCTTATTTCCCTGTAGCAGATAATGAACCTCACCCATAGACCTCACCCATAGACTTTCACGTTGAGGAAAAAGGTGGATTTCACAACAACATTAAAGGTAAAATAGATTAATAAAGGTATAAATGATTTTTATTACTCACCTGCATATTTTCTTATCTTTTTGATATCTGAAAAGACACGTTTAAATGATTTTTAAATGTGTCTAAAATGAATTTGGTTCATTGGGAGTTATTTTACTCACAATTTCTGGCACAATTAAAAGAGAAGTCCACTTCCAGAACAACAATTTACAAATAATTTACTCACCCCCTTGTCATCCAAGATGTTCATGTCTTTCTGTCTTCAGTCGTAAAGAAATTATGGTTTTTGAGGAAAGCTTTTCAGGAGCTTTCAGGAGCTTTTCAAGTGCCGTTTAACCCTCTGGGGTTCTTCGGTCACTTCTGACCGGGAATTTTTTAAATAAAAAAAATTAAAAATCGTAGCTTCATCGGAATGGTACGAAACTTAGTGACTTTTATGGTACTTGGTATATGAACACACAAAAAAATTGGGGACAGGATTTGAAAAGTCTAAGTGGTCGTAAAAAAAATAGTCACACTCAGGGCCTTCGGGTCAAAATGACCGGCCATAGGAAATGAATGGGAAATTGGCAAAAATATGAAAATACAGAGTTTTTTTGTGCATACAATCTACAAATCAGCCACAATCCAGAAAAAAAGCACACAACAGTGAAGGGGTGACTCTCTAAAACATCAGTAGTGCAAAACACTACAATACACACACACACACAAATGAACGTGTGTCATTTCAAAAGCTAATTTTGGGAAATGTGTGAAATAGAAGCAATCAATGTAAGAAATAAAGTGCACAGCAATGAAAGCATGAGACTGTAAGCCATCAAGGTTGCAAAATAGACACACACACACGCACACACACACACACACACATAGGGAAATATGAGACTGGTGAGACTGTAACAGAAAAATGTGAGAATATGTGAAACAAAATCAATGAATCAAATAAAAGGGGGACACTGGATCCAAAATGCAAAAGTCACACACCATGTCTCTCTCTTGAACACACACACACACACAGGGAAATATGAGACTGTAACAGAAGAGTTATTGTTCATTGAATTTTACAAAAAATAATTTTAATGAAATGTTCAAAATAAATAAAATAGTTATGACTGAAATAATTGCATTTTTATTAAGTTTAAAACAATGGGTAACAAAATGCTTTCCATTGGTTCTCTTTCTAATGCAATGTTCAGGTTTGACTCTATTATAAAGTAAAACTGGTGCTTCAAATTACCAGTTAAACCAATCAAACAAACAAAAAACTTGGCAAATAATAAAAAAAAAAATAGTCTTTGATAATCTCATATGATATATTAAAATCCACAACCTGAAAAGGCAAAGGCAAATATGTGCAAAAACAACTAGAATTCACAAGCCCTTCTACAGACAGCAGTACATTCATCTAGTGATTAAAATATGATATTGCTTGATAATTATGCTCACCACACCACCAGATAGCACCAATCTGACTTCAAAAAATTGTTTTCTATAGGCCAGGTCTCTACTTTAAACTGAAATACAGCATTAATTAAAAAATAATAAAAATTATATATATATAAAAATGTTATATTATATTCAAAGGGAAAAAATAGATCATAATTATTGCATAAATATTAATTATTATCATAAAATTCTCTCAAAACACCACAGAAAAAAAGAAAAAAATATATATATTATTGAACAAAAATACATTTGATTGATTTTACTGAAAAAAAAAAAAAATGATTTCAGGGGTCTGGTCACTTTTGACCGTGAAGGTCCTGAGTGTGACTGGAAAACGAAGAACCCCAGAGGGTTAAATGCAGCTTCAAATGGCTCTAAATGATCCCAGCCAAGGAAGAAGGGTCTTATCTAGCGAAAATGATCTGTCATTTTTTTTGGAAAATAAAAATATATATACTTTAAAAGTATATATATTTTTGTATATATATATACTTTAAAAGTATATATATATACAAAAGTTTGTGTAGTACAGGCTCTGGGATGCACGTCCACGATGCTACAAATTAGTGATGGGTCGTTCTTGAACGATTTGTTCATTTTGAACGAATCTTTAATGTGACTTGGGAAGAACGAGTTGTCTTGGGGAGTGATTCATTCAGTCGCGCTTGTGCAACATCTATTAGGTTTCATACTGGAATTAGTTTACCTGTTTCGAGTCTTCAGGTTTTCGAGTCGTTCATTTATCTTGTGGGGCTGTTACATGATGAACGAACGACTCGAACCCAAAGCCTGCATCCCAATGTGCATACTATCCATCCTAAATTCTATGTGATAGTAGTAATTTTCAATACTATTTAGGGCAGATAGGGTGTATGCACATTAGGATGTAGGGGAAGACTCGAGAGATGAGCTAATCAATTCTTTTTTTCAGCTCACACTGCATTGGTTAAGCTAATGGTGCTGTCACGTGATGAACGAACGACTCAAACCCAAAAACTTGTTAGATAAGAGGTGAGGTGAGCTACTCATAGACTAAAGACCCAGGTAAACATTGAATTCATCTTTTCTGTTTCTTATGGCATTACAGTTTTGTCTTGTTTGTGCTGTGATCAATGTTTGTGTAAGCAGTAGATGTGTTAGGGAAGTAACACGTAACATTTTAATTATATTTTGCTAAAATGAATGAAATGACTCAAAAAAAGATTCGTTTCTTTTGCTGAACGAGACTCAAAGATCCGAGTTGGTAAAATGATCAGAACTTCCCATCACTACAGCGAATCACGTTCATCATCTGTGTACTCCGGCTAAAAAAGGTAGAGTATGGCGAAAACTTCATCTTATTTTCTCCTATAACTTCAGAATTGTCCAACATCGGTGTACCTTTTTGTTTGTAAACAGCGTTTGACTTACTTGTATTTTCTTAGTCTTTGTGCGTTCGCTTTGTAAACACTGGGTCTGTAGTTTTGCCTATGTTCCGCATGACCTTTCGATTTGATCCAATATTATGTAGTGTCGTGGACGCACATCCCAGAGCCTGTGCTACACAAGCTTTTGTGCTTAAGAAGTATACAAATTTTTATTTTCCAGAAAAAAAAAAAAGACTGGTCATTTCGCTAGATAAGACCCTTCTTCCTCGCCTGGGATCGTTTAGAGCCCTTTGAAGCTGCATTTAAACTACATTTTGGAAGTTCAAAATCGAGGCACCAATAAAGTCCATTTTATGGAGAAAAATCCTGAAGACAGAAAGACATGAACATCTTGGATGACAATAGGGTGAGTAAATTATTTGTGAATTGTTGTTCTGGTAGTGGACTTCTCCTTTAATGTAATATATGCACCTGTAAATTCCATGCATATACCACACATTATATTGAATGATTTTATGGAACAAAAATAAATCTCTGGCAGAGATAATATTAAAAACATGAGCTCACCTTTTTGAATCCTCCTCAAGTAAAGAACTGAAGAAATTTCAAAACATGAATAAGATAAATAAACACTGTAATTGTCAAACAATTTCTTTTTGTTCAAATGCAGCTACAAAACGAAGACAATTTAAAGAATAATTATTTTGCATCTACATGAATTAATGAAAAACAGACATCACCTCTTCTTATGTAAACAAAAGTAGCAACTGTAACTGCAGTAATGACGCTGACCACAGTTGTAATTGAAATCCAAATGACCGATGTTCTCCAAAAGTGAAACATTTTACCTGTAGCAAAAACCTGATTAAATAAGAGCAGTACTCAAATGTACAAAAGCTTAAAAAAAGCTTATTGTACCTTATTTATCCATTAATGGTATATTGTATCTTACAATAATATATTAGTACTTTAAAAGTACAAACAGTATCTAAAGTACACATATTGGTACCTTTAGAAAGTGTACCATCTTAGTGATTATTAACAAACATAAACTTAGGCATAGGCAAACATTTTCTGTACTAAAACATTTACAACAAACTTGTAAATCTGTGATAAAATCATTATTCATTCTGAATCATCACGACTGCTTCAATATACTTTGAACATTTAAGAATGATGAACTACCCAAATCATACTCACTTGAGACAATAATGTCTGTTTGAAGCATGTGATGTCTCAGTTTGACTCTACAGTGATACTTTGTCTCACGGTTATGCACAGTGATTCTGTGTTTCACATTGTAGCCCTTTGCATCTTTATGTGTCTCTGTAGAATCAGAAATCAAAGTGTCTCCTTTATTGTCCAGCCACTGAAGCTCAGGTTCAGGATTCCAACCTTCACATTCACATAGCAGATGAAGCCCTCCTGAATAATCAAACTCCTCTACAGTAATCAGTGGATGAGTTCCTATAGCTGCAGAGATCAAGAATAATAATTAATACATTGTACTTGTACAATAAAGTATCTGTAGTATTAAAGGAGAAGTTCAGTTCCAGAATGAAAATTTCCTGATAATTTACTCACCTCCATTTCATCAAAGATGTTCATGTCTTTCTTTCTTCAGTCGAAAAGAAATAAATGTTTTTGAGGAAAACTTTCTAGGATTTTTCTCCATATAGTGGAGTTCAAAGATGGACAATGGGATAAATGTCCAAGTAAGAGTGAACATGTGAAGAAAGCCAAACGCCCTTTACAAAAAAAAGATTAAAATAACGATGCTGGACGACAAAAACTAATCACACGTAACTTCGCAAACGTGACTACGCAATGCATGAAGACGTGCATGTGCATCTCAGAGCTAGTGCAAGATGAGCATTTGTTGTTAAAAACTATATACATTTTTATTTTTTTAAAGAAAATGACAATGTTTTGCTACACAAGATCCTTATTCCTCGGCTGGGATCACGTACAGCCTTTTGAAGCACCATTGAAATTTGGCAATTTGGACCTTTGACTGATCGGCCACCTTTGCAGTCCATTATACAGAGAAAAATTCTGGAATTTTTTCCTCAAAAAAACATTATTTCTTTGCGACTTAAGAAAGAAAGACATGACATCTTGGATGACATGGGGGCGATTCAATTATCAGGAAATTTTAGTAATGAAATTGATTTTCTCCTTTAAGTTGATTTCAAAAGCTTTTGTTTTTGTTACTTTCAAAAAACATAATTTTTGTAGTCTTCGCACCTCCAACGGAAACATTAATAGTGATGTCATCATACCAGGAGCTGGACTCAATAAAACACTTGTAAACTCCATTATCAGCGACTTGGACTGAGGAGAGCTTGAGTGATGCGTTTCCATTCTGTAGTTCTTCTGGGAACAGTGCTGTTCTCCCTCTGAAGTACTGATCCTGCTTTGTGATTTTGTTTTCACGATTCTCATAAAGATACAATACTGAGTCTTGACGGTCAAGTCTAAACCATTCCACTCTCATGTTCACAGCACTGGTGTTGGGCTTGATAGAACAAGGCAGGATCACATCTTCACCAATAAAAGCAAAGAGAGGTTGTGCAGGTCCCACAACATTATACATCTCTAAAACAAAGAAAATAATGTCTGAATCGGTCATATAGGGTTAGTGAGTTAATTTATGGCTGTACAAAGTATAGTAACCCATCTATTTCCTAATATTGCTACATCTGCTGCGTTTTATATGACTGTATACAACACAAATATATACACACAGCAATCACCCTGATCTCAGAACAGTTCTGCTGTGGTTTTATTTGCAACATTAAATGCACCTGGTATCACTGGATCTTGAAATGCACAACACTGTCTACTTTTTCTTTAAGGTGTGAATGATTACCTGATCTTAAATCTGTAATTGCACAAAACATCAGAGTCACGGCAACCAACTTCATCCCTGCAAAGAAACAACTGAAAAAAAAACAGAACGCCTTTTATTACAAATAGTATTCTATGTGTTGAATAAAATAAATGTGATTTAGTCAAAACACTCACCTGATTTGTCTCCTGTAAACAGTGTTTAAAAGACTTGCTATCACTTCCTTCTAGAGAAAAACCAGTCAAACCAGAAATCACACATTCAAACGCTTAAAGACACACACACACACATTCAAACATTCAGCACACGCAGTCCAGATGCCTATACTTGTCGGTTTCAGTGCTGTTATTTTAAACTGAAAATAAAGCCATTGAAAGCTGTTTTAAGTAAATTCAGCTAAAAATATATACAGAGGAAAACAACTGAAATTGCTAATACTGAAATAAAAAATAAAGCTAAAGAGAAATATTTTAAAAATGAATAAAAATTACAAAAAAGCACATTAACTGATAAAATAAAAATAAAAGCTAATTCAAAATATCAATAAATATTATAATAGTATATAAATAATATTAAAATGTCACCTGGTCTGTGCATTAAATCTTTGTAAATGCAAATAGATCAGTAAAGCTTTGTTTTGATGCACCGCTTCATAACTGATTTATATCCTCTCAAATCGACGCCTGGATTTTCAGTGGAAAAATGAATATTTTGTAATTATTTATTCAACCTCATGTTGTTCCAAACCAAAAGGAGGTTGTTTTATTTTTAAAAAACTTTAAAAAAGTTTTGGGTAAAGCATCCCCAAGTGATTTATGCGAAAATGCCTTAATGAAATTAATTAATTTAAAAAAATAAACTGTATATACAACATTGTATTGTAAGCAACGTGTATATACAACAAATCTGAGGAATTTAACAAGACAAAAAAGAGAAAAATAGCGCCACCTGAAATGCTGTCTATTAACAGCGCTTTGTATTCTGACATATTTTCAAAATATTGGACCAGACGTTACTCTTTCTGTATCTCAACCTGCTGAGATAGTAAAGAAATCAATAAACAAAGCCTTGTCTCACTTTAGCAAATACTCTCTTGAGTCACACAATAATCTTCATATGTTTATTGAAAGCAACTGTTGTAACTGAACTGGCTCTAATTATTGGTGGTTGCTCTGCGGGTGTTCGTTTTTGTTCGCGTTGGCTGGTGTTGTGTATTTTGAGCGTGGGGAAATACACTGGGCATGAATCTTCTGCATACACATTTGCTCCAGAAGTAGTTGCTGTTGATCATTCTGTAGAGAGACCTGTTGTTTTTGTAGAGCCTGAGTTCTTTGTAAGAGGTATTTATACTCCTCTTGCAGGCTTTTTTTCACTTGAAACACCCTGTTCATATAGGACATCAGGGAGTGAGATGCCTCCTGGGGAAAAGGGGATGAAAATATCCTGACCTGGTAACTCATGGTGATGTGACTGTACAGTAATACTGGCTGAGTTCACAACAGCATTCACTCACCTTGTTGGCTGAGATAGTGAGAGCTTGCACAGTGTCTTTTGCCTGTTGCTCACAGCTCTGCTTCTTTTTAATGAATTCAGCCTTTTGAGCCACCAGAGACTCTGAATGATTGCATTGCATGGTAGTCAGCTCCTCCTCCAGCTCAGTGATACGACACGACTGCTGCTGTTTTAGAGTCTACGACACAAGTAAATACATATGTAAAAAAACACAAAAAAAAACATTCCACTTCAGTGCAGTATGAAGAAATACAATTTAACCCCAGTACAATACAAACACACACACACACACACACACAAAAATAAAAAACAGATCCCGCTACCTTAACCTCTTTCAGGTCAGCAATTTCTCTATTTAGCAAGGCCAGCTGATTTTCCGTCTGCAGGATCTCCGTCTGCAACTCTGAAAACACAATCAAGTGCACAATCAATTTGAGGTTTCAATAGCATCTAGCCAACTACTGGTCGCATCTGTTGTTTGTGAACTGATTTGTAGTAATGTAGGATAATGCAATCCTATATCTTCAGTCATTTTTAGTACATTCTAACCACACATTTTTCCGTCATTTCTTGTACAGATGCATAAAGACTTGTCTTACCATTGGTCTGCTCATCATGTTTATCCTGCATGCTCTGTCTCTGTCCCTGCAGCTCCTTAAGTTCCTTATGGCTCTGATCACTCAGAGTCACTATTGAATTCTGTCTCTTCTCTGCTCCTTTAGACATATATGACATGTACTCTTTCTGCACAGCACAGAGAACAATGATTGTGTGTGTGTATATATATTAAAGCAATTATGTTGATCTGTGTTAATTTATGAGAACTTACACTTTCCATACGGCTCTGAGCTATCTCTTTCTGAAGAAACTCATTTTCTTTTCGTCTGGAGTTGAATGTGTTAAAAAGTCAAACACTAACATAAATGCAAACCAATCACATCTGTCAGTTACAGTTACTGGGCTGGACAGTATTAGGATTGTTGGTCAATCGATAAGTAGAGGTTTGTGATAGTCGCACAAAGGTTTTCGGCTTTTCCTGTTTCTTTTCCACGCATGTGCAATCTTCAATAACAGTAAACGCTGTGTTTTACATGGCCTTGAAATATTCATTTCAAAATCATTCTGATAATACACTGAACAAAATACATCCAGTTGCTTTAACAGTAGAAAATGATTTGCTGGTTTAATCTGGTCTATGTTGTATCACAGCCTGGTCAAGGTGATTAGCCAGATAAAAAAACAGTGTCATAAACTCCTCTAAAAGCATCAAACCAGATTTGTCTGGCCAGATTAAGAGACAAAGTAATAATTTTAGCTTGGTTTCAGCATGATGCTTCTGTTTGTGCAAAAGGATACAGTTGTTCAACTCTCCTCTTCAGTGTGCATAGGTTCTCAGTTAGAGTCTCATATCTGTGGGTTGCAAAGCAATATAAACTAGGTTGGTGACCTTGCTACATCAAAAGTGATTCTTAGCATCTCTACAAACAACTCACTCCCTGTGTAACAACATCTGCCTCTGCGATTCATCCTGTTCAGCGCTCTCAGCCGAGACACCTGCGTCCTGCTGACTCTCTAACTCGCTTTTCTTCATTGAAGACATCCTAAAACCAGCTAGACAAAATGTTAACTCGTACACAGCACGCTTATAACGACAAAATGATATCTAACGTATTTACTTTCCGAATCAGTCTAGTCTAGCAGTTCATTCTTTTCCACTCCCACAGTTGGTTGCACCGTGTAACCAAGACAACCACAAATAACATTCGCTGTAGGAGCCAGATTCACAGCATATATGTATAAAAGTTTGTTTTCGATCATTTATTTCTAACTCAAAGCGCACGCTATTCATAATCAAGCCTAAGTTAATATTATTTTGGGAAAAACAATTGTAAACAGCCGTGTTTGAAATGTGTTGTGTGTTGATATGATACACGCTAGCCGCTAGATGGCGCAAGATGCTCTTCTGGAGTCAGTGTTGCCATGTCCGCATATTGTAAGCTAACATGGACTTGTCTTTTTTCAAGCTCATATCCTCATTTTTCTTCAACGCTGCGGCGAAAGTAAGCCTATGGGCGAGACTTCCGGTTCATTAGCCGCTATAGGGAAATGATGAGAAGAATAACAACGTGCAGTAAACTGTTAAACTGTTTTCACTACAAACCAATGTGCTCATAATCAATATATTAAAATAATAAGGTAAGACAACAATTTGCAATATCAAGCAGCAAAACAAGCTGTTCTGAACAGCTAAATATAGCTGAACGTAAAGGAAGCTAGCACATAAAATGTACAGAATTTACAAAATAATAATGGGATAAGGTAAGGTGTATTGGACTTATTGGATTCATTATTATTGAAATAATGGAATCACTTTCAGAATTATTTTTCAACAGCCAAAATAGACGCTTTAAAAAACATTTTAAGTAGCCTAGCAGGTGACATAACTCCAACTCTTATCCACTTTATTTTTCCCATAAGAGTGGGTGCAGCCATTTGTAATTTTTTTGTGTCTGGCTTCTGGTCTCATCCACTTGCAGCTAAAAGAAAGCTTGTTTTGCTGCTTAATATTGCAAACTGGTGTGTTTTGCCATATTATTTTAATGTATGATCTTAATTATGAACACACTGGTTTGTAGTGCAAACTGTTTTACCGTTTACTGCACTTCAATATTCTTCTCGTTATTTCCCTATGGTGGATTATGAACCGGACGTCTAACACATTACCAGAAAACAGCTCACTTCCACAGTGAAAAATAAGGTGGATAACAAAACAGAATATTATCATCCACTGATGTGGATACTAAGGTTATCATTATTATTATAGTTATGCTTGAATGGACTTTAAAACTATAAAATGTTGATAAAACATTTAAAATGTCAATCGATCAACCATGATCAACCACTATTTACTGTTCAAGCCTCAAAGAGGGAGACTGAATGAGATGGCCAGTTATGTGTAATATTCAATTTTTTGTAAAACTATATATTAATTGAAAATACATAATTTTAACATTTTTGTTTTAGTAAGTTGCAGTTCAGTTATGCTAAATCTATTTTATATTTTTATATTCTAAATTTATAAATGAAATGATATTAAGTACTTCTTGCTTATTTTGGACTGTTTTCTTTTTTCTTTTTTAATGGAACCACTATTGAAGCAAGGTTGCTTGTTTGTCTTACAAGATCTGGCAACATTGCGTAGAGTGCGTTGAGCGAATAGACAGGAGGAGGCAGAGCCGAGCTGACATAGACAAGAAACGTCCACGTTTGACAGTTTGCCAATGTTTGATTATTAAAAAACCAGCAATAATAAACACAGTTCTTCTCTATCTTCATGGCTCTCGGCTTCAGTTCACGCGGTCAGTGTGTGTCGGAGGGGAGGATGCGCGGCTGAAGACTTCAGTCCGGATGACAAGGCGCGGAGAGACTGAAGCATCCGCATCTTAAGCATCCCGATAGACAATCACAGCGATGATGGAGGGGCGACACGAGTTTTTATGCGGTGTTGTTGAGGGTAAGTTTACGAACACATCATTTACCTTGATGCTCGAGTAGGAGCCACATATACTAACAAACACAGGAGAATTATTCGTTAAATGGCATGTTTAACGTGAATTGGCGCGGTTATGTATCTTCAAACCGTTATTTACTACGGAAAAAACAAGCACCAAGCTATAAAGACTCCTATAATTAGCCTCTAAAATAACCCATTTTCTAATTTATGGGCTAGTAGGGCAATTCATCTTATTAAGGCGCCGTGGAGCATCCTGGGTATTTATTTCCAGATTTATACTGGAGTGTGATAGGAAGCAGCTGGCCAGAAACCATAAGACACACACACACACACACACACACATTCTTAATTACACACACATTTCCGTCTCCAGTGCACACACACACACACGCCATGTTGTGCATATCTCCTAATTGGCCTTACTCTTGTTTGCAGCTCAGTGTCACATTATTGGCTCGGTGGGTGATTTGTCTTTTTTTCTCCTGTGGAAATGTCACCCTGCTGGATTCCAGTAGCTTTTTCTTACTGACCCACTTCTGTTGTACAGCTGCAAACTTTAGGACCACACTGTGAATATCCAATATCAGGGTTGTCGCTAGAACATGTGGTAAGGAACAGGAACACTCTTTATGACCTATAAGTAAGTCTAATATTACTTGCATACATACCGAACACTAACGTACAGTGAAACATACTAGGTAACAAATCTTGGCTATGTGATCATTTATATTGTTGCAAACTGTAAACTATATTATTGCCCAGCTCTCTATATGAAGAGTTCAGATGCAAAACCAGCTAAAAGCCATCTCGGTCAAAAATGAGATAATGATACTGAGTGAATGCTCTTGACACATATTATGCGTCCATCAAATACTTTTTCTTCAAACTCGCTAAAATACCAGGCTCAGCCCAAGCAGAAGTACCAGTACTTACATAGAAACCTATACATTTGAGCCTGACAAAAATGCATTTTTAAAAGAAAGACATCAGATGGATTTAGCTGGTTTTGCATCTGAACTCTTCATATAAAGTTTAATATTTAAGCAGAACTGGGTAGTAACTGATTACGTGTAATCTGGATTATGTAATCAGAATTCAAAAATTAGGTACTTGTAATTAAATTAAGTTACATTTTAATACTCGTAATTAGACTGCAGTTGTTTTTGTATGGATTTACATGATTTAATGATTCTTCCTAATTCCTCTTTTTCATCTTTTAAATGTTTCTATCTAAAATAGCCTACTGGTTATATACATTTAGAAAGTCTTCAAGTTTTGTGGAGATTCACACAAAGATCAGTCATTAGTCAGGCGACAGTATTTAACCACTGATTTACAAAAATCATTAGGTTTAAGAAGTGTTTCAACATCAAATATATATACATATATATTTTAAATACTGATGAACACATAAATGTTTATAAGAATTATCACTCTGTAGGTTATTTAACCATGTATTTCTATGTCTTTGGAAGGCTTTTTGGTGCTTTGATGTTGGTTATGGTCAAAAGACATGCAGGGAAACAAATAAAATATTTAATTTATTAGTACTTATTTATTTTATTTATTTATTTTAGTAATTATTTATTTTAATGTAACATTTTTTACTATTTAAATTTTTAGCTGCTTTTTTTTATTAAACTCATAAACCCCCTGCAGTTCCTTCACAAAAACAGTTTGGAAAACTAATATAAGGGTTAATCCACTTCGTGTTGTTGAAAAAAAATGTACATACAAATGTAATACATATATTTTTTACTCTTTGTATTGTTATGTCAGTATGGTACAAGATTATCCTATTTAAGTGCATGTGATAAACAGTTTAGTTCAAAAGTAATCTGAAAGTAATCTAAAAGTAATCTCATTATATTAAATGTGTAATGTAATGTTATGGATTATGTTACTTACTACAATTTTTATAATGTAATTTGGAATCAGTAACACACTACAATTTGTAAGTAATCTCCCCAGTACAGATGCTTACAAGACAGTATGAGATTTCATATGCAGCTTATTTGTCTTGACTTGAATAACCACACCAGTAATAACCACATTCAAACATGTTAGTAAAGTCAGACTGCTGTAAAGAGTTTCTAAATAGATTTTTTTTCATCCTGATCTCCAGAACCATACATACAAAATCTTTCTATATAAATGTACTCTATACAAATTTGATTTGCTACTGTTCACATACCAGTAAGGCCAGTCACATCATATTCATAATTACTGAAGAGAATCAAGCAGGAATATATGCGTGGTTTGTTTTTCCATCAGCATGGCAGCCAGCATGAATAATAAATAATAACCAACCGCTGTCTTACCTAATGCAGCAAAATCTAATCCTAGAATGCTAGAACAGCATAATGATGTGTGGTGCCAAACACTGTCAGTGCCAAATTCTATAAAGTTTTTGGAAGTTAAGATAAAAAAGCCATTGGATGTGTCCTGAATTTATTTATTAGCTCTCAGTACAAATTAGATTGAATTTTTTATTGAGAAGATGGATGCATATTGTAAATGTGGATTCAGATCTAAGATGGATTATCTCCTTTTTAATGCTACAATAATAATGTAATCAAGATTAAATATATAACATATGTTAAATTATATATTATGTATAAATATGTAACTTCATGACATTAATTCTGTGTATTTAAATGTTTTACTAATTATTCAAAAGACGATCCATGTTTTTTGCACAAGCAACCATAAAACAATGTAGAATGTTGCAGCAAAAAGTCGGTGCATACTTCCAAAATCTGTTTCTCATTGCAGTTTATTCTGGCCAAGAACTTCCCACCGCTTGACCAACATGATCAGTCATGCAGGATTAGAATGAATTCAGGTAGTCTCTATGAAAACTTGCACAGAAAACCTACAGTAAAAATAGTAAAATATATATATAGACTTTGTATAGACAACTCTAAAAACTATGTGGTTTACTTGTTGCAGAGTGTCTCAAACAAAGCTTTGATACACATAATCTAGCACTGCTTCCCAATGCCCACCCATGGCGATGGCCCTGACTGGTATTATATAACTGGTCCAGTATAGTATAAAAGCACAAAGCCCATAATTTAGAGTCTGCCCAAAATCCGGCTGTTTTGAGTGGGTTGCAGTGAAGAGGAGGTGAAAGAGAAGAGAAATACTGAAGCTTTGTGATGGTTATGAAATGCTGCCTTGTGTAAATTGAGAACAAATCACGTGTGTGTCTGCATGTGTGATATGTGTGATGTATCTTAGTTTGTTAGCAGCCATATCACCCTGCAGCCCAAGACTGGTTGCCCACTGAAGCTAAGCAGGGTTGAGCCTGGTCAGTACCTGGATGGGAGACCTCCTGGGAAAACAAGGTTGCTGCTGGAAGAGGTGTTAGTAAGGACAGCAGGGGGTGCTCATCCTGTGGTCTGTGCGGGTCCTAATGCCCCAGTGTAGTGATGGGGACACTATACTGTCAAAAGAGCGCCGTCTTTCGAATGAGACGTTAAACTGAGGTCCTGACTCTCTGTGGTCATGAAAAATCCCAGGATGTCTTTCGAAAAAGAGTAGGGGTATAACCCCACCATCCTGGCCAAATTTGCCCATTGGCCTCTGACCATCATGGCCTCCTAATCATCCCCATATTCTGATTGGCTTCATCACTCACATCTCCTCTCCACCAATAAGCTGGTGTGTGGTGGGTGTTCTGGCGCAATATGGCTGCTGTCGCATCATCCAGGTGGATGCTGCGCACTGGTGGTGGTTGAGGAGATTCCCCCTTCTGTGTAAAGCGCTTTGAGTGCCCAGAAAAGTGCTATATAAATGTAAGGAATTATTATTATATTATTATTATTATCTGTATATTCTACTCCTTAGGTTTCTATGGAAGACCCTGGTCAATGGAACAAAGGAAGGTGCTATTTCAGTGGTGAGTATGGGATCAGTGAGTGCACACACAGTTAGATAGAATGATGAGATTGCTTATTAAAAAGGACCCAAAATATTACATGTTACAGGTCTGCAGTTATGTAATGTAATATGGGATATTTATTCCGATCATGTTGGCAACTTGGTGGCTGTAGAGTACAGTAAGGCTGCCCGGGGGGCAGCACAGAGCAGCTGGTGCGTTGCAGAGGTGTAAAGTTGTGTAGGCAGAGAGACAAATGGCTTTTTTATGACTAATGACTGGACACTGGTGCCAGCATGACTCCACTGAGCCAGTTTCACACATCTTCAGACATTAGCCATGATGAAATCAGTGGCAAGGAACAAGTCCATTTTGAATCAGATCATGGGTGAAGTAGAAGAAGAGAGAGAAATTATTATGTTATTTTCTGAAACAAATAGTACAGCTAGAATTGAAAGTTTGATAAAAATGTACTCACTCTCTGGCTATCCAAGATGTAGATTAGTCCGTTTCTGTATTGGAACAGAAATTTAGCATTGCATCATTTGCTCATCATTGGACGCTCAAGCAGTGAATGGGCGCCGTCAAAATGACAGTGCAACAGCTGATAAAAGCATTACAATAATCCACACAAGACCAGTACATATTTGTAATAAACAAATCCATCATTAAGATGTTTTTAACTTCAAACGAGTCCTCTAACTTGTCTGAATCAGGAGAGAAATTAGCACAGATCAAGCATCAAAGCAGAAAGCATTGATATGAATGATGGTATTTTGTCCAGAAGTGAGGGTTTAAAGTTAAAACACCTTAAAGGATTAGTTCACTTCCAGAACAAAAAATTACAGATAATTTACTCACCCCCTTATCATCCAAGATGTTCATGTCTTTCTTTCTTCAGTCTGAACTTCCAAAATGCAGATTAAATGCAGCCTCAAAGGGCTCTAAATGATCCCAGCCAAGGAAGAAGGGATTTATCTAGCGAAACGATCAGTTATTTTTTAAAACAATGTACAATTAATATACTTTTTAACCTCAAATACTCATCTCTGTGATGTGCATGTATACTGTAGAAGTACCGACCCTGTGTTAACAAAGTAAACATGCAAAAAAGGTCAAATGCCCCTTTACTAAAAAAGATAAAACAGTGAAGATGGAGAAGAAAATGAGATTTTTTCGACATACCCTAACTGTATTGACCCAGATTGCACAGATTACACATGCGCATCGCAGAGCTAGACAAGATGAGCATTTATGGTTAAAAAGAAAATAAATTGTAATTTTTTTTTTTTTTTTTTTAGAAAATTTACACTTTTTGCTAGATAAGACCCTTCTTCCTCGGCTGGGATCATTTAGAGCCCTTTAAAGCTGGATTTAAACTGCATTTTGGAAGTTCAAACTCGGGGCACCGTAAAAGTCCACTATATGGAGAAAAATCCTGAAATTTTTTTTCTCTCAAAAACATAATTTCTTTACAACTGAAGAAAGAAAGACATGAACATTTTGGATGACAAGGGGGTGAGTAAATAATCTGTAAATTTTTGTTCTGGAAGTGAACTAACCCTTTAATGATGAGCTTATTACAAACACACTGGAGTCGTGTGGATCACTTGTGAATTATTGTGATGCTTTTATCAGCTGTTTGGACTCTCATTCTGATGGCACCCATTTACTGCAGAGGATCGATTAGCAAGCGTCAGAACAAATCTGTTCTGGTGAAGAAACGAACTCATCTACACATTGTGTGGCCTGATGGTGAGTAAATATTCAGAAAATATTAATTTTAGAGTGAATGTTTTATGGTATACCTGTGGTTTCCAACAAAACTTCCAGAACAAAAATGTACAGATAATGTACTCACCCACTAGTCATCCAAGATGTCGTTCTTTCTTCAGTTGTAAAGAAATTATGTTTTTTGAGGAAAACATTTTAGGATTTTTCTCCTTATAATGGACTGATATGGTGCCCCAAGTTTGAACTTCCAAAATGCTGTTTATATGCGACTTCAAAAACGATCCCAAATGCGGTTGTAAATGATCCCAGCCGAGGAAGAAGGGTCTTATCTAGCGAAATGATTGGTTATTTTCATAAAAAAATGAAATTTAAATACTTTTTAATCTCAAACACTCATCTTGTCTTGCTTTGCCTGAACGCTGTGTATTCTGGTTCAAGGCAGTTAGGGTATGTCGAAAAACTCTGATCGTATTTTCTCCCTCAACTTCAAAAATCATTTCAAAATCATCCTACGTCGCTGCAGAAGTACCGACCCAGTTTTTGCAAAGTGAACATGTAAAGAAGATTAAACACCCTTAACAAAAAAGGAAAAATAGCAAAATAAGGCGATTTTGAAGTTGAGGGAGAACATGAGATGGGAGTTTGTAACATACCCTAACTGTCATGAACTGGAAAAAAACAGAGTTCAGGTAGAGCAAGACAAGATGAGCGTTTGACATTAAAAAGTATATAAATTGTATTATTTTTATGAAAATAACTGATCGTTTTGCTAGATAAGATGCTTCTTCCTTGGCTGGGAGCGTTTACAACTGCATTTGGGATCATTTGAAGCTTCATCTAAACTGCATTTCAAACTCGGGGCACCATAGACGTCCACTATATAGAGAAAAATACTGAAATGTTTTCCTGAAAAAACATAATTTCTTATTGACTAAGGAAAGACATACATGAACATCTTGCATAACAAGGGGGTGAGTAAATTATCTGTAAATTTTTGTTCTGGAAGTGGACTTCTCCTTTAAGTTGTTGGTCAAGCTGGTTAACCTAGGAAATCTTCCTGGTTTATCTAGCTAAGAAGCCTGGTGGTGACACCAACACACCAGCATCTAAAAGAAGTATTTGCTGGTGTCCTGTATTGAGTCCCTGCTCCTTTTCAGTCATAAAGCAGTTTTCCTCTCTCTGCTGCAGCGCTATTGAACAAGCTCACACTTTACTCAGTGAGCCGGCCTGAGCTAGTAGATTTGAAATGCAAAACTGAAGTTCTCTTCCAGCTTAGTACAGCAGATTTTCTTAAACTTAAAAGATGAATAATTGTTTGTGACTGATTCATTCTTTCCCATTTGCTATTTGCTGACAGAAATTAAATATTTTAAGTGCAATACAGATATATAATTCTGACAGCTTCATACATTCTGTGTGAAGTATTACTGATTTTTTTTTGTTTCATTTTTCAACCTGCTCTGATTGATGTCTTGGGTTGTGACGTCCAAATCAGTAGAATTTACATTAATGCACAATGGCTCAGACATGACAGGAATTATAGTGTGTGGGAATCCATCTGCACAGGAAGGAAGGAGAGAAGCATGAGTGTATCCTACCCACCCACACACACACAAGTAATAGAGGCACTGGTCCAAACTCAGCCCTGGATGAAAAGATTAATAGTGCAGGCAAAAGAAGTGGGATGAGAACTTTTACACGCTCGAGTGAGTGTGAAGCAATAGTGCTGATGCAGTAGATGAAGGGAGAGAAGGAGGAGAAAAAGAAGGTGGGGGAGAAAAAGTGAACAATAGATTCTATCTGTGCATTAGCATTTTAAATAGGTTGAAGAGGGAGAGACCCAAAATTAGCTTTGTGTGTGTGTGTGTGTGTGTGAGTGAGTGTATGCACATGCTAGCTTGAGGTTAACCTTTGGGGAGGTTCTTTAATATTTTAGACAAGCACTAACTCAGCCTCGATCTATTTAGGGAGTCTGCTTTTCTCATGAGACACACACACAGACACACATTCTATGGTAGGCGAAGATGTAGGCTAATATTTCATTTATAGTTAACTCTGTCTGAGATCTTGATTAAGACTTTAATTTGGAAGAAACCCATCCTCTTTGTCAATCTGAAACAGATCTCGGTACTCTAGAGTACTTGTCCTGTTGAGTAATAGAAAATAAACTCTCCTATAACACTTTTAAAGGACTAGTTCACCCAAAAATGAAAATTCTGTCATTAATTACTCAACCTCATTTTGTTCCAAACCTGTAAGACCTTTGTTCATCTTTTCTGATGAATTTGTAATGAAATCCGAGAGCTTTCTGACCCTGCATAGACAGCAACACAACTACCACGTTCAACGTGTGCTGAAGACTGACACAGAAAAGAAGAAATTGTTGAATGAAGTCGTTACTTTTATTTTTCTTTGCGCACAATAAGTATTCTCGTAGCTTCATAAAATTAAGGTTGAACCACTGATGTCAAATGGACTATTTTATCGATGTCCTTGCTGCCTTTATGAACCTTGAAGGTGTCAGTTGCGTTGCTGTCTATGCAGGCTCTGAAAGCTCTTGGATTTCATCAAAAATATCGTAATTTGTGTTCTGAAAATGAACGAAGGTCTTACAGGTTTGGAAAGCATGAGGATAAGTAATTTTGACAGAATTTTTATTAAAACTAATGAAAATTCTAGCTTTGGTAAAAGTGCAGTTATCATGATTTTCCTTTGGTATTTATTTAGAGGCCATTGTCATTGCCACTGAAATGATTATACTGAAATAAAACAATCAAATATTGCACTGCAGTTAAACTGTTCTTTATCAATAGGCTGAAATTCATAGAGGGGCAGGCCATTCACTTTTTTCCTCTGCAGAGGAATCGACCCTTTGCTGTTGTTACACTCAGACTCATTCTCTGCAGGAAATATGACCCCTTATATTATTAATGATTCAAGATCAATGAATGTCTCTATTTTCTGCCGCCCCCTCTCTCTCTCTCTCTCTCTCTCACACTCTGTCTGCTGTGTCTTGTGCTCTTCTTACACAATATTCTCAAAACATGATGGAAAATCCATTTGAAATATTAAAATGATTTTTTCTTAATGCACATGTTGCACCTTAATGCACTTGTCCCTTTCAGGATGCAGATGTGGAGTTTGAATACATATCTGTATGGACCTAAAGATGATCTGAAGCACAGGTTACTGTGGAGGGAGGTTTATTCAGCAGAAGAAGAGGGTATGTGTCCCAATATTTATTTAAATTACAGTATATAGAAGCACTGGGTTAAAGTGTTTATTAAAAAACTGTTTATTTTAATTTCATTTACTGGTTTATTTACGGCTAAAGGCTTTCATTATTATTGCTTCCCAAAATATCCATATCTAGAAAACACAATCTGAGCAATCAGAATATAAATGCTTAGTTGTCTTAGCTGATATAGTTAAGATGTATTTCTAAGAATGTAATTTCCAAATTGCACTTAATCTTATTGTCATACAAACATAATTGTATTAAATAATATTTTGCCATTATATGCCTTATTATATGCCATATCTTAACCTGAATGCCCAATATTTTCTGCTAATTAACTACACTACCTATTGGTGTCTCGGCACCAATAGCCTCGTTGTTAGCGTGCCGACATATAGCGCAACTGTGCTCACGGCGACCTGAGTTCGATTCCCAACTCGAGGTCATTTGATGATACTGCTCCCCTCTCTCCTCCCAGCTATTTCCTGTCGTCTCTCTACTGTCCTATCACAATAAAAGGCATAAAAGTCCTAAAAAAAGTTTTTTTTTTAAAGATGTTTAATGTTTTTTTAAAGAATTCCTTTCTGCTCACCAAGCCTGCATTTATTTGATCCAAAATACAGCAAAAGCAGTAATATTGTGAAATATTTTTACTATTTAAAACAACTGCTTTCTATTTGAATATAATTTAAAATGTAATTTATTCCTGTGACCAAATTCTAATTTTTTAGCATCATTACTCCAGTCTTCAGTTTCACATGATCCTTTAGAAATCATTCTAACATCCTGATTTGCTGTTCAAGAAGCATTTTTTATTATTATTATCAATATTTAAAACATTTGGGTGAAATTAGTATTTTATTTTGCAAGGATGTGTTAAATTGATCAAAAGTGATGATAAAGACAGATAGATACTGTTCTTATGAACTTTCTATTCATCAAAGAAACCTGAAAAAATTCTACTTAATAATAATAATGAATGTTTTTTTTTTTTTTAGCAGCAAATCGGATTATTAGAGTGATTTCTAAAGGACCGTGTGACTGGAGTAATGATGCAAAACATTCTGCTTTGAAATCACAGGAATAAATGAAGAGTTCAGATGCAAAACCAGCTAAATCCATCTGATGTCTTTCTTTAAAAAAATGCATTTTTATTAGGCTCAGATGTATAGGTTTCTATGTAAGTACCAGTACTTCTGATTGGGCTGAAGCTGGTATTTTAGCGAGTTTGAAGAAAAAGTATTTGATAGACGTATAATATGTGTCGAGAGCATTCACTCAGTATCATTATCTCATTTTTGACAGAGATGGCTTTTAGCTGGTTTTGCATCTGAGCTCTTCAAATTATTTTTTATATTCAAAGAAAAACAGTTATTTTAAATAGTAAAAGCATTTAAAAATTCAGCAGATCAAATGAACGCAGGCTTGATGAGCAGAAAAGACCTCTTTAAAAAAAACATTAAAAATCTTACTGTTCAAAAACTTTTGACAGGTATTGTATAAAATGATGGCTGCATTCAGTATGATGAATAATGACTAATGAGTATTGTTATAGTATAGTGTAATTCTAATATCGTAAAGGTGCATTTTTTGAGATGCTAGCTTTTAACCATTGCAAAACTATATGTCTGGCATTGTTTTAGTGCCCGAAAACTTCTCACTTTTTCATTCTCTCTCTATATTTCTCACACTGTCTCCAGATCAGCTGAAAGTTTTGGTGAGTGAGGCAGAGTCTAGGGGTCTGACGTTTGTATACGCTCTTTCTCCGGGTCAGGACATCGTCTTCTCCAGCTCTTGTGACCTCACACTGCTTAAACGCAAACTCAGACAGGTAAGCAAACTTACTTGCTTTTCTCACTTAGTTTCTCACTTTATTCTGATCATAAGCACAAACTTTTGTTTCCCATTAATATTCCAACTGTAGCATCTGCACAACAAGTGTATTGTTTGACAAAAATGCATCAGTGCATGAATGCCTTGTTCTGTTTAATTTCACCACTAGGTGTCAGACCTGGGCTGTCAGGCTTTTGCCCTCCTTTTTGATGACATTGATCACTCCATGTGCCAGTCAGATACAGAGGCCTTTTCCTCATTCGCTCACGCCCAAGTCACCGTGGCCAATGAGATCTTCCGGTTCCTGGGGGAACCACCTGTCTTCCTATTCTGTCCCACTGGTAAGCTAATACATAAATATATCAAGCTTACATACAAGTACAGAACAAAATTCTGTTTAATGGAGTGACACATTTACTTAATGAAACCTTAAAGGAATAGTTCAACCAAAAACTGGCTTAAAATGTTTTCACCCTCAGGCTGTCCAAGACGTAGATGAGTTGTTTCTTCATCGAAATTTAGCATTATGTCACTTGCTCACCAGTGGATCCTCTGCAGTGAATGGGTGCCGTCAGAATGAGAGTTCAAACAGCTGATAAAAATATCACAATAATCCACAAATAATCCGTACAACTCCGGTCCATCAATTAACATGTTGTGCAGTGAAAATCTGTGTGTTTGTGTCATCATTGAGGTATTTAACTTTAAACTATAGCTGCTGGCTAAAAATCCATAATCCATAAATCCATAATCTATAATCCCTCCTCTGGTGAAAAAGTCCATTCCCTGTGTTCCTTCACATCAAAATTCACCAACATATTGATTAATGGATAATTGATGGACTGGTGTTGTGTGGATTACTTGTGAATTATTGTGATGCTTCTATGAGCTGTTTGGATTTCATTCTGACGGCACCCATTCACTGCAGAGGATCCATTGGTGAGCATGGGATGTAATTTCTCCAAATCTGTTTCAATGAAGAATCTGTCTTGTCTACATTTTGAATGATCTGACACTGTTCTTCCTGTCTTAAAACCTCATTGTCATTCTCTGTGCTTTATCTTACATTGTTCTCTCCTTTTCCCCCCAAAACAGTACTGTGTGTTTTTTCTTTCCTCTCTAGAGTACTGTAGTTCTTTGTGCACTCCTAGTGTGTCAAAGTCTCCCTACCTGCTTACAATTGGGGAGGATCTTCTCCCTGGCATCTCTGTCATATGGACCGGTGAGAGACATTTTCCATGTGTCCTTTAAAAATTCACACTCAATTCGTTATGAAACCACTTTTGTAACATTCCCATATTTGGTCTTCACTCTCCTATAGGAAATAAGGTGATATCACGGGAACTGAGTCCTGAATCACTAGCCGAGGTCCAGTCGGTGCTTCGACGGCCACCCCTCATTTGGGACAACCTTCATGCTAACGACTATGACTCCCGTCGTGTCTTCCTGGGGCCTTTTAAGGGCCGCCCTCCTGGACTCAGGGCCCATCTGAGGGGTCTGCTGCTAAATCCAAACTGCGAGTTTGAAGCCAATTTCATCCCTCTGCATACCCTGGGAAGCTGGTATAAAGGAAAGGAGAAGGGGAAAGGTGAGAGCAAAATGGATGATAGAGAGGAATAAGAATAAAGAGAGGCTTAAATACTGTAGTACGGATATAGAAATGACAAGGTTATGAGATTGATTCCCAGGGCATGCATAATCTGATAAAATATCTTGAATGGAATGTAAGTTGTTGTGGATAAAAAGCATCTGCCAAATTTATAAATGTAAAAAAAGTGTTAATGAACAAACATACAGTAATAGTCAGTAGGAGTATAATAAAACATTCTGACCCAGAATGAACCTCCTTAGGTGATGAAGAGGCCTATAGTGTGGATAGAGCGTTGTCAGCTGCCCTGCAAGACTGGATGAAGGAGCTCAGCCTTCCTCTACAGCCTGGTACAGGATCCTAAAAATATCTATTTATTTGTAAATTAGAAAAGTGATTTATGTACATTAAATATATTTAGCTTTTTATTTGTTATTTTATAAAATGTAATAATGACTAAAACATATTATATTGTTTTTTTTATTTATATATAAGTATAGTATTTATTAATAATTTAGTATTTAAAATTAATTAATTAATAATCAATAATACTTAAAAATAAGATTATTATTTATTAATAATAATTTTATTGTCATATTTTCATTTATTTTATTTTCGGTTTTAGTAATTTTACGTGCTTTTGGTTTTAGTGCATTTTGAGCTTGAAATTGTTTATTTCAGTGTTAGTTCCACTAATTTTGGTACTTAAACTTACTTGCAGTTACTTGCAATGGCAACATTTCTAATGAGTTTCATGAGTTCATGAAATTTTTTGAAGTAAAATTAATAAATATTTTTTTAATTTTCTTTATGACAAAGAATGTCTTTCAAGTGCTGAGATATTTTTTGTGTTATTTATGTATTATTATGGTATTTATTAATAATTTTGAACTAGCTTTTATTTTTATATTTTCCGTTTTAATTTTCATTTTAGTTTAAGTTTTAGTAATTTTATGTGCTTTTAGTTTTTTATTCATTGTATTTGTTAGTTTCACTAATTTTGGTACTTATTTTATTTCAGCTAGTTGCAAAGGCAACATTTCAAATTGTTCTAAATTTTTCTAAAATTTCTAATTTATTTTTAAATGAAAAGTTATACTATTTGATCATTGATCAAATTTTTCTTTATTTTCTTTATGACAAAGAATCTCTTAAGTGCTGACATTATTATTTAGTGTTATTTATGTATTATGATATATAATAGGAATTCTGAACTAGCTTTTATTTTTATAATTTCAGTTTTAATTTTCATTTTAGTTTAAATTTTAGTCTTATTATGTGCTTTTTGTTTTTTATAAGTTGTACTGTATTTTTAGTAGTTTTTTTATATTTCACTTGAGCTTTAATTTTTATTTCAGTGTTAGTTTCACTAATTTTGGTACTTGACTTATTTTAGTTCAGCTAACCCTAACCCTAAGTAAAAGTTATACTAATTGATCAAAAATATAAATTTATACAATTTATACTAATTTAAATCAAAAGTTTCTTCATTTTCTTTATGACAAATAATCTCTTTTAAGTGCTGACATAATATTTTTAGTGTTATATATGTATATGGCATTTATTAATAATTTTGAAATAGCTTTTATTTTTATTTTTTCAGTTTTAGTTTTCATTTTCGTTTAAGTTTTAGTAATTTTACATGCTTTTTGTTTTTTATTAGTTGTATTTTTATTAGTTTTATTTTGTTTATTTCAGTGTTAGTTTCACTAATTTTGGTACTTATTTTATTTCAGCTAGATGCAAAGGCAACATTTCTAATTATTATTATTATTATTATATATCTAGTTTTTATATCTAGTTATTATTATATATATATCTAGTTTTTCTGAGTCCATTTATTCCCCACTGTTTCTTTTAGGACGTCAGGTGAGGCCAACGGACCTCAGGCCCTCAACGCTCTCCGTTAAATCAAAGTCCTCCGATAGCTCAGACAATCAACATGGAGCCCAGCCCAAATTTCCCATAACCTCTTCCCAGAGCACAGGTGCTCTTTCTAGCGATGAAATCCCAGCAGACCCTTTTATGAGTCAGGATCTGAAAGCTGGGGAGAACCAGGGCTTCAGGAGCTTCAGCCATGAAAAGACCTCTAGAAGAGGATTGTGTTCTGGGAGGGTTCCTCTCAGCGAGCCCCAGGTCCGGCTGCTGGTAGGCCTGTACTACCTTCCGCATGAACACGGGCCACATGCTCAGAATCTGCTGCAGGACCTCACGTGGCTCAAAGCCAACTGTCACTGCGTCAGTGTCAATGGCAACGGCAAGAAGGTCTCGCCACACAAGGTGAAAAGATCATATTTGTTGAATATATTCGCTATTAATTCACTTGTCATTTGATTTTGTAGTTTTTGAGGGTTTTTTTTCGTTGTTAATGTTTCTCTTGCTGTCTCAGGTAGAGGAATGGCGGGAGCGTGCAGGCCGTTTCCTGGCTGCTTGTGATGATGTGGCATTACTGCACAGTGCTGTTGTGAACAGCATCAATAGGGCTGTTCTCTATGACCTTTACCCTTACATTTGGGACCTTAGAAACACCCTGCTGGTGGCCAAGGCTTTCATCTGCTGGCTAGGTGAGAGAGACAGTATGGATGATTTGATCTTGATGCTCTTTTCTTGTCATGTAGGGCTTTTTCCCCTTATGAGTTTAATAAAAAGTGAAAAACCCATCTCCCATCTTCCTTTCACAGAGGGTCGTATACTAAGTGAAGGTTCTCCACTGGGCTCCTGGAAGAACTGCTTCCACTGTGAGTGTCAGACATGCACCTATACACTGTACACTATACACTATTAATTTGATTTCTGAAGGATCATGGGACACAGCTTAAATTACATTTTCAGATATACAGTTGAAGTCAAAAGTTTACATACACCTTGCAAAATCTGCAAAATGTTAATTATTTTAGCAAAATAAGAGGGATCATACAACATGCATGTTTTTTATGTAGTACTGACCTGAATAAGATATTTCACATAAAAGACATGTACATATAGTCCACAAGAGAAAATAAGTAGTTGAATTTATAAAAAGACCCCGTTCAAAAGTTTACATACACCTGATTCTTAATACTGTGAAGTTACCTGAATGATCCACAGCTGTGTTTTTTTTTTGTTTAGTGATAGTTGTTCATGAGTCCCTTGTTTGTCCCATACAGTTAAACTGCCAGCTGTTCTTTAGAAAAATCCTTCAGGTCCCACAAATTCTTTGGTTTTTTTTTTGTTTTGTTTTTTTTACCATTTTTATGTATTTGAACCCTTTCCAACAATGATTGTATGATTTGGAGATCCATCTTTTCACACTGAGGACAACTGGGACACTCACTGATGCTCCAGAAGGAAACACGATCCATTAAGAGCCAAGAGTTGTAAACTTTTGAACAGAATAAGGATTAGTACATTTTTCTTATTTTGCCTAAATATTTTTTTTTCATTTAGTACTGCCCTTCAGAAGCTACAGAAGATACTTATATTTTTCCCAGAAGACAAATTAAGTGAAATTTACCCTGATCTTTAAGTTCAAAAAGTTTTCATCTCCCAGCTCTTAATGCATTGTGTTTCAGTCTTCTGTAATAGTTGCATACTCATAATAGTTGAGTCCCTCAGTTGTCCTCAGTGTGAAAAGATGTACCTCAAAATCATACAGTCATTGTTGGAAAGGGTTTAAATACAAACAAATTGTTGGAAAAACCAAAGAATTTGTGGGACCTGAAAGATTTTTCTGAAGAACAGTAGGCAGTTTAACTGTTCAGGACAAACAAGGGACTCGTGAACAACTATCACTAAACAAAAAAAACACAGCTGTGGATCTTTCAGGTAACAACACAGTATTAAGAATCAAGTGTATGTAAACTTTTGACTTCAGCGGTATATGATTGTTAACAGGGTGTGGAGCTTCCTCAGGGGCGGAGCTCCATGGTGTGGAGGCGGAGCCATGGGTGTTTAAAGGTGGACTGTCTGGAGAGGTGCAGGTAGGAATGATATAAATAATGATTCAGTCACAAATTAAAAAAAAAAAAAAGAAGTAGGATAAAAAAAAAGTAGGATAAAGGGCCAGATTGATGTGTTGTAGTTTTTCACATTCTCTTTTATTTTTACCTGACTTGTTCCTGTTTTGTCTGTCTCTGGTGTTGGTGTGAATCAGATGCTTCTGCCTGTGGGGACCAGCAGTGAGTTATTCAGTCACCCTCCCCCTCTGTTCCCCACCTCTCGACTTTATAATATACGGCCATTCCAGCAAAAAGACAAGGTGATTCAAGCATACTTGTTAACCTATTAAATCACACGTCATTATACATTTATGACTCTTATCATTGTTTTTTCCACAACTCTAGGTGGAGCTGTACCGAATGGTCCGTCAGTTGTATCAGAGGGGTAAAGGGACCCAGGACGCAGCCATCTCCCATCCAGATTTCATTGGGGACAGGCAAGAATTACTCTTAAGTATATCATAACCCATATATAAAACATTCTGACTATTATTGTTCAATCGATGCCTCCATCTGAGCACAAAACTATATCTTCTCATTGCGGTCACTGATTGAAGTGACGGTAAAGACTTTTATAATGCTACAAAAAAATATATATATATGTGACACTGAAGACTGGAGTAATTGCTCCTAAACATTCAGCCTTGCCATCACAAGAAATATATTAAAATAAAATATGAATTTTAAAAATATTTCATAGTATTAGTTTTTACTGCATTTTTGATCAAATAAATGCAGCACTGGCAAGCATAAGAGACTTTTTTCTAAAACAGAAAAAAATATACCAACCCCAAACTTTTGAATGGTACTGTATATAAAGGTAAAACAGTTTCTGTAAGAAAATATAAGAAAAACAGTAGGTTGTACTTAAATGTAATGCCTTAATATTCTCAGTCTTGAAAAATCAGTGAGGTATATGAGAAATATCAGCCTCTTTCTGATGTGTGTTTTTGTTTCAGGTGTCTGGGTGCGTCTCTGGCCTTGTGCCCAGAGTACAGCTTAGTTCTGGAGGATGAACTGGGTGTATGTGGGTGCGCTGTGGGTATTCTTGATGTCCGCTCCTTTGCCAAACGGTGTCAGGCCACCTGGCTACCTGCTATGAGGGACAAATATCCTTCACGCCCCCATGGAGCCAGTGGACATACTGCAACAAAGGTAAGAGTTAAAAAGATAGTTCACCCCAAAAAATTTTGTCATTACTTACCCTAATGTCGTTCCAAACCCGTAAGACCTTCATTCATCTTCTGAACACAAATTAAGATATTTTTGATGAAATACGAGAGCTTGCTGACTCCTGCAACTGACACGTTCAAGGCCTAGAAAAGGTAGTAAAATAATCAATGTGACATCAGTGGTTCAACTGCAATTTTCTGAAGCTATGAGCATAATTTTTGTGCACAAAGATGATATTGTTGAACAAAGTCGTTATTTTTGTTTTCTTTGTGCACACAAAGTATTCTCGTAGCTTCATAAAATTAAGGTTGAACAACTGATGTCTCCTGGGCTATTTTAACAATGTCCTTACCACCTTTCTGGGCCTTGAACATGTCAGTTTTGTTGCTGTCTATGCAGGGTCAGAAAGCTCTCGGATTTCATAAAAAATATCTTAATTTATGTTCTGAAGATGAACAAAGGTCTTACGGGTTTGGAACGACATGAGGGTGAGTAATTATTGACAGAATTGTAATTTTTGGGTGAACCTTTAAATTTAATACACAGCCACACTTTAGACAATTATTCTGCAGTACTTTAAAAATGGTGCAGTAGTAACATCTAATCCTGACATGGCTTGAATTGCACTTTCTCCTCCAAAACCTTAGGAGGTGCTGCTGTATTTTCATGAAGAACAGGACTATCCAGATTCCCTGCTGTATCATTTCCCATCTCAGCTCAGGCTTGAGGCTCTTCCTGAACTGGTGGACTGTAGCGTCAGTCGTAGCCTTCTCACAGCCTTGCTAACGGCCCTCAAAGCTAACGGTGAGCTAACGTGAATTGTAATTTGAAGGAAATTTCCAGACTCCCTGTTGAAAAGGTATGTTTTGAAGCATGGGAGCTGGTTTGAGCTGGTCCAAGCTGGTCCTTAGTTGGTCATAAGCTGGTTATGAGCTAGTACTGAGCAAGAGCTAGTTGCTTAGGACCAGCACATGACCAGCTTAAACCAGCTCAGGACCATCTTAAACCAGTTTAAACCAGCTGTTATGCTTCAAGACATATCCAACCAGCATATGGTGTTTTTTCTTCAACAGGGCTGGTTGATAGTATTCGTGATATTAGCCTTGAGTATTTCTTTTCACTTTCTTCTTCAGGTTCACAGGGTGTATTTTGCGAGGTCCAGCCTACAGATGGATTACGGATGGAATTTCTGACAAAGCTGGGATTTCTAGAGATTCTCCGTGGAGAAGCAAGGCCTAGAGAGGGCGTAGTTTTGGGGAGGCTGTTATAAACAAATAGCTAAAACACAGGATCCAGTTGAAAGAAAATCAGATTTTAGATGAACATATTGCCATGTTCGAGGCCGGAATTGGGGTTATACTTGTGCTTAAAAAATGACTGGGTTTAGAAAGTGCTTTGGTGAAGCATTAAGGTCTACTCCCAAAAAAAAAAAAAAAAAAAAATTAAAATGAAATGCATTTTGCATGCCAAAATCAAATTTAAGATCAGATTTTAAAAAAAATATTGTACTGTGATGATATGCATTTTTTTAAGGCTTTTTAATCATTTTCATTTCAGAAAATAACAAAAATTTGGCATCTGACTTATTGTTACATGTTTTAGTGTTAAACTATTTTGTTTGTGAATATTTGATTTATAACAGTACAAGCTACAGTAAAAATGTACAAACACATTTGACAAAAACCGTGTTGTTGGACAATAGGACGGGGCTTCAGTAATATGTAGGTATATGTTATCTGTTTACACTGAAAGTATTTGAGGGACTTTCAGAGATTGTCTGTGGGCACTTTTTGTGATTATTTTATAATTTCTTGACATTTAGTCACATTGGACTTGCTGTGAACAGGCCTTTAAGCTTCATGGTCAAAGCTGGGGGTGTGATGAAACATTAGGGACAAAACGAGAACTTAATTGTGATCACTTGTTTACAGCTTCATCTTCATTGATCAGCATTCAGTTTGCTTTCTCACTGCACCATGCATTTGGAGTGTAAACCTTGGGCTCTGCTTTTGGGGATAAATAAAACTGCTGTTTTTTATTGAGAATGGTCTGCGTTGCAGCTATGGATGGCTGTAGGAGCAAAAAGCACAATGTTTCACTTTGTATTCAGCGCACACACACACGCACTTCTCCTAGTCATGGACAGGCTCACAAAGCAGACTCCTCAATATTGTCACGTAATAGACACGTAATAGCTCCTCAAGTGTGCTGAGGGGGCCTTGACCTCCACTGCTACAGGATTGATGAATCATGGTGCATCTCACAGGGCTTTTTATAGCTCTTTCTTTGAATGAACTCTCTCTTTTTCTCTCACCCATACTCACAAATCTTCTGAGAGGCTAAATTATTGTTAGCTCTAGCCTTTTCTCTTTTGTCCCTTCACACACACTGACTGTATGCACGTCTGTCCACACATTCAATAATATGCCTTGTGATCTTTAACCAATAGCCTTTTTTAATCGCCATGGCAATCATAAAAGAAACGTATTGTATTAAATCTGCTTTTTTTGCACCACTGGTTTGATATAGTTCATGTACACTTATTAATTTGAGGTTATTTGCTATAGTTTTTGTACATTTATGGTAAAGGACATTTGATTTTGCATGGTAACTTTACTTTTGATCCATTTTAGAGCACTAACTCACTATTTCTGCAGGTTTTCATGTTGGAATTGTGATATGTACACTGAAAGGTCTCAGCTTAGATAGTAATACTTAATGTTAAATTGTTTGCATTTAATGTTTTTAAGGATTATGGTACAGTACAACTGCAGTTTTTGTAATAATGGAATAAAACGTGTTTACAGCATCATTAAAACTGTTCCTTTCTCGCAAAATGTCTCCTTTTTGTTTGTGTATGCATGAGCCATTTACAGTATAATAATTAATGGGGGCTGGCAGACATTTTCAGGTTTCTCCATAAATGTTTTACTGGTTTCAAGCCCAGGCTGTGGCTTGGGGCCTCAAGGACATTCACAGAGTTGTCTATAAGCCACCCTTGCTGTATACTTACGATCATTGTCCTGCTGGAAGGTGAACCTTCTGCCCAGTCTGAGGTTCTGAATGCTCTGGACTAGGTTTTCATTAAGGCTATCTCTTTATTTTGCTGTGTTGAGCTTTCCTTCCACTCTGACGAGTCCCTCAGTCCCTGCCACTGAAAAACAGCCCTACAGGATGGGGCTGATACCACCACACTTTATTGTTGGGATGCTACTGTGCAGGTGATGAGCAGTGCCTGGTTTCCTCCATACATGGCGCTTGGAATTGGAACAGTCTGAGAGATCTCCGGGTGTTTTGTTGCAAATTTCAAGTGGGTTTTCATGTGTCTTCACTGAGGAGAGGATTGAGTTTGGTCACATGGCAATACAGACCACATTGGTGGTGTGTTGCAGTGACGATTGTCCTTCTGTAAGGCCACGTTCACACAGCAGCAGAATACGGTTGTCAATACCGTATTTGAGTCCTTAATACAGTTATTTACTGGTGTGACAACCGTATTCTATAACCGAACTCACACCTGTAAATTTTCAGGACTCACAACCGCATTCTTGGAACACACGTGTCATTATGGTGTATGGTGTATGTAGATTAAAGTGGAAAAAAAGCTTTTTAAAGCAGTTTAGCATAAGACTGCAACATAACAAAACATTAAACACACACACACACACACACACACACACACAAAGGGGTATGAATACTTTTGCAAGGCACAGTATGTATTATCTATGAATTTATGTAAACATTATATGTCAGTTGCATTCGTATTGGCCGCAGACCATTGCTTGTGTGAGCGCAAGTTCTGTTCTGGTGAGGTTACTTTTTCAAGAGGGATTCTGTATTCTTTGAGGTTTTTCCCTGTCAGCAACAGCACCAGAGTGCCTGTCAGAGTTGCAGCCCAACTGCTTGCTGGGAGACCCACCTGTGCAGGTGAGAGAGAAACAAACAAAAACTGGCTGAATACAGAGATGAAACCCAGAGGGTGTGCTGGACAGAGTGTGCATATTTGTGTGTGTTTGTGTGTGTCTACTCACAACTCCCAGCAGGTTGCTCAAGGCGATGTCTGTGTAAGCTGAAAGCAAGGCTGCAGACAGAATAAATAATTTAGTTGTAGAAAAATAAAATAACACTACAAAGGATGTGTCTGTGCATTACTCACCATTTGCAATAGATAAGAGATGTGTTCTCCAACTGAATATGTAAAACACTCCCACAGCCATGCAACCCAGGGCACCATTAAAGCCCGAGAGGCCAGAGTACAGAAATGTGTGCTGCACTGACATAGACAGACCTGCAGGAGGCAACAGAGAAAACTTGAGTCCATACACTTATTGACCATGGGGTCAAAGTCTCCAAGTATATATAACTGAGGAGAGCTCCAAAATTGGGCGGGAGCTCCAAAAGTGGGCAGAACCGCCAAAATGGGGCGGGGTCTCGTCACGCAAAGACTTTCACCATTGGCTCTGGCTTCAGCCTATTATTATTGACTTAAATTTCAAAACTAAACTTTATTAACTATTGTTTGTAGTTGATCTCAAAAAAAAAAAAAAACGCTCAGTGAGAGCAGAGCCCCAAAGCTGGTGGCCAGTGGTTAATGAAATAAATGGGAATCACCCACAAGCTCTCCCGTGAGCCATCCCAGTGAAGCGCAGGGGAAAGGTTTTACTCTATCGCTTTGTTTTAAGCAGTGGGGGTGTCCCGGGGTTTGAAATTCGTGACGCTGGATGTAACTAATAAGGTCCAATTTTCCGGTGAGGTCCGGTTGGGGAGTTACAGTACGGCCCAACGATCGTATATAGCACAATCTTACTAACTGTTTATCTGCCTCGCTATTCTGCGCCAATCCCGCCGTGCAGTTATTTTCACTGGTTAAAGTTAGGGTAAGGTGTGGGGTAGGTTTAAGGGTTGGCGTTTGTGTAGCATAGTGTAGGAAATCAACACTGTGATTGACACATCCCATAAAATCTTTAAAATCAGCCGTGGAGCAGAGTTTGCGCTGAAGTGGATTGGGGGAAAAATTGTGCATGTGTGTCATGAGCCTGTCTGTCAAAGGGAGGAAGCCACGCCCTATTTTGGAGCGCCCACCTCGTTTTGGAGTTCACGCCCCCATTTGGAGATCTCCAGGCTGCAGTTATACCCCTCTCAAAGTTTTGCTAGTGGTAGACTAATGGCTGAACCACCCACCTTGACAGGTATGATTTGTTTTACGTGCCATTTTGGGGCTGAAATATATTACTACAGTAACAGACTGCCATGTTTAAAATCATTTAGACATGAATTTGCAATAGACTGCAGCAGGGATGACATATTTTTGTAGACCAGACCCAGAAACAAGTTAGCATTTTAGCACTCCCAGCTCTATTGTCCTGAAGTCAATGGGTTTTTGAATTGGTTTCTGATTGAATGCCTGAAATAAGGTCTGCCTTTTTTATGTGTTATTCTATGACATGAAATACATCAGTAATACCCTTTTATTTGTCTTGAAAAAGACATTGCTAACAAATGGCTAAATGGGACTACAGAGGTTATCTGAGACAATAAATGTCATCGTAATCATACTCAACAGGAAAACACATCTATTCACTGAATGTAAACAATGTCTATGAACTGAACAAAACTCAAATATTTTGCTGATTATTGCAGCTGAAAATGGTCAACTATTGTCATGTTTTGGGCTGTACTAATTGGTCGGACCAGGAAAAACATTTGGAGTACTATAGACTGCAACAAGTTTTAACAAATCAAAGAGAAGAGTGCAAAAACTGTGGTTTTGGTTGGCCAAACTGAATCAGGATTTCCAGGGCAAGAATCTTTACAACATTCATGTTCGTTCTTAACATTTCCAGTCAGGTAGGTGAAATATTAGGCTAATATCTTAATACTGCTCATCACGGCATCTTTACCACCTATTAACTTTAGTTTGTCAAATATTGCACCTTTTCATGCTTTCAAGTTTTTCTCTATTTGATTTAGCAGCTTCCACATGTTTTATCTATAGTTTAGACAGCATAAATTAGCAGAACAATGTATTCAGTAGTACATTTACCATACAATCCATGCTGTTGTTTACACCCGAGTATCTTCAATATGGCCGCATATCCGGGTAACTGACCAAACTATGACATAAGAGCAAACCCTTTATTGGGTTTTTGTTGAGTTGCTAACTTCCAGGTTAGCCTTTAGAAATATGTCTTTGTGTTTTCAGGTATGAGAAAGCTAACAATTTGGCTAACTAAATTAGCATAATGCAAACGTAAACATCTAAATATGCCAAAGACTACTTTAGATTAGTTAGAATATGCTATTGTGATGAAACAATTTCTGATCAGGCATTTAGGAAGAGGAGCTAAGGTGTGACTAGTTAGCTTTAGCAGTTAGCTGGTGCTGTGGCCTACTACACAATTATGCAAGCAAAATGCCATATATGGCTCTGGTGATTGGCTAAAACCACTGTCTCTGGAACAGAGTTGCCAGTGAGTGAACATGACAGCATCACATTTTTCACAGCCACATGTGCTGTCTAAGAAACCACCATTGAGACGAATATGAATAGGAATGCTACCGGATAGCTCTATCCAGGTATTTTGACTTCTTTACTATGGTTGTGTTCAGAATGAAATACTAGCATACTTCTAACTGTATACTGCACAGTTTAGACTATATTGCGTACTTTGTGGGAACCTGTAAGCAGTGTGCAACAATAAATGCTTCAAACTGCAATATGCTTCATTGCATAAAGCACGCATTATGTGTCTTGTATGACATACTATCCTCTTGATAGGTCATTTTTAGAATTTTTAGGGTGTTTTGTAAAATAATTTTTGATATCTGGTGTGCACAAATGTATTTAAGTGGGCTTGGGTTCTTGGTTGCAGTTCTGATTGTGAACTGAAGGTGGCAATGGATGTTCATTACAGAATATAGTTTTTAGTCTATAGCTGCTGCCCCCATGTTCTTGTCCAAGCCTTCATACTTCACTAACCGCCCACCATTCCCTAGAGCTCTCTTGTATTATAGCACGTCTTTTTTTCTCTCTCTCTTCGCATTTTTTCACAGCATGAATCTATTCGATAAAACTCAAGAACATTTGCATGGCTGGATGCTTACATTTGATAACTTGATGCCTAATTAAGCAGACAAGGCTTTGGAATGCATATATGTTATATTACTCATCAATATTATTGTGAAAATAGGGCCCTTTTCCATTATGATACGGTCTTTCTGTCTGGATTCACATACTGAACAGCAAGTTCCGCCTCTGATTGTCTCTGACAGATGATGAAAGTACTCTGTCATTCAACAGTTCACCTTCAGAGAAAGCCGTGTTCACCTTCCCCTCAATTTACCCTGTTTTATTTGTACGGCTGCCTTCAGAACATGGAATAGCTCTCAAGAGCTCTCGCTCTCTCAGATGACGTGAAATTTTGATGACATTATTCCTGACCATGGTACAGCTTTACAGAAGTGGCACCTTTCCATAAATGGGGTATAGACTCATCTAACATAACAAATTTAGTTTAATTTGGATCCTTGTTTATTTACTTTAATTAGGTGTTTTGTGGTATAAAATTGGATTAAATACAGACATGTTCATCATACACAATATACACTATTATACTAACAGTAAGATTTTATTTAATATTTTAATTCAGCAAGGACACATTAAATTGATCAACAGTGACAGTAAAGACACTTATAATGTTGAAATAAATGCTGTTCCTTTAAACTCACTATTCATAAAAAAATCCTGAAAAACATTATCACAGTTTTCACTAAAATACTATGCAGCACAACTGTTTTCAACGTTGACAGTAATGTTACCTGAGCAGCAAATGAGTGTATTATAATGATTTCTGAAGGATCATGTGACACTAAAGACTGGAATAATGACTTCTCAAAATATAGCTCTATTAAAGAATAAACTACATTTTAAAATAAATTCAAATAGCAAAACAGTTATTTTTAAACTGTAATAATATTTCACAATATTACTGTTTTTACTAAATTTTTGCACAAATAAATGACTTCTTAAAAACAAAGAATCTTATGACCACAAATTCTGAATTGTAGCATATATGGAATGAATAAAATAATAAAATACTGTGTATTTGCTTTTGTTTCACCAGGGTTAATGAAACAAAAAGGTTATTTTTGTAAGAAAAATAAAAAATGGCTTAATAAAAAATGACTTTTTAAAGCATTTAACATTTTTAGTCCCTATTTTGTACCCTGTTCATGGAAAATGCCAACTTATGTATGCAGGGATGCCGAAGGGAAAATGAGCTCCAGTGCGAAACATTTGAGTTCATCCTTCTGACTGCACTTTTGGGACTTTTATGTTTCATTGTTTTATAGTGAAGGGCTCCCCATAAAAGAACTGCCAATAAAAGAGCTCCGAGATGAAAACATAGCATCAGCAGCAGGAAGGACACACCCAGAACTCTCTTTCCCATTTGAACAGGAAAGCAATGTCACCCAGGAGGTTCGTACCGTCTGTTCACTCTCTTTTTCTCTCAGATATTTGTTTCCTTTTTATAAACAAATGTTTTTTGCGTCACATGAATCTGCATGGTTGTACATTTTCACACAAGGAGCCTGTTGACAGGTTTACAGACTTCAAGCTGTTACAAACTGGTAAACATCCGTAGATGACATACTAATTAAAAAACAGATTGTGTTATGTGGAAAATTTCTATTTCTACTGTGGTGTTTCATGATTAGTGTGTCATTGAAATAGTTAGAATAGATTTAAAAGATTCCCTCTCACACACACACACGCACACACACAATCATGAGAGCAGCAGGGAATCGGGTCTTCATTTCCAATGCAAATGCGTTGAATCACAAAGCATGCAATATTTTTTCTGGTGTTTCCATAACTCATCTCTGATCTGGTTATATAACACTTACAATCCACTATCTATGCAATTCTATAAACTAAATTCAACATCTGGGACCTAGAATGGTTTCATTATATTCCTAGTTTCACTATCACCATGGTTACGTGCTCATCTTTGTGCATCCGTGTGTGCGGGATCATCAGTTGTGAACCCGTGCTAACTTCAGTAGGTTTATACTATGAGTCATGTAGAGAGGACAGCATGAACAGCCTGTCTGCTAAACACCAGATCTCATTATCAGAGGACCACACTTCATGCTGTGGGACAGGATTAGGAGTCCCTATTCAGTTTCGATTTAGTCAGATTTCTAGACAAACAAACATATACTCCACTTTTAATTCTGTTGCACTTTCTTATGACTCTTCCTTCAATGAAACCACTACACTTGTTTGCGTGGAAGCTCTTGAGAATTAGTTGTAGACTTAATTTATTGTTGTATTGTATTGTATTGTATTTATTGTATGTAAGGTACAAAAGACATATGTGACCCTAGACCACAACGGGAATAAATAAGCTTTCCATTGATGTATGGTTTGTTAGAATAGGACAATATTTGGCTGAGATACAACTGTTTGAATATGGAATCTGAAGATACAAAAAATTCTAAATATTGAGAAAATTGCCTTTAAAGTTGTCCAAATTAAGTTCTTAGCAGTACATATTACTAATAAAAAATTACGTTTTGATATATATATACGGTAGGAAATGTACAAAATATCTTCATCGAACATGATATTTACTTAATATCCTTATGATTTTCGGCATAAAAGAAAATTCAATAATTTTGACACATACAATATATTTTTGGCTATTGCTACAAATATACCAGTGCTACTTAAGACTGGTTTTGTGGTTCAGGGTCACATATGATAAATCACACCACAGCTGAGAGTTTGACCAAGTCTGCCGTCATAAACGTCATGTTCTTTGAAGTGAACTTAGTGTTCTTGGTCTAATTGTGAATGATTCATCAGGGCTTGTTATTCCATTTTTACCCTTATCCAACTACCTGTCATACGGAAACTACTTTTCACATTTCAGTCCATTTTCAAAGGTTTACAACAGGGGTCACTAGACCCAGTCCTGGAGGGGCGGTGTCCCTGCAGAGTTTAGCTCCAACCCTAATCAAACACACCTGAACCAGCTAATCAAGGTCTTACTGGGTATACTTGAAACTTCCAGGCAGGTGTGTTGAGGGAAGTTGGAGGTCAACTCTGCAGGACACCGGCCCTCCAGGAACAAGTTTGGTAAACCCCTGGTTTACAAGATCACCTGTTCATATGGTCCTTATGAGTAAAACAAGGTAAACAGATTAGACTTGCACCAGACAACATGACTTTAATTTATAATTATATATATATATTTTTCATGTTTATTACTAGAAAAAATTAAGTAAAAATTGCCCATTTTCCACAAGTTTGAATGATTTTTTTAGTGTCTTCATGGTTTCTCATGATTGCTTAAAACAACACCCTTTTTACCTTGTCAAAAACAGCTCTGTTTACAGGGAGCCGTTTCAGTGATCGCCTCTTTAAAGGGGGTCATCAATGCAAAATTCACTTGTGCACAACCACTTCATAATGATAAAAATCCACCCAGTGCTTTTTTTTTTAAATCCCCAATAATAATAATCACTTTCTCAGATCAGGCTGTTCTGAGATTCCTGGCAGAATGATGTAGTTCTGCACAGGCCCCTCCCACGACTATTGATTGACACGGCCGTTTTAGCACAGACCTACCCTGAGTGAGCTGTAAACAGTCCTCCATTGTTTTGACGCCTGTGCAGGGGAAGACAAGAATGGCTCCTAAGCGATTGAGGTGCATTGTTGTTGGATGTAATAATGAACATAGCAGTCGCCAGAAAACCATTTATGTTTGTGCGAATTATTTGTGATCCATCTTCACCTACAGAAGAAGTGAGTATAGATTTTTTTTTAATGAATCTTTGCAAATCGCTTTTTCTAATAATGTGTTAGTTAGTTTCACAGCTAAAGTAAACAGTCTCTCAGAGAACTGCTCGTCACCCCATGGAAGAGAAGGGGCGATTGAGCAGAGCTCATCAGCATTTAAAGAGACATGCACCGAAATAGGTCGCTGTGAACAGATATGTTTTTGACGAGGTAAAAAGCATGTTGTTTTACACTACCCTTTGATAAATTTAACCAAAGTATGTTATAAAAGTTTATTAAGTCCCTAAAGAAAATGGTCATCTGATGACCCCTTTAAATGATAATGAGCTATTCCTCACCGCGCCCCTCTCTTCTGTTTTTTTGTGTATTTGGTGGCACGTTACCATCAAAAACATTGATTGAAAATGAAAAAAAGAGAAAATGAAGACTCTTATGTTCACTTTTACATCTAACTACAAAACACCTGCAAAACACAAGCACTGAGAAAATGGCAACAGCGTACAAGTGGCTGAGGGTGGAAATATGCTAATATGGGACGATCCGTCAGCTGCCGTGGGCGGGGCCTGAGAAGTATGACATCATACTGCTCAGAAAATCAAAATGGCTTGATAATTGAGACTATACACTTTTTTGGGATTAAAAAAAAGAGAAGTGAATGGATTTTTATCATTGTAGGGTGGTTGTGTCCACACACTGCTAAGACACATTTATATGCAAACACCGTGTAAAAGTGAATTTTTCATCCGATGACCTTTTTATTTAGAGAAAAAATTCTGGTAAAAGGGTTTACAAAGGTATAAACAAACTAAAATGATAAACCAAATAATATTTCATTTCAGCTCATGAGGTTGACGGTCAACATGTTCAACATTATTTATTATATCAGACCAGCAAGCACAGCACCAATACAATTATCTTGATTGTGAAGATCTCTGAAAGTGCAATCTTGTAAAGAGAGTCTATTTCTCTGCAGGCTTTTCTCTTGTAAAATACAGATGTAATTTCATACTGTAGTAAGAGAGAAATTCTACACCAGGGAGACAAGAGTGAACCATTAATCAATAAAACAGAGGAGGGTGGGATGGTAAGATGAGTGGAGGGATAAGAGTGGTATTGATTGGATGGTGAGGATGTTTAGAGTTTGTGTGTGTGAGGGACAGTCTTCTCATAATGGCTCTTTGGAAATCTAACATTCAGGGCGGGATCATGGTTCCCGCAAGGCCTGTTGGCACATGTCTGCCCCCACCACCCTGCTGCCCATATAATACAACTTTTAACAAACGTGACTGAGCCTCTGCGCACAAAAAATATTCTAGCTTCATAACATTATGGTTGAAACACTGATGTCACATGGACTATTTTAATAATGTCCTTACTACCTTTCTAGGCCATGAACGTGTAAGTTGCGTTGCTGTCTATGCAGGGTCAGAAAACTGTGGGATTTCATCAAAACTATCTTAATTTGTGTTCTGAAGATGAAAGAACATGAGAACATGAGGGTGAGTAGTTAATGACAGAAATGTCATTTTTGGGCGAACTATCCCTTTAGCATTTTTGTAAACTGTGATTCATTTTATCAGGATTCTTTGATAAATAAAAAGTTAAAGAAGCATTTATTTGAAATAAGAAATATTTCATATCACCATAAATGTCTTTTGAACAATTTAAAGCATTTTTGCTAAATTACAGTATGAATCTTTTCCAAATTAAATCTAAATGTTCTTTTGCCACACAGACAGGGTGGGAGAGTCAGAAAAGGGATTTTTCTTTTATAAAATCAACCCCCTCACTACTACGGGGAATAACAGACAGCTGTCTCACACACACGGATATACCGCAGAGTCCCTGATAAGCTTCTTTGCTGCTCCTTTATGGAATATTACATGAGAGCTTTGAAGTTTGTGAGTGTGAATCACACTGCAGGGGATGAAAAGAAACAGTGTGTATTGTGTGTGTGGGTGTTGTGCTGGGGACGAGGTATCTTACATCAGTCTCTTCTACCTACACACACACACACACACACACAGTCTACCCAACCTCTGTCTTTGTGTCTGCGATGACTCATATGTCTCCGTAAGGCTTTGTATATAAAATATAAAACAGAAAGAATGACTGTGTCTGTATATATGAGAGAGAAAATGAGTGAAAGGGTAAAAACACCTTCCATGGTCTTGAGGTGGCAAACGCAACAGTAAAACTGGCTAATTATCAAGCGGTAGGTGCAAATCATCGTCTTCTGCGTAGTGGGCGTTTGAGGAAATCTGTTTGCAGCCTGCTTTAGCTGAGTAAATCACAGCTACACAGCCAGAATACTCAGCACAAACCCTTTAAACAAGATTTACCCACAAATGTTTGATTTGTTCTGTGCAGGCATGGATCTCAAACAACCATCCACACACTTTAAAAAAGAATTTCCTATATATCGATGAGAAGTCTATCTTTCATATTAGTTATGTTTAAAGTGCTAGTTCTCCCAAAAATGAAAATTCTGTCATTAATTACTCACCCTCATGTTGCTCCAAACCTGTAAGACCTTCGTCTACCTTTGTGTGCCTTGACCGTGGTAAAATCTTTGCTGTCTGTGCAGGGTCAGAAAGCTCTCGATTTCATAAAAATATCTTAATTTGTGTTTCGAAGATGAACAGAAACCTTATGAGTTTGGAACAACATGAGGGTGAGTAATTAATGATGTAATTTTAATTTTGGGGTGAACTATCCCTTTAAGTATCAATTCTGAAAATAAAATAGAAAAAATGAGACAATTGTTGGCATGCAGAAACAGTATAGAGCTTTAAAATGAATGTGGATGGCATTGTCCAAATAATTCGGTCTTGGAAATTTTGATGAGAAATGTTTTATATTTAGATCACTGACTTATAATTGCAGACTTACAGTTGAAGTCAAAACTTTGCATCCACCTTGCAGAATCTGCACAATGTTAATTATTTTACCAAAATAAAAGGGATCATACAAAATGCATGGTATTTTTTTTGTAATGGTATTTAGTACTGACATGAATAAGATATTTTTTTAAAAAATGTTTACATATAGTCTCTCATATTTCCTCACAATTGAATTTATAAAAATGACCCTGTTCAATTGATTTTTTATACAGTGTTGTTACCTGAATGACCCACAGCTGTTTGAGATCTTTTCACACTGAGGACAACTGAGGGACTCATATGCAACTATTACAGGAAGTTCAAACGCTCACTGATGCTCCAGAAGGAAACACAATGCATTAAGAGCATTCAAAATTCAAAATTTTGAATTTGAATATCAGGGTAAATTTAACTTATTTTGTCTCCTGGGGAACATGTAAGTATCTTCTGTAGCTTCTAAAGGGCAGTACTACATGAAAAAATATATGATATTTAGGCAAATTTAAAAATTAAGTACACATCTTCATTATGTTCAAAAGTTTTCACCCCCAGCTCTTACTGCATTGTTCCTTCTGGAGCATCAGTGACTGTTTGAACCTTCTTTAATAGTTGCATATGAGTCCCTCAGTTGTCCTTAGTGTAAAAAGATGGATCTCAAAAAAATACAGTCATTGTTGGAAATGGTTTTAAATACACAAAAATGCTGAAAAACCAAAGAACCTGAGTGACCTAACCTGAATGATTTTTCTGAAGAGTGTTTGGGACAACCAAAGGGACTCATGAACAACTATCACTAAAAAGACACAGTTGTGGATCATTAAGAATCAAGTGTGTGTAAACTTTTGAACAGGGGTATTTTTATAAATGTTATTATTTTTTTCTCTTAAGGAATATATGTAAATGTCTTTTATGTGAAATATATTATTTGGGTCAGTACTAAATCAAAAATAACATGCATTTTGTATGATTCCTCTTATTTTATTAAAATAATTAACACTTTGTAAATTCTGCAAGATGTATGCAAACTTTTGACTTGTTTGTTTACTCTCCATTCAGTCTCATTGCTCTGTTCTGTTCTGTTGATATTACCTTACCTGCCATAGTGCTAATGCCAGACCCCAGGAGGGCGTAGACGGCCAGAATGGGTGAGAAGAGGAAAACACTACCCAGGATAAGCAGAGATGGGCCTAGAGTTCCACATGCAAAGATCTGCCCTACGCCCAACACCACCCCCTGCAGGAGCTGATGGGAACAGCAAAAACACCTGCAGATGAGTCCTGTATACATTACATTACTGATATCTTCTCCAAGAGTAGCAATACCATCCACATTTACAAAAGATATTATTTTAGTTAATAAAAAAAAATCATACTCTGCACAAACTTTTGAATTGTAGTTTATATTTTTCTATGTAAATTAGTTTATCTTAAAGACCCTATAAAATGTTTTTCTTTTCTGCTCTGATGTATTTTCTACTGAAACAGGAAAGTGACTACATTTCTATTTTTATAGCCATTTTTAATTATCTTAAATTATGTTGAAAGCTGTTTTGTCAACGTATAACATATAGATCAAAATCCCATACATTTATTCTGATAGTACGCCCATATTATTGCTGTCACAATGCTGTGCATGAATCATTTGCTGACTCAAGCTTGATATAATATGATCTAATTTTAAAAGCCAGATTTAATGGCCTTTTCACTCTGCTTCTTTCACGTTGAATATTTATGGCAGCGAGAGATAAAAACAGATACAATATAAATATACAATTATTTTCCATTATCTCTTTCAGCCCCATGCACCCGTCATTACCGGATCAAGCTGTCTCCATGGAGACGTGGTAAAAGCACAGATACTATTTAGTGCATAAATATGTAAGCTATAAACAGCCCATAATAGTCTGTTGCTATACTGTTTCAGAGAAAGCGGATCAGCCCGATGCATCCTAATGTCATCAGACCAGAGTAATGCAATAAATAAGATCACCATCATAACATAAAACATCTAAACACACACACACATCTCAGGAGAGATGCAAAATGGAAGGATGATGAAGATAGATGGAGAAAGGAATAGACCGCAGTGTGCAGATAAAGGGGTTAAAGAGGCAAAACAGGAAGGCGACAAATAAAGAAGACTGAGAGGCAGAGCGAGAGGGACAATACAATAAAACCTAATCAATAAGATGACAGGATAGATTTTTAAGAGCATGAATGGCAAATAATTTGAGTTGCTTTTTCATATTGCTCGGTCCTTTTGTTCTCTTTCATTCTCATCATTTGTTGCTGCCGTTCTCTTTCATCTTCTCACCTGTGGAACATGGAGCTGGGTGAGATTGGTGCTCGCCGGCGCCCCTGGTGGCTGGGCTGGATAGTTTGGAAAATAGGGGTTAGAAGTGCCAGTACAGGCCAGATACAGCACGATGACTGTGTTAAATGGGAAGACGCTCACTGGTAAATCCCAGTGACCCAGTACCGGAGCCAAACTGCTGGAAAGAAAAGTCCTGTGACAGGAGAGAAAAGGGTTGTTTGAGTTTGGAATGGTCAGTAAACATTTGTGTTTATATATGTGACACAAGACAGAATTATGTAAATTGGCTTGTATCTTACGTTGCAGCTCCACCGAGACACACAGGCAGCAGAAGCCACCAGTACCAATCTCCAGCAGAGCTGAACACTCCCATCAGCAGAGCCACCAGCATTCCATTAAAACCATGAAGGCCAGTGGATATCTCCTCACTGCAGACAGACACACATGCAGGTTAAGATCACATGTGAGATTGGAATCAGCACGTGCTCCTCTTCTAGCCATGTCTGACATGTGCTTAGATAAAATGTGTCTTTCAACACACCAGGGGAATTCTTAGAAGCAGAAAGAGCTGTGTTTTCTGTGCGCATGACAATGTTTTCTTTGTGTGTGTATCTGTATGAGAATTTAGAGAATTGTTAATAAACGCATTATACTTGTTAGAAATAGTGAATTGTGTAGTTAGACCGTTTAACTGTTTTTCTCCGTTTTTGTGTTTAGGATTTTTTGGCTAGGCCTGAAAGCAGCATGTCTCGATGAATTACTGGAGCCACTGAGGCTTAAAAGGGACATTCACTTCCAGAGCAAAAATTTACAGATAAATTACCCACCCCCTTGTTATCCAAGATGTTCATGTCTTTCTTTCTTCAGTCGTAAAGAATTTATGGTTTTTGAGGGGAAAAAAATCAGGAATGTTCTCTACATAGTGGAATTCTGTGGCGGCCATGAGTTTGAACTTCAAAAACGCAGTTTAAATACAGCTTCAAATGGCTCTAAATAGTCCCAGCCCATGCAGAAGCGAAATCTAGCGAAACAAATTGTTATTTTCTAAAAAAAATGTACAATTTATATACTTTTTAACCTCAAATGCTTGTCCTGTCTAGCTCTGTGTGAACTCTGTGCATTCCGGTTCATGACAAATGATGTTTGATAACAAAGTTCGGGAGGAGCACAATCAGATAATCAACTAATTCGGCACAGGTGCAACTCGTCTAGCTAATCATCCAAACTAGCACAAGTCATATATATGCACACAGCCGACCCCCCTCCTCCCCAACTCCTCACTCTTAATCTATCCTCATCCTATACTTGGGATGGAGGGAGTTCTCAGGGTTCAGTCCATATTCCGGGCTCGGAGCGCTCCCTCAGGACAGCACGCCAAAATATGCATATGTTTACTCAACCAGATTAGATGTAAAAGGTGAACTTGTGAATTAGGGTATATCGAAAAACTCTCATCTCATTTTCTCCTGCAACTTCAAAATCGTCCTACTTCGCTGTTTTTCATTTTTTGTGAAGGGTGTTTGATCCTCCTTGCATGTTCACTTCTGTCCGACTGGGTCGGTACTTCTGCAGTCAAGTTGGAGCAGAAAATGAGATGGGAGTTTTTTGACACAACCTAACTGTCTTGAACCAGACGCATGTGCATCACAGAGCTAGACAAGAAGAGCATTTGTGGTTAAAAAGTGTATAAATATTAATTTATTTAAGAAAATGACCTGAAAATGAAACATCGTTTCACTAGATAAGACCCTTCTTCCTCGGCTGGGATCGATTAGAGCCCTTTAAGCTGCATTTAAACTGTATTTTGGAAGTTTGTGGGCACCATAGAAGTCCACTATATGGAGAAAATTCCTGAAATGTTTTCCTAAAAAAAAAAAACATAATTTCTTTATGACTGAAGAAAGAAAGACATGCACATCTTGGATGACAAGGGGGTGAGTATACATTTTTGTTCTGGAAGTGAACTAATCGTTTTAAACCGATTTCCCCCTGAAAGACTCTTATGAGTTCTGTTAGCCGGTTCTTAGCTGGTTATCCTTCTTATTCTTCAACGTGAAAGTAAGCCTATTGGCGAGACGTCTGGTTTATTAGCCGCTATAGGGAAATAATGAGAAGAATAAAAGTGTGCTGTAAACAGTACAGCCGTTTGCACTACAAACCAGTGTGTTCATAATTAAGATAATATATTGAAATAATATGGTAAGACACACCAATTTGCAATATCAAGCAGCAAAACAAACTGTTTTGTACAGCTAGAAATAGCTGGATGTGGATGAGACCGGATGCCAGACCCATAAAATCTGTGAATCAATAACATACAGTGCAGCAATGTACTCTTGATTCCTGATGAATGACTCTTATGAGGCAGTTCTTTTTTTATCAGTAACAAACAGCGCAATCAGTGATGTCTGATTTCATCACAAATTACTCTATTGAGGTGGTTCTGTCTAGCAAATCAATAACTTAGAGTGTGTTAATTTACTCTAAATAGCCAACAAATTGTTTTAATGAGCCAGTACTTTTTGTTTATCAAGAACAAACAGTGGTACCAATGAAATCCGATTCAGTCTGATTCATGCACAGATGACTTTTATGGTTCTTTTTTTTTATCATGAACAAAGAGATTGACCTAAGAAAATGATTGTTATGAAGCAGTTATGTTTAATGATTCAATAACATTCAATTATGAGAATTAACTCTGTATTCTAATTCCCGAAGGGATGACTTATGAGCTGGGTCTTTTTGCTTATCAATAAGTCCAATTCTTGCACAAATGATTCTTATGAGTCAGTTCTTTTTAGTGAATCAGAAATGCACAGCACAATCAGTGAAGTCCGATTTCCGACCAGTTATTTTTAGAGAATCAACAACACTAAAAATCATAAAAATATAACCTTGATCGTTTTAGAACTGTATTAAAATATTTTTCTGTTTCCTATATCTTGTTAAAATAAACTCATCATCAGCTGACAACAGTCCGTTGTCACACCACTGTTTGTCTAGATTGCAGCTGTACAAGCAGTTTGAGCTCTGAGGTTTGTTTTTGTAGATTTGCGTCTGTTTATTCTTGTAATTGCTTGTGCACATTGTACATAATATACATAACAGTACATGTTTGTTTTTGCTGTAAGCAGGTTTTTTGTTCATGATTGGATACCTGAGTATACATTTACTTGTGCATGTTTTGGTCTATGCATATGCTTTTGTGCATGTGTGGGGGTGTAGTTCTTCACCAGTCCTGTCCCAGGATTATAGCTGTGCAGGTGGAGGCCAAAAGGCCGAGCATCCCCAGCAGAGCCTGCCAGGGGCTCTCTAGCAGCAGTGCTGCCAAAATCAGAGCTCCACTCAGGGGGTTATTTAGTAGAATCACACGTGAGATCCCGCGCAGACAGCACTCAGCCAGCTGCAGCGGGAAGAATTTATCTGGGAGAGAGAACATATGGAAAAAGGGAAAGAGATGGGAGAGAGAGAAACAGAATTTTCCAAAAATGAAAATGATGTTGTTGTTTCAAAACCTAAATAAAGGTGCTTCACAATGCGAAGAACCTGTTTTGTCTAAATGGTTCCATAATGAATCTTTAACATCTTAAGAACCTTTCTGTTTCACAAAAGATTCTTTGTGGCATAAGAAGGTTCTTCAGATTATAAAAAGATAGGAAAGAGATGGTTCTTTGTGGAACCAAAAATGGGTTTTCTATAGCATCGCTGTGAAGAACCTTTTAAAGCACATTTACTTTTAAAAGTGAATATACTTTTCTTTATTCTGCAAAATACAAAAGATGGTTAGCAGAATCTGTTAATAGCAGATATTATGTTCTCTTCACAAAAATGGGGATGGAACTAAGGGCTGTCAATCTCCAAAAAAGAAAGCATAATTAAAGCGTCATAATATTTTATATACTATATACTATATACTATTTATATATACAGTTTATATACTATATTCCAAATGTTCTGACCTGATAGCCTAATGTGAAACATTTTTATCTATTTTTTTGCATTGAAAATCACACTTGACAACTGTGGTCACCATTAACTTTCATTGTATTGCATTTCATCTTTTTTAATTCTCAAGAAAGCCAAACAGGTGTAAAAAGACATGGGTGTGTACATGATGACAGAATTTTCATTTCTGAGTGAATTTTTGCTTTAATATAGCAGTGCATGAGATTCACAGATATCCATGTGCTCACATATCCCTCTGAATCATGACATCAATACTTTTCATGTTACAATGTAATATAATACGCAAAAAGCAATAGTCCTTTTAACTAACACATGGTGTACTTGAATGTACATCTCATCAATACAAATAAAATGTGTACATCTATTACACATTTATGCTTTAGCACTTATTTTTGAAAACTGCTATGTATAAAATGCTTTCTTAGTTTTAGTCATTTTATCATGCGTTTCATGTTGTGAAAAAACAATATTTTGTGTAGTCTTTGTCATTCTAATACAAGTTCCTGACTTTAACAGTACTAGTACATTTTATTAGAATGACCTGAATGTTCTGTACTGTAGTGTAGCCATCTCTTACCCTGCATGTGAGTATGTAATTGTTGCATTTCTCCAGTGCAGTACAGCAGGGCACTGACGACACGCTGTTTTAGGCCTCCGGGCTGCTGTGGTGTGTTTTTTTCCAAAATCCACATGTTGCCAATCGAAGCCATGCAGGCACTAGAGAATTTCAGACTGAACTCTGACTAATCCAGACTTCCGCTTACTTAATGTCCTCTCCCCCTTTTTTTACCCTTTCCCCAGTCTTTTTCTTCTAGACATCCTGTGTTCTGTACTCTCTCACTTCACTTGTTCTCTCTTCACATGTGAAGGTTAATATTATATATTATTTAACTCATGTATTGTAACACATTTGCCCTGACTAAGCAGAGAGGGACAAAGGTCATTTGTAGCATCTTTTGATCATTCATGTTTCTGTTACCCTTGTGTCTTTGTGTACTTGTTATAATATTTGTTCTGTCTTGGGAGCAATTGCAGCGTAAAAGAACATATTGGTGTTTCTGCCTTATTTTTTTTAATTCATGACTGTTAACTATTTTTTTCGTTTTTATTCAAATCTGATTACCTATAAAGTCCCTTCTTTTTAAAATCTAAAAACTAATGTAATACACAACACAGTCCCTCTCTAAAAAGTAAATGAACAGAAACAGAACTTCATTCATGCGTATTGTGCGACAAGAGTATCATTTGTGAACCCAAAGTGCACCTGCAGTTGCATTATGTAATCAGCAGTCATTGCTGAAAGAGGGACCCACAGTTCAGTCTTTGGCACGTCTGTTACATAATAAAAGAGTGTTGCCGGAACAAAAAGAGATTTTGCTTTCAACTTACAAGGGGCCAGTGAGTAAGCAATTTGTAGTCTAAACGAGTCTGTCAACAAATGACGTCAACTTGTTTTTGTGTGGAGCTCTAGAGAGAGGCATAGATAGATAGATAGATAGATAGATAGATAGAAAAAAAACTCCATCCATCACTCATTTTCCATTTCTTGTTATTTTTTCACTCAACTAGTTCTCCAGTGTTCAATCAAAGGTTGAATTATTGACTGCAGTCATGCTGAATTACTGAGTGCAAGCAGAAACCAGACAGAAATACAAAGACACCCACACAAGCACAGAGAGGGAAAGCATAGAGGTAATTGTCCAGCCTCTCCCTACCGATGCTGTTTATGGGATATTTGTGAATAGCATAAAAATACCCACCGTGGCCTTGACAGTCACAGTCTATCTGAACGACCAATATAAAGTAGGTGTGTTAGTGACATGTGTAAGTATCTGAATTATATAATTTCTCCCCAAAAGCTTTCATTCCTATGTATATAATATAAAAGAAGCAGATAAAATGTGGTGGTTTGTGCAGAGTTATTTTGCAGTCTCACGCTCATCCCTGTTCACATTTTTAAACTCTTGTCATCAATTTTTCACTAAGCGTATCTGTTTGTGTGTGTGGGTTGAGGCAACCCAGAAGCAAACGCCCTTCCATTGATTGATAGTCACCCTGACTCAGTCTCTGAGGTTCTGACTGATGAAGAGATGGATGGAGTGAGGCAGAGAGAAATCAGAGCATGATGTGTTGAGTAGGAAATGCTAGAGAAAACAAAGCAAGAAATGTGTACTTGGTTTGTTTTGAGGTTAGTATACATTTTGAACATGCTAATGATGGGTTAATATATATTATAGATTCTGTGTGTATGTTTAGGTGTTTGTAAGGTCTTTGTGATTGACACAGAGGACGCTGTGATCTAGCGATTTGAGTGACATTCTCCTTGCATGGACAGAACTGGTCGATGTTCCCTCATTTACAATGTCTCAGGCACACACACAGAGGCTCTAATTAAAGATGCACAGACTGTCTGGCCAGTTGTAGATCGTTAGCCCCGCATGTGCTGGAGTCAGAACACAATTATCTGGCTGTGTAGTGCATTGGCCTCGTGATCTGTGCTCCAATTCACCCCACCCACAGAGCTTAGATCTGGGTAAAGCTGCCCTGGGAGGCCTCAGTGAAGCTGTATGTGTTATTTTCTTAAAGGGACAGTTCATTCAGAAATGAAAATTGTGTTATTTTTCTCATCCTTGTGTTGTTTCATGTATGACTTTGTTTCTTCTGTGGAACATAAAAGGTATTTTTGCTAGGGTGTGTGTTTTTTGTTTTTATTCCATACAATAAAAGCCAATGATATTCATATTGCAACAACACGAGAGTGAGTAAATGACAAGAGAAAAATAATTTCGGATGGTGTATTCTATTAATTGCACTGTTTTTAATTTATAGGGTACAATAGGGCTAATAAGACACGCCCTAAGAAAGCTTGTACTTTTCACTGCGCCCAAAGTGTATGAATGCAGAACAATATATACGTTTGTATTAAAAAAAATGGAGCAGCAGAGTTTGTGTGAAAATAAATCATACAAGTTGTTTATTTTGTTTAAAAATCTTATATATGTGTCACGTTTGGTGTACGGGGAAAAAGAGGTCAGGGTCCAAATGCAGGAAAGGAAAATTTTAATGAAACAAAACACAAAAGAACGTAAACCAGAAGGCCAACACGGCACAACACAAACTGGAAACAAGGATCAAAAATCAAAACCGAACACACACGAGGACAAAAGACAATGCAGACCTGAACAGGAGTGAGAAGTGAGAGTTCTTATACAATAGTCCAGAGTGTGAACAGCTGTGAGTGTAATCAGTGCAAATGACAAGACAGACGTGAACAATCAGGGGAGTGCAGTGCAAGGGGAACAGCGACCTCGAGAGGCTGAGGGAAGACCCACAGCCCCGATCATGACAATATGAGGTGGCAAAAGGGGCCTTTTACCCCACACACGGGGTAAAAGGCTCACCAGCATGGGGCAAAAGGCACACAGCATTGATACAATTACTTTTTTTTTATTAATGTCTAAGTTAATACTTGTTTAAAACAATCACTTTAAAAAAGTTTGTACAATTTTCTGCTTATTTTGATAAATACATGAATTAATTTTTGTTCAATAAATATACTGTCATTAAAATGTTAATATAAAACATATATTTTAAAATACAGAAACAAAATCATTTTAAAATGTAAAGATTCTGAAAGCACTGATTTACAGAAGTAACAACAAATGATATTTTATCCAACATCTGAATCTAACAATGTCATGTCAACAAATGGAAAAGTCAGCCTTCTAATAACTATCATGTTTATTATTGTGCCTTTTAGCCACAACAGCAGGGGCACTTTTTACCCCAAATATCATACTTTTACATATTCTTTCATTACTTTAAAACTGCTGTTTTACTACTGAGACATTTGTCTCAATATACTTTGTGCTGCTGTCCGTGATCGTGTCAAGGATCGGACAAATTTGCACATGTATCTTGAAAAGCGGATGTTTGGAAAGTGCTATGCCACTTTTTTCTGCCATCTAGTGGTTTAGAGAAAAATAATATCAAAGGCGCCTTTTACCCCGGGGCGCTGTTAGCCCTGTTGTACCCAGTATGTGACATTTTAAAGGTCACCTATTATTTTTTTTTTCACCTATTATGGCCTTTTTACAAGCCATTATATTAGTCTCAGGTGTCCTCAGAATGTTGTTTTTAGATGGGGTAAAATACCACACAGATCTTTTATTATAATTTGAAGCAGAAACACGCTGTTTCCTGCATGTCCCTTTAAATGCAAATGAGCTGCTGCTCCCCACCCCCTGTTTGAAAACAGGCTGTGCCTTTACAGCTCATAGCTCAGATACTCTGCCAAAAAGCATCTGTTTGATTTTGATTATCATGTCTATTGGGCCGAAATCATGCGTTTTAAAGCCATATCAATTAGAACTTCTAAGTTCTTTTTCATGTCTTATTGCGCTTAAACTGTCAAATACACACTAGTTTATTAAAAACACATGCATTTTTATTACAAAAACAGTTAGTTATGTCTGTGAAGGTAAACAGCTGGGAAAGAAATTGCATGTTTATATTAGATCTGTGTATCAAGTGACTGCAGCGTTAGTACCAATACTGCTGTCTATGCTGTTAGTATGACCCAAACAATACAATAAAACCGAAAATCACTCACTCTTCTGGACTGAAGAACTTCTGTAGCTCTAATAAGAAGACATTTCTTACTTGAATGATACTTTTAAATGCTGAAGACAAACATGGTGGATTGTGTGCGGTTTACTGAGGGCGGGTCTCTGAAATACAGCAGTGTCCGCCAACAGTTGTGGGTGCAGCTTATAAAATGTGACGCCACCTTTTACAGATTCTGCTTGCTCTGAGACACTGCTTATGATTTATGGGGATTTAAAAAAATGAGCGGCTGGATTTTTATCATTACGGGGTGATTTGTACAGACACCGCTAACAAACAAACATTTATGTTTAAACAACATGTAAAAGTGAATTTTTCATAATAGGTGCCTTTTAAAGGCCAACTATACAATCTAATCTAAGGATTCCCAAACTTAATTAAAACAATTTTAATAAATATTTATTTTAATTTTACATTTTATATTTAATTAGTTCTTTGCTTTCCATTAATTCACAAACCCCCAGTTTGGAAAAACGTGATCCATTCTAGATGATTTTCTGTAGTGCTGTGGAGCGTTTTGGATTTAATAATAAGGAGAAGCATTAAACATCTCTGCATATGAGATATGAGATATGAGATATTGTTCATCCCTCTATGTGTGTTTGTGTATGCTTGTATAGAGGAGTGTAGGTGGTGTTGGTGAGCTGGAAAACACTAAGCAGTTGCCATGTTTTATAAGACTGCTGCTTTTTAGCATATACATGTGCACATCCACACACACATATACACACACACTATTCCTCAATGTCACTGATTGAATAAGCAACACACCTTAAAGGTTACACTGACAAACCCAGATAAATGACATTGAGAGCTGTAAGAGTCTGGTTATGTTTTATGGAAACGGTTAAGCAAATGTTTTTTTTGCATTGTGTGCTTCTCTAAGACACTATTAATATTCCTTTTCCGAGAATCAGTGTGCTTGTTACTTATACCTGTACTCAATTTATATAATCCCACATTGAAAGGTTATATATTTCTATATGATATAGGCTACTATATAATTTCTTATGATGTACTTGCAGTTTGTTTCCGCAGGGTAAATTATTTATAAATTATTTATTCGTTCAACAACATGACTTTAACTCTTTTTTTGTTGTTGTTCAAAGTTTTTACAAAGTTTTAATATGGAAGGCAGATTCTAGACCAGTTTTGTGAGTTGTTTGAGTTTGGCCATTTAGCTCCACCACCACTCTTTGTGTCCTTTTAAAGGTCAGTCTTGCTAGAAGCAGCAAGCACAAATTAGGTTCCACAAAGTACAAGGAGGAGATAAAGGAGAGAGGTTGGGCTGGCCCGATTAGATCTGAGGCTGATCGATAGAGGATATATGATCTGGTTCAGTTTTCGGCAGCAGAGAGAGACTAATGTTTGCAGAGAGAGAGAGCATGTGTGTGTGTGTGTGTGAGAGAGAGAGAGTAGTTTAAAGAATGTATGCCACAGCCACTGAGCTGACTAATGGCTGTTCATAGCAAGTCTTCAGTTGACCACAGGGAATAGATGAGTTTAGGAGGAGAGAGCGGAAATGAGATATGGATATGGATAGAAAGAGAGTGAAACAGTGTGAGAGGACATAAATTGTTCTGAGAAAACAGTTTAAACCCTGCTGAACTTTCCTGCATCCCCCAATCTCTCTTTACCTACTTTTCTTCACAGGACTGTTATAAATGAAGACAGTTTCTATTAGTCCTAACCTCAGACGACACATCCCCCGGACTGACTGCAGTGGATTCACTGGTCATTTGATGCAGATTGCACACATAAGCAGCTTCAGGGAGTCCGAGTGCACAGACTGGTATTGTGAAATCATCTATTCTAGATTTACACGTCTCTAAATGTCAGATAAAAACAAAACAAATGAAATTTAGATCTTTCAGATTTCTTTCATGTGTAAAAGGCCAGAATAAACTACAAGGTGGACCAAACTATTATCGTGTGTGCACACCAAAAGCAAATTTAAGGTCCCCATGAAATAAAAATGAAAGTTTTTTGGCTTTTAGTATGAATATGTTAGCCTTAAGGTTATCTGTATTGTAGTGTGTTTCAAACCAATGACAAAATTCACATTTAGAAGATATAAGCATTCAAAACTGACAGTCTATAATGTCCGCTAATATGAATCAACGATTTTGATGACATCACCCTGCACCTCAGCTTCTTATCAAACTTTTTATCCAATAAAATGCTCTCTAGAATCCGAAACGTCCCGCCCCCTACACACTGAAGCTGCAGCTGAAATCGGTCACTTGTTCACAGAAATTCTATTTTCTGTACGGTAAATGGCACGTAGTGCACTCGATAGGGGATAGGGATTGATTCAGACAGTGTAAATATGCTTTCCGTTGGGGCGAATGTAGTCTGGTTTTGTTTTGTGAATAGATTACATACAAAGTCAATGCAAAGACACAAACAGACACAGATTCAGATGATGCAAATTGGGCAACGAGGTTGAAACGAACTTCCAACCTCCGTGCAAGTTGAAAAATTTCATTTCGAACAGAAAGTTCACGATGCGCTGTTGTGCAAGCCAATCAGTGAAGAACTTATTTGACACGTTTGTTTGTATCAGAAAATGGAAGAAAGCATTATGCGATTATTTTATTCGCACAAATGACACGAAAAAGATAACGCGGTTGAGTATATTTGATTCGTGTTTGGTGTGCAGGCAGCATTAGACTATTATTACTCATCCACCTTTTTCTTCCCATACGAGTGCATTTTATGGGTCTGGCTTCCAGCTTCATCCACGTCCAGCTATTTTTAGCTCTCTAAAAGAGCTTGTTTTGCTGCTTGATATTGCAAATTGGTGTGTCTTACCATATTATTTTAATGCATTGATTATGAGCACACTGGTTTGTAGTGCAAACAGTTTTACTGTTTACTGCATGTGGTTATTCTTCTCATTATTTTTTTGTTGTGGATAATGAACTGAATGAACCCATAGTCTTTCTTCTGCGTTGAAGAAAAAGGTGAATAAGGTGGATTTGCTCTCTGAGACTCTCTTTACAATGCTTTTAGGTAAACACATTCTTAAACTAGAGTTTAATAATAATCTGCTAAAAAAAAATTCATCCATTAAAAGCTTTGACAGAATTTGGGTGTGTGTGGGTGTAGTATCTCCCTTAATTCAGTCATGCAGAAGAGGGGCATCTGCCATGACTCACACTGCTAGTTCATCTGGGCAACAGGACAACTTTTCACAGATGTAGATGTGGCTGTGCTTCTCACAGAATGGGTTGGGAACTCAGAACACTTCTTATACCACAAGCTAATTGACACTTCGCAGGGAGCTTGATTGACAGGCGATCTGACCAGTCATATCACTGAATCTGCCGTTTTGTCCAACAAACAAACCAGACAGGAGAGTAGATTAACTTCAGTGGACTTAAATTTGAAAAATGGTATGTATTGATGATGGCTTTTCTACGGCTGAAATAAAATACCTTCTAATGTCAGTCATGTTTATTTTATGCTTTAACTAGTAAATATGAAAGATGATCAGTTCATGTGCCACCACAATACAGTATTTATTGTTCACATTTCTAAAAAAAAAAAAAAGACAAAATTTGAAAGCTGAGACTTTGTTTCTTACAAGATGTAACCTGTTCTGTTTTGTCTTTCAGCGCATCGTCAGCTTCCTCTTTGCTCCGTGATGTATTTTTCATTTTTATTATTTTTTATTATCGGAGTGAAAACAATCACTTAAATGAAGTGTCATTCCAAACTGAAGTGCTCAAAACTAGCCATTTCAAAAGGCCCTTTGGAATGAAGGATTTTGAAGGGTTCAACTGATGGACAGTTCGGGACCCCATGACCCTTTGCGCAGATTCTTTGCATGATGACGGCACCTCTGTTATGGGCACACGATGATGGTGCAGAAGGGTTTCAAGAAACTGTTGGTTGGTCCCCTACACCCTTAAATCCTTCGAAGCTTCGAAGGGTAAACCCTTTGAAGGGATTAGGGCTGGAACGCAGGGGACAAATTTGGTTCAAAAACCAGTCAGTACCTGGTGTGACCACCATTTGTCTCATGCAGTCCAACACATCTCCTTTGCATAGTGAGTATGCTGGCCATGCAAGAACTGGGATGTTTTCAGCTTCCAAGAACTGTGTACAGATCCTTGCAACATGTGGCCATGCATTATCATGCTGCAACATGAGGTGATGGTCGTGGATGAACGGCACAACAATGGGCCTCAGGATCTCGTCACAGTATCTCTGTGCATTCAAAATGCCCATACCATAACCCCACCGCCACCATGGGCCACTCAATCCACAACATTGACATCAGCAAACCACTCACCCACATGATGCCATACACGCTGTCTGCCATCTGCCCTGTACAGTGAAAACTGGAATTCATCCGTGAAGAAAACACCTCTCCAAAGTGCCAGATGCCATCAAATTGGTTATGACGACGAACTGCAGTCAGGTCGAGACCCCGAAGCATGCAGATGAGCTTCCCTGAGACATTTCTGACAGTTTGTGCAGAAATTCTTTGGTTATGCAAACTGATTGTTGCAGCAGCTGTCCAGGTGGCTGGTCTCAGATGATCTTGGAGGTGAAGATGCTGGATGTGGAGGTCCTGGGCTGGTGTGAGTTACATGTGGTCTGCGGTTGTGAGGCCGGTTGGATGTACTGCCAAATTCTCTGAAACGTCTTTGGAGATGGTTTATGGTAGAGAAATTAACATTCAATTCATGGGCAACAGCTCTGGTGGACATTCCTGCAGTCAGCATGCCAATTGCACACTCCCTCAAAACTTGCGACATCTGTGGCATTGTGCTGTGTGATTAAACTGCACATTTTAGAGTGACCTTTTATTTTGGCCAGCCTAAGGCACACCTGTGCAATAATCATGCTGTCTAATCAGCATCTTGATTTGCCACACCTGTGAGGTAGATGGATTATCTTGGCAAAGGAGAAGTGCTCACTAACACAGATTTACACAGATTTGTGGGAACAGTATTTGAGAGAAACAGGCCTTTTGTATACATAGAAAAAGTCTTAGATCTTTGAGTTCAGCTCATGAAAAATGGGGGCAAAAACAAAAGTGTTCTGTTTATCATTTTGGTCAGTGTATGTATATAAAAAAGTAATCATAGCAGATTTCATCCATTAGTCTGCCATTTAAACGTCTGCATTTAGCTGCAAATGGTGTCTTTGACAATACTATTCTATAAAAATGATTTGCATTCTGATTCTGACATCCAAAGGCACAACAATAGTGGAGCTTTAACAGTTTTACTCCACTTGTTACCAGTGTTTTTCTGCCATCACAGCTGCTAGTGATATAACTGTGATGTCTACTCCAGATAGACTGTACTGTTGTTTAACAACATATTGATTGCTCAGTTCATGAAACAAAAATTCCTTAAAATTCAAAGTTGTAAGTTTTGCAAATTACATGAGAATCTTAATACACTGCATGCCACTGTAAAGACTGTAACCCTGGTGAAAAAAACAGCATATGCTGGTAGGTATGTTTTGATGCTGGGATGCTGGTTAAGTATGTTTTGATGCTGGTTTAAGCTGGTCCTTAAACCAGCACCAAAACATACCTAACCAGCATCCCAGCATCAAAACATGCCTACCAGCATATGCTGGTTTTTCACCAGGGAAGTCTATTCCTCACACCCTTATCCAAGTAAAATTCAATACAGCATCTATTTGGATTAAGGTTTACAGAACAACACATAAGAGCTGGTTTAGTGAATAAAGTTTGTCCAATTTTCAACGAAATTCAGTAAGTTGAAAAAAATGTAGTGAAAAGATAAACATTAACACATTTTTCAGTGGTTTAGCAATGTTGTTTAATATATAGATTTGCCCTCTCACTCTCTGTTTCTTCATCCTCTCATTTTTCTAGTGACTGGTAATGTGTTTTCCTCGGAAGCGTTGCTGCCTGGTATTCAAATCACACACTATCATTATCGCAGGACTTATTTACCGTTTTATGTGTGTGTGTGCTCAGCTGTTTGTGTGCTGGTGTGCCATCCATCATGTCTCCCAGCGTTTTGTGGGCGCAGCAACAATTTGTCATGTCACACTCCTGCCAGTTTGATTTTGGCCCGCCAGGCACACTCTCTCCCAGTCACGACTGCTCCCTCTTTTTTCACTCCCTCTCTCTATCCATCCACCCTCTCCGTCTCCATAACAACCAAAGGAGTTTAGCCTTGACAGTTTGGTGGAATGGCGTCTTTTCTGAGCCGCATTCGGTAATTCATACTCACACACTCTCTCAAGTGCAACAGCTCTGTCTCGAATTCAATGAGACTCTCAAGCAAAAAGCCTTGTAATACCTCTCCGCTTCTCTGCAGGCTATAGACCTCCTTCATAGCAAATCCGACACACACACAGAGCTTATGAAGCATTTTAGATTATATTTGTGCTGAAGTGTATGATCAGTGAGTGGGATGGGTTCATCTCTGGAAACTGGGTCAGCATAATTCATTCTTCTCCCACTGAGACATGACACTGTGTGTGTGCATGGTTGCATGTTTGGTTTTGCCAAGATCGTCAAAATTTGAATGTTTCCACCAGGATAGTAAAATCTAAAATCACATACACTGTGTGGAGCAGCCGACAATGCACAAGGAAGATCTCTTAATGTACATGATAATTAATATCTTTATGGATATGTAAAAAGCCAGAAAGATTTGTGTTTTTTAGATTTAGGGGATGTGTAATAGTCATTCTTACATCTGCGGCTACAGCTATTAGTTTGGGTGTCATCTAGCCAAAAGCTAGAAGGATTCATCCTTTTAGTAGCAGTCAGAGGACCTTATGCAACTGAATTCATAAGCAGACACTCTGTAAAAGGTCTCCAATTAAAGGTGTTATTTATATATTTTTTGGGGTGTGTGCATGTTAGAGAGAAGAATGGGAGCCCTTTAAAAGGTTCTGTGGTTGTTTAATTGTCATTGCCGTTGAAGGTCATGTAGTTTCAGCAGTATGAGTCAGCATACTGCTCCTTCAGTGGCCCATCATGCATCTGGACACATTCACCTTTAATTAAAGACATTCAGACCGAAAATGGCAAATCAGTTTCATTCAGTTTTCATTCATGTTTTTTTTTCATTCATCTAATTTGTCACTTTGACTGTGTCACTTTTCAGTCAATCCATTTCAACCATTTTAAAAGCACTTCAGCTTTCTAAAAACAGTTTTCCTGAACAGTATAAAGCTCTTACAGAAAATGCTTACTTAAATGTAAACACTATAGAGGATTTCTTGTTTGTTTTCTTTTTTCAAATGGAATTTTTAGCCAGTATATTAAAGGTGACCTGTTATATCTTGTTTTATAATATGTAATATAAGTCTCAGGTGTCCCCAGAATGTGTCTGTTAAGTTTCAGCTCAAAATACCCCACAGATCATTTATTATATCGTGTTGAAAATGTCTGTTTTGAGTGGAAGCAGAAACAAGTTTAGTGCATGTCTCTTTAAATGCAAATGAGCTGCTGCTCCCCGCCCACCTTTTCAAGAATAGGGCTGTATCTCTACAGCTCATACCTCAGATGCTCTGCCAAAAAAACATCTGTTTCGTTTTGATTATCATGTCTAGCATGCTGAAATCATGCGTTTTAAACCATATTAGTTTAAACTTCTGATATGAAGAGTTCAAATGCAAAACCAGCTAAAAGCCACCTCGGTCAAAAATGAGATAATGATACTGAGTGAATGCTCCTGACACATAGTATACGTCCATCAAATGCTTTTATTTCAAACTCGCTAAATTCCAGCCTCAGCCCAATCAGAATTACCAGTACTTACATAGAAACCTATACAAAGTAGCCAGAAAGAAATGCTAATTTTAAAGAAATATGTCAGATGGATTTAGAGGCTTTTGCATCTGAACTCTTCATATACAGTTTTCTGAGTGCACACATTCGAAGCACATGCACAGAAAGTGGCTGTCACGCGGCATGTGAGTACTAAATGTCTCTTCTCTTTTATGTCTTATTGCGCTTAAACTGTCAAATACACAGTTTATGTTAAAAGCACACAGGAGTGACAAAAACAGTTGGATATATCTGTGAAGGTAAACAGCTGGGAAAGAAATTGCATGTTTATATTAGATCTGTGTGGCAGCAGCATAATATACAGTAAATAAATCAATAAATCCACTGTTCTCTTGTCTCCTCTGAGGCTGGCACTCTAAATAGTGTTCTGTGGTTGTCTGTGCAGCCAATGACAGAACAGTTAGCATGCTTTGCTCGAACTTTCGCCATAGTGTTAGAACTGGTACACCGTTGTCACTTGTAAAAACACAGTGGTGGTGCCGTGGGTGGGAATGTGCAGATTAAGGGGCGGTAATATTATAATAAGATCCCCTTCTACTTCACAAAGGAATGAAATCTGAGTGGCTTGTTTTTTCACATGCTTGAAGAAAAAGGCTTACCAAAACAAAGTTACTGGGTTTCACATTTTCTGGGTTGGTAGATGCACCAGGGACCCGATTATAGCACTTAAACATGGAAAAGATCCGATTGTCACCTTTAAATATTTTATAAGTCTTATTGACTGAGAGGTCCCCAAAATCAGAAGCGTGGATTGCAAATTAATTTACATAACATTTACATGCCCATTTGATATTGTGAATACTCGTTGTAGTCAATACGACACAGAGTGGAATTTTTTTAGAAAGGAAAATTTAAAAGAAAAAGAATAATTGTGAATAATTTACCAATTGTGTAAATAATTTGTAATGATGTAATCCATAAAAAGTAACTGTAATCTGATTACAAGCATTTTAAAACGTAATATAATCTTAGCACAACTACTACATTTTTGGAATCTGATTACATAATGTAATCAGTTACTACGCAGCACTGTATATACACCAAAAAATCTCTGCATCTCTCACTAAATAAGACTAAACCTCCAGCTCTTTTTATAATGCTTCTGGCTTATGTCTCTCTCTGCTCTCTGGTTCATTCCAGGTGATCTCTCGCACTCATAGTAACATTTCTGCTGATCTGAGAGCAGTTCTCCTATTTCATTTTAGGTAATAATAGATCTGAATGGATGACGCAGTGCCTTAATTAGTATTTTATGTCCTACTCAAATGAAACTCCTGAGCTTGTGATGAGTCTCTGGGGAGACTCGCCTGTGAATGAGAGTCTCTGTGTTGTGTGTGGAGGTGTTTGGGTGTCAAGCCTGACGAGGCAAAAATAGAACAGCCAAAACTTGTAGATTTAGCACATAGATGCAACACGACCGACACGCACAAGTGTGTCATCAGTGAGTTTAATTTAATAACTCAAGGTGCTGCTCTGCCTGTGTGTGGCCCTGGGCCCATATCACAGTGGTCTATTTCTTTTCTGTGGTTTAATCTTATTTTCATCCGTTTAATAATTTATTTCTTGGACGAGACAGTCATCGGCTGCTCTGAATACCAAAAAGTCAGAGAGCCAACCTCACGTGCCTCATCTCTCCCTCCATCAAACATACAGCTCGGCAGACTCAGTTCCCTCCCATTGTCTTTATCTCTTTCTAATCCTTTCCCTTTGTCTTTATCTCGCTCCCTCTCTTTCATTTCCACCTTACTTCTTTCTATGGGTTTATGACCATTTCAGTTCTGTTCTCCGGTCAGAAATCCATCCTATGATATTCGCACTTTTTATCCTTTCATCTGTTTCTTTCATGTTCTCTCTCACTTGTTCCCCAGTCCCCAGTTTTATTTTGAGATTTATTGGCAAGACAAATGACAGCTCTTTTGTACTGCCAAAGATGTAGCAGTTTAGACAATAAACTCCTTGCCTCATTCACTCGCTCTCCTTCTCAGCAAGGAGACAGCAATCCTTCATTTGTCGTTTCATGATGTACTACCGCATTTAAAATGCATTTCCATTACATCTGAGAACTATAAAAAATCCCAGCGTGCAAACGCACACACACACATAGAGCTGATTCACAGCTTGATCTTGCAGCTCCCGCAGAGCTGGACTGGACAGGGTGGGGATTTGTGTCTGACTGCAGGAGGTGCTCTCTAATGTGGACGTGGCTGGTCTTTTCAGACACTAGCTTTTTTGCAAAACCCAGTGAGTTGCCCACATAGACAGCATTTAATGTATTGATCCACCCAAAATGAATACGGCAGCAATATGTATTCACATAATGTTACAAACCTGTATCCTGTTATTTTCTGTATCATGTATTTTTTTAAAGATATATTAGAATTACAGGAGAACAATTTGATGTAACTTTTTTTGCGTTTCACCTCTGCTCTAGTTTCTTTAAACCCTCTACACTAACATATAAACGTATAAAACATTTTACACTTTCATTTTACACAAACGGGTTAACATTCAAAGTCTTGACAAACACTGCTGGTTAACAGTTACAATTAGGAGTTTCTTTAAATTTCAGTTCCATTTTATTTCTACTTAATGGTGAATAGACTCATTTTAGATGATTTCTTTGATGATTTTTTTATTTTATTTTATTAATTTTATTAATGAAATATGAGGAATATGTTGCTTCCTTAGAATATTCAGAGGTTACAATCCAATCTAATCTTTCTGTCTTCAATCCCTTTACTTAAATTGCATGTTGCATACAAAATGCATGTTATTTTTAATTTAGTACTGACCTGAATAAGATATTTTACATAAAAGACATTTACATATAGTCCACAAGAGAAAATAATAGTTGAATTTATAAAAATGACCCGTTCAAAAGTTTGCATACTCTTCATTCTTAATACTGTGTTGTTACCTGAATGATACACAACTGTTTTTGTTTTTTAGTGATAGTTGTTCATTACTCCCTTGTTTGTCCTGAACAGTTAAACTGCTGATTGTTTTTCAGAAAAATCCTTCAAGTCCCACAAATTCTTTGTTTTTTCAGCATTTTTGGGGATTTGAACCCTTTCTAACAATGACTGTATGATTTTGAGATCCATCTGTAACACTGAGGACAACTGAGGGACTCATATGCAACTATTACAGAAGGTTCAAATGCTCTCTGATGCTTCAGAAGGAAAAATGATGCATTCTTTTAAACAGAATGAAGATCTGAACATTTTTCTTATTTTGCCTAAATATCATATTTTTTCATTTAGTACAGCCCTTCAGAAGCTACAGAAGGTACTTGCGTGTTTCTCAGAAGACAAAGTAAGTTACATTTACCCTGATTTTCATATTCAATACGTTTTCACCCCCCAGCTCTCAGTGCATTGGGTTTCCTTCTGGAGCATCAGTGAGTGTTTGAACCTTCTGTAATAGTTGCATATGAGTCCCTTAGTTGTCGTCAGTGTGAAAGATGGATCTCAAAATTATGCAGTCATTGTTGGAAAGAGTTAAAATACACAAAAATGCTAAAAAACCAAAGGAATTTGTTGGGCCTGAAGATTGTTTTTTCTGAAGAACAGCAGACAGTTTAACTGTTCAAGACAAACAAGGGACTCATAAACAACTATCACTAAAGAAAAAAAATGGGGTTAATTCAGGTAACAACACAGTAAGAATCAAGTGTATGTAAACTTTTGAACAGGTCATTTTTTATAAATTATTATTTTCTCTTGTTGGCTTTATGTAAACATCTTTTATGTGAAATGTCTTATTCAGGTCAGTATAAATAAAAAATAACATGCATTTTGTATGATTTCTCTTATTCTGGTGCATAATTTATTTAATACTTGTTTATTTTTGTACTTTTATGCTTTCAGTATTGGATTGCTACCTTGGCAAAATGTGCAAATTCCAAACTCGATTGGAATTAGTTGTGAGTTGCTGTCTATTTTGATTTAGTTGCTGCCTTAGATAACAGCTTCCTATGTATGCAGTAGACAGCACAGCAGATCTTGAGAGGATCAGCTTCCCAGGTGTGCAGAAACCGATGAAAGTCTGAGCTCTCTTTTGACATTATTCTCTCCTTTTTTTTGTGCAGACAGGTGTGAAGGCAGGTCTGTCTGATGGGTTGGTGTGTGTGTGTGGTTTGACCATTGCCCAGAGCTCTTAAAGCTGACCTATTCTCTGATGTAAAACTGGAGAGTTGCCAGCTGATGCATCATTGTATATTACCTGACGTCAGAACCTCCGTCATCTTATACATTTGCATGCACAGTCAGCACACACACACATTTCAGTTCCTGTCACTTTATGTTTCCCTCTCTCTAGCTGTCCTCTCACTTTTCTCTCACACAAGCCTCTGCATATGTGCATATCTGTACATTTCTTTTGCTTTCTAATGTCGTTTTTAATGATCAATTGTTCTTTCGATTTGTCTTACAGATAAATTTGAATGAAACTAATAAACTGCCTGTTTGCCTCTTCATTTGAGTAGTGTGTCATTTTTGAATGACTGACACTTAGCTTTTTTTGATTTGTCACACTAGAGTCTCACAAGTTTGCGTGAACCCTTTTACGAGTTAATTATTTATGGTAAGTGTGGGTGTTCACATTGGTACTAACACATGTTTTTAGAAACCCGGAGCACTGACACATCAGTGTTGTACTTAGTGGATTGACGTTGGTGGCTAGGAATAGAGCTTTAGTTCATTTTGCCACTGATCCAAGTGAAACAGAACATTCAGCCCTCTTGATATTCCAAGCCTTGGCAACCCACCCACAGGTTTTATGAGGACAGAGTTCTTCCTGATGGACTGTAACTCTGCTAACTACCCTCAAATAAGAAAGGAGGGAGGAAACACACACTAGCATCAAATTAAATATCTTAGGCTTACCAAGACTGCTATATATATAAGAGGCCGCGTTAACTGAAAATTGTCTGTCATTGACAGATTATTTATTATTTTTTTAGTGATGGAAAAATCTGAAGGCCATCCATCATTTTGACAGATTACATTGAGGGTAAATTGTAACTATAACTTCCACTCCTGTCCAGTTGGTGGCAAGTGCACTAGAGTCTGGCAGCAGAGCAGGGGATCCAGAACAAAAACAAAACTGTCACAAATGTTTTCCTATGTGTTTGATTACGCACAAGCGAGTACACAGAAGCTACAAAAATCTATCACGCCACAATAAAGAGCACTAAAACAGTATTTATTGCTTGAACTTCCTAATGAAATGGACAGAATTTGAAATCTGAGACTTTGTTTCGTATCAAAAGTAACACAAAGCCTAGCCTATTGCTATTTATTGGAAGGAAGGCGCACTGTGTACTGTTCATTCATCAGCTGAAAACAGCATAGACCAAAAGATCGACTGGGATTTAAAGGGGTCATCGGATGCAAAGTTAACTTTTACATGTTGTTTGAACATTAACGTGTGTTGGCAGTTTGAGTACACATCTACCCTATAATGATAAAAATCCATGCAGTGGTTTTTAATTAATCTGTAAAAATAATATCACCTTTTTAAAATTGAGCCATTCTCATTCTCGCTCCTAATGATAGTTGATTGCATACATAGGAAGTTGTTATCTAAGGCAGCAACTAAATCACACTGACAGAGGCCGCTCCTAATGATAGTTGATTGACATGGGTGTCTTACCTCAGACCCGCCTTAAATCAGCTGTAACAGTCTGACCTCCATTGTTTCGATGCCGGAGCAGGGATGTAAATTAGACCGGAATATCTCAGATTGAGCGATTGAGGTGTTGTGTTGCTGGATGTAATAATGAACATAGTGGTCGTCATTTACTCCTGACATCTGAGCCGCTGAAGATGCAGTGGATTACGTTTGTTTGTGAAGGGAATGCACCTCCCGATCCACAACATGTATACGTTTTTTTTTTTCTTTGCAATCTTTGCGATCACCTTTCCTAATAACGTGCTAGTTAGCGAGTTTAGCGGCTAAACATGGCTAAATGTGGCTAAAGTAAACAGGCTTGTCACTCCACAGAGAGAAGAGAGGGGCGGGGCGAGCAGAGCTCATTAACATTTAAAGCAACCTCGACCAGAACAGGATGATTTTTGCAGAGCTTATTTTGGCAAGGTAAAAAGGGTGTTGTTTTACACTACCTTTACACATTGAGAGTTATACCAAAGTATATTATAGACTTTTCATTAAGACCCTAAAGAGTCACATCAACTTGTGGAGAATGGGCATCCGATGACCCCTTTAAGAATCGATATTGGTTCATTAAAATGAGAATCTATTAAAATCAAGACTTTTTGTTTTGTTTTGTTTACCCAGCCCTAGTGTATTTTGTTGTTTTTAAACACTGTGCTGTCACCCTGTAGGTTCATAATTAAAAATGATAATGTGAAGCAATTAAATGTGTTATTATAACTAAAATGTGAAAATTAAAATGACTGGTAATAATAGATTATGACAGAATTTTTACGACCCTGTCTATCAAAATGGCGGACAATGTTAAAGTCTAGTGCAACCTTTGATTACATATATATATATATATGAGGTAATTTATTCCTGTGATGGCAAAGCTGAATTTTCAGCAGCCTTTGATGCAGTCTTCAGTTTCACATGATCCATCAGAAATAAAGTATGCTGATTTGGTGTTCAAGAAGCATTTCTTATTATTATCAGTGCAATGAAAAAAAGGTTGTGCTGCTTAGTATTAATATAAACCCTTTTTAAGGATTCTTCAATGGTTAGAAAGTTCAAAAGGACTGCATTTATTTGAAATAGAAAACTTTTATAACATTAATTTATAATGTTAGAAAAGTTTTCTATTTCAAATAAATGCAGTCCTTTTGAACTTTCTTTACTGCCACTTTTGATCAATTGAATGCATTCTTGCTGAATAAAAGTATTCATTTATTTCAAAGAAATAAATAAATTGGAAGCTTGTTTTCTGAGAAAAATTTGTGGGCGTTAGATATATGTACATTACACCATCTCTCCCTTTCTCTCTAATGCTAATCACTAGTATTGATCTGACTGTGACGTAAAACCACTGACTCAGACTTCCTGCTCATCACAGTAAACAACATTAAAATGATATTGCTCCATCAGATGGAATGAATTTAGATGAACTAAATAACATAGGAGACGTACTGTATTTCCTTCTCAGAACTGGATGTTTTATAGTAATACACATATACATCACTTCCACCGTTGTGCTCACAGTGAAGAGAACAACATTCTGTCTCGCACTCCACTGGAACTGAACTAACACACACATACACATTTATATACACACACGGATACACGCGCACGCGCTCACATTCACACATGTACACGCGCACTGCATGCGGTCCTGTTCAGTTCGTGCAGTCGTCCTGCGGTAACACATCAGTCTCTGCTTGTTTGTGCCTAATTTAGGCTGCTTCCACACCATGTTAACTTACAAAAACGTCAGGCAGAAAACACAACGACGAACCAATGTCGAGAAATCAAGTATAAAAGGAAGAGAATAAATGAATTTGAATATCGGAATAAACAAAAGATAAAAGCATCTTTTAAAAAATAAACAGATCATTCAGTTAATTTACATCATCATCACATTACCAGGATTTTCTTTAATTGTATCGCATAATGGAGTATTATTAACAGTGAGTAGAGAAGAACAGCAATAGCAACATGACATTCGGTACTGCACAAAGTGGTGATCGATCAGATTTCGAATGAAGCATGGAGAAAAAGCGGCATCGGGCATCTGAGACAGTCTTTGGAATCATTAATTGGCTGGGTTCAGCTGCCGCCTCCCCCATTAGAAGAAGCCCCACCCCAATGATATGACTTGTATGACTGAGATCAGTTGATTGACAGAGGACATTACTCGCGACAAGTCCACAGTTCAAATCCTGCCCGCTCAAGCACGTCAGTTCCTGGGCAGAGCTAGTCTTCGGACAGCGCGTGCCACTTGGCGATCTGTCGCCGCGGGTGGTCGCAGATCTCGCGCCAGTGCTCGCCGGCGGTGCCGGGGGAGGAGGTGCCGAGGAGGAGCCGGCCAATGACGGGTGTACGGGACGTTCTGTCGGAGTCCAGCAGGAGAAGCTCCACGCTGGTGTCCCGCAGGCCGTCTTCCGAGGGCAGGTCGAAAACGAAGAGCTCGTTGAAGACGGGGTTGGGGGAGCACTTTTTCACGTGCGTCTTCTTCTTACACACTCGCTTCTTCCCCTGGAACAGGTTCACCTTCACGTAAGGATCTAACAAAGACGTGAGAAAGAGAAATAAACAGAGTGAGACAGAAATCAATACTGCAGTCGATGCACAGGAAATGATACATTGCGCACAGGGAGATCACACCTCTGCCAGACAAAGTGTTTTGTAAATGGATGATGCAGCTTAAGAAATACAATAAGGTAATAATCATGGTTATTATAGTAAACTAAAAACATCTTATTTTCATTTAGTTTTACTTAAAGGAATAGTTCACCCCAAAAAAAGAACATTTAGCCATTATTTACTCACCCTCATGTCGTTCCAAACCTGTATAGGTTTCTTTATGTTGAACACATAAAAAGATATTTTGAAGAATTTTGAAGAACCAAACAGTTGTTGGTCCCCATCGGTCCCCAGCATTCTTGTAAATATTTTCTTTTATGTTCAACCAATTTCGTTCCAAACTTGTATGAGTTTCTTGGAACGGAAGAAACTCATACAAGTTTGGAATGAAATTATGGTGAGTAAATGATGGCAAAATTGTCATTTTTGGGTGAACCATTCCTTTTTTATTGTACTAAAATAAACGTTAAATAATAACTAATAAAAATAAAAATATGAAAATGTAAATGAAAATATAACAATCATACAAAGTGAAAATATTATTAAAACAATAACAGTACCTCAGTGATTCTAAAATTATACTGGTACTAATAGAGGACATCCATCATAATATGTACATAAAATGTTCTAGATCAGTGGTTCTCAATCAGGGGCCCGGGGCCCATTAGGGGGCCTAGTCAAAGACTTTATATATGTGACCCTGAACCACAAAACCAGTCATAAGGGTCGTATCTGATTTTTTTATATATCATCATACAAATAAGCTTTCCATTGATGTGGGGTTTGTTATGATAGGACAATATTAGACCGAGATACAACTATTTGAAAATCTGGAATCTGAGTGTGCAAAAAAATCAAAATATTGAAAAAAATCACCTTTAAAGTTGTCCAAATTAAGTTCTTAGCAATGCAAATTACTAATCAAAAATTAAGCTTTGATATACTTATGGTAGGAAATTTAAAAAATATCTTCATTGAACATCTTTATGTAGCATCCTAATGATTTTTGGCATAAAAGAAAAATTGATCATTTAGACCCATACAATGTAGTCTTGGATATTACTAAAAATATACACTTGCTACTTAAGACTGCTTTTGTGAGTCACAAGATTGTGGACTCATATTACTTATGAATAGGAGTAAAGTGCAATGCCCAATATGGCGAATAAGCTCCACCCTACAAATGAAAGAGCCAATCGTTTATTAGTGTAGTCATCGCATCACTGCAGCTGTCATTAGACGCTCCTGTTCCTATAGAAACAGGCAGCATTCGCAAACTTGTGCTCATGACTGCACATGTGCATTGGCTGGTCTAGCATCAAAAACAAGTTTTTAACGGTATTTGAATGTAAGAAATAAGTTTTATTAGCCTGTTGTTGTTGAATTTCATTGGTGTTTTCAAATATGAAATTTAATCATGAACTTAGTGAACAGTTTTGGAGAATTTGAGATGGAAATGACTTGTCCTAAAGGGACTTTGGCCTAGTACAGTATACTAATAGTAGGCTAAAGACAACTTCTATCTGACCCACACGCTCTGACCTCACCTGAGGGTCCGTTGGAGTCCGCTTTGGGCAGGTGGCGGGCTTTCAGTACCACCACAGTCAGAGTACTGGTGGTGGACTGATAACACAGGGACAGAAGTAGCTCTCCTCGACCAGCACTCCTCTACAGATACAGATAAAGAACAAAGACATTTGTTTATATCTTCTCGCAAGGTTTGGACACAAGCAGCATCGCAAAGCCCAAAACACTTTCTTTTTTTTTCTTTTATAATGTCACATTAAGGCAACTAGCCCTAGGCAGGTTAGAGAAGACAACTTATAAGTGCGTTAACATTACGAGAAACTGACAGTGAATCATTCCCTTGGCACAACACCAATGTATGACTCCAATTATGTGTGAACACGGCAGCATGTTGCCTTGGCAACACATCAGCAGGGTTCTGCTGCTGCCACGGCGATGACTTGGAATGTCTCTCAACCGATGAGGCATAATTATGTGTGTTTAACTATATGCAGCCACAGTCACCGATGAAAGATAATAGCTTTCCTTTCAGCTCAAATGGAGTGAATTCTTATGTGCACAACAGTGAAATCGTGTTGCCAAAACAAGATTTTGTCAAAGATTATGACTTTTGCCCCATTCACTATTATTTAAATAAGGTATGTGGACTTTTCGTCCTCAACAATGCTTTTTATGCATTTAGGAGTGCATTAAATTTGACAACAAAATTGGTGTAGACAGGTCAGCTCAGCATAAATACATTGAGTCAGTTTTTGAAGCTCAAAAAACTGAGTCATGCCTGGTCCATTAGTAGGTCAATTAAAAATGTACAACCTGCCACATGGATGGCAAAGATTATTTATTGACCCAATGGACAAACAGACATCATTAATTGTTTCTCCTCCCAGACTTGGGTGTGTCATTGACTGTCCGCAGTAAGCAAGACCAACTACTGACAGTCTCTAATGTCGGATGAGCTGGAACGGGTATGTAAACACCTTAAAATAACCAAATTCTGTCTCCACTTCCACAGCTACAAGCATATGCTTTCATATTATACTCAGCTATATATATATACACATCAAAAGAAATATAATTCAAGTTATTCTTACCCTGACATTTCTTTTAATAATGTCCCGGCTCATGAGGACGCGTCCCTCGGACAGGTCAATGTCAGCCAGAGGAACAAGGGTCTCTCCAATGACTTCATCACGTGAAAAGCGGTCGAAGCTCAGCACCATGAAGTGCAAAGCCAGCTGGGAAACGCGTGCATATGGGATTCCATAGAAGCTGAAGGTCTCGTCGAAGGCTGGGTCCAGAGTCTTCCTCAAAACTCGTGTCTTCACCTTGTGCTTCTTCTCAGGCAGCAAGGTCAGCTTGATATAGGGGTCAGAGGTCAACGACTGCTCATCCGTGGGAGACAATCCATGCGCCTCCTTGATGTGAACCATGAAAGCCTTCTTCTCAAAGTTGTACTCAACCGAAAAGTGGAGTGTCCCCAGGCCACCCTGTTTGTCCTGAGATTTCTCCACAGCCGGTGTTGGTGTCTGACTGGACAGAATGCTTTCTGGCGTACCAGCCTCCTGATTGCCACCCGACCCGAAGCCTCCTTGAAGAGACGGGATGTCCAGATCTGGGGAGCTGCGCACCTTCAGTTGGAGGGTTGGTGGCTTGGAAGTGAAGTTCCCATTAAGATCTCGTTTCTCCAAGTCCAGATGAAGCTCGGGCCGCCCACCGGTGGGACTGAGGGTCTGTTTTCCATGAGCTTCTGGTGTTTTTTCTCCTCCAAACTTCTTTTTTCCACTCAGGCTCTCAGGATAGATGTCGACTCCCTTCAGCATGTGAACAAACTTATAGGGTGGGGTCTTGTTGCTAGCCTTGTTGGCTTTGCGCTGACAGCAAATCCATGCAAAGATGGAGACGCTGAAGACCAGGCCAAACACACTCACCACTGCCACGCTCACAGGAATCTCCGCTATGTATAAAAGAGGAAATTGAGAAAAAATACCAATACTTTATTTATTTATTTTATATATGTATGTAGACTTATATAAAGTTATTTGCATTGGATCCAGCACAAACACTGAGGTGTTGATGTTTAACAGAAACAGTAACACCCAGAAGAAGAAAAATAATGGCACTTTTTCCTCAGTGAACAGTCTCAGTCTCTTAAATCATGCCTGAGATTACTATGATACTGTTTACTAAGAACTGTTCATTTCGATTTAGCTACAAAACCCTGACAAGCTAGTGTCTGTGAATCTGGAAATTTCCGTTTTCATCATGGGTGCAGCACCTCTCCAGTGAATTAACTAAGATGCTCTGTCAGCCTTTTGTCTTTCTCCTTGAAAACAAATCACGTACACTTCCGTGACTCATACGTTATCACTGAAAGCTTCTGACAAACATCTCAACGCGTTTCAAACATTTTCATAAACGAGTGATGTCATAGGCTTCTAATAGAGCACGCGCCTCTCTATGATGTGTGCGCATATGAGGGAAAAGATGCGTTACTGTTACCGAGCCACGTTTCCAAAAATCTAACAATTCTTTAACCATAGGCAAATACGACCTGTTCACCAAAAATGATAAATAACAACAATTTACTCACCAAAATGTGCTTCTTCTGTCGTCACTGGTGCCATTGTGTTCGCGCTCTCTGTCCAAGGTCCTGAAAAGATGCTTTCAGTTCGCGCTGCCTCTCACGATTCTTCACCTCGCCAGTCTTTCGCTTCAGGCGGAGAGGGACACGAGATTAAATAATTTAACGGTTGTAGTAGATTAAAAATTTACGCCTGTTTATTGTTGTTCCACAATAAGCAAGAAAAAGCGAGATTTTCCCCCTTTTCCAGAGGTTACCTCACACCCGCCCAGTGCTGATACTCGCTGCGCTATGAGTCTGCCTGACAAGCGACGCCTCTCCAATCCCCTCCCCTCCAGTGAGTTCATCGCTTCTGACGCAGTTCTGACGAACGCAGTGCCTGAAATCACTGCCCTGCGCACTGATACCAAACACAGGCCTGTTAATCATTGTGATTGCCCAGGGTTTATGGCGTCTATGTGCCTTCAAACGTATCTGAAGAGGTCTAGGTGAAATGGTCTTTGTTGTGGTTCTATTAACGGGCAGGACTGAGCTGATGACACTTAATTTCAATTGTTAAAGTGCACACCAATTCACAAAGCACAGGCCCATCACACTGTATGCAATGAGTAATCAATAAACTAATAGCTTTTATGTTTCCTGGAAATGACATTTGATTATAATAACATAATAAAGCAGTCTTTCTCAATAAATATCATTAGCCTAATACGACCTACACATCTCTGATTGCGCACATATAAAACTGATTGTGGACTTGTTTATATTTTGTTCTCTTGGCAGAAATGTGTGTAGTCTGATCCCTATTAGGTCCTTATTTTTTAGGTTTGTCATTGGTTACATGTTCCTGTCCTCATTTAACATCTGTTGAATATTCATGCTCATCAATGAAAATCTGATTTATGGTGTCACCTTGACCACTTTCTTTATCACTTTGAAGTTTCATTTAATATAATCAGTGGGGAGTCTATGTTTAATTGACAAAGATTGTATTAATCTAAAAGACCTGTGGAGGGCATAAGATGACTTTTAGTTTTATACAAAAATGTTACTCAACTCAAATGATACAGTATGTACACTACCAGTCAAAAGTTTTTGAAGTAAGATTTTTAATGTCTTCTGCTCACCAAGCCTGCCTTTATTTCATTCAAAGTACAGCAAAAACAGTAAAAAATTGAAATATTTTTACTGTTTAAAATCGTTTTTATTTGAATATATTTTAAAATGTAATTTATTCCTGTGATTTCGAACCTGAATTTTTAGCGTCATTACTCCAGTCACATGATCCCTCAGAAAGCATTCTAATATTCAGATTTGCTGCTCAGAAAACATTATTATTATTATGATTATGAGTAGTATATGAGTAGGATACTTTCATGAAAGCTTACTGCAGTTGTCTGAAATAGAAATCTTTTGTAACATTATAAATGTCTTTATTATCACTTTTCATCAATTTAAAGCATCCTTGCTAAATAAAAGTATTTTATTTACTAAAAAAAAAAACACCCTCCAAGCTGAATGATATAGTGTAGAATGTTACAAAAGCTTTTTATTTCAGATAAATGCTGATCTTTGGATCTTCCTGAAAAAAATGTTTTAATTACTGTTTTAAATATTAAATATTGATAATAATAATAAAATATATAATCTTAAAATATATTCAAATAGAAAGCAGTTACTTCGAATAGTAAAAATATTTCATAATATTACTGCTTTTGGTGTATTTTGGATCAAATAAATGCAGGCTTGGTGAGCATATATATTTTCTTCAAAAATATATAAAAAACCTGTAGTGTAAACTGACATCATATTTCTTATTTTGTAAAGAAATGTATCTCATCCCCTCTGCCTTTTTTACTGAGGAATCACATATCTTAAAACATCCGGAATCATAACATTAATATGCAGTTAATTATTTTAATTTGCTGACACTCCTAGTTCCTGTTCATAATAAAACAAAATATCCTAGCCAACATGAGGGGGGCTCTGAATAGACAAATTTGTGGCATTGGGGTTAAAAAGTTTGAAAACCACTGGTTTAACTGAAGCAAGATCTTGTGCCCTTGATTCTAACTAGACACTGTTTTCAGCATCAGCCACAAATCATCAGCATGCATTCAGTTCCTGGGTCACCTTATCAACAGAACCTCCAGCCACTGCATTAGCAGCCAAACTATATTTCAGGTAGGCAGGCTGGTCTAACACACTCTTTCTTGGTACAAAATTTATAGTAATTCTAGCTAAACCTTTTTATCCAAAAGTGAAATACAATACACTTACAAGAACAGTGTCCTTGAATCAACCTGGGGTTACATGCTGAGCTTAAGGGCTTTGCTCATACCTCACTCTCTGACTCAATAAGTAGCCTTTCATTAGCAAAACTGAACTCAAATTACCACAGAATATAATCAGGGTAAAAAGAGAACTTATCAATGAAAATATTTATCAATCAAAATTTAAAAGAGAAAATATTCAGTGTTCAAGACCTCTCTTACTTTATGAGCAAATGCACTTTTACAGATATGAGTGCTTTTACTTTTATTCAATAATTTTATTATATTATTTCCAAATTTTACATTTTATAAATGTGAGGTTGGCAAAATCAAACCAAAGCACACACATCAGCTGTAAGAGTGCTCAAAATTGGGTTTTCAAAAAAAAAAAAAACCCAAACCAAAACACAAAACAAAAACAACAAACAAACAAAACAATTTTATTTGTTTATTTATTTTTTATTGCAATTTATTGCACTTTTAGTTTATTTATTTTGTTGTTGTTTATATATGCAGAATCACACACACATGGTCAGCTATCCTTTTAGTGACTCTACATAGGCGTAATGGTTTTTATACTGTACAAACCATATTTTCTATTGCCCTACACCAACCCTACACCTAAACCTACCTGTCACAGGAAACTTTCTGCATTTTTACTTCTGTATGATTTATAAGCTTTTGTATCCGTGGGGACCTCAATTTAGGTCCCCTGACACGAGTGACACAAGGTTTAAGTCCCCACCAGGACATATAAACCAAAAATTTTCAGAATCCTTTTATGAATATAACAGAATGATCAAAAGATCAGCATTAATCTAAATAAAAAGCTTTTGTAACACTATACCATTTAAAATCCTGGAGTCATTATAATGTATTTATTTTATTGTATTTTTGGGTTAAGAAAGCACGGATTTGCTGTCAATAAGAAATTATACAAACTAATACATTTATTAAGCAAGGATGCTTTAAATTGATCAAAAGTGATGATAAAGACATTTATAATGTTACAAACGATTTCTACTTCTGAACCTTTATTTATCAAAGAAACCTGAAAAAATTCTGCTCAGCTCTTTTCAATATAATAGTAATGTTTATTTATTTATTTATTTTTTAAAGCAGCAAATGAGAAATTTATAATGATTTCCGAAGGCTCATGGAGTTATGATGCTAACAACTCAGCTTTGAAATCACAGGAATAAATTACATTTTAAAATGTTCTGTGTTTTTTTAATTATATATTTTTTTGAAATATTTAAAAAATGTACTGTTGTATGTGTATATATATATATATATATATACATATACTACACTATATTACACAAACTCACACAGTGAAGGCCTGTACTGAAGGTGGCAGTAACATTAAACACTTGTGTCTGTGGGTCTGCTGTATTGCATCGTTTTAGTATGCAGAACAGAGAGCCGACTCAAAATCGAATTGAAGATAAACGGTCATTGTATTTGTCTATTTATTTATGTCACCCTAAATAAATGAGATCACACTGCTTGCTCACCCCAACTTTATACGTCACGGCCAGCGCCTCGTGCTCTTTCTCCGCGTCGTTTGGGCGACACTGACATCTGCTGGTTGATTTGTTAAGTTGCAAAGCCTACAAAACACAAGTTCGCCAAGACGTAGGTATTTCATTTGAAGTTAACGAACATTCCCAAACAAATTTAATTAGATAATAACCAGGTGAAAACACAAGTGCACCCTGAAAATACATCACTGGCTCACCGTTGGATAAAGATGCCGTTACTTTTATTATGCAGGCAGCGCTCATGCGTAAGAACTGCGGGCGCGTGCGTGAAGAGGAAGAGCCGTGAGTCTCTCCAAAATGGCGACGACCATAGAGAGTGGCAATGCAGGAGCTGCAAATAAGAAAAAACACCTCGGAATCCCCGAAGCAATATTTGTGGTCAGTGAGAATATGACATATAGTTAATTTTCATGTCTGTGCTGTCGATAGTTTCCCGTGAAAGCGGTGTGTTAGTGTGTTGGTCTTTTAACGGCTTTCTGAAGTAGAAAGCGCCCTGCTCCTCTCCTTATAAGGCTGCAGGCTATGCTTGCTCGTGTCTTGAAGGTGCAGTGAGCTTTGGGTGACAGATAACACACGATGAATCCGTTTTTGAGTACTTCATATGATGTAATTCATTAAGGAAACCCGTATGATGTCGTTGTGAACTATAACTGTGGTTCTGTAGGAAGATGTGGATGCATTCATGAAGCAGCCGGGCAATGACACAGCAGACGCCGTGCTGAGGAAGCTGGATGAACAGTATCAGAAATATAAATATATGGAGCTCAATCTGGCTCAGAAGAAGCTCAGGTTTGGTTCTGATCAATTCCATCCTGTAAAGTAATAGGCAATGATCAGTTTGTGTGTCAGTGCTAAATGATGCTCTTTTTGTACAGACTATTGTTGTTTTCTGTGATGAGGAACAAAATCGCAGTGATTTACTGCTGCATTTAAAAAAATCAGTTTCATTACTTTTTATTATTTTGCATTTTTCATTATTATTATTATTTTTTGTTTCTTAGGTTGAAAAGCCAGATCCCACAAATCAAACAGACATTAGAAATCCTACGGCACATGCAGAAAAAGAAGGTAAGCCCATCACAATGTTTGACTCCCATATCTTAATATGTGACCCTTGACCACAAAACCATAAGAGTCAAGTTTCTGAAATTGAGATTTGTACGTCATCTGAAAGCTGAATTTATACGTTTTCTATTGATGTATGGTTTGTTAGGACAATGTTTGAATGAGATGCAACTATTTAAAAATTTTGAGGAGAGTTTGAGGGTGCAAAAAAAATCAAAATATTGAGAAAATTGTCCACTTCCAAAACAAAGATACACATATAAGTTACTCACCCCCTTGTCATTCAAGATGTTTATGTCTTTCTTTCTTCAATCGTAAAGAAATTGTTTTTTGAGGAAAACATTTCAGCATTTTACTCCATACAATGGACTGCTATGGTGCTCCGATTTTGAACTTCCAAAATGCAGTTTAAATGCGGCTTCAAATGATCCCAAATGCGGTTGTAAATGATCCCAGCCGAGAAAGAAGGGTCTTATCTAGCGAAGCGATCGATTATTTTCATTTTAAAAAAATCAATTTAAATACTTTTTAATCTCAAATGCTTGTCTTGTCTTACTCTCCATGAACTCTGTGTATTTTGACTCAAGACAGTTAGGGTATGTCGAAAAACTCCAATTGTATTTTCTCCCTCAACTTCAGAAATCATTTTGAAATCATCCTACATCGCTGCAGAAGTACCGACACAATCTTTGCAAAGTGAACATGCAAAGAAGATCAAACATCCTTAACAAAAAAGGTAAAACAGCGATATAGGGCGATTTTGAAGTTGAGGGAGAACATGAGATGGGAGTTTTTCGACATACCCTAACTGTCATGAGCGGGGAAAAAAAACAGTCCAGGCAGAGTAAGACAAGATGAGCATTTAACATTAAAAAGAATATAAATTGTATTATTTTTCTGAAAATAACCAATCGTTTCGCTAGATAAGACCCTTCTTCCTCGACTGGTATCATTTTTACAACTGCATTTGGGATCGTTTGAAGCCGCATTTAAACTGCATTTTGAAAGTTCAAAATCAGGGCACCATATCAGTCCATTATATGGAGAAAAATGCTGAAATGTTTTCCTCAGAAAACATAATTTCTTTACGACTGAAGAAAGAAAGACATGAACATCTTGGATGACAAGGGGGTGAGTACATTATATGTGAATCTTTATTTTGGAAGTGGACTTCTCCTTTAAAATCATCCAAATTAAGTTCTCAGCAATGCATATTGCTAATAAAAAATGAAGTTTTGATATATTTATGGGAGGAAATTTACAAAATATCTTCATTGAACATGATCTTTACTTAATATCCTAATAATTGGCATAAAAGACAAATCACTCATTTTGACCCATACAATGTATATTTGGCTATTGCTACAAATATACCCGTGCTACTTAAGATACTTAAGGTTTTGTGGTCACATATGCAAATGGAAGGAGGGAAGTAAATCAAAGATCTCCTGTCTTTAATAGTGGCTTTTAAATGAGTGTTGTGTTCTTTGTAAGTTATCTCATCTCTGTTTGTTTGTTTTTCTATTCTTAATTATGCATGTCAAATCACAGGACACTACAGATCCCATGGAGACACATTTTCTTTTGGCTGATAACGTCTATTGCAAAGCCACTGTCCCACCCACAGATAAAGTGTGTTTGTGGCTTGGGGTAAGTGTTATTCACTGTGTTTCACTGTATTCATACAGTCAACATGAAGTCTGCAATTGATCATGTTTACTCTTTTAGTCTTACCCATTTCTACAAAGACAGATAATTTACAGACGGATAAAATCAAGTGCTGCTCTAATTTTCTTTTGTTCACCAGCCTGGGTCAGTGAGAAATACATTACATTATGGAAGTGACATGAGTTATGACTTTAATATTACTGTTATGACATTTTGAATATTCAAAGCGTTGATGTTTACTCTTGCTCTTTTGTGCAGCTCAGTTGTGCTGTATTGTGTTATTTCATCATGAACTGATGAAACAGTTTGCATGATTAGCAGTGTATCACATGCCTGTACTTTTTTATTACATTTTGTTTTGTAACAGTTTAGTTGTTAAAGGGTTAGTTCACCCATAAATGAAAATTCTGTCGTTAATTACTCACCCTCATGCCGTTCCAAATCCATAAGACCTTTGTTCATCTTCTGAACACAGATTAAGATATTTTTGATCAAATCCGAGAGCTTTCTGATCCTGCATAGACTGCAAGGGTCTGAACACGCTCAAGATCCAGTGAGAACATTGATAAAATAGTCCATGTGACATCAGTGGTTCAGGTGTAATTTTATAAAGCTATGAGAATACTTTTTGTTTTGAAAAACAAAAACTAAAATAACTTTATTCAACAATTCTTCTCCTCCACGTCACCTTACACCATTTGGAGAGTACCACAACTTGTGTGTGCTTTGATCTGCACGTAAACAACGCATGCATGTGGTGCTGCTGATGTAAAACACACGCGCTGTGCCTTTTTTATGTTTAGAGGAAAGCACGTGTATGCGTCGTGGTACTCTTCAAAATAGTGCTAAGGTGATGCAAAGGAGAAGAATTGTTGAATAAAGTTATTTTAGTTTCTTTGCGCAAAAAAAAGAATTCTCATAGCTTTGTACATTTGTTTAAACCACTAATGTCACATGGACCATTTTGTCGATGATGTTGGAACCTGGACCTTGAACGTGGTAGGACCCTTGCTGTCTGTGGAGGGTCGGAGAGCTCTCGGATTTAATCAAAAATATCTAAATTTGTGTTCTGAAGATAAACTAAGGTCTTATGGGCTTGGAATTACATGTTTGTAATTAATTGTTAACCTAACAGACTAGCTTATAGCCATGGTTTTTGTGTTTGTGTACCAGGCTAATGTCATGTTGGAGTATGATATTGATGAGGCCCAGGCACTGTTAGAGAAAAACCTGGCTACAGCTTCACGGAATCTGGACTCTCTGGAAGAGGACCTGGACTTCCTTAGAGACCAGTTCACAACCACTGAAGTCAGTATCCTTAAACAATGGCAAATGTATAGAGAGATTCAGGTTTGTGTTTGTTGTTTTCCGTAATGATGTGCTTTGATTAGTTTTTTTTAATTTTTGTGAAATTAAGTAATTGTCTTTGTTGAACACAGACATAAAACATATACACTGCCTTTCATAAGTTGGGGGTTGGCAAGATGTTTTAAAAAACCAAGCTGCATGTATTTGATCAAAGATACTGTAAAACAGTAGTTTTGAGAAATGTTACAATTTACAAAGTTACACATTTTTTTAAATTTGAATATATATTAATATAATATAATTCCTATGATTCAGCATCCTTCAGACATTATTAATGGTTAGCTGCTCAAATATTTTTTTTTAATTGCTGCTTAATATTTTTGTGGAAACCACAATTTCTTTGATTAATAGAAAGTTCAAAGAACAGCACTGATTTTAAATTAATTGAAACTTTTGTGACATTATACATGTCGTCTTGTCACTTTTAAGACAAAAAAAAGCTTATTGACCCCAAACCTTTGATCGGTAGTGTATGCATGCATCTAAAAGAGATTAACTGGTCAGTATTTACATTTTTTTTTTTGCAGTATTTGATGTGGAGAGCTGTGGAGAGCATTGAGTCATTTCCTTTTGTTGTTTGTTATCGTCTGTGTAATAATGAATAATATTTACATTTAGCATTTAAGATCAGTTGTGAGAGAAATAGGGTTATGCACTGGCTCCAACACCAGTACCATTTTGGTGAAGAAGTGCAGAATGAGAATGAGTGAATCATGTGGAGTATTCCTCAACAAAATTCATATCACATTTTATGCTTCGGCAAATGGTCATATGTTGTAATGGTTAGTCAGACATGTATGACATCTGTAGATTTCTTTCAAGAAAGAACTCCTTCGTTAAATCAGATACAGGCCATCTGTTTTCACCACCTGTTAGAATCTGTTAGTGAAAGATCTGTTGAAGACTCTTGTCTCATCTAAGGCTACATTCACACTGCAAGCCTTAGTGCTTAATTCAGTTTGTTTCTTTCTCAGATCTGATTTTTCTTTTTTACATAGCTGTTAACGTTGTTTTAAATGTGACCAATATCAGATTTACAGTGCAATATGAAAACCTGGAAACCCTGTTCGTAACAAAATCTGCCCAATTGCTTTTCAAAACTAGTCAAAAACTAGCTGAATCATCGTTGCTTCAACCCACAAAGTTGAAAAACAACCTACGGCAACAGTGGAAAAAGTAGCCCAATTCTGAGGGAAAACTCTGGACTTGGCAACACTTGCACAGTGCACTAGCATACGGAAGTAAACACAAAGACATAAAGTTAGTGATTATGCGTATAGTGTGATCTGCTGCAGAAGCCAGCGAAATAATGCACAGAGGCAATATGAAAAATAAAGACAAGGATGTGACAGGAGAACAGTTTTGAAGGTATTATGATACAAGCTCTCATGTTTTGCTTTGTATGTGGAGTTACCATTGTAGTACTTTCTGAGTTCTGACACATCACCGTACTTCCACTGACTATTTTTTTGCAACTGTCTTGATAACTTTGTGTATGTAAATTATTTAAAATGACTGCAATCGTGGTGAATGTCGATCTAAAGTGACGCAAGAGTCACATGAATTATGATATGACCGTTCACATGCGGTCGATTTAGTACCATATATGGAAGTGGCACAAATTGGAATCGAAAAGATCAGATTCCAGGTGGTTTGTGCTGTTCACAGTGTCATTAGAAAAAAATGGATTTGGGCCACATTTGAATGCAGTGTGAATGTAGCCTGAGTGTAACTTGTTCTTTCAAGTGTCAGAAAAGTTTTTTTTCAGATCCACCTTAACCACTACTCTCACAGATATGGCACGTGTTTACAATTGGGATGTCAAGAGAAGGAGCAAAGACAACCTCCTCAAATCTGCTGAGCGGTCCTAGAAGAGGAGGCCTGGTTTGGTCCCACCCTTCCCGAATTCCTTCCCCATCGGAAAATTCACCCCCATGTATCTGTTTGCACCAACACCAACTGTTATCTATTGATTTATTACTTTTTAAAGTATTTTTTCAAGTAAAAAGGTGAAAAACATCAAACAAAAGTAATAATGGTAGTTTTCTTGTTTTCTTTTTTAATGATGAATTATTAGCTGTTTCAGAGGGGGCCTCACTCCGCAGGGTCTACAAATTTGTCTTCCTCTGTTCTCCTTTTTTCTCTCATTTGTTGTTTGGTGAACATCTGAAACTTCAGTTCTGTTAAAACAAAACTGTTTAAACTCTGGAATTTCTGTGGAATTTTTCTTGCCAAATCTTGGTGAGAACTTTGTCAAAATGCAACATGCAGAATATCAGGGGGACATACTGTTTCGTTTACCAGCCTCCTTCCTTCTCTACTTCCCTGTTCTTCACTCCTCCTCTGATGTCTGTTTTTTCATCTCTTGTCCTTCATCTGTACTCAATTTGTCACACTGTAGCCATTAAACACTGAACAAGGAATTAATAATGAAGTGATTTGGGAAAAGGCACAAAATCGATGAGATGGTCTGTGTTTTTAATCTGCGTAGCTTTTTATAATTCCTCCTTTGATTGAGGTTCTGGCAGTGAGGGAGATGAATAAGCTTTGATGAATCCAACTAATTAAATATGTGCCTGCAATTCCGTCCATTTCTTTCAATCTTTGACAATCACTTGTGCAGTACTGAAACTACTAATTAGGGCCTGAGTACCGATGGGTGCAAGGACCCTATTGAAATTGCTCAGTTCCTTCTTTTTCTCCAAAATGCATCACATTTTTGGGGGCCTAAACATGCCTAAACTCTGCCAAAAGTGGTGAAAATTTACATCTGTGATAGGGGTTTCAGAAGTGGGTGTGGCAAAATGGATTGATAGCGGTACCTATAAAATTTCTAAAGTCCCCCAGGAGTTATTTTTTGCATACATGTAAGAAATTTGGTAGACACATGTAAAACACCAATACCTACAAAAAAGTCCCCTGGTATGAAGTCCAAAACCCAACAGGAAGTCCGTTATTTAGAATTTTCTCTGCAAGTTTTGTGCCGTTTTGCCATTTTCAGACATTGCATTTAAACAAGCTCCTTCCAGACATTTGAACAGATCAAACCAAATTTGTTCAGTGTAGTCTAAAGCCCTTTGTGACGTTAAATTGCAAAGATCTTGAGTTTTTTTTTATTAAAGGGCGTGTCTGTGGTGACCTGACGTAATGACATATTTTGATGTTTTACCATGAAACAGGAAGTTGTTACATTTTAGGCATATAATGTCTGATCTGCATCAAAATTCACATGTTTGATAAGAATCCTATCCTGAACATATTCCCATTCCCATACCCATATTCAGTTATGGTTATAGCGCCACCTGCTGGCAACAGAAAGTGGCATGTTTTATGCATTCACAAACTCCTCCTAGAGATTTAATGACATCAACATTATATTTGGTCAGTCTACTCTGAAGGCTTTTGCAATGTTAACTTGCAAAGATCTTAAGTTTTCGTTGAAGGGCGTGTCTGTGGTGGCCTGACAAATTTCTCTGTTTCCTCATGTAAAAAGGAAGTTGTTATAACTCAGCAATACAATGTCTGATCTGCCCCATACTTTACCCATTCGATAAGAGTACTGGCCTGAAGACATCTAAAGGCCAAAATTTGGTTATAATCATAGCACCACCTGTTGGCAACAGGATATGTAATATTTTATACTATATCTGCACCAAACTTCATATGTTTGATCAAAGTCCTGGCTTGAAGTCATCTACATGTCAATTTTCAGTTATAGTCATAGCGGCCACCGGTTGGCAGCAGGAAGTTTGGCACATATAAATGACTTTGACATATTCCTTTCATATTTACCACTTTAAATGACTATTGCTCACAGTTCGCTGTGTGGGCCCCATGTGCGAGGGCCCTTTCAACGCTGCCTGCAGCTTTAATTTTGTCTTGATCTTCTGTTGCCTTTCAATTATATTCTCTTGGAGGACCACAGCTGCTATACTCAACATTTAATCACTGAACTGTAATGACCCTCAATTTCTGCAAGTTATGGGTCGAACATAATCAAGTTATAATATACAACCAAAACATTTTTAACATGTTACTTTAATCTGTAGTACATTTCAAGTTCCCTTGATAAAGAGGTACAGGGTGTCTCAAAATCACCTAAACAGAGTCAGTAGTGTTTGTACAGCCAGTCCTTGCAAATCCACATCAGCCACAAAAAGCTTACAAAGCAAACGAGTGGTCAACCCAATCCAAAATCTTCTGGTTCTTCCCTGAGACCCTGTTTCAGCCATGTTTTGAAATGGCTTCATATTGTCCAATAATGTGACAGATTAACTACTCAGCCACTTCTGAACAGTAGCAACACATCTTCTCCAATCAGATTCAAGAAAGTGGCTATGGATTTATTTCAAAGGGGTGAAAGTTAAAGTGAAGAGCAAGTCATTTCAAAAAGTAAAGATGTTATAGATGAATAAAGTAAGGGTAAATACATGGCAATGCAAGCTCTATAGATACAGATGCCTTATGTGAATGTGTACAAGGTCAATGGCCCTCACTGGGCGGTTAGAAAACCTATAGGAAGAGCTTGCCTTTTTCACATTAGATAGTACAATCACAAGCTGTAACATCAGAAACACTCTTTGGGATAAAAGGTGTAAAAGATGTACTCAAGTACAACTGATTAAGGTTTCTTTGTAATTCTGGTGAGCACCAGAGGCCTCTTGTGGTAATGTGTGATAAGTGAAATGTTAATATTTGTAAAACAATGCACACACTTCTTAATCCATCTGGGGCTCATGGATGTACTTTCAGTAGTCCCTTATGAATCTTTGCATTAGATCATAAAAATGAACCTCCATTATCATACCATGTAAGTGACATACTTATCTCACACCAATTACAAGTGAAAATCTAGTTTTGTTCATATGGGAATCATTACAGATCACGTAGTATATTGCGGTACATCTCTTCCCTTTGTCGTTCATTTACTAAATTTATCAGACACATCACACCTTCAGCAATCAAATGTTTCAAGTCTGAGATCTTCGAGTCAATAGAAATGAGTATCCCAGCATTCATCTTTGAAGTCAGCAAGTAAAACCTGTGTTAGTCAGTTATCTCTCCCATGATGCAACCAATAGATGACACCTGGAACAAGCTTAGTCCCAGATATTGGAGACGTCCAAAGCCAGAACATCTTTATTTGGGAAGTCTAACTTTAGTGGCTCAACAGAATGAATGACAGATGTGCAGACACAGTTAAAGTGCACGCTGGCCTTTCAGCAGGAGTTCTGCAATAGTTTTTACTAACCTTCCATTCTCAGCAGTTCAATTTGGCCATATACAAGATTGCGTGATTAGGGAAACGAGCGAAGTAGTATAGAAAAGTGAAGCGATATGGTGGGACTTGTTTAGGCATTCAGCAGGCAGGAAAGGGGTGATGATGTCATAATCAGGGAGACCCTGTGATTGGAGGAAGCGTTTCTTTTGTCCACCAGGGCCCAAATGTTTGATAGGTAGCAGGGTGGCGATTACCAACTCAACAGAAACACCGACGATCGCCCTTTGTCACTTCTTCTGACGAATGCACCACGTTAGGTACGAACCCACTCTTCACTCCCTCCCAACCTTCCTGGATGGTGATCTCCCCGCTCTTCACCAGCTCGAATATATCCCGTGTTAGCTCTGTAAATGCTCTCTCCACGTTTATGGCGTCACGTGCTGAAGTCTCCACGTAGCGCATGCCGTACGCAGCCGCTAGCTTCTCGGCCTCTTGCCGGCTCACCTGACGCTGTGGTTCCAGATCACATTTGTGGCCGACCAGCAGGAAGACAATGCTGTGGGGCTGCACGTGGCTGCGTGCCTCTTCTAGCCACTCGTGAACGTTCTGGAAGGAGCGACGGTTGGTGATGTCAAAGAGCAGCAGGCCTCCCACGGAGTTACGGTAGTATGCTCTGGTGATAGACCTGAAGAAGGCATAACAGAATGAAATATTGATACTGAATTTGAATTGAGGTAGTATACAGAATACAGAACTGCAATTCACATGTGAATGTAAGAAAGCAGTAATGCTGGTTGATCATGTTTTTTTTCCCTGATTGGTCCATTATATTAATCAAAATGCATGAAACTGTTGCAGAACCACTGCATTATGATCCAAAGATATAAACTTATAAACTTTATAATATAAACTTTTCTTAAGACAGTCAGTTCCCCCTCAGAAATACATGCATATAAACCCTCAACCACATTTCAGTATTTTCTTCCACTATTACACCCATGGTAAAGTGAGTTTGCTCTGCCTGCAACAATATTTTCTCCTCTTTGCGTTCGTCTTCATCTGGCTTCCGTTAAAGGGGGCGTTTACAGTTGGTTTATTTGCCCAGTTAAAGAATTAGTTCTGTGTTATTATTAGTTCTAAAAGTTTTCCAACCAGTAAGAAGCTTATGTAGTTAATAGGGATCTCTTCTCAATTCATGGCACTTGTACCGTTATGTCAGTTTTTTAAAAAATTCACACCTTGTGTGTAATTCAAACTGGTTTACAGTTTGAACCGGTATATCACCCAGCACTAGAAAGTAGCATTAAAGTCAACATGAAACATACTTTCTTAATGCATGTTATTGATATGAATGTGAACAATTCATAAATGCAAATGTATACATTTTTTTGTAACTTTTAATCAAATTGTCATAATTTGATATTTTGGTGAAACAACAGTTTCATTAGACATACAGCTGAGGTCAAAAGTTTACATACACCTTGCAGAATCTACAAAATGTTAATTATTTTGCCGAAATACGAGGGATCATACAAAATGCATGTTATTTTTTATATTTATTACTGACCTGAATAAGATTTTTTTACATAAAAGACATTTACATATAATCCACAAAAGAAAATAATAGTTTATAAAAATTACCCCGTTCAAAAGTTTACATATGCTTGAATGATCCATTTTACATGAATGATCCACAGCTGTTTTTATTTATTTATTTTTTTAGTGATAGTTGTTTATGAGTTCTTTGTTTGTCCTGAACAGTTAAACTGCCTGCTGTCCCACAAATTCTTTGGTTTTTCAGCATTTCTGTCTATTTGAACCCTTTCCAACAATGACTGTATGATTTTGAGATCCATCTTTTTACACTGAGGACTTATATGCAACTATTACAGAAGGTTCAAACGCTCACTAATTCTTTAGAGGGAAACACAATGCATTAGGAGATGGGGGTGAAAACTTTTGAGCAGAATGAAGATATGTACATTATTATTATTTTGCCTAAATGTCATATTTTTCTTTCATTTAGTAACTGCCCTTCAGAAGCTACAGAAGCTCAGTGTGAAAAGATGGATCTCAAAATCACACAGTCATTGTTGGAAAGGGTTCAAATACACAGAAAGGCTGAAAAACCAAAGAATTTGTGGAACCTGAAGGATTTTTCTGAAGAACAGCAAGCAGTTTAACTGTTCAGGACAAACAAGGGACTCATAAACAACTATCACTAAACAAAAAAAACACAGCTGTGGATTATTCAGGTAGCATCACAGTATTAAGAGTATCAAGTGTATGTAAACTTTTGAATGGGATTATTTTTATAAATTCAACAATTATTTTATCTTGTGGACTATATGTAAAAATTTGTATGCATTTGCATGATCCCTCTTATTTTGGTAAAATAATTACATTTTGCAGATTCTGCAAGGAGTATGTAAACTTTTGACCCCAACTGTATGTCAGACCTGTCCATGATTTTGTCAGCACTGCATCAACTGTTTGCATTCACATCTGCCTCCATCCAATCAACAACCTATGGACTGGACTGAGATCCCGTCCTACATTTTTTTCTTTTAGATAATCTGTTTTACTCATCACAGTACAGAAGAAAATATCTGTCACTACTTGTCTTACATTGTGACTATAAAATGAAAATAAACTGTCATTATTTTTTAAGATTTTTTTTTTATGTTTTGCCTTTATTATGATACAACAGTGGAGAGCAGACAGGAAGCGAAATGGGTGGGATCAGGAAAGGTCCTCAAGCCGGGATTCAAACTTGGGACACCCATAACGATAATATGTCACACTAGGCTATCAATGTCAACAAAATAAACTGTCATTTTAACTAAAAAGCACATTTAGTGACAGTAGACTTGAACGATGGCTTCATAAAGCCTTGTCTGAAAAACCAGTTTATAGATAGATAGATAGATAGATAAAGATATCAGATTTTGTGTTTATGAGAAATGGAGTGTGGCTGTACAACAGAATCTGTCCTGTAAAACTAGGAAACGAATCTGAGAAAGGCGTTTGTGTGTATGACAGGAGCAGAGAGAACAGAAAATGTAAACCTGCAACAGAAGGCAGAAATGACAACAAGGTAGACGAAAAAAATGTGTAAAAAGGCATCAGAGTGAGACTGTAAAAAAAAGGTCTGAGCTTGTGTAGGAGTACCGCTGGGAAACGCACTGAGCTGTGAAGGATGCCGAGGGGCCTCTGGAGCTACTCACATCACTTTAAGTCAGACATTTGTGACACTGTAGAAGGCAGTGATTCACCAATATTTATATTTCCTGTAGAAGTTCTGCAAAAGAACTTCTGCTGGTAAAGAGACCTTGAGCTGCATTCATTAGTAAATAAATATAGACAGTATCTCTGAATCACCAAAGGTGAACACAAAAAAAGAAGAATCAGTGACGTGCGTATCAGTCTGTCATCAAGTTGGGGTGAAATACATCAGCATGGATACCATGGAAACACCAATCATGTGGATGGATACGGACTCCTTGAATAAGCCTAATGATATAACTTTATAAGGTGAAAGGTTCATTCGACGCACAAGCAACTGTTTGACACTGTACAATAGTTAAATGTGTAAAATAATGCGCCAATCAGTTTAAAAATCTTTCTGAGCTAATAAACAATGATATTATTTACACAGACACACATCTTTATGGAATTGGGGGTCTATAGGATTTTAATTTTTTGAGGTTAAACAACTCTGTATGAAATGTAGCCATTCACCCTATGAACAATCAATAAATTATTGAACAGTGATGCAGAATTATGAGAAAGGTCTAATGTAACATAATCCAAAATAAAGATTTATAATACCTAAAGCGTTCCTGGCCTGCAGTGTCCCAAATCTGCAGTTTAATGCGTTTCCCGGGTTCAATCTCTACCAGGCGGGAGAAAAAATCCACACCGACCGTCGGGTCCGACACCTGTGCGAAGCGGCCTTCTGTGAATCGTCTAATTAAACATGATTTTCCAACAGTGGAGTCCCCAATAACAATCAGTCGAAACTGGTAAAGCCAAATTGCCTCCATGTTTATTTAGATCTGTCAAAACAAACAGGAGAGAAGTGAATTAGATGCTGTCAAAACATGTTCATGATTTCCAAGGACAGAACTGAAAAGAGACACATTTTTATTTTATTCACTCACATTTTTTATGTCGTCTGCCTTACCAGTTTACTTAAAGGAGAAAATTGTTTGCTTTAAAGCTTTTGTGACCACTTCTAATGATGTGTTGTAGTTATCTCTGTCCTTGCTTTCTATGGTAAGATAACTGAGGCACAAAATCATCCTTTCAGAGTTTTAAGGCCTGCATCAGTTATAATAAGTATCTGGTTATTTATTCTTTTTCTATCACTTAAGTGAGACATTTTTGTAAAATATAGCAAATATACATAGCCTTTTTTACATAATCACCATACTATTTTTGGATTGACCAAATGCATTTTTTTAGCATTGCATAAATACACACCTAATACTTTGTTTTATTGCAATATATGTTTTTATCTTATTACTCACGTGCAGGTAACTGAATTCAACCAGTCTAACAGTTAACATGACCTACTGACAGTATGTGATCCCTGTTAGGCTCGCCTGATAGCTAGAATACAGTAGCTGGCTATCTTTGGCCTTGTCACAATAACGATTAGCCTACTCTCTGTTCTATATCTACAGAACAGACAACTGTTTAACAAGCGTTGTCTTTGTGTAGAAGCATCTGTGTAGTGGGTCCCTTATTCGGTGCTCTGTACTTACGTTGTTTTTGTTTGGTCGGTTCAAAGCTACCACACGGTTGATTCCATAGTCTTTAAAGGATTGAAGCCTCTTTTGAAACCGCTGGATGAAATGACGGACATAAACTATTTACATAACATACCGAAGAATAAACAAAACATTCGTCTCTACGTAAAAAAACAAACAGGTGCAGACTAAACTGCGCCGTGTAGGCGGTCTATTTTGCTTGGATGTTGCTAAAGATGAGTCGGCGTGTTGTTGAAATGATCCCTGCCTGGATCAAAGTCGCGTAAAAGTCAAAGATGATTTACGCCTGTCATGTTTTGATCCACGCTTGGAAGATGGAGAAATGTTTAGATGTTTTGTGCTGATGAAATGGAAGCGACAGCAGAAGCATCATATAGCCTGACTCATCCCGCATCAGCACCAGTACCACAATCCTCCTAATATAGCAGCCACAGACATTCACATTCACTCACAGACCCCTATAAACATTAACTATTTTAATGCTTCCGTCCTTTGACTCTCTTATGTTGTTTCATACATAATTTCATGCTGATCTCGGGGAACATACTGATCTTTTTTTTAAACTGATGTGTTTAAATACACTACCAGTCAAAAGTTTTTGAACCGTAAGATTTTGAATGTTTTAAAAAAGTCTCTTCTGCTCACCAAGCCCACATTTATTTGATCCAAAATACAGCAACATCGTGAAATATCTTTACTATTTTGAATAACTGCTTTCTGTTTGAATATATAAAATGCAATTTATTCCTGTAAGCTACAAAGCTACATTTTCAGCATCATTACTCCAGTCTTCAGTGTCACATCATCTTTCAGAAACAATTCTAATATGCTGACATTTTTTATTATTAATAAATAAAACAGTTATACAGTACATTTTTTTTCTTCTTCAGGATTCTTTAATACACAGAAAGATCCAAAGATCAACATTTATCTTAAATAAAATACTTTTGTAACATTATACACTATACCATTCAAAAGCTTAAAGTCAGTATAGATTTTTTCTTTTTTTGAGAAAAATTATAGAAATTAATACTTTTATTTAGCAAAGATGCTTTATGTTACAAACTATTTCTATTTTAGATAAATGCTGTTTTTCTGAACTCATCAAAGAAACCTGAAAAAAAATCCACTCAGCTGTTTTCAACATACTAATAATAAAATCAGAATATTTAAATAATTTCTTAAGAATCATGTGACTGGATTAATGGTGCTAAAAATTAGCTTTGAATTTGAAATCACAGGAATTAATTACTTTTTAAAATATATTCAAATAGAAAGCAGTTATTTTTAAATAGTAAAAATATTCCAAAATTGTACTGTTTTTGCTGTACTTTTCCTATTGATCTATTCCACTTCTAAAAGGCCTTTCAGTATTACATTGAAATGATTTTAAATATTGTTTAATACATTTACATTTAGAGAGGTTACACATCACAAAAAGTAGTATAGGCATAGTTTACTCCTTCTTGAGTCTACTATCTTCCTTTAGTTTAAATTTAACACGTGTCAGTGTCTTTCACGTGCGCAATCTATTTCAAGTTTTACGAGCAGACAAATCAGATAATCAGTATGATGGGAGATGTAGTTTATAGGTGGTTCTCAAAACTAAACGCTGAACCAAAATCTGCGCCTAGTCCTGAAGTTCAGTAAGGCACACTGTGATGGGCAATATAGGATATTTGCTTGAAACACTCGACAGCAGATCAAAAGCGCAATGAAAAGTTGTCGACGGTCGGGCAAATGAAGTGCGGAACTTCTTACTTCTTGAAGAAGTGCTTTTTTGAGACGCTCTATTTTGACAGCTGTAAGACGGACGTCCTCTACTCCATCGAAACGCAGTGAATTTTTCGCTTTGTTTGTCATTTTTACGATCCACGAACACTTTAATGTAGCGAGAGCACCGCCCAAGACTTCAATTTTACATATAACAAAAGCTTTATTTCTTTTGGATAAAATTGTGATGTACTTTAGACCGCAGAAATGCAGCAGGAGCGGTTACTCAAAGTCCTTGTCATTGGAGATTTAGGTGTGGGAAAGACTTCCATCATAAAGCGTTATGTGCATCAGGTTTTTTCTCAACATTACAGAGCGACTATCGGAGTTGATTTTGCTCTGAAAGTCTTGAATTGGGATCACCAGACAGTCATTCGACTGCAGTTGTGGGACATTGCAGGTCAGTTGCTTAAGTTATGTGTAGTTCCTTTTCTTTGTCTGCAATGTTAATGATTGTCAGTAAGTTATGTCACAAACTTTTTTATCAAATGAAGTCAATAAGCCTATGTAAATAAATGAGCATATGGGTAGTCGAGAGGAGCTTTCAAGTAATGACATGCCATAAAACTATTCTACACAACATTTTCTAATTCTTGCATACTTATATTGTCCATGCCATTTTGGGCCTGAAATCTATCTATCAATCTGTCTACGTAGCTAACTAGCTATTAATACGCTTTGACTTTATATTTACTGATTAAGAAAACTCACAAAATACATTAGAAACTATTAGTGACACAATAAATGGATGGAGCCAAAACTGTTTAGATAAAAAGATAAAAACATTTTTACAGTGTTTAGAAAAAGAATATGATGTCACTCAAGTTTAGGACCTTTTCCATCCTTCATTTTCTTAGCACTGATGTTTTATAAACAATCCACAGATGGAAATGCACCATTGTGACATAATACTTATTCTTAGGAAAAATAATCACACACACCGTACAGAAAGACAGAATAAGATGAATAATATCACTGGAGTAATGCTTTCTGTGGACATTGGCAATGTCATTACATATAGTCCATACAATGCCTCGTTTGAGATTTTCCTGCTCTCAGCTGGTGTATTTGACGTCACAGCGGTATGAATCCCTCTCTGTGTTTATACTCAGAGTAAACTGAACCACAGGGACAGGAATGTGTGTCTCGTGTTTATATTCAATTGTCTCGTGCTTGTATTGGTCTCATGTGAGGGTCCTTACATCACCTACTGGTGGAAAACACTAAAAACACTTTACCTCTCACACACACACAAACGCACCAGCTCCAAGACAAAAACATTCCCTGAGTGCATTTAATGCAACATGGCTGACAGATTGGAAAACTTGGAGCTTTTCCAGGTTTACAATAACAGCAATAAATCCACAAAAACGGATATGATTTAAATAAAGGCATAGTTATTGACTGTGAAAGCATGTATTATGAATGGCTCCTGTGCCTCTGAGCTTGAATTTAACTTTAAAAGTACTGGAGGATTGCATGACAGTCATCCCTAATTGAACACAGTAGTTTTATGACCTCACACAGGAACTCATACAAATTGAATTTCAAAGTACTCCTCTGTGAACTCTGAATATTAGCTGTGAAAGTCTAATTTGTTTTCATTTTTAGCATGATAATGCATTAATACAGGGTAGGTCCATTTAAGATCTTCCGCAAAAGAACTATGTAGTGCTATGAAATCAGGATTAAAATGTATGTAACATCGATGATGCAAGAGTTGGAAACAATGCGATACTGTAGGTAAACATTGAAGCTTGTGCACTCTGGAGAATCATTGCGTCATATATATTAATTTGAAAGTTCCTAGACTAGCTACAAAAACATTAATTAACATAATATTGTATAATTTGATTCAGTTCAGTTCAAGATACATTCAATTAAACAGACACAATAAACATGTTATGTTGTGTTCGTAACGATTATAATTTAAGGATAATTTATGTCCTAATTTATGTATGTGAGTAATATATCAATATAAATTAATGTGTGTAAAAAAATAGTGTATTATACCATCATCATGTCACTACAGGTGTCCCACCAGCATGATTGGGCACAGTTAGTTAACCATGTCAAACTGTGAACAGGCCAAATTGTGAACCGTATTCAAATGGAAATGCATCTGTCTGCTCTGACAGATTTTATAAAAGAGCTTAAAGATTTTGCTTTTCCAGTGTGGTCAAGCACATCATTTGTGATATTGGAAGATGTGTATGTTATCTGCAGTCAAGGAATGCATGCACATTTCTGATTGGCTGACTAGTGAGTTCAAGTCTTAGTTTAACTAGTATATATATATATAAAAAAAAAAAATATATATATATATATATATATATATATATATATAGTGAAATAACATTTCAAGACCAGTACAACAAGAAAACAATCAAATAAAATTACTTAAAACTTACTTAGTGCACCAATAAATGAATATTTGCTAAAAAAATATATATATATACTCACCCTCAGGCCATGCAAGACTGTCTCTTCATCGGAACAGATTTTGCTCACCAGCAGATCCTCTAGTAAATGGGTGCCTTCAGAAAGTGAGTTCAAAAAGCTGATAAAAACAACACAGTAGTACTCAAGTAATCCACATGTCTCTAGTCCATCAAAAAATGCTGCATGTACATTATCATTAAGACGTTTTTAATTTCAAAATGTTGCGTCAGGCCTCTATCCATTAATTTAGCTTTCTCCAGTGAAAAGATCATCTTGTCTAAATGAGAAGAAAAATATGCACAGATCAAGCACGATATACACCATTACAAGATAAAATATTTTCAAACAGATATGAATTGTTGAAAGGACAACAGGAAATGGGCTTTTTTACTGAATGAAGCTTTATAGATGATAGACCTGTATTTTTGCCAGAATCTGCAGTTTAAAGGTAAAACTTAAACCTTAATGATGGATATTTTTTTTTTACAAACATGCAGTTTTTCACTTAATAAGATGTTAATTAATTTAATAGACTAGAGTGGATTATTTGTGGATTATTGTAATGTTCCTATCAGCTGTTTGGACTCTCATTCTGACGGCACCCATTCACTGCAGAGAATCTATTGGTGAGCAAGTGATGTAATGCTAAATTTCTCCAAATCTTTTCTGATGACGGAGCAAACTCATCTACTGTACATCTTGGATGGCCTGAAGGTTTAAACTCAAAGCTAATTTGCACTTTTAGGTAAACTATTCTTTCAAATTACATACATAGAAATATCTTACACTCTTTTTCCTACTCTTTTTCTCAGGACAAGAGAGGTATGGCAACATGACACGTGTGTACTACCGAGAGGCCGTAGGCGCACTGGTGGTTTTTGACATGACCCGTGCCTCCACCTTCCAAGCTGTGTTGAAATGGAAAAAAGATCTTGATTCAAAAGTTGCCCTTGGCAATGGGCGTCCCCTGCCAGCTGTCCTGCTGGCCAACAAGTGTGACCAACAGAGACATGGTTTGTGTTCCAAACTGCCCAAACTCGACAATTTCTCCAAGGACCACGGTTTTGTGGGGTGGTATGAGACGTCTGCGAAGGTACTAATTACAGGCTATACATGTTATTATATTACCCTAGCTGGTGGCTTGGTGCCAGTTTGAAAAGCCATTTATATTCATATTATTCTTTTTTATTTTTAACAGGACAACACAAACATTGATGCAGCCATCATGTGTCTTGTTGAAAATGTAATGGCTATTAACATGGAGGATGTTCCTGTGGAATCAGATCCTAGTGTACTGATCCTCCCTGCTTTTGATTATAACCTAAAAGAACGCAGTGACTCTAGATGTTCAGTCTGCACAACATTCCAGTCCAGCAGAAAACCCCAAAGTGAATTATAGAGTGAGATGATGAAAAGAACACAGAACAGAGTGGGAAAGAAAAATATAGAGAGAAAGAGAGAGGAAACGGTCACACCCTTTGTTGGGCCTTCAGATTGTGCTGAAGTAAGCCTTTGTGGGTAAGACATGACCATGAAGCCTTAACACTTATATGCACTTACATTTACACATGCCAAAAAACAACAATGTCATCAATAAAACATGCAGCGTTTACAAAGAGTTTTCTCTGATAAATACTTAATGTTATAGACTCATAGCTAAATAAAGCTCTTGTGGTTGTACAGCAGCAGAAGAGCAGCGTCCACACATTTTCTTCAGCTTTGTCTGTTAAAGCCCCTGACATAAAGTCTGCATCCTAAAAATGTGTGCATTCATTTGTGATTGCGTAGGGGTGTGCTATTTTAAACAGTCTACAGCAAGCTTGTACACTCAACTGATTCTTGAGGCTCTAAAAACACAGCTAAGGGAGTAGTTCACTTTTAGAACAAATATTTATAATGTACTCATCCCCTGGTCATCCAAAATGTTCATGTCTTTCTTTCCTCAGTCGTAAAGAAATTATGTTTTTTGAGGAAAACATTTCAGGATTTCTCTCCATATAAGGTACTCCTTTGGTTCACCCTGAGTTTAAATTTGTAAAATACAGTTTAAGCTTCAAAGGGCTCTGAACGATCCCAGCTGAGGAAGAAGGGTCTTATCTAGCAAAACGATCGGCTATTTATCTAAAAAATGTACAGTTTATATACTTTTTATTCTCAAATGCTCGTCTTGTCTAGCTCTGCATGAACTCTGTGTATCCCAGTTCATGACAGTTAGGGTATGTCAAAAAATCTAATTTTCTCCTCCAACATCAAAATCGTCCTACATCACTGCAGAAGTACCGACCCAGTGTTTACAAAGTGAACATTCAAAGAAGGTCAAACGTCCTTTACGTTAAAAGGCAATGTAGGAGAAAATGAGATGGGAGTTTTTCCTAACTGTCATGAGCTGAAATACACAGAGTTCACACAGAGCTCAGACAAGACGAGCATTTGAGGTTAAAAAGTATATAAACTGTACAATTTCTTTTAGAAAATAACCAGTTGTTTCGCTAGATAAGACCCTTCTTCCTTGGCTGGGTTTAGAGCCCTTTGAAGCTGCATTTAAACTGCATTTTGGAAGTTCAAGCTTCCAAGGCACCATAGAAGTCCATTATATGGAGAGAAATCCTGAAATGTTTTCCTCAAAAAACATAATTTCTTTACGACTGAAGAAAGAAAGACATGAACATCTTGGATGACAAGGAGGTGAGTACATTATCTGTACATTTTTGTTCTGGAAGTGAACTACTCCTTTAAATAGTCCATTATTGCTTTTCAACTTGAGGTAAATTTAGATTTTTTTCTAAAATGACAAACACATCTGATTCAAGTATAGTGCTTTCTGTAGAACTATGCCAGCACAGGACAATATTGCACACACAATAGCTGATACAAAAGAAAAAATATATTTATTTTGTAGATATGGTTTATATCAAGGATCAAGGATGATGTAAGATCTTGAAATGATAGTGATTAAGCAGTCATGTGCCAGCATACGAAATGAATTCCATTACTGTGAATAATCAGTGGATTCACACAGTCAAGTGTAACGTGTGTGCGTACGTACGTGTGTAAAAAAATGAAAGCATTAACATCAGACGAGTAATTGCGCAGAAGTGTCTCGGCTGACACCGAGGAGGCGCGTGCCTAGTGTTTAAATGTGTCACTGAATGTTTGAGTGTTTTTTCATGTCCTGACCCATATGCTTACTGTCTCCTCACAGCAGTAATTTTTCTGTTTACCATATCTGTTTTGTCTGACTTGCAGAGGTTTTCTTCAGCCCATGCTCCGGTGCCCATAATTTATGGATCCCCACAGCTCTCTTACTAAATAGGCTTCACTTTTTGACATGATTTGAGGAAGTGTTTTGGACTGTGTAACTCTATCTGTATAATTGCATGTATCTTGTAGCTACAATTTAACATCTCACAATACAGTAATAATATGTACATTTTTTACTCACTGCTTGTTGGACTGCTTTTGTCCTCTTTGCCATGTAAGAGTCTGCCACATGGAGCGTGTCTAACAGTGACCTTTACTAAGCCTACTTTTTATTCAGCAGACATGATGATGAATAATTTTATGGCAATTTATATGTGAGTTAAATATTTCCGTGAAAAAGAAATAGGCTTTTGTGTCATTCATGAACGTACGTGTGCAATGGCTCAAATAATGAATCACCTTAACCAACCTTTACTCTTTTTATTTTATGTTTCCCAGCCTTGCTGTATTAGCAAATATGCACATTTTGATATACTAAATACTTTATAATACATAAAAATAATATATATTTTGGTGGACATAATATTAAGAAGACTTGAAATTGTGTCCCCCGATTATGCATAAACCCTGTTACCATCATAATTCTCCATAATATATACAGTATATACGGGCCATTGCTGCAAACTGCTGTCCCACAATGAAAAAACACAATTAAAAGCATTTAAGAATTCAAATCTTAGATGTTTACTAAGATCCTTCTATTATCTATTGAAACCCACAATAATATTTAAAATATCAGTAAGCTTAATATATGTAAAATCATAATTTATTGGGTACTTTCAATTGGAAGGTGGCTGTCCCGAACCATAACCCCTACATTTCAACTTAGAAAAACAATATTGAATTTTATTGTTGTTTTTAAAAATATCTTTAGTTTAGTTATAATATATATATATATATATATATATATATTTATTTGATATTTTCATGTCACTACCTAAACAGTGTATGTTTTAGTCTATAGGCTGAGACTTCTTTTAACTACACCCCTACATTTATGATCAGGAAATATTACTGTGTCACTGTCTCTCATAGCTACAAGGTATAGAAGGTACGTCCCATTATTTTAAGGTAAATGTGTTCAAAAGTGTGTAACTTTAAGGAACGCCACTACTGAACACCTTTTTTCTGCAATTAAGTGCACTTTTTTGGGTGTTATTCCATAAAATTTGTTTTTATATTTGTACAACTGTTCAAAACTGTGGTAGCTAACCATGTGCTGATTAGCATCTTTGAGCTGGGCTCAGAAGTATCTAAAATTGTCACTACCGAAACAGTCACGACTGAAACATGTTATTGTTTGGGTAGTGACAAAAGTACAGTTATGTGAATTTTTAAGATTTTAGTTTGTTTTAGTAGTGTTTTATGTGGGTTAAAATTCTGTAATGTGATGTGGTCCCTATCAAAGCATAACTGTCACTACCGAAAATGTGCAGTCACCACTGAAACATGGGATGTTTTGTCAAAAATAAAATATACTGAATTATCAACTAAGATGTTATGATAGTATTTGGTTCAATGCATATTTAAACTGATTAATTAATTTTGAAATCAGTATGATCAAATTTATGCCTTTGACAAAGAAAGATTGGAACACAACAAATCTCACAAATCACACTTGAAATATTGTTAAAATTTCTGGAGAGGAAAAACAAATTTCTGGAGAGGAAAAGTAAAACACATTTTTAGAATGGAAAATGGCCCATTTTGTACAATGACTCAGTAAAGACGTCACTTCAGAAAAACCTCAGAAAGCAGGAAACTTGGGAACATTACACAAATTCAATGCAATGAACAAATGAACCGTGATTTCATTCTATCTTTATGTGCAATGTTCTATGTTCTATGCTTTTGAGAGGTAATTGCACATGTTATCGTTCGGAATAATATGTGGGTGAGCTGCACGGGCTGATAATAGAGAGAGAGAGCATATCTCCCGCCTATAGAACTGCTGTATTTCCAGCCTTGGGCAATAATTGTAGGTCTGAGAACATACCCAGAGAATAAGTATTGATCGCTTTACAGGTATGTTGTAGAGGGGAAACGTAAGGTGAGCGATGCTTGTACGACACTCCACCAGAAGAATGCGATAGTGTCACGGCGCGTCGTCGTTACGGAATGATTAAAGGGAATTCCGTAAAAGTGCGTTGGACAGCAAACTGCTACCGGCTTTCACGCTCATTGAAAGGCTGCCGAAAGGTTAACGACTCGGGACCAAATCATCTTTAAAAAAAAAAAAAAAAAACCGGGAAGAGAGGCGGTGCAAGATGTTTTCCTGATATCAAGTTTGAGCAGATATTTTGGTAAGTACCACACTTAATAGTAACATTACGTCAGAAGAATTCATCAAAAGTAAACTGCTATTTTTTAAAAATAAAATTAAATAGATTTAAATAGATTTTTGCGTTTTTAGTGTTTTCCAAGGACGAGACATCCCAGCGGTAAAGTCAACATAATGCTGTGGATGGAGACAGAATTGCTTCTGCTGTTTATTTTTCCTTCGATTTCAGGTAGGATACTGCCTTGGATCGTGTTACTTACAAAATATTGCTCAAATGTCTTGCTTTCATTTATTAATATTTAATAGTTCATTAATAATTAGTGCTATCTTGAAACTGTTTTTAAATAGTCGTAGCATACTGTTTGTTTATTAACTGTGTATCTTTTATATCTATTTTATAGAAAAAAAGTGTTAATTTCCTTAGTGTTTTAGTCGATTTCAGGTTGGGCATAAGAATTAAAAAGGCACAAAATAACACGAAAGACCAAACATCAAAATTAAAACATAAAATTAATTCCTCCATTATTATTATGTTTCTAAAATAATAAAATTGTACAGTACTACACAGTACACAATACGACCATGCATGTTATAGTCTGCAATACAATGTACTAAAGAAAATAAACTTAGCCTTTTAAAACATATTATTAGATACTTTATTGTGGCTGATGTATGCACTACAATATACACTAAACAACACAATGTTCATTATCCACCTAATTCTTCAACGCGAACGTAAGCCTATGGGTGAGACTTCCAGTTCATTATCCATAATAGGGAAATAACAAGAAGAATAACAATGTGCAGTAAACAGTGAAACTGTTTGCAATACAAACCAGTGTGCTCACAATTAAGATAATACATTCAAATAATATGGTAAGACACACCAATTTGCAATATCAAGCAGCAAAACAAGCTGTTTTATACAGCTAAAAACAGCCGGTCGTGTAGAAGCCAGACCTATAGTGTACAAATGGCCATGCCCACTCTTAGGGGAAGGAATAGGTGGATACAGAATAATACAATGTGCAATATAAAATACAGTACACTAACTGAGAAAGCAGTAAAGGTGATTTCACCGCAGCAGATAAAATATTGCTAATAGATTGTAATGATATGTTTTGTCTAATAAATGAATTGCTAAATAAAACTAACAGCTCATCTCTTTTTTTCTGCCAGCCCAGAACTCTGAACTACCAGCAGTAATGGACAGTGACATGCTCGCCAAATTTGCTTACCAACCTGGGCCATCGTACCTGAGTCTGATCCTGTTGGCTCTAACCGTGGGACTGTCTGGCAGTGTTTACCTCTGCGTGCTGCGGTACATTTGCACTGGCTGCTGCCAGCCTGTAGTTGTTGGACCTGAAGATGAGAGCATGTCAGGAGTGGTGTGATAGCAGCTTTTGTTTGAAAGAGTGTGTGTATTTATTAGCTTGTGTTCTGAAGCACTTATGCTAGTCATCTTGAGTAGTAACGTTAATTTTCAGGTGTTCGCAAGGTTTCACAACATAAACAACGAAGATCACCACAACGTTTAATTTTCCTTTATTTTCAAACTTAAACAGCAATGTTATTTTGAAAATTTAGAGAATAGTTTAACACTGCAGTTTTTCCTCATTTACTTTTGTGTTTTATGTTTTGGTCCCTGCACCTGTTGAACATGTTTTGGATGTGTGTATTTGTGTATTTAAGTACTACACACTGGTTAAGGAAACCTCTGAATGCAATATTTTTATGTTCTCATGTTCCTTATGAAACACTTAACTATTAATTATTCTTTTTTTATTCATGTATCAGAGTTGAAGGCTGAGTTGTTAAGGACATCAGAATGTTAAAACTGTAAGATAGAATTTGTATAATAAATTGCTTGTCGCTTGTTAGCCACTTGAGATAAAAGCCTGTGCTACATGACTGCGTGTAAATGTGAAATTCACAGCTCTAAAGCCTGACTGTATGTTGTCAGTAAAACCATTCATTTAGCATCTACGGAGTCAGGCATTTGACCATATGAATGACCCAAGTGTTGACCAAATGAGAGGGAGGAGTAAACCATTTTGGCAGGCTTTGGATGCTCTGTCGGTCAAGAGAAATCACAAATGATCTGGTTGTGTTTTTATGACACAGTCGGCAGTACCACACACTGTACTATAAATGAATGTACAAAGAGCTTTTGTAAAAACAAGGTAAAACAATTATGAAGCCAAATTTTTCTAATTTCTTGAGCCACTGATTTTAGTTATTTTTAATGTGATATACAGTGATCCAGAATCGTTTTTAAGAATAAAAATCCAGTGCAACTTTCTATTCAATTTATAAGCAGAAATTGAACCATATTGTGTTATTTTCATGTCAACATCTCTTGTTTAATTAAGTAGGATGCTCCCTGAGGAAGTGATCAGTCAGTTGCAGAAACTGTTGCCAAGGGCTACTGCTGGATCTAGTTGCCATGGAAATAGTTGCATCTGTTTTCCTCTAGATGGGGCTGTCACATCAGCTGTTCAGATCACCTAACTGCAAGAATTTAAAATATCTGCTGGACTAGATGTTGTAGAAACACTTTTGTTGATCAATACAGTGTTTGCCAGTGTAAATATATTAATGTTTATTGTAGATCAATGTGAATAGCGCACCATTAACAGATTTCTAGTAAATTTATAGTAGGCTATAACAGTTTTAACAGTATTTTGTCAGTGATGTAAAATCTTTGTTAATCATAACCTCAGAGTTCACTCTAACATCAGTGTTATCAGTTTTTAAAGTAGACTATATATGTGACCCTGTACCACAAAACCAGTCTTAAGTAGCATATTTGTACATACATTGCGTGGGTCAAAATTATCGATTTTCTTTTATGCCAAAAATCATTAGGATATTAAGTAAAGATCATGTTCAATAAAGATATTTTTTGTAAATTTTCTAACTTAAATGTATCAAAACCTATTTTGGATTAGAGATATGCATTGCTAAGAAGTTCATTTGGACAACTTTAAAGGCAATTTTCTCAATATTTAGATTTTTTGCACCCTCAGATTCCAGATTTTCATATAGCTGTATCAAATATTGTCCTGTACACAAACCATACATCAATTGAAAGCTTATTTATCCAGCTTTCAGATGATGTATGCATCTCAGTTAAAAAAAATGGACCCTTATGACTGGTTTTGTGGTCCAGGGTCACTTATGTGACATAAGTTCAAATAAATGATAGCTTTTTGCACATAAAGCATTTATAGAATGAGACATGTTCTCATGCTCCTCCCAAATGAAGTCAAGGCTTGACACCATTGTGGTTTTGCTCTTTAACCACTTCCTCATACAGAGAGGTGTGTTTAAATGTTGTACTTCCCCTCAGAAACATCTCCATTTGCTTACTTTATGTTTGATACACTGGGTTTTAATGCTTTAGAGAAAGTCAAAGTTTTTTTTTTTTTTATTCAGGGTTATGGGATATGTTTTAACATTTCACTCATTCATTTGTTCACTATAATCCACTACGTGTAAATCTAACGTTGAAATAAAGTTCAAGCAAAATGTGTGAAATGTTTGTTCATCTATTTTGTCTTGTGTCTTATTATTTGATGACATTTGTAGAAAGAATTGTTTGTATTACAGTGTATTTTAATATATTTATGGTGCCTTTTAATTATCCAATTATGTAAAATGACATTTGTGGTGATTTTAAACCAAACTACTTCTTCTTACGGCTCTTAAGTGGGCATTAAACAAAGAAAACGACTCATGCTGGTAGACGCTGTTTCTGTTCTTCATTTTGCTTCTTTTGATAGGTGTCATAATACGGTGAAAAGCACAACACAGTCAGTCATTCACATGTGAATAGACAAGGGCAAAGAGATCTGATGGCTTTGTTGGATGTCGTTTTCAGAGAGACACGCAGACGTATAGTCACATAAAAATAGGCTGAGTGACTGAGTCATAAGCTTTTCTATGAGACATTCCGAACATATTTATTCTTCAAAAGATCAAAATGCAAAATTCAAACATCAGAATTTTTAGTTCCTTGCAATATATCCATGATATAATCTAATATATTAGTATAAAACATAATATAAATATAAAACATAACTGACATAAAAGTATTAATATATAAAAATAAGTTATACTTTATTATTATTATTAATAATAATAATAATCATTTCTACATATTTTTCAAATATATACTGTATGTGCCTATTATGTACATAATCGTTGCCCAGCACTACAAATAAATAAATAAATCAACCAAAAATACTTTTAAAAATAAAATGTGTAAAATTAAATATATATATATATATATTTTTTTTTGTATAATACCAAAGTATTTTGGTTGATTTATTTATTTATTTGTATATATATAATAAAGGAAATTCTGATTGTCTATATTAATGACATGTATTATACGTTATATTTATTCAAACGTTAGAGCCCTTTTTGTAATTTCCATTTTAGGCAAATCATTTATGGATCAGCTGTCAAAAAAGAATCACAAGAGTCCAAGTAAAGAGTCTCGACGCTGTTTCCCACGAACTAGTGAACGCCACTGCTCCCGCCCAATCAAACGCCAGCTCTTCGTTCACCTGATCACAGCGAAGCCATTTTGTCCTGAACGGCTCCGCCAGCGCATTCTTCACCAAACCGGAATAACATAGAGCTGACAGTTCGAACCACAGCTACAGACACAGCGACAGACCGGGGGTTTGTAGATACACCACCCCTCATTCAGTCCAGAACAATTCGACGTCTCTCGGTCTCACCACAGGCGGAACCGTGTCGTTTTCGCGGACTAAAGGGAGACTTTAAGCGGGACGGAAGGGAAGAGAACCAGGCATCCGGTTAGACGCGCTGGCTCACCGGGCTGGAGTCCAACTTGAGCCGGACACTTTCAGCTCTCCTCGTCGGGATGCGTGTTGGACTTGTTTTTAACAATATTAACCACTCTTTTTAAAGATTATGTGTTATCTAGGAATAGTTTAGGCTCGGGGTTGTTTTTGTTAGTATTTGTGTAGTAGAAGAAAGCTGGAGCACTAATTCAAGCTTAGATGTGATTTATCTACTCAGCTGGCTGGGATGATAGTTTAGGTTGTCGTTTAGATAAGTCGCCTAAATAGATTGGTTACATAATACGTTTGTCTTGTTACCGGTATTGTTACATTTTTGAGTTAATCCAGCTTTCTTACCGTCTCTTTGCCAAGTCTCTCATAGGGTTTGGTTTGTACGTCTATGCATATTTTCTCAAGCAAACCTGTCAGAGTTCTTGACTGGTTAGGTCTTGGTGCCAGTGTAATAGTAGGTTTATAAAGGCAGGAAAACCACAGAACAGATTTGCCTATCTAATCTCGAGCTAGTCTGTCCGTGCTTCCCATATCCAGTTTTCTTTTAAAAGGTCTGTATTGTTGAGGCTCAAGCTGGCTGACAGGTGATATTTTCTCCCTGAATCCTCTGAGCTGGCCTGACTGATAGCTATGACATTTTCCAACAGTTGTTTTGTATCTTCAGACTTCAATGCTACCAGTATCTGCTCTTGGTGCCAATGTTGTATGAGTAATATTAGCTAACAAAAGCTCAGTTCGCCCCTCCAGATTAGTTACGGCATATCTAGTTGTGACATTTTTACTAGTTAGGTCAAGTTTTCCTTCCTTTTTTTGCTACAAGTGTATGAATTAGTGCCAGTTGACTTGGTGGCTGGTTCGAAACGTATCAAACTCAACAGTTTGTATCGAGTGTATTTTTGTAAAACGCTTATACTAGATACTTAGTGGAAAGACACACCTTTGCAGTGAGACCAAGTCAAGTTTAGTGGTCATTTTTCGTATCTCAGAACTGAATAAAAATGTCAGGACAGTCCATCACAGATCGCATCGCAGCGGCCCAGCACAGCATGACTGGATCAGCCATCAGCAAAGCCGTCTGCAAGGCCACAACGCATGAAGTCAGTGGACCCAAAAAGAAACACCTTGATTGTGAGTATGCCAAAAACATATTTTATTGTTATTGACACAGCATCTTCACAGGTGATTTTTAAAAGCTCAAAGTCTTACTGCATCCCTGGCATGCAGTTCCACTAGCCTTGCACATCCTCAGCTGTCTGGACACCAGTGATGAATTGGAACGTGCTCGTGATGCGAATGCTGATCTGTCTTTGGACACGGTCAGTTTGAGAAGCTGATGCCACTGTAATGTGGTAGTATACAGTCATTCATGGGATTTGTGGCCCCATTTATTTTACTGTAATAATATGTGTTATTTCAGCAGTGTTGTGGAGGTTATGTCATCATGCAATCAACATCAGTGTATTAATATCTGCTTCATAATAAGCTGCCGGTCCGACTTGAATCAGTAAATGCAGCTGTCAGGGATTCTGATGCGTCGTGTTTGAAGTCATGTGTTGTGCGTAATATCTTAACGCCTTGTGTGATTCCTCTTTAACAGTCATCGTCGAGACGGTGTGGGAGCGGTGAAGGTCAATACAAGCGTGTGTGCAGTGAAGCATTGAGTCATTGATTCTTTTGACAAAAGCAGAGTTAATGCAGAATGCAGCACGTCAGTTTCATCTTTGCATAGGCAGTGTTACAACATAGAGAAAGAGATCGAACAGACGGCCACTGAAGTATTTGCACGACTATATTTGATATACTGAACATAGATAAATGTTTCTAGGTGCAAAAGGCTCTTTGTCAAGGGATTTGTTATGAGTCCTTTAACTGCGGAAGGCTGGCTGATGTGCTGTAAAACCCTCTGACTTAGCCACGAAAATGATAAAGTCTGATTGGGTTGTTGTGTGTTTGTGTCTCTGATTCATCAGTGTTTGCAGAACAAAGCTTCATGTTTAGTCTGGATTTGTTTCCTGTGTCAGCCACCTGTTATGCGGCCTAGCAGCTAGACTAGAGTGTGCCGAGTGGCCAACTTCAGCGCTTCTGGTTTATTCTTGCAAACACTGCATAACACAATATTTTTTGTAACTCTAACACAACACAGAATTACTGAAGGTCAAGTGCTGCTAGCTTCCTCTTTCTGGTCAACGCAGAGAAGTATTATTATCCAGAAGCATTACTTGCTTAAACCGGTTCTTAGAATTGGGAAATTTCAGAAGCCTGACGTGTGTTGTTTTGCTTTCTTATGAAGACAACATACGTCATAATTATGTATTAGGGATGCATTAGTAGAACTTTGGTAATTGAGATTAGACATCCTTTTTTAATCACACTTAAATTGGTTGATATTGGAAACTTAAAGGGACAGTTTGCCCAAAAATGAAAATTCTGTCATTAATTACTCATGTTGTTCCAAACCCGTAAGACCTTCGTTAAGATACTTTTGATGAAATCTGAGAGCTTTCTGATGCTCCATAAACAGCAGCATGACATGTTCAGGGCCCAGAAAGGTAGCAAGAACATCAACAAAAAAGTCCATTTGACATCAATGTATCAATCGTAATTTTATGAAGCTACGAGAATACTTTGTGTGTGCAAAATAACAAAACAAAAATGTGCTGCTGTTGATGTAGAACACGCATGCGCTGCATCTGTTTTTAAAAAAAAAGTATTCTCGTAACTTCATAATATTATGGTTGAACCGCTGATGTCACAAGGAATATTTTGTCAATGTTCTTGCTACCTTTCTGGGCCTTGAACGTGGTAGGACACTTGCTGTCTATGAGAGTCAGAAAACTCTCGAATTTCATCAAAAATAGCTTGATTTGTTTTCCGAAGGTCTTATGGAACAACATGAGGGTCAGTAATTAATGACCGAAATTTAATTTTTGGGTGAACTATCCCTGTAATCGTGAATATCCCTTAAATGTGATCTTCAGAGAACCTCAAAAATGATTTGTTTTATTTGTTTATTTAGACAAAATAGTATTTGTTCATCAGTTATTCACCATGACTTTAGATGAATTATTGGCTTATGTGTATCAGCCAGATTTTTTATATCAGTGCATCATAGCTTAGAATAAGCCCTGCGTTTATCCATTGCATTTTCATTTTTCATTCTGGCTGAAGCCAATCTGTCAGACTGGAAATTTAGATAGCTGACAAAGAAGTTGATCTGGCATTTTTTTTTTCTTTTGAAGCTTCTATTATGATTTAGTTTTGTCCAGTTTGCATTCACTTTCCTGTTCTGTGCAAACAGCAGTGAGATTTTTACTGAGTCAACAAGCAGATTTTGCACTCTGACCTCTTTGGAAGCAGTGAGTGGGACACTTGAGCCTTATTGTACTGAAATCTGTGCTGGGTCTTACATTCAAACCAATAAACTAACTGGGGAACTGATACAAAAATTACACCGCTAATTTTTCAGATTTCTCAGTTTTCATTAATTTACAGGTCCTCTGGATTGATGTTTCACACAAAAATGACAAGCAAATCAACATATTCTGTCTTGTTTTAATTTACATTTGCGACGTCAGGTTGCACTAGATTTTAACAGCTTACTGGGAAACTGTTAACTGAGAGAGCTAATAGCTTTGGCAAAGTTTACAAGGTTGGTAGCATTACATTTCTGACAGCTCTTTCAAACTGTTAGTAGTAGAAGTAAACAAAATATCCTCAAGCACAGCTGGAAATTTTATTTCAGAGTTACACGCTCCTTAAATACTGAATAAAAAACAAACTGTATTAATTTTAGCTATTGGTCTTTTAGCTTCTTTCTGCCTAAGTGGGTTGAATTTGATAAAATGAGCAGTTTCCAAGTAGCTGAGTAGTTTTATATTGTTCTTATAAATATATATTTTAGGTCTTTTTTTTTTATCTTATCTTCTTGTAAGGCGGTGTGTCTTTGGCTATTGTGTTGCACTTTGTGTTATTTTTTGAGTGCCTCATCGAGTGTTGCATTCTCATGATGCACAAGTTAAAAATGTCAGGTGTCAGGTTAAAAATAGTAAAAAACAAAACAAAACAAAACCTTGCATTCTGTTCCATTCTATTGCTTTCCCTCTAGCTGTCTTTGAACTCAAAAACTCCAAACTTGTTTAGGAGAAGCAGCCTAATTATTGTATTGGGCTTCTTTTTCAGCAAACCCACAAGACTGATTGATTTTGAATGTATAGTTTTGCACATGTCTAAACCAGACATTACAGCCATAGTTAATAATCGTGAGACTATTCAGCAATCTGAGTCTGGAGTGTGTCAGGGTTAAAGGTGAAGTGCTGCTGATTTTGAACCAGACAGCTGAAATGATGCTGTGCAGCAAAGACAAAACAGGCATTCTCAAACATGTCTGGGGAAATACCACCCAGCCTTTCAGAATACAGATTACCCTTCAAGATCCTTGGTCCACTGTTTACAGCCATCAGCTCCGCAAGAGCAAACTGCTCTGCAGATAAGTAGCTTTTACTTATGAACTCATTGTAATTTTGTGGATGATGGATGTAGTATTGCTTGAGAAGCCAGTAAGGGGAAATAGACTCAGGAGCTACGGTACTTAAACTGATAAAAGAGGATGCCTTTGAAGCACAGCTTCAGTAATGGAGTTTTTTTTTGGATGGAGAAGCAGTTGATCAATGTTTGCTAAGCATCATTCAGTGTGAGGACACAACTGCTCCGCTTTAAGAGAGCTTACACATGCTGCGTGACACATTGCTTCTGTTCCCCTCACGCTTATAGTGCTGATGTGGCCTATTTATAGCTGCTGAGGGCCTTTGGCTCTGTTTGATAGCTTGTTTTGTACCTTATAAGAGCCCTTGGCTGCTCTTCTGACATCTCTGCAAAACCAGGGACTTATTTACGACGCATCTCGGAGGAGAGAATTCTCAGAGCTCTTTTTTTTCTTATGCCCATATGTGCAAAACTATCTATTTTCAAAAATTGGATCCATAACTATAAGCTTTTATTGCACAAGTCTATCATCATCCTCACAAAACAGACCCAAATATATAGCATAATAACAGGAATATTTAAGCCTGAGAGTATTTTTGTTTTTTTATGAATTTAGAGATGCAAAATGAAATAAAACTATTAAACTTTCTGTAAGCTAAAACCCTCTCAGAGAAGTTGTCTCTAATATAAGTTATCTTGAAAGCCTTAAACTTATTAAAAAAATTTAAAAACAAATATTTAATAATAAACTAGTTGCCATTCCTAATATGCTATTTTGGACAATAGACATTAATGACTTGAATTAGATTTTTCTAGCCTTCGTTGCCTTAACATTTTCTCTGGCTGTGTGAGAAATAGAGTGTGGACTGATCTTGTATATGATTGTGTGGCTTTCTTTTGTCCTTTTTATTATAGACTAGAGCTTTACAGAATTCTACAAGCTGTGCTCCCAAGTTGCTGATTAGTTGCAAAGCTGTGCTGGTGAAAAAGAGAAAAAAAGAGAGCGAGAGGGAGAAATATGGGAATGACATGTGAGGAATGGCTGCGGTATTCCACAGAACTGTGTCACTGAACTCACTGTTCAGGAATCCCATATAGGCCCTTTTACAAAAATGTCACTGTCATCACATTTGCGTTCCCAGAGCGCTGATCGAAGACCGACCTCGTCTCACCGCATCTCAGCTTGAATGTTAGAGGACCATCCACCAGACCGACCCCAAATAAGCATAATTTCCTTTTCCAGCACTTTGCAATCACAGCAACAAGGCCGTCAACACACAGCTGGGAAGGAAATGGAGGCAGAGATACAGACATAGCAAACAAGCTCTCAAAAAGGAACCTAGCTATTTTTAATAGAGGTCCCAGGTTCCCCAGACAGAGGGAGCACAGACGTTTATTTGGCGAAGAATTCTCCTTGCCGTTCTCCTTCGAGCTAGCTGAAGCGGTTAGCCGATAAAAGACTGTTTGCGCTCATTAAATTCAAAACAGTTTGCTGTTCTTATCTGCAGGTTATTGAGGTTAGCATTTGTTTTTGAGCGTAGAGAAAAATCTCAACAGGTCTGGAGGTCCTCTAATCTGACTGATCAGCTTTTCTACAAAGGAAACTACAGTCTTTTTGATATATATTTTTTTGTAGTTGTAATAAACCTTTTCGTGCTCTTCCGCTGGAGTTCTGTCTTGTCAGTAAACGTGGCTGCACACCACACAACAGAAATTGCCTAGTGGTTACATTGTCCCCTAATTACCATTCAGAAACCCATTTTGTGGCTCTTTCAGATTCTGAATTTGAATCTCAGGACAGTAAATCTGGGATGATGGAAGCTCAAATACTCATTGCTGTTTTGGGAATCAGATGTCTGGTTTGTGATGCATTAATATTTTATTGTGCAATCTTTTAGTAACTAGCTTCTCATTCATCTTCATTAGTCTTAACTGCTTTGCACAAGAAGTACCGAACTTGCTACTTTACTTCATTGTGGAGCCATAAAATGAATGTATGCACATTGACGTGTACCATAGTTCCACTATTTTTATTAGGCGCTTTTGCACTGGAAGAAAACTTTTCATAGTTCCTAGAACTACTGGCAGAAGTTCCCGCTTTTTGGCGTGTTTGCACCGCAGGAACAAGGAACGTGTTTAGTTCTAGGAACTCCATTTGGGGGAACTAAGTTGGCTCCTACTTCAGAGTAGGGTCTCAGATGGTTCTAAGTGTACGCTGGTTGGCCAAACACATATGAAACGCCGGCCATCTGGAATTTTTTAAAATGCAGTGTAAAAATATTTACTTCATGAACATGGAAAATAGCTATTATAACAGCATTTAGCTGCCTGTTGTCTGCAGCGTTGTGTTCTTTTCTTAGCCTTGATCATATGTAACATCGCAAGTTGTCGTAAGAGATTTAGTCAGATTTTTGTGCTTTTTTTAAAGTTATATTTTTGGCCTTTAATGGACAGGACAGTAGAGAGATGACATGAAAGTACTGGGCAGAGAGAGGCGAGCGGGACTGACAAAGGACCTCGAGACGGGAATCAAACTTGGGTCGCTGCGAGCACAATTGCACTATATGTCGGCGCACTAACTACAAGGCTACAAGTGCCGACAGGTTTTTGTGCTCTTTTAATCGCTTTCTCCATTCTCCGATTGTTGATGTTTGTTAATGCCGAAAATAAAGACATCACTGTCGCCCGTTTCAGAGTTCCTGCTGCCAGTGTGAATCCAACCAGGAAAACGGCCCAAGGGGGAATTGGTTCTTTGGGAACCACCATGCGGCTAGTTCCTAGAACTATGTGGTGCAAAAGCACCTATTGTAGCACAAAAACTTACCAGACTGACTCCTGGTCTGTCTATTTTCCCAAAAACTCTTATGTAACTAAATATATTGATCTTTGCCTGAGAGTATTGTGCAATAAAGCATTGCAATACTTTAAAATGTCAATTCCCACTCCACATTTAGTGCATTATGGGCCAGTTCTCTTGGAAGTAGGGGTCACGAAGGACTGACCTGGAGTCAGTGATTAGTACGGTTGGAACAGGTAATTAGCATGGCAGCTGTGGTAGTTCAGAGGTGAGCACCAGCTCCGGTCTTCTGGCTGACAGCTGGACAGACTGTTAGGCCACCTGGTCAATTTACTTCCTCGTACACACACACATACGGACATGAGAGGCTTCCTGCCAAACTTCCTGTGCCTCATCAAGGCTCAATCCTGATTAATTTGTAAGCCCGGGCAGTGCGGGCACTGCAGAGCATAATCATGCTTTGAATCAAAAGCACTTTAATTTGTAATTTCGCTCATTTTTCATTCTTGCATAGAGCTGGTTTTTAATCCAAACCAGTCTCCGCCGGCCAATTATGGTGGTGATGTGCGCATTGGAAATCCAAGGATGTTTTGTGCCACTGTCATCTCCAACTGGTGGCAGGCTCAGCCCGGTATGGGTGTTTCCAATGGGTTTCGTTGTCTGTCAGTCTAACAATAAGACTTTGACACAGACGGAGAATAGATGGGTGACCTCATTGCTTATAGCCTCTTCATTTGCTGCACTGCAGTGACATCACTGGGCCACGGTTTTCTTCCACCACTTCTCTTGGATTTGATTCTCGCCGCTGCACCTCATTTCGTGCACTGGTGCACACATCTCAGCATGGAGCCATGCAGGTGTGTGTGTTTGTAAGGGATAACGTGGAAGTGTGATTGTCTGTTTTAGTGAAAGACTGTCAGAAAGTCTATTTAAAGGCTGTGGTGTGAAACGCTAGCTTTCTCAGTTACCCTAGGAATTTATTTCTATGATCATAGTGTGTGACACTTAGAAGCATTGTAGGAATAAATTGGAGATTAGTATTGATATTGCATCACGATTTAATTTGATTGCATTTGAACCTAGAAGGATTTTAGTTTCTCTTGAGCAGTTTGTCAAGTACTGCATCTCAAAAGCTGTTTCCATCCAAGTTGTGAAGTTTAGTTTACACTTACATAACATTTTGGTTACATCATTATTATTAAATAAATATAAGAATAAATTAATAAAATGTCCAATGTTTTATATATGAATAAAATATATTAATTAATAAATGTGTTATTGAAATAATGTTTATATTAAAATAATTTAGAATAATAATTTCTAAATTACCAGAGCAGCGTGTTTTTGGATAAATATTTCTGGAACAAAATTGCATGACTGCTCTTGCCAAACCGGGCATTCTGCTCAGAGTTGTTCACGTCTTCAGACTCTGAATTATTCACATCTGTGTCAACACTTTTGACGTCAAAATGAATCTGTGTAATTTGTGTAATCAAAAGACAAAACCACAGTACAAGAAGTAGCAGTTTAGCAAGACATTAGTTGTCCGCTAGCTCCATAAAATTGTATTGTTTGTCTTACATTTATTTTCAGTTCATCTTTAGTTATTAAGAAATGAAAAGTGGTAAGTAGGTTAATAGTAAACAGAAATATTACCTGATAACTGCTCTCCTGCATTTGAAGCTGGTCAGGTGGTACAAGTCAGAGCTATCTGAAAAATAAGTTTTGAGTTTTTATTATGTTTTTATTTTATTATGAGTTCAATGAGGACGAGACTGCTTTTATGGTAATTCCAATACTGTGTGAACTCACCCTGTGTACAATAGAATTTTATGTGCAAAAAATATATCCACATTACGCCAGTATATATTTTTAATACACATTTTAGACACATACACATATTGGCATCTTTGTTTTTATCATCTAGAATGCAGGTCTAGGTCTAACTGGACTGGGAAATGCCCATTTAATAGTTTTTGCTTATTTAGGCAGGGTATATGTTGGCTAAAGTAAAAGCCAAAAAAAAAAAAAACGGATGCATGTATTTTAAAGGACTAGTTCACTTCCAGAATATACTTTTCCTAATAATTTACTCACTCCCATGTCATCAAAGATATTCATGTCTTTCTTTTTTTCAGTCAAAAAGATATTGAGGTAAATTAAGAAAAACATTGCAGGAAGAAAAACATTTCTTCATATAGTGGACTTCAATGGGAGCCAGTGGGTTGAAGGACTAATTTGCAATTTCGGTGCAACTTCAAAGGGCTCTACACAATTCTAATCGAGGAATAAGGTTCCTATGTAGTGAAACGATTGGTTGTTTGCTAAAAAAATAAAAAGTTTAAATTCTTTTTAACCACAAATGCTCGTCTTGCGCCAGGTCTGCGATGCGTGTCTATGACTTCATTCACTGCATAATCAAGTTGGAAAGGTCATGCGTGGTTCTTTGTCTGTATACTCCGGTTCAAAAATGTAGGGTAGGGCGATAAACTTCAAAATCGGCCAATGTTTTTTTTTGTTTTTTGTTTTTTTTGTAAAGGGTGTTTGACTTTCTTTGCATGTTTGCTTTGTAAACACTGGGTTGGTACTTCTGCCTACGTCACACAAGACCATTACAACATGACTATGTAATGTGCAAATGTTATTTTTTTAGAAAATGACTAATCATTTCTCTTCATAAGACTCTTTTTACTCGGCTGGGATCATGTAGAGCCCATTAAAGCTGCATTGAAACTCCAATTTGAACCTTCAACCCACTGGCTCCTATTGAAGTCCACTATATGGAGAAAAATCCTGGAATGGTTTAATTTCTTTTCAGCTGAAGAAAGAAAGGCATGAACATCTTGGATCTCAAAGCTTAGATCCAAAGGTGTACTATCAAAGTGCTTCAAATTGTCAGCAGGAATGGGCAGTTTCTTGCTCATTTTCCCTCTGTTATTTGTGCCTCTCTCAGTCTTTCTCCGTTTAAGACAATGGACTTTGTGATCAATACCACCAAATGTGTTCTGTTTAATCTGATTAAATCAGCACATATCCTCACTTCAGAAGAGTTTTTCACTCTCTTTCTCTTTCCTTCCCCCTCCCTCCCAATGGAGCCAATCAGCTAGGCTCTCCTCCTGACCATCATAGAAAAAGAGTGCTGGAGCAAAAGCCATGGTGCAGTTCAGGACTGGAGAGAGAGAGAGAGAAATGGGTGAAAACACTGCTGAGCAGGCAGCCATCTCGTAACTCATCCCCCAACAGGCTGCAGTATGTTTTTAATAGTAGTCACAGTGCGTGAATATGCATTAATCTTGGGAAGAGAGGCTGAATAGCTCAGTGGAGTTGACTTGAAACTTCAGGATTGCACACATATATTAATGCTGTTTGCAGTACTATTACTATTGCTCACTGTAAGTACTAAACTTTGGCACATAATTTGTTTGTGGTACGGGCTTGAATGGTACCTCAAAATGTGCCTGTGTGTGTTATTTCTTTTCTAAACGATCAGACTTGCATTTCTTTTCTTTCTCTGGCGGGTGAAATCAAAGACATAAATATAAGGAGGGACCTGAATTTAAACTTTAACATGCAGCGCTAGGGCTGGCCGATAATTTTTTTTCATATCAGTCGGTATCGATAATTATCACAATGTCAAATTTTTCTTTCTTTCAAGTTTAAAGGCAGATTTTTGCTACGTTGTGAAAGCTGTAAAAACCAGATGGTTAATTGTGGTTTTTAACTCTTCTTTATAGTCGGAAAATGACAAACACTTACACTTTACACTTTTCCTGTCATTTTTCCTTAACAAAATAAATATCTCAATAGAAAACACATAATTTCTTAGTTCTGCATGTTTTAATAAATAATATTGTTTTAAATCAAGAAACAGGTTTGTGTTGCCTGATAATATTAATATATTTTTTTCTCTTAGAAATACACATTTGTGACCCTGGACCACAAAACCAGTCATAAGGGTGAGATTTGAATAAATAAGCTTTCCATTGATGTATGGTTTGCTATAATAGACCAATATTTGGCAGAAATACAGCTATTTGAAAATCTGGAATTTGAGGGTGCAAAAAAAATCTAAATATTTAGAAAATCACCTTTAAAGTTGTCAAATGAAGCTCTTAGCAATGCATATTACTAATCAAAAATTAAGTTTTGATATATTTACAGTATGAATTTTACAAAATATCTTATGGAACATGATCTTTACTTAATATCCTAATGATTTTTGCCATTAAACAAAAATCAATAATTTTGACCCATACAATGTTTTTTTGGCTATTGCTACAAATAAACCCCAGCGACTTAAGGCTGGTTTTGTGGTCCAGGGTCACATTTGATAGTAGCTTGAGTTAGGATGCAGATGTAGATTTATGTTTATTATCAAAATTTTATATGGTTTGCATTTGTAACTATTAGTGCAGCTAATAATAATAATAATAATAATAATAATTGTTCATTAATTGTAATCAAGGTAAAAAGTTCAGTTACTTGAGATTTTGATTTTAGGTCAATGCCGGTCCTATTCCAAACCCGGTCTTCTGAGAAACACAAAATAAGATTTTTTGCTAAATCTCTCTGTTCTTTTATTCGTTCAGTGAAAGTCAGTGTTGTTTTGGACCCCAATGACTTTGATTTCATTGTTTTAATTGTTTTTGTCCATACAAAATATTTTATCAATCTCTTCCACAGAAGAAAAAAGTCTTGAAAGTTTGGAGCAACATAAGAATGAGTAAATGATGACAGAATTTGATGACGGATCCTTTCAATGCTGTAAATTATACAGGGAAGCTTCTAACGTTGTTAATTATGAAAATGTTCATTTTAAAAATTAACAACAGGGCTCAAATTATGCTGCTGGTGTATTTTTCTTCAAGTCTTCAATTCAATTTGATCTAATTTAAGGCCATAGAAAGTCTTAAAAATATTAAGGTGTAACAAGTCCTATCATTTTAAGATGCTCTATGAAAAAACAGAATTACAATCACAGACTAATGTGATTCTTGAACTTCAAAAGACTGTCATGGCTTGCGCTATCATTAATTGCTTACATAGATTTTACTATTATTTACTTTTTTTTTTTTTTTTTTTTTTTTTTTAGCAAAATCCAGTATTGTTTGACCTGATTCATAAGTATTGGTATGTTATTACATGAACCAATTTTAGTACATATGTAAATATTGAATAAAACATGTCTTTAAAGATGTATTTTATGTATGTTTTATGTATTTTAAATTTGCAGTTACCCTGTTTTGTGCGCCCCAGCACGTTAAAGTAAAATAATCTGAGATGCATGATTTATTTTAGGATTGTATTGGTTTGTTCTGTAGGGGCATATGGATTTAAATTTATTTGTGCAGTTATTAAAGTTTCCTAAATTTTAAACCCAGTGACTTGTATTGCATTCAAGGTACATTTTATTAGTTCATGCGTTCCCAGGAAATCAATATTTATTTAACAGATATAATAACCATTTCAACCAATAACTGCTCTGTCAATGCCAGCTGAAGGAAATCTTAAATTGAATTTCTGTGTTTCACAGAATTGTATAAAAATTATTATAAAGTTCCTCTATGTGTGTATGAATTACACCACAGAGGCGTATCTACACACACTCCACACTGTAGCGCATCGCATCTTCAACTTATAGGCCATTTGTACTTCGCTGGCATCCTATAAGTGTGTTGTGTAGATGTATAGCCCATACTGGTGTACTGTCTCTTTTGCCAGATCCTTGTGATTCATCATCAGACTCCAATTGGGAGCTGCACTACTTACTACTAGAACTCCCTATTAGAACAACAGACAGGCCCACAGGGCCGAAATCTGACAGATACGGAGGAGTCGTCTCCCTCATTACCTGCTCTGTGTGTGAAAAGATGTTTCTCTCAAGGGAAGGGGGTAAAGAGATTTGCCTTTGAAGAACAAAAAAGAACACTATGGGCTGTAGGAGGAATGTCTTCATTATGCAAACAGGACACAACAGAAACAAGAGTTTTTCGAGCCTCTGATGGCGTTCAAGAGATGCTGTTTTCGGATGCGAGTATGCAAAGCAAAACTGGGATACTGCTGCATATTTAAAGACGTGACGCTCTTTGGATCTTCTCTTGTCTGCGAGTGTTGCATAACAGAACGGCTGGGTTAGAAGCCTGTTTAACCCTCTGTGTAGCGTACAGAGAGAGATATTATGAGAGTCCGCTGAGATCTACTTCCATTAGCACCTACTGCTGATGCTTTAATGTGTGTTTCATGCAATGCAGAGGCCCTGCTATGTTTGTGTCCAATCTGTTTTTATTAGAACATCTTGTGCGGGATCTTTTAACTGTTCGAGATGTGAATCAGTGATGTGTATTGCTCTAACATGTGCCCCATGTGTGTTTTCAGACTTGATCCACTGCACCAACGAGATGAATGTGAACGTGCCCCAGCTGGCCGACACTCTCTTTGAAAGAACCACCAACAGCAGCTGGGTTGTGGTCTTCAAAGCGCTCATCACCACACACCACCTAATGATGTATGGAAATGAGGTGAGAGATTCTGCTTTGGTGCTTCATCCTTTTTTTTTTTTTTTTTTTTTTTTTTAATGTGGCCAGTAGCATCGTCAGCGTGACACCCTTCTGCGCTGGTACCATTGAAGATCCAGCTCGGTCAAATTGACCCTACATGACAAATCACACCTCAGCAGTCACAGTTTTGCTATTTGTGACCGTGTGTGTGTGTGACACATGGTGACAGAAAAAGCATTTTACTTTGCCGTTCTGTAAATCTGGTGTTAAGCTGCAGCAAATCTGTGGTTGAAAAAAAGAAAAGTGTTAAATGAGTCAAAGTGACCCACAAGAACATGAAAGAAATTAACGAGTGGCACTTCTAAGCCCAGCTGCATGCATAAATCTTCATCCAGGCGTGTTCATCATGTATACATTAGAATTACATTTTCCTAGTTCAAAGCAATTGACCCTTTGAGACCTTATGTATGTCAATATTAATATTTTAAGTATTAATATTTTTAATATTTTACACTACCATTCAAAAGCGTGGAGTGCTGATTTTTTTTTTTATATGTAAAACGTAAAAAAGTCTCTTTTGCTCACTAAGGCTACTTTGTAAAATGTAAAATACAGTACTATAAAAATACAGCAATAATTTAATACTGTTATAATTAACTGTTTTCTATTTGTATGTATTTTAAAATTGCAATTTTCAGCAGGCATTAGTAACCTGAAACCATTCTAATATACTGATTTGGTGCTCAAGAAGCATTTCTTATTATTATCAGTGTTGCCATGACACATTATTTTTTTTTCAGGATTCTTTGAGGAATAAAAAGTTCAGCCTTTACTTGAAATTGATTTTTTTTTTTTTTTTTTTTTTTTTTAATAACATTAAATGTCACTGCTGTCACTTATCACTTTAATGCATCCATGCTGAATAGAGGTATTAATTTCATTCATTCAAAAAAAAAAATACACATTTTCTAAATCAGATGCAGATCCAATTTCTGATTTGAGCCACATTTACCTGCAATGTCAGTGTATCCCATATATGTACATATATAACTTAAAGGGGTCATGAACTAAGAAATCAAATTTAAATGAACCATGTAGTTTTTTAGGGTATGTCACAGCAGCTGATTTTTAATTAAGCATAACTGTTAACCAGTCATAGCAGTGGGTGTTTACTTGTGAGTCTTAAATGTGCCCTGCCTATAAAAAGACCGTTCTGCAAAGAGACTAAAAAACAGGATAGAAAATAGTTTATTACTTCTAAATGATGTTTTTTGATAGAAAATCATTATAAATGAACCTCAAAGAACATTTATAAAATAATAAAAAAAAATGCAGTTCATAACCCCTTTAATATATTTGTTCTCATTCTTAGTTTTTGTATCACATATTCATGGAGGACTGGTGCGTTTTGAAACCAAAATGAAAAACACTCATGAGCACATGCTAATAGTACAACACAGTATCAGAGTTTAAAAGTGTACAGTTTATATGCAGCGACAAGAGTTCTGTACAGGCACAAACACGTAGTCCACTAATGATAAACCGTGGGTAGGTGAGAACATGACACACACTCACACTTTAATGATATATACAGTTAGAATGTGACCTAGATGTGCACATGGCCCCCGTAATGCATTGCTACTACATGAGCTCCTCTAGAAACGCACACACGTTTACCTAGTAACAGTATCTAAATGAGGACATACCGAATACTTGTTCTCATTTTATATAAGGCTCATTGTAATTATTTTAAACCTTAACACGTAGTTACTTCTAAATTCATAAATCATGTCCCAAAAGGATGAGATTGTTGAAGTTCAGTGAAGGATTTGTCTGCTTGATTTAGATCAATAATTGAGTGATTTGCATGATACATTAAAAAAAAAGTAATTTTTTTGTGAATTGGACTACACAAGTTGTAGGCGTAGGTTAAGCCAGGATTAGGCCATAGTTCACTTAGTCATAGTTCATTTTATAAACATGCTTTAGATAAAAACACTACTGGCATGCATCTTGAGACAAAACAATGGCACTGACGTATTTTACGATTTGTCAGTGCAAGTTTTTTTAGTTAAAACAGCCCAACAGGCCTAGACTTAAGCCTCGTCTATGTTTGTTTTTAAGTGCAGCCAGTGAAAAAAAAACACGTCTCACGTACCATTGTTCTTTCACAATACACAGTGCTTTTTATCTCATCACATTCAATTTAGACTGCAAGCTCACAACTCGGGTAAAATATAATTACATTTTCTGTGGCGCTGTAGATTCTGCAGGAAACGATTGGCACACGCACACACAAAAACAATGACTCTCACACGCGTCCTTGATCGTTCACTTGGGCTGTAAAATAAAAAGTCCTTCACTATATGTCCTGAGCTCGCCAGTGTCAGAGATATAAAGCGCGCAGGACTGTCCTTCAGCACGCCCTGTTCTGCGGCATGACGGGGCACTAATCAGCCAGGGGTGGTTTTTGTTATCAGAGCTGAACGTCTGGTCCAGGTCGAGTCTGGTCTTAATCCTTCACCCCGTTATGGCTTGAAAAACACACGTTTGGTTATCGCTGTCTGTTGAGGAGCAGAGACATTTTGAGGACATTTGTCTTGTCAGCAGTAGCCCTGTGAGAGGGCACAGGAAGGGCCACAGATAAGGTGTTGTTGATAAAGGCGTTTCCACATGCGTTTGTGCAAATAAGAGAGAAAGAGGGCGATGTCACTCACTGATGGCCCAGATGCAGAACGCACAATTTGCTATACTGACGTCACTGGAAGTGTATGATGTATAGGGAAGAGATAGAGAGAAATGGTGGTTTAAGAAACATCTGGGTTAGGATAACTTTAAAGAAAAAGTAGCTTTAAGAGAGACAGACAACGGCAAGGGACAGAAAGAGAATGGGTTGGAATTTTAATCAGCTGGTTCATGTGGACAAATTGCTTAACCTTGTATGGGGACACCACTGCCCCTGCTGTCCATCTAAAATGGTTTGTTGCGGATACAGAGGGAAGACTGAGTGGGCGAGTGAGCTAATACTTGAGATAGAGTTTGTGTGTGTGTACGTGAGGGAAGTTCATTAAATCTTGTTAATGCTGGAGGCTCAGATAAAGTCTTGTTTAATAAAGATAAATAACTCCCTGCTGATTTTATTTAAAGAAACCTGCCTCAGTCTGCTGAGAAATTTAAGAACTTATGTCTTTTTGGTTTCATCATTAACTTCTCTGTCAATACTATTTGAGTTGAATCAAAGCAAACACTTGTTCATATTCAGAAATACACTAACCAGAAGATTGAATGGGATTAAGATTGAATGTGCTATAAACATTGAAGAACATTTGTCATTAACAGTAAATAATTTTAAATTATGGCTGTCAATAGATTAAAAGTTTTAATCGGATTAATCACATGTGATTAATCACAATTGTAGACTAGATGAAATTAAGCATACCACATTTATCTTGTTTAACACGTTAATTTTGTAATTTGCTGTATCCAGCAAATTAAACCAAAAGATTTAAGGGTGATTCTCACAAATCTGTGATTTCTGCAAGATTTTTTTCAAGAATACATGGACACTTGGAGACTTCAAAAGTGCACCAAAGAACCAAATGATATAAGGAGTTTATATAATTGATACATTTATGCACGAAAAAATACTGAAAAAAATCGAATTGTATGTGTACAGTGCAACAACAAAGAACTTTTTTACATTTTAGACAACTCATGTTACGATACCGAACAGGACCACATGGATATGCCAAAAACCTCTAAACCAACTGCCTTGAGCTAATTGCTTATATACATAATACAGTACAGTGATCCATTCAGAATTACTAAACACTTCAGCATACACATGACAAATCTAAATAATTATACTGAATGTGTGGAAACAATGCGAATGTATGGAAATGTCTGTGCCTGTGCATAAAAACAGTGTGCTCATACATGCATCAGTGTAACAGACTCACGCGTGCATACTGTACAACTCCTGTACGTCACCGCAATTGTCTTTACCTTGATTGCAATCTTAAAATATGGGAGTGACAACCGCAATCAATAACCACATTAACTACTGAAAAATACAGATAGTGACAATCGCATTTACAGAAAATCTATGCAGTGTGTACGGAACTGAACTAAGCAACTAGTTGTTAATGACATTTAAGCGCGCATCAGAAATGTCTTTGTCTGTATGTGAGATGCAAGAAAATAACGTGAAAGAAGTCTTAACTGTAGCACATTTTGACACGGGGCTAGTAGCGCTCATGAGCCCTGCTGTAAAAGTGTTAGTGTTGCTAGATCTTCATAGAAAAAACAACAAACAAAGACAAGCACGAAAAACACTAAAACACCCAAATGCTTTTTTTTATAACCCCCAAAAAATAATATATCTCATCCTTAACAGTCCACTTTGTTAACTCCATAAAGTGCCTAGCTTTATTAGCTAAGACCAAACCACATACCTAAAAGCGCTTGTAAATATGAGGATATTTCAACACTGCAAGACAGCACTCCTGAGCATAAACAAAACACAGCATGTCTATCAGTGGTAGTTCAGTTAAAATCGATGGACAAAAAGAGTCTTTTAGCCAAAAAATTGCAGATACCAAATGGCTAAATTCCTATTCACTACTACAAGACACCAAAATGTTATGCTTACAAATGCGGGAGTGACTGCTGTTCTGTACACACATGGAATGATAATTTCCGGGACTCACTACCGCATTTAAATGCGGTTGTCACTCCTGAAACTTGCAGTGTGGATGTGGCCATACAGAGGTGTGAATTTTTTTTTTTTTTTTGACTTCTGTATTTTACTCAGCGCGACGTGTGAAGTCTCACACACTTCAGAAACAGTCACAGAATATGATGTAGCTCATGTTTTCAAGTGAAACACACTGCAATGAATAATTTACTAAAAATGCAATGTCTCCATTCTCTCCGCCATTTCTGATGTAATCATCCTGGTTTTCTTTACATTAGCGCTGTTTTGGACTGATTGTTTGAATGCATTCAATCATTGAACTGAAAACTTTCCTAGAGTTTAGCAGCTTAAAATGATATGATCGCCGAAAAGAGGAAATAAAGTTAAAAGATTTAGAATAGTAATTGTGCACTAATTTGGCATTAATTGTTGAGGAGCAGAGATGTTTGGACGAATAATTGTGACATAATTTTAACGCGTTAAGGATTGTAAAATTAATCGCGTGCGTGAACATGTAAACGTTGACAGCCCTATTTTAAAGGTGCTGAAATTTTTTGACTTCGCTAAAGCATAAAAACACCATAATCCATTTGCAGATATTTAGGGAACATGTTAAGTTCACATACTTGTTTCTCCGAAAAACACAACCAGTACAACCAGTTATTTTACTTTGAAAATGTGCATTCCGTGTCGGAATGTATGTTTTTGTTTTGGTCTGTGTGATCCTGCCCACTGACAGTTTATCCAATAATATTTCCACAGTCCGGGTTGCCAGTTGGTGGAAAACACAGCGTAATGCAGTCATGAAAGCAAGCAAACAAACAGAGTTAGAGACTTAAAAGTAAACTAAAAAGCTCTTCGACCAGAGGCATATTATAATGTGGATAAATCAACTCATCAGCTTAGAACTGTAATAACTATTTTTTATATAAATCTAACATATATTTCCTTAATGTATACATGTGTGTATTTATATATACAAAAATATACACAGTGCACACACACATATAGTATGTAAACAAACTTTTATTTTGAATGCAGTTAATCATTTTGCAGCCCTAGTGGAGTCTGAGGACGAGGCAAGAGAAACCATATTTTGAATTTGGACTGCAATACTCATTTCAACCACTAGCTATCAATGTTATGTATTTTTGTGTTTTTTAGTAATCGCTGGGATCGTATCATATATACACAATGCTGAATAGGATGGTCTAGAATCACACACAAGTTCTTAATTTCAAATGAAGATCCACTGCTGTGCTTCTCATGCAAGAGTCCAGTGTCTCTTAAACATATTTTATTAAATTGATTTAACTTCTCTCAGGAAATTATATTACTTGTTAAAGCACCAACTAAAAAACAATAAATTATTTTGCTTTGGTTGATCTACTCGTTGTCTCATGCAGCTGTGTCTATAGAAAATCAAAATTAACTGTAGAGATGTTTCTGGTTTTATTATGCAGTGCATGTTAGTCCAAAGATGAAAAAAATGGACTTTGTAATGTTTCATCGAAATTTAATTAACTTTCACATCTGAAGCGTCTTTCTTGTACAGCAGATGTCACATAGGCCACACAGGCTCCTGGATGTTAATCAATAGCCAAATAGCTGTAGGCATTGTTTCAGGCTATTGCTGTAATTAATGCAGCCTTTCTGAAATCTCGCTGATAGTTAACACAGAAGATTAATGTCAACACAAGACCACCAAAGACTTTCAGCATTTAAAGATGTGTTTTTAATAAATCCATGTAAATGTCAGTCTTGAAAATGCCTTTTGCTCTGTGAGCGTGAACACAGGTGCTCAGCACATACTCTTGGATTCTCTACACACAACAGCCTTCATATAGTAGCCTTCTGAATACAGAAATAAGCTGCAATTCAGCCTCGCTGTGTGATGGTTTAAATTAATTTGTTGCTATATATAAGACCAGAATGTGCAATGTGTAATCTATGCAGTTGTGTCAGGCAAAATCTTTCTTTGTTTCATAATTGAAAAGAACATGTAATTGAGTGCAAGACATTGCTTCTTTTTTTAAACTTGTATTCTTTTTAAAGAAAACAGTCAAGTGACTATATCTTATAATATGAATTTATACATACAAACATTTATCTATCAAGTATCCTGTAAAATGTAGAAATACGTCAGGAAAAACGGATGCCGTTTCATGTTCGAAGGCTTTTCTGACATAGCTGTGAAAGGGGCTGTTTAACATTCTGGCCGTGTGCTGACTCTGAGTTCAGGTCTCTCCTGTGTGGGATCTGTTTGCATAATAGATGCTGTTTGTGAGTGATGTGCGCTAGGTAAGGTAATTATTACCTTTATGAAACATTCTCTCACTCCCTGATGACTTTTCCTTCTCCACCCTGCAGGCAGGAATGGCAAATCTGGGCAGAAAACAAACAGCTGCTGCTCGGTAATCAGTAATTCATAAGTGGGGAGTACAGATAAACTACGTGTGGGAATTGGTGACTCACCTTGTTGGATTGGACCATTGACTTTTTCTGTGGTAGTAGACTTAGTGGAAGTGACATGGGGCTCCTACACAGTTCCTCATAATGCTTTGTCACTTTTCCGTATTGCTATAAAAAGCTGTTTCCCACACTGGTGTGCGGGAGGGCCGTTTTATATTTTATTGATTTGTATTTGTTATTTTAATGTTTTTTTAATGGTGAGATTTTGTGAGCATGAAACATCAGCTTTATAGTGTATTTTGGTTTGGTCACGCATTTCTGTTTTGCGTTCTGCTGCGGTCATTTTAGCTCTGAATCAGATGTGTTTCCAGCTCTCTGCTTTACAAACAGAGTGGGTTTTGTGTTTGAAAATAATCGCTATCGAACAATGTGCCTCCTTTCGCATCCTGTCATCATCTTTTTGCGCTCGCCGTTTTTCTTTAAGCCTTTATTTTTTTCTAACCGTGGTAATTGCTCAGGCCGTATCCATAGAAACCTCAGAACATGTATGGATCGAGAGAGAGCGAAGACCAGCAGCCGGCACATTATCAGGGCATCATCATGCAGCCTATTTACACATGTTCCCTGCAGGGTTAGCGCTCTTGCGCACCAACATGCACACATACACGTTTTGCATAGCTGTTCCAGTGCTGCTTCTGGATCAGTTCCTGAGCGCACAAACAAAATCAGTGTCTAAAACATGAGCAATCTCTGTTCCCAGATTGCTGATATCTTCCCTCAGCCTGAGCTGCCGTGTTAATAGAAGCTGCTCTCTTTGGGAAAGAAAGCTCCCTGCCAAAGAGCCTCCTGCCTTAATAATAAATGACGCTTCGCTCTGACACTACTTGAGGTTTGTTCTCGCATTAATTATTTGCTAAGAAGAGAATGCCGGACCCTTCCTGGCCTATCAATCTATATTTGTCATCCTGTCTTCTGACATCCATTTTGAATAACTTCAGCTACGTAAAAAAAACGCAGAGAGATTGAGGATTTCATGCAGAGGTGCAGGCGAGTGAATGTGGATTTGCAGACTCCACTGAATTAGTAATCCGTATTGATCTACGCTCTGGAATGGAGCAATATTCTCTGCTGTTTGGTACACACTGGCTTGCCCATGCATTTTCCACGAGGTTTCTCTCCAAGGTTAAGCCACGGTGCCAGAGAGAGCTAGCTCATGCTCTGCACAGCTGCCATCCTGGGGATTTTCGTCATGGTCTGAATGTGGTACGCCTCACTCCTCTTCTCGTCTGATCCCTAAGGATTTTACACCGGTATTTGAGGCACCGGTGCAAAGCAGAGGCATGTCAGTAGTTTTCTTTGAGAATGATTGTGAACACACTGTTAGATCAGGGATTTTTACTTTTTTTTTTTTTTTTTTTTTTATGCCAAGGACCTCCAAAATTTGAAAGGAATTCCCTTCCTAAAATATTAAAGGATTAGTTCACCTAAAGAATAAACAATTTCGACATTTTCTTTTTGAGAGTTGAAAAGAAATTGTTTTTGAAAAAAAACATTCCACAATTTTTACCATATAGTGGACCTCAATGGTGGCTAACAGGTTGAACATCGAAAATGCAGTTTCAGTTCAGCTCTACACAATCCTAGCCGAACAGTAAGGGGGTCTTATCTAGTGAAACGATTGATAATTTTATAAAAAAACAAAATATGATATACCTTTTTTTTTTTTTTTTTTTTTTTTTAAACCACAAATGCTCGTCTTGTACTACCTCATGCGTGGCTAGTTTTTAGTCTGGGTACTTTGGTTCAAAAAGGTAGGGTAGGGTGAAAAACTTGTTTTCTCTTTCTACTTCAAAATTGTCCAACGTTGTTTTACCTTTTTTTTTTTTTTTTTTTTTTTTTGTAAAGGGCGTTTGACTTTCTTTACATGTTTGCTTTGTAAACACTGGGTGTTGCTACTTTCACTTACATCAAGCGTGACTTTTTCAACGTGATTACGTAATGTGTGAAGTCAAGCTAGTGCAAGATGAGCATTTGTGGTTAAAAAGTATATAAATTATTATAATTTTTTAAAATCATTTCACTAGACAAGACCCTTATTCCTTGGCTGGGATCATGTAGAGCCCTTTGAAGCTGTATTAAAACTGCAATTTAGACCTTCAACCCTGTATACTGTGCTGATTTATAACCTGTAGGTAAAGGTTTTCAAATGAATATCAATGTATTGCTCTAGAGCTGCAAATAATATTGTCGCAAATAAGCTTTACAGAGAATATTGATGCTTTTTTTTTTTTTTTTTTTTTTTTTACAATAGAAATATTTGTTATAAAATATTTTTATAATTGTTTCCAGTGAAAATTCCAACCCAGGCTCATAAAAATACGTGACTCTATATACATTTCTGCACCACTGTAATTATATCCCTTACTGTGTGTTTTGCGGCAGTTTCAAAGTGAAATGTCTAGAGCAGGGGTGCTCAACCCTGGTCCTGGAGATCGACTTTCCTGCAGAGTTCAGCTCCAACCCTGACCAAATACACCTGAACCAGCTAATTAGGATCTCAAGGAGCACTTGATAATTACAGACAGGTGTGTTTGATTAGGGTTGGAACTAAACTCTGCAGGAAAGTCGATCTCCAGGAACAGGTTTGGGCACCCCTGGTCTAGAGAGTGGCGCTAAAACAATACGTGGCTGTGGTACGGTACAGGCACGTATTGCTGCATTTTTGTTACACTGCTTGAGGTACGTATTGCGAGACTGCAGAATTCAAATATCCAGGGAGTGTCGCTAAAGGTTAATGCTCTGTCGTGTTGGAGTTTTACTGCCTCTAGTGTTCATTCCAACTGAAAACTGGAATGATTCATACATATAAGTATGTTTTTTTTTTTTCAGTATCGCGGAAATGTATATAGAAGCACATATTTCCAATGAGCCTATGTTGGAAAATTCTAAAAGAGAATGAGGAACCTCATGCAAAGCCTTAATCACATGACCAAGGCCACTCCAGGCACCAGGAGCTCCTTTGAGATCAGAGATCATTGATCTTTCAAGGGTGGGTGGCCTCTTTCCATATATACACACACCAGACTGTCAGCCTACTGTTCAGTGGATCACCATTCTTGATCCGCCGACTTAAGCAGAGCTCTAGGAATGCGGCATTTTTTTAAGCCTCCTGTTCCTTCAGATGCATTTTAGGAACCTTCTGTGATTTCAGTGACTCTCGACCTTTGAATACTTTTGCCACAGGCTGAAAATGGCCTCTGCCAGGACTATTTTATTCCTCTGTGCCAAGCAGATTTTGCCTGACCGCAGGGCCTGTCACCAGGTCCACATGCTGGTTCTCCCCTGGGGTGAAACAAGCCTAAGGCTCCATCCCAGTACGTAAAAACCGTTTCCTGCTGACTCCTTTTCTCTGGTGTACCGATTTATGAAATAAGATCAAGGTTACACTTACTGCATTCCGGTATAGACTCAGTGTGGGACTGATAATTTTGTAGTGTCTTATAAATGACATTGACAAATACAGTTTCTAGGAAAACCAATTTTTTCTATTCAGGTCTACTCCGTAATCATTTGTTGACGTACCAGCCTATAGTGTGGTGCAAATAGGTACAGGCTGTTTGCACTTGTAATTAAAGCAATACTCCACCCAAAAATGAAAATTCTCTTATCATTTACTCACCCTCTTGGTGTCCCAGATGTGCTGTCCCAGTTAATTATTTCTGTGGAACACGAACAGATTTTTAGAAAAGTAATAAAATAAAAGGTAATTAAAGGGGACATAAAACACACTGTTTCTGCCAGTCTCATGTTAATCTTAAGTACCTATAGAGTAGTATTGCATCCTTCATATCTCCGAAGAGTCTTTAGTTTAATCAGATTTCTGAAAGACAGAGACAGCTGTACCACTTCACTCTGAAAACAGTCGAGCTTCTGGAGGCGTGTCATACTCCGTTATGTGTCCAACTCATTTTTTGAGACTTTGGTCATGTTCAGCGTAAGAAGCCAACTCTTTAGCAGTGAATATGTCAGAAGTGCATGAAATAACATTAGATCCCCCCCTTTAACTAAAGAGGCCTTGAAAGTTGACTTTTCAAAAACCATGACAGTAATCCCTACAACCCCAGTTGATAAATCAATGTCTGTTGAAGTCTAAAGTGTGCGTGAGAAAAATACTAATATGTTAAACTTTAAGTTATATTTTTGGGTCTTTTTGGGCCTTTATTTGACAGGATAGTAGAGAGCAGACAGGAAAGCAATGGGTGAAGAAAGGGGAGCGGGATCGGCAAAAGACCTCGGGTCTGAATTGAACTCGGGTCGCCGTGAGCACAGATGCGCTGTATGCGCACTAACCATGAGGCTATTGGCACCGTCTATTTAAAACATTTTAAACTATAAACCATTGCTTCTGGATGGCTGTCATACATGAATTTGTGTGACGTAAATGCCAGCATGTTGTGATGCATCAGCTTTGAGGGACCCACCTCACAGTGATGAATTATTTTCTAAATATCTTTGTTTGTGTTCATCAAGTAAGTCATATATATCTGGGACTGCATAAGGTTGAGTAAGTAGTGGGCGGAGCATCACTTTAAAATGTGTGTTCAAGATGCACATAATCCGTAAAATCTAAAGCAAGGATGAAATTAAGTCACCCAACCTATTTTCTAAATGCATGTTTCATGATTCATCCATGCGTACGTGCATTTTTTACTTTTATTTATTTATTTATTTTTTTGACCTCATAATTTTTACTTAAATCGTAACTTGATCATCTGGTGAAGCTACATATTTGTGACCCTGGACCACTAAACCAGTCATAAGGGTAAATTCTTTAAAATTGAGATTTATACACCATCTAAAAGCTGAATAAATAAGCTTTCCATTGATGTATGGATAGGACAATATTTGGCTGTGATACAACTGTTTGAATATCTGGTATCTGAGGGTGCAAAAAAAAAAAAATCAAGAATCAAGATATTGAGAAAATCGCCTTCAAAGTTGTCCAAATGAAGTTCTTAGCAATGCATATTACTAATCAAAAATTCCATTTTGATATGTTTATGGTAGGAAATTTACAAAATATCTTCATGGAACATGATCTTTACTTAAAGGAGAAGTCCACTTCCAGAACAAAAATTTACAGATAATGTACTCACCCCCTTGTCACCCAAGATGTTCATGTCTTTCAGTGGTAAAAAAATTGTTTTTTGAGGAAAACATTTCAGGATTTTTCTCCATATAGTGGACTTTAATGGTCCCCCGTGTTTGAACTTTCAAAATGCAGTTTAAATGCAGCTTACACAGAATACACAGAGTTCAGGGAGAGCAAGACAAGACGAGCATTTGAGATTTAAATTGTACTTTTAATCGAAAATAATCGCTAGATAAGACCCTTCTTCCTCGGCTGTTTACAACCACATTTGGGATCGTTTGAAGCCGCATTTAAACTGCATTTTGGAAGTTCAAACTCAGGGCACCATAGCAGTCCTTTATATGGAGAAAAATCCTGAAATGTTTTCCTCAAAAAACATCATTTCTTTACAACTGAAGAAAGAAAGACATGATCTTGGATGACAAGGGTTTGAGTACATTATCTGTAAATTTTTGTTCTGGAAGTGGACTTTTGGCATAAAAGAAAAATCAATAATTTTGACCCATACAATGTATTTTTGGCTATTGCTACAAATAAACCCATGACTGGTTTTAAAACTGGGTTTGAGACCAGTTTTAAGACCCAGGTTTTAAGGTCCAGGGTCACATTTCTCTATTGTGATGTTATTTACTTAAAATCCTGTCCTTTTCTTTCAGTCAACTGCAAGCCTCAATTTAATCAACACTGGATAGATATAACAGCGCCTCCATCCTAGTTTTATTATTATTTTTTTTAATGTTTCATGCAAATGTGCATCACAATATGGTAGAAAATATATGTCTATACTTCAGTTACATCACGATTTTTAACCCTGTGGTTGATTAGCGGGTCAGTGGGCAGATGTGATATAGTCACTAAATGAGATTTAGCCACTTGCTTCATTTTTGTTGTTTTTAAGGTCTGTGTATAGCTAAACCAAACATTCGAGAGTTTTACTTTCTGTTTGTCCACCATATGCATGAATGAGGTCAGAATGCATCCTAGTAGTAGTGTAAATCTCCTGCATTCCCAAAACTCCCATCATGTCTGTTCTCAACAGCACCCAGAATGCTGTGTGCTGCTTTTTGCTTTTTTTTCTTCAACCCACATCTGTGTGAGCCGGGTGGGACGGGGCTGGACGGAGGAGGGGAGCTGCAGCAGACATATTTGGCAGCTCAAAGAGAACTTAGAGGAGTCTGGTCTTGTACACCGGTCTAGGTTTCACACAGTGTACTGCAAATTCAGCAGCGGGGGAGTTTCCACACATCAGGGATGAAGTCGCTCTCGCATTCTGACAGATTAAGAGCTGCAGAATCACATCCAGTGTATGACTTGTATTTTTGTGTCAGCATTTTGATTATCTCTTCTCTGTACCCGCAGCGTTTCATTCAGTATCTGGCCTCAAGAAACACGCTCTTCAATCTGAACAATTTCCTTGATAAGGGTGCATTGCAAGGTATGTAAGAAACATGAACACCTTTTGTGTCTTTAAAGCATTGTACACATACTGTATGCACAGTGATGATAAATCCCTCGTTCTGTCCCTCAGGCTATGACATGTCCACGTTCATCAGGCGGTACAGCAGATATCTAAATGAAAAAGCCCTTTCCTATAGGCTGGTGGCTGTGGACTTTACCAAGATGAAGAGAGGGTGGGTAAACCTCAGTTCTGCCTCTGTAATATTGTCAGCCTAGAGTCAAGATTGTGTTCAAACACATTGTCTCAGCAGGACACAATCTAATCAGGCTAGCTCATTACTCCGATAATTAAGTTGTTTTTAAAAGCTGATTAAGTAGCTGATTTTTTTTAAGCGCTAATTAAGATTGCGAGTAAGTGGCGATTTCTGATTGTTTGTTTATCTGTTTGTTGTGCAGTATTGATGGAGTCATGCGCACCATGAACACAGAGAAGCTGATCAAAACGTTGCCTATCATTCAAAACCAGCTGGACGCGCTGCTGGATTTCCAGGTTTGTGATGGAGAACGTACATGTATGCTTTAAAACCTACAAATTATTCAAATCAAATCTATTTATTTTAATAAAACAGTTTTTTCCTGTCTTTTTTTTTTTACTTGATGCATGCTTCACAACCTCCAGTTAAAAAAACCACTTCTCATGCATATTGCTAGCATACTGGCTGTTTATTAATACTTTTAAAGCACTTATTAATGCCTTATTCTGCATGAACATATTTTGGATCCCTCAATCTAAAGGCCATTGCACACTGACTCCATAATTTTCGTATGTGTTTTTTCATTTTTTTTGTTATCCTTTCCTATCAAAATGCTTGCTACGGTTGTGAAAATGCAGAAAATTGAACGCGATCTGAACTTTTTTATGACGGACGAAAGTGTACAAACGTGATTGACACAATGTGAGGTCTTATATATTTAAAGTGCAAAACTTTCAAACGCAGTGCGCCATGACCTTTACTCCATACCTAAACATAACAGCTGCCTTACCAAATATTAATAAGCAGCAAATTTGGAGGTTATTGAGGTGAAAGTCATCGTTAATAAGTTTCATTTATATACTACCATAATTTTGGGGTCTGTATGATTTTTTCGTCTCTTATGCTCACCATGGCTGCGTTTATTTGATAAAAAATGCTGTTAAAACTGTAATATTGTGAAATATTATTAACATTTAAAATAACTGTTTTCTATTTTAATACATTTTAAAATTTCATTTATTTCTGTGATGGCAAAGCTACGTTTTTAGTAGTTATCACTTTAGTTTTCAGTGTCACATGATTCTTCAGAAATGCTGATCTGGTGCTCAGTAGCATTTCTTTTTGTGTAAAAACGTAATTTTTGTATAAACCTTGATGCGGTTTCATTATTTGCATTCTTTTCAGAATGCTTTGACTAATAGAAAGTTCAAAATAACAGCGTTTGTATGAAATCTTTAAGTCGTTATATTTTAAATGTCTTCATTCATGGTGAAAAAAAAAAAGTCTTACTGACCCCAGGCTTTTATCTGTAGTTTGACCGATGAAATGCAAGAACATTTCCCTTATCCATTTCTTTTAACGAAAGTAATTCATTTTGAAAAGATTTGTCGGTTTGTAGTGCCGATTATTTGATTGCGCCTGTGGTTGAAGTGATAATCAGTACCCTTAAAATCAAGTAAGTTTGGTGACCTCGAAGCCCCAGGTTGGAAAACCATATTTTAACAGAACAACATTGATGTTGATTCAATCTAAGCTATTTGGTATGATATGTACTCTCTCCTGTGGATGTGTGGGTGTGTGTCCGTAGGCTAACCCTAATGAGCTGACTAACGGAGTGATCAACACTGCCTTCATGCTGCTCTTCAAAGACTCCATCCGTCTGTTTGCTGCCTATAATGAGGGTGTTATCAACCTGCTGGGTAAGAGTAATCCACTCCCTCTCACTCTGGAGAGCATCCTACTCTCACACTCTGCTTTAGGGGTTACGTCTTACTGCTTTCTGAGCAAAGAACAGTGCAGTTGAACCACAAGAGCTCGGGTCTTTCTATACGTTATACATATTAATCACTAGTCTGAGATACGTGTATTTAAAAAGAACTGCATTACTGTAGTACAAATAAATGTTATTAAATCAACCCTGTTGTTGGTAGAAATCGTGTGTATTTTGAAAATTGTTGGGATCGTATTATGTACATCTGTGGTCAAATAGCTCACTCCAGACTAACCCACAAGTTTTGTTAATGGATGAAGATCCTACATTATACAATTTGTTCCAGAGCCCAGTATCTCTGAATCATATTTGATGCTTCTAACTTTAGCTTGTAACTTTTTCGTTTGATTTTTGTGAAAAGATTATGATGAAGTGAGGCCAAATTTAGTTTTAGATTTATGAAAGTTTAACTTAAAAAAAAACATTTGATACGTTTGATTTTATTTGTTTTGTTTATATTAGTTTAGTTATTTACTTTCACTATTTTTCACTTGTTTCTTTCTCTAAATATAGCCACTGTTGCTGGCATAGCCCTTTATTATAAGCAAGCAAACAAATATTACCGAAGCAACTCCGTCTGGTTATCTGTGGTTAAAGGGTTAGTTAACCCAAAAATGAAAATTCTGTCATTAGTTACTCACCCTCATGTTGTCCCAAAGCCATAAGTCCTTTGTTCATCTTCTTAATTCAAATTAAGATGTTCTTGATGAAATCTGAGAGGTTTCTGACCCTGCATAGACAGCAGTGCAACTTCCACGTTCAAGGTGCAGAAAGGTAATGTGGACATTGATTAAAATACTCCATGTTGTGGTACTCTCCTCAAGAGAAGAAATTGTTAAAGTCATTTTTTTGTTTTCTATGCGCATAAAGTATTCTCGTAGCTCCATAAATTAAGTTTTATGGACTATTTTGTAAATGTCGTACTACTTTTCTGGGCCTTGAACATGTCAGTTGCATTGCTGTCTATGCAGGGTCAGAAAGCTGTTGGGTTTCATCAAAAATATCTTAATTTGTGTTCAGATGAACTGAAGGTTTTATGGGTTTGGAACAACATAGAATTTTCATTTTTGGGTGAACTATCCCTTTCAGTCTTGTTCTTGAGTCTCATCAGTAGTTGACTTTGTGCTCACACAATCAGAACAACACTGTGTGCGTATACTTGCGCTTCGTCGTATCTTTGTCCTGACGTTGCACTTCGCATCCAGTGTGTGACCCCCTTAATAGTCTAGCAGAAACAAGGCTTTAATTCCTCTACAGCAATTGCTGGTTTTTACTCTGAGCTCAAATTATTCAGTCATTAAGTCATTCATTTTTCCATGATTTTTATTGTTTTATTACTATATTTTTTTTTAGGTCTCATACGCCCATTTAGGTTGATAGTCTGAAAATGCTTTAGAGTGCTAGCTGTCCTTGAGCGTCAACCATTACAGCAGCTTTTATATGCCCCTGTCTCTGTCAGACAGCCCAGAGTGTTTTGACAGTCCTCTGATGGGTAATTGCAGTCTTTATCTGTTTGAGTTGCTCTGCTAATCGTTCTGCTCTTCCTCTCTCTCTCTTTTTTTGTCCTCTCGTTTCAGAGAAATACTTTGATATGAAGAAAAACCAGTGTAAAGATGCTCTGGACATCTATAAAAAGTTTCTGTACAGGATGACCAAGCTGTCAGAGTTTCTTAAAGTGGCTGAGGTACCAATGTAATGCGCGCACACACACACGCACAGTGTTTTGATACGACAGGATTGAGATTAGACAGGCTGTTTAAGGATCTCTCTGCTCCCACAATTGCTCTCTCTCTCTCTCTCTCTCTCTCTCTCTCTCTCTCTCTCTCTCTCTCTCTCTCTCTCTCTCTCATATCTCTTCATCCTACAATACTCTGGCATTCATATTCACTGGATTGATGCATGCATGGATGCCATCTATTTGTGACCTTGGACCACAAAACTAGCCATAAGGGTCAATTTTTTGAAATTGAGATTTACATACATCATCTGAAAGCTGAATAATTTTGTATGTATATATAACATGTATATAACATAGATGTATGCTTTGTTATGATAGGACAATATTTGGCATTTTGAAAATCTGGAATCTGAGGGTGCAAAAAAATTAAGATATTGAGAAAATCTGAAAAATTGATCATTTTGAGCCATATCATGTAGCTATTGCTACAAATATACCCGTGCTACTTACGTGGTCCAGGGTCACATTTAGTGTTCTGGCACTGCAATGCATTTCACAGTCCTCATGGACTGTGCCCATAAACATATACATGTTAGGAGTTTCGTCCTTTGTTTGAATTGAATTGAATTGAATTGAAAGGTAAACTGACCTCTGTTTTAGTTTTTTTGTAACAGCTCGTAAAAAATTTGCAATGGCTAAAAAGAGATTAAAATTAGCATTATAACATCAATCTGTTGATTGAGGGTCTCATTTGGTACATTGGAATACCAAGTACAATTGTTTAAGTTTCCTAACTTACATATTACCTGACATACACTACCATTCACAAGTTTGGGGTTAGTAAGATTTTTTTTTAATGATACTTTTATTCAAGAGAGACTATAAATGTATCAAAAGTGACAGTAAATAGATTTATAATGTTACTAAAATATGTTTGCAAATTATTGCTAGAAAAAAAAAAAAAACACATTTTATTTCAATTAAATGCTGTTCTTCTACAAAGCTTTCAACAAAGCTTTCTTGAGCACCAAATCAGCATATTAGAATGATTTCTGAAGGATCATGTGACCTTGAAGACAGGAATAATTGCTGCTGAAAATTCATCTTTGCATCACAGAAATAAATACAATTTTAAATATATTACTATAAATTAAGAATGTATTAAATTACATTTTAAAAATATATTAAAATAGAAAACAGTTATAAGTTGTAATAATTTTTCACATCTTCTTTTAAAAACATTAAAAAAATCAGACTGACCCCATATTTTTGAATGGTACTGTACATGTGAAAATTAACCCCCAGCAATCTCCACAATGATCTAAAAAAAATCTTTAAACAGTAATCATGAATGACTGGATAAGTTATGGAAAATCCATTGAAAGTTACTGGTCCAAAGTGTGGGAACCCTACAGAGAGAGTATATCTCACTAAGACTGCTTTATACAGTGTGGAAAGAGATGTTTCTCTCCTGTTATTTTTGCCGTGGCCGTTGACGGCTGTCATTCCTACTGTGGATTCACATGGCGTGAGACCTTAAAGTCTCTCTCTCCTTCTGGCCCAAATGTATATCTGTTTGGTGCTAATAGGACTCTCACTCCCTCCTCTCTCTTTGACACTGATGAATTCCCGTGCTGCTGCCGCCGCCTTTCTCTCACTTCCCCTCTCCGTCCATCCAACCAGGCGTTAGACTGTCTGGCTTTAATTTCAGGCTGGCTCCTTTTCTGATGCATCAAATATCTCAGGGATTTAATTTGACAACGAGTCTCTGAGAACAATGTCTATCACCATGTGAGATTCTTGTCTAATTTTCTTTACCCCCCCACACCGGGTCTCATTTAAAAGTCATTGTTTGTAAAAACTGTTTTTGAATGTTAACCACTCCACACCTCACAGTCAGCCGTGTGAGACATTATCAGTGTCTGTGTCCGTTCTCATTGCTCCTCCGTGGCTCTCGGCATGCCACACACCTCTTTTTTTTTTTTTTCGTTTTTTTTCCATTTTTAGTCACTGCATGAGGTAATGATCCATTATGTTTTGTTCTTTTTCTGATTCCTCCCCCCTCCCCTCGTTTGTTTGTTTACCGTTTACCTTTGTTTTGTTTTGTTTATGACACAGCAAGTTGGGATTGATCAGGGTGACATCCCAGATCTCACTCAGGTCAGTGTACATTTCATCTCCACTTTCTGTTCCTCCTCTACTTCCTCACTATGCTGCTGCTATCGTCCATCATACCACCGCTCTCCCTTCCTCCTTTTCTCTCTGTGTTCCACCTGTCCTCGTCCTCTCTCTTGTTGTCTTACGTGCTGTTTTTGTACCCATGCTCACTGTTTTTTAGACGTCTTGTCTCCTGTTCTCTCTCCTGTTAAAAAGTCTATTAATATTAATAGCTTCAAAACTTGTGGTAGAGCTTGACAGAAGTTACTAAACACTCCTATCTCTGTCTGGTTCCCTCTCAAATGTGTGTTTAGTGATGATCGAACTACTTCAGTTTAGTATGACTGTGGAGTTGCACTGGGTATCGTCTAATGTTTGATTGTTGACATTACAGAGTGGGGTTAACACATTATATTGAATGAGAGGTTTATTCCTCTTCGATAACACATTGTTTATTGTTCCTTTCAGACGACTAGAGGATCTTACCTTGTAGGTGGTGGGTTATATGCACTGCTTGTATTTGACGTAACCTGTGCTACTAGTGCTGGGTGATATATCAAATATTTACAACATATTCAATCTTTTTATGTCAAAAATTAGCCAGCATCGTTAATACTGTGGTCAGTTTTATTTGGCCATCCAATTTATTAGAAACCTGTGCCAGAAGGCCAGTTTGCACTCACTATGCTGTAAGTACAGAAGTATTTTAAGATTGTAAAAAAAATTTAATTTAATAACGTATATTGTTGTTTTGTTCCATATAGTAATATTGGAATGAAAAAAATATTTTAGTTTTATTTATAAATAAATAGTAGAACAATATTGTATTTAATTATATAATATATAAATACATAAATATCAGTCCATTCATTTAATGAAAAACATTTTAAAAAAATGCTTTATTTATTGATTTTTGAACTACTTTTTACTGTATTTTGAGTCTGAATCTTGTTCTAGTTAAAATGATTATTAAATAAATTAAAAGCCATTTTAGCAAATACTGTCTATGTTGAGATCAAATACAGTTGAAGCCAAAAGTTTACATACACCCAATCTGCAAGAGGTTAATTATTTACCAAAATAAGCTGGATTGTACAAAATTCCTGTTATTATTTTTTTTTTATTTAGTACTGACCTGAATAAGATAATTCAGATGAAAGACGTTTACATATAGTCCACAAGATGTAAATAATAACTTTCAAAACTTTTCATACACTTGATTCTTAATACTGTTGTTACCTGAATGATCCACAGTTTTTTTTTGTTTGTTTTGTGATAGTTGTTCATAAGTCATTATTGGTCCTGAACAGTTAAACTGCCTGTTGTTCTTCAGAAAAATCCTGAAGGTCCCACAAATTCTTTGGTTTTTCAGCATTTTTGTGTATTTGAACCCTTTCCATCAATGACTATGATTTTGAGACCCATCTTTTCACACTAAGGACAACTGAGGAACTCATATGCAACTATTACAGAAGGTTCAAACGCTCGATGATACTTCAGAAGGAAACATGATGCATTAAGAGCCGGGGGTGAAAACTTTTTGAATGTGAAGATCAGGGTAAATTTTACTTATTTTGTCTTCTGGGAAACAAGTATGTATCTTCTGTAGCGTCTAAAGGGCAGTACTAAAAAAAAAAAAAAAAAAAAAAAAAAAAAGATATTTAGGCAAAATAAGAAAAATGTACACATCTTCGTTCTGTTCAAAAGTTTTCACCCCTGGCTCTTAATGCATCGTTTTTCCTTCTTAAGAATCAGTGAGCGTTTGAACCTTCTGTAATAGTTGCATATAAGTCTCTCAGTTGTCCTCAGTGTGAAAAGATGGATCTCAAAATCATACAGTCGTTGCTGAAAAGGGACCAAATACACAAAAATGCTGAAAAACCAAATAATTTGTGGGACCTGAAGGATTTTTCTGAAGAGCAGTGGGCAGTTTAACTGTTTAGGACAAACAAGGGACTCATGAACAACTATCACAAGTTTATGTAAACTTCAGTTCAGTTTCAGTTCATGTAAAACGGTCATTTTTTTTTCAACAGTCATAAATCCAACTATTATTTTCTCTTGTGGACTATGTAAATGTCTTTTTTTAACATCTTAATCAGGTCAGTATTTAAAAAAAAACAAAACAAAAAAAACATGCATTTTGTATGATCCCTCTTATTTTGGTAAAATAACCATTTTGCAGATTGTACAAGGTGTATGTAAACTATTGACTTTAACTGTATCTTTAAAAAGTAAATATTGAGGTAATTTTTTTTGGCTATATCTCCCAGCCCTAGATTCTTTTTGACTGCATCAGCGGATTCATCTTTTTAAAACCAGGCTAACTGATTGAATGTGGCCCAAACTGCCATCCTTTGCCCTGTCACTTTGCAGGCATGGCTGTACAATGCTTTTTCTGCTGATCCGAGACCAGATGTGCAGTTGTCTCTTTATGGTTTGTTCAAATCATTAGCTCAGATCAGCATAAAAGCAAATCTCCTGCTGGGTTGCATGACGGCTTCATGCTTGCAAACCCCCTGACCATCAAAGTTGGCGAAGGTGGAGCTCTTGTGAGAGCTATATGTTTTACCCGATGCCCTGTTTCTCATTTATGTGAGAAAACTGCCCCAGCGGCCCTACGTTTGTAGTATTGTGATGAAGTATTAATGTAACCTCGCTTTGTCCTTTGCGTAGCCGCACGCACATCTATAATGTAGTCATTTAATCAAAAGCCTGTTCGTGCCGTGTCTTCTCAGAGGAAATCAAATCAGACAGGAAAGAAGCAAATTAAAAACTGTTACACTTTCATCTTTCTTTTTTATCTCGCTGCGGTGGAAGTAATACATTTCCCCGCTTAGCCGAAAGTTCATTTTTAGTTCTATTTGAATTGTAGACTGCTGCATATGTGTTTTTTCTCTCTTTTGGCTTCTGTTTTCTGTGGAATGGATTAGACCCAATCTGCCTTCTCAGCGATGTGGAGAAAAAGCCAACCTAGATCAGATCCAGACATGTTGGCCAGCGCTGCCAGCTAGGCTCAGTCGAAGAGCTTACCTTACCCTTAGTCCATAAGAGCAGTTTTTTTCTTTTTTTTTTTTTTTTTTTTTTATACACGGGATGCCTGTTGTGGAAACTTGGCACAAAGCACCTGCTCTTTTCACCAACCATGAGCTTTGAGCTTGTGCTAACATTTGCTCTCATTTGAATAAAGCAGCACGGGGTGTGTGTGCTCTTAGGTGCTAACATAGACATCCTGTGTTTGCTGATCTGGGATCTGTGTAAGGCTGCTTCTTGTAAGTGTCAAGATAATTCTTTTCATCAGAAACAAATCCTAGATTGGTATAAAGGGCTCAGAGGAAGATTTTACCTAGATTTGCGTCTCAACGCAAGACGTTCTTGAAGAAACCCTAAAGTACTAGTTCCAAAAGCCAGTATGAAGAGTTTAATGTCATGGTCCAAAATGGAGTCTGATATATCAGTGACCTCATGGGTCTGTCATGCGCTTGAGGTTTGGATCTTCCAGTGTGCATGTCACTTCCTCTCTTTTGAATTTGTACTCTTTCTCTCTCGTTTTCTGTGCTTGTTTATCTTTTGCCTGTACGTCTCTTACTAAAAGCTTAAAGCATGCTCCTGTTATTATTTGCTGAAACTCAGGTGGATTGACCGTGTGAGTGTGTACTCTTTAAACTGGTTTTGTATGTTCTTATTGAGTTCTTGACTTGTCTCTTTTTCCTGCAGGCTCCCAGCAGTCTCCTGGAGGCTCTTGAGCAGCACCTGGCCTCTCTGGAGGGAAAGAAAACCAAGGAGCTCTCTGCCGACAACAGGTACGAAATCCTACAGATCCAAACAATTCAGCATCACACCGTAAGGCCCTGTTGAGCATGCATCTATGAAGTCATTTTTGTCCATCCATTGTAACTGAGTGGTTTAATCCACGTCTTCTAAAAAAGAAAGAAAATTCATCACATGATGAACATATTTATTTTAGGCTTTTATTCAAATAAACACACATACATAGAGCTCATCAGGTATTGTGTAAACAGACTGTCTACCAATGACGCCTGGGGCCAGTTGCATAAACTTAGCCTCTATGTTAAGACAGTGTTTTAAGTACTAGTCTGACCAACTAGCAGTTAACCAAAGGGTAATCAGTCTTATTTTTTGGATTCAACTTAGACTAATCTACATTTTTTTTTTGTAACTGAATTTAAAACATTAGAACCAGACATGAAGAAAAATTTGGCTGACTAACTTAAGACTTGTCTAACCCCTTTATGCAACAAGCCCCAGTTCTCAACTATCAAGCAAGCAAGATAGTTGATCTTCCATGTTTGCCATATTAATCAGTAAATTTACGTTTTTAAACGGACTGTACTAAATTTAACTTTTGGTGATCATTTTGTGTCAAATATAACATCTTTTATTAGGCTAATGATATCTCAATCATCTCATGTGAGGGTCAAAAGTTTCTTAACAGTATGATTTTATGTTTTTCAAAGAAGTCTCTTCTGCTCACCAAGTCTGCATTTATTTAAACCAAAGTACACAAAAAATTGAATATGTTTTGAAATTATTATTTTGAATTATTATTTGAAAGCTGAATTTTTAGCATCATTACTTCAGTCACATGATCCTTCAGAAATCATTCCAATTATTTTGATTTGCTGCTCAAAAAACATTTATTATTTTTATTTGGTAAAAAAAGCTAAGTAGAATTTTTTTTTTTTCAGGTTTCATTAATGAACAGAAAGTTCAGAAGAACAGCATTTAGCGGAAATGGAAATCTTTTGTAACATTAGAAATGTTTTTATTGATCGATTTTAAAGCATCTTTGCTTAATAAAAGTGTTAATTGAAGTAAAAATGCAAGTTACTGTATATTCTGTATACAAAACCTCTTAACAGCACTTTATTTCACAAGCCATATGTTGAAGCACTTGAAACAGCAATAACAAACCATTAGCAAGAGATTTTTATATATAGCCACATCCTGTAAGATATTACTTTTTTTTGGCTTGTGAACAATTAATTGTGTTAAATTAATCAGGTCTTAAATAAAGAACTGATAGGGAAATCTCACTTCGGTGTGTATCTGTGTTTTCCTTTGTAGAGCCAACACTCTGTCCAATGCGGTGTCGTCCCTGTCCAACACGGGCATGTCCTTCTCCTTCTCATCCAGCAGGATGGACGAGAAGGAGAAACAACAGGCCCTGGAGGAGGAGCAAGCCCGTCTGCAAGCTCTCAAGGTGGGTTACATTCTATCCCATTATGTTCTGTGAATGGACATGTTCTAGTTGCTAATTAAGTTTGAGTGTAGACTTGTTAGCTGTTTTCCCCCTGGTTCTATGTAGAAAATAGAGAGTACGTAGAGTAAAGGCATATGCCAGAGAAGTTATTTGCAGCTGAGATTAGGCAGGATTGAAGCTGCTGTTCTGGGAACATTTTGTTCTACACATACAAGTGTATGTGTGTTTACACAATACGCCCTTGTATCTTCAATGATTAGCCTGTAGCAGTAAGTGGTCAGTGGGGTTAATCAAACTTCTCTGCCCCATCAGGATGTGCTGTCATACCTTGTGGAGCACAAACGCTCACACCAACACACACACACAAACTGAATGACAGGAACGTCAGTGGTGAGGAATGTGTCCCTAGATGCACCGTGACTGTGTATCTGAATAGTTCAAACATTCAAAGCAATTTCAAAGTCCAACATCAAAGTATTTACACAGTCCATGTTCGGATAAGTTTGTGTGAAATTGAACTGGTGTTTTTTTTGTGATTGTTGTCTCACTCCTGGAGGGGCACGCACAGAGTTTTAGGGTGCTGTCACTTTCTCTTTCTGTGTTTTCTTTTCTTCATACATTTTCTTGTTGTTGCAAAGGACATAAAACCTTGCCATGTCGCAACCTACTTCCTCTTTCTTTAGAAACTAGAATCTAGGGCTGCACAGTTTGAGAAAAAAGATCGAATTGTGATTTTTCTGATTAGAAATTCAAAATGCAGTTTAAAGCAAATAAAAAAACTTCAGGTTTGCTGGTTTGTAGGGCTGCACAGTTTGGCCCAAAATGTTGTGATTTTTTTATAATAATAATAATAATAATAATATTAATAATAATAATAATATGGCTGTCTTGATTCATTTTCAAATGGTAAACTATCATTCTTTCATTTTGGCAGAAATCTACAGGTAGCTCTTGTAGCTTTTCTTTTGTTGACAACAGTCGGTTTAACTGTGATTCTCAACATAAGAATGGGAAGATGGTTGATGCATGTTGTATTCCCAGATGCATGTTCTTAGTGACCCAGACTCAGAGTGCATTTAGAGATATGTTTGTGTAGAGCAGCGTTAACTGCGAACCATGATGCCATTTTAGTGCCATGTTAAAAAAATAACAAATCTAAAAATTACGAGAAAAAAGTTTAACTTCCAAAAAATAAAGTTGAAATTCCAAAAATAAAGTCGAAATGTTTCGAGAATTAAATTGTAGCAATTAAAGTTCTAATATTTTGAGAGTATAGCCTGCACATGCAAATGGCCCGGATTGAGAGCGCAGAGAGTGCCAGGCCACTGTAATTTATTTGAATATATGTGGGATTATTAGCAAAAATCATACCATGTGTTATACTTGCAGGGACAGTATGCTTGGAAATAATATTTAATGTCTTTGATTGCATTCATTAGGCATATTTGTAGTGTGCCAGCCAACCAATAATAGCAATAAGCTTTGTGCTTTTGGTACTTTTGATATAAAAAAAAAACAAAGTCTCAGCTTTCAGAAACCTGTCATTTTTATAGCGAAATACAAACAATGTGTCTTGCAATAATGTGCTTCTCTTTAATATGGCGGGATAGAACGCTGTATTCATGTGAATCAATTGTCTTTTCGATTAAAAGACATTCGTTACATTAAATTACACTTTCTTTGTGAAAAATCCACCAGCTAACATAAATAAAAAAATAAGTTATATTGATGTCTTTTCTGAGGTATGTAAGTGACTATTCGTAAGCTGTTTTATTCACGGTATAATACAGGAAATGATTGGAAATAATATTTAACGTCTTCCAATCATTATTTGTAGCATGCCCGCTACCTAGTAATCACAATAATTTGGTGCTTTGTTGCTTTTAATATAACACAGCTCAGCATTCAAATTCTGTCCGTTTTATCACGAAATACAAATGATAAATTTCCACTTTATTTCAAGTTTATAGCACAATATAAACATGAAGGAACATCAAAAGGAATAAAAAGAAAAACAGTATAGCCTAACGTAATGAAACAAATGTCTCATTGTAATTGGAAAGATGGTTCATTCACATACCGATTAAACTGAGGCGAATACAGTGATCTGTCATGCCACATTAGAGCGCGTGAAAAACACTTTATTGTAATAGGCATATTGTTTGTATTTCTGTCAGATTTTGAAAGCTTAGACTTTGGAATATCTCCTGGTGCTCCCAGTCCGGGCCATTTGTATGCAGAATAGGCTAGAATATGCTCTCAAAATATTATAACTTTAATCTTGTAATTGCTACAAATTAATTCTTGTGATTTTGACTTCATTCTTGAAACATTTCGACTTTATTCTTACATTTTTTTAAATATTTTGACTTTATTCTCGAAATATTACAATTTTATACTTTAAATATTACGGCTTTATTCTCGTAGTCTTAGATTTTTTTAAAAAATTTTTTTTTTTAAATGCTGTCATAGTGAAAAGAGTTACCGGAGCATGAGCTGCTCACATATAAAAGAATAAAAATGTACACAGTGTTGGTCTAAGCCTAGTGGCCATACTTCAGACCAGACATGACTGGGTTTTGGTTTGTCATTTCTAGTAACTTTCATAGCTTGAAATAGCTCTACATGCTGACGATTTATTGACTTTTCTTGTTTTTTTTTTTCATATGGTTGGGTTAGGCTGCTCCAGTAGTTGATGCTTTTGAGTCTGCTAGTTTCTTTCAAAGGAAGTGTAACCTGGGTGATTTTTTCTGACTTGATCTTGTACACTTGTACACTCACAATACACATACACACAGACGCACACACAGACAGCAGATCTGAGCTGTAGCTGACTGGCACTTCAGCTGCCTGAATGGCTGTAATCTGTCTGATTACTGAAGGAAATGCTCTATGCTGTCCTGCTCTACAGTGACCATTGCAGGAGGAATGAGTTGAGCAGCCCAGTCTTTACATGCTTCACATTGTCTGTAAATGTTTTCTTACTGTGTTTTGTGATTTGGGTAGAACCAGCGTCTTAAGGAGATCGGCATGCAGACCCCCTCTGCCTCTCCCAGCACACAGTCTATGGGTAGTGCCAACAACCACACTGCGGGCATGGACCTGTTCACCAACACCACAAGCCCACCCTCAACAAACAGGTCACTAACATACTGTATATAACTGCAGTACATATTATACCATTCAGTAATACAAAGATCAGTATATCTACAATATATGATACACCGTATGATCCAAAAGTCTGGAATTTGGGGATTTAAATCAATTTAAAAAGGACATGAAATTTTAGAAAGAGATGTTCAGTATATTTCTGTGGCAGTGTTTAAATTCAAAATTGTGACATTTGTAATATGAACTTATAAAAAGTCACATTGCCTTTTCATTTTTTTTTTAAAAATTTTTTTTTCAGTTTTCATAATCTTCTCAGATCATGTTTTATAACATAATCACATTCAGAAATATAAAATATGTTAGTTTTCTATTTATAAAGAGATTGCCACCGTAAGTAGTGTACAATATTACGCAGTTAAATTGTGAAACAATTTAAAAGATGTCTGGTAGAACTTTATTGTTGGGTTATTTGCAGGTTTTATACCCCTTTTGGCATCATGAATCTCATGGTTGTTTTGGGTGATGCAACTCTAACAACAGGTTGATTGTTGTAAAAAGTGAACGGACGGTCATGACCCAATCTTTTCACCCTGCCTGGTTTTTAATGCTTTTTTTTTTTGAGGTGTTTGCCCTTTTTCTGGACTCTGAGCTTCTCAGTGATGTAATCCAAATGTGCCATTGGTGAAAATGGAAAAATCCTTTTTTCGTCTTTTAGAACTGAGATGTTTTAAAGGGATAGTTCCCCAAAAATGAGAGTTTTATCGTTGATTACTCGCCCTCATGTAGTTTCAAAACCCCAAGACCTTTGTTCACCTTCGGAACACAAATTAAGATATTTTTGATGAAATAGCTTCATGACATTACACTCTCAGATTTAATCAAAAAATATCTTAACATGTGTTTTAAAGATGAACGAAAGTCTTACAGGTTTGGAACGACATAAGAGTGAGTAATTAATGACAACATTTTCATTTTTGGGTGAACTATCCCTTTAAAAAGACCAAACCACAGTGTGCAGTGGGCTCACTGGTATCTCTTAATGTGGCCTGCATAGACAAATTGGAAAGGATCACTGGACTTTTTAAAGGGAAAAAACCCCAGCCTCTCTGCTTCAGATTCCTCTTTAAACCCTTCAAAGCCTTTATAGAACACACAAAGACTGAAAAACAGCATATTTAGACTATGCTATACACTATGTGTGAGAGAGGCAGGAGTACTAGATGTCGACGTCTACAGAAAAAGAACAGACCCATCAATACCTGCTGTTTCGATTCACTCCCTTTCTCGAGCTGATGAAGCCACTTGGCCTGGTGGTGCAACATCTTGAAAACAATAAAAATCACTATCCGGTTGCTTTCGACTAAGTTCTACCAGACATTGTACAATGATCTAGTTCCTAATTTCTCAAACTAGGAGGGAGCAACTGCGCTGTGCACACTATTGTTCAAAAGTTTGTGGCTGGTAAATTATTTAATTTTTAAAATACTTTTGAAGGAAGTCTGTTAAGGCCCATTCACTCCAAGAACGATAACTATAAAGATAACAATATTAGCGCCACACTAGTGGACCATAATTTCTGTTTATTCTCAGTGTATACTCAAGTAATTAACGTCGAGCGGCCGTTATTTCCCAGCATGGACAACATCTGTCATGGATTTTTTTCCAGCAAAATCCCAGTTGTAGAATTCTTTAGTGAAATAAAGTAGCACCAAGATGATATTTATTTAAAAAAAAAATTCTAATAAATTAACAAGAGAGAGGACACGCAAGCTTGTGTGAAGCTTGCGATAAAGTGAAGCATGTTGGTTTAATGGCAAAAACTGCTGTTATTACATCATTGCAGAGAAATATAATTTATTTAATATTTATAAAATTCACAGGGAAAGGGTTGAAAACCAGCTCCTGAATATGCAATTTCTTACCTATATGAAGTTTCCATCTTTATAAATTGCGACTCATCTCACAAAGGCTGCATTTATTTGATAGAAAATACAGTAAAACCAGTTATATTATGAAATGTATAAAGAGTTTATTTGCAAAAACAGATAACTGCATTTTTTAAATGTTCAAAAGTTATGTTTTTTATGTTATCATGTTTTTGTGTTTTATTGTTAGGTTTTTTTTGGTTATTTTGCTTAATCATAATAACCCAACTGCAGTTTGATTGAGATTAACTGGAATGCACAATGAAAAAAACATTTTGAAAATGGTTAATGTTTTTGCAAATGAGCTCTGTTCATTTCGTTGTTTTATAATATATTTTAAAATGTGATTTATTTTTGTGAAAACAGTGATAGTCTTTTTTTTCATGATTCTTTGATTCATAGAAAGCTCAAACAACAGCATTTACTTGAAATAGATTTTTTTTTAACAATGTAGGAGTCTTTACTGCCACTTTTGTTCAGTTTACTTTAATTGCTTTTCAAAAAGAAAATCTTACTGTCCTCAGATATTTGAAATGCAATCAGATGCCTTCTATTTGTACTTATTAAAGTTTATTAAACTGTGTTTGTAGTTTGAGAACCTCTGATTTAGTAAATATAAAACTGTTAAATACTGCACTTATGTTGAATATACACAATCTGTGTGGTAGAATTTGAAGGTATAACTTTTGTTCAAACTCTGTTTCTCTTGTACAGCATGCCAAACCTCAACAGTGACTTGTTTGACCTCCAGCCTGCCTTCGTTCCTGCTGTGCAGAGCACTCCTATCTCCACCGCCAGCAGTGCCTGGGGAGGTGCGGCCCACTCCACCCACACACATACGCCCGATCACCGATGCCGCATCTAATGCTTACCACTTTAGATCACTGACCTTTAATTTAGTCCCTGAAAAATCATTAGAGCAGATCAATCCTTTGTTAAACTGCAGTAAATGTTCATCTAATTATTTGTTCTTTCACTTGCTAGTTCATTCCTATATACATTGTCTGTTTCGAATCCTCACAAGCTGTTTGTAAGCTCTGTGCCAATTGCTACCACACTTTGGTGAGATAATGGCCTATAGATTGATTGAGGCAGCATTTTAGGACATCATAGGCCCAATGATGCTCTAATGAGCTGTCCAAGCAGCTTGCTAGGTTTTGCAACCCAACCAGTGTTTTGTTGTTTTTGTGTTCTCCATATCCATCCATCCTTTTGTATAGGTTTAGAACAATGTTTTTTTAGATATTTCGAAGCGTGACCGATTTGGGTGCTTTTCCACTGAGGGATTATCACTCCGGTCGGGAGCTGTGCTGAGTGTCAGAGGTTCATTTTCAGCAGTTCAGCACATCTGCTGGGCTAGTGTGAATTGAGGACACAAGGTGCAGAGTGTAGACACACTGCCAGACTCTTAACTATGCCAGGATTTGTAGGTCACAGCGTGCACTTGGAGCGTGCACTTTACAGCTAGTGGCCAGGTGCGCCGAGGGCTAGCCAGACGCGCAGCGAGACTCAGGTCTCCAGGGACCCATATACTACTAACGGCGCAAAGACACACCAACGTAGACAGATGGAGGGACGAGGTGTTTAAAAAAAAGGGAAAGACTGCTGAGTAATGAGGAGAATAGTGAGAAAGAGCCACAGGCACAGATTTAAGCTGTAAATTGTTATTTGCATGAGAAATCATGCAATAATAATAGGACTCCACCAAAATTTCAGCTGTTTTAAGCGCTTCGGCTGAAAATGGTATTTGATGACATTTTCGGACAAAACGCATTTAATAGCTGTCTCAGATGGATGGAAACTTATCAGAAACAGTGATGCCAGATTGGAAAGCTCAAAATGATCATATTTGGAAGAAAATTATTGTACACGAGTCAAACGTACAGAATACAGCTATTTATCTAGACCAGGGATGTCAAACTCCCGCAGCCCTGCACAGTTTAGATTCAACCCTAATTAAACACACCTGATCCAGCTAATAAAGTCATTCAGGCTTGTTTGACAACTGCATGGTTTGTGTGTTAGAACAGGGCTGCGGCCCTCCAGGACCGGAGTTTGACACCCCTGATCTAGACCAACTTTTTTACATGACCTGCAAATTCCCACAATAAATAACTAGGCGTACATAAGTGGGAACGTCCATACTCCACCTCTGAGTCGGTGTCATCAGAAGCCTTTGTGTTGCCAGATTTTGAGGGGGTCCTTTTGCGGTACAGATTTGATGCTGTCATGGACCGCAATAGTGCTCGTTGGCTTAACAGCAGGGCACAGAACAACCATCATTTGAAGTTTCACAAAATTCTAAAATTATTGTACATTATGGGATTTTTTGGTTATTGATCGTGCGCCGTACAAGGGATCTAAATTATGCAAATATGATAATTATCATACGTCTGGCAACACTGATCAGAAACTGTATTGTAGAGGAAAAAGTATGCGTGTAAAATACTCCAGGTTTTAACTGGGCTGCAAAAAAATATGAAAATGTTAAATGTTCAAAACATTTTAATATTGCAATTTAGATTTTCAGGCAAAAAGCCAAAATCACATTTGAAATAGCATGGCAAAAACTACAAACTAAATGGATTAATAAACCATTTTTCATTAAGTCATATAATTGCGAATCTAAATGGTGGCTAATTGGTAACTTAGGGTTATGTACACTATCGTTCAAAGTTAGGGGATGATTCTTGTTCTGCTTAATTTTTTTGTGAAAATATGATGAATTTTTTTCAGAATTCTTTGGATGGAAATCTTTTGTAACACTACTTAAATATCTTGACTGTCACTTTTGATAAATTTTAGCCCAAGATAATAGAGAAAATACACCCAAAAATGAAAATTACCCAATGATTTACTCACCCTCAAGCTATCCTAGGTATATATGACTTTATTCTTTCAGATAAGATGCGATCAGAGTTATTTTAAAAAATGTCCTTCCAAAGTTTATAATGGCAGTGAATGGCTGTTGATATTTTGAAGCCCTGAAAACTGCATCCATCCATCATAAAAAGTACTCCACATGCCTCTGGTGGGTTAATAATAGCCTTCTGAAGAGAATCCTAAGAGAAATTACCCATATTTCATACTTTATAAATCACTATTTCTAGAGAGAGTGGCGTTCCAGCAGATGATGTAGGACGTAGGCAAAGAATAAGATCTGGTGAGAATATGCTAGTCTCGCAAGTAGTTTTATGTACAGTAAAGGAAAACCAGTCTCGGCTTATAACGAAGTCCTTCAACATTTTTCTTTATAAATCATTGTTACAATCATTTCTCATGCTATGCCTACCTCATCCGCTGGAATGCCACTCTCTTGTGAAAACGTGTACAGAAGTTAGCGGAAGCTAAAAATGACGGTTCATGAAGTTTTAAATACAGACGTTTTTCTTACACAAATGCATAGATTTGCTTTCCCGATTCAATTCGCCCTGGAGCCTTGCAGAGTACTTTTTAAGATGGATGGATGCACTTTATTGGACTTCAAAATCCCAACACCCATTCACTGCCATTATAAAGCTTGGAAGAGCCAGGGAATTTTTTTTTAAATGTATAACTACGATTGTATTCGTCTGAAAGGAGCAAGCCATATACGCCTTTGATGGCTTGAGGGTGAGTAGATCATGGGGTAATTTTTATTTTTGGGTGAACTATCCCTTTAATGCACACTTGCTAAATAAAAATGTAAAAGTATTAAAAAAAAATATTACAAACCTCAAACTTTTCAACAGTAGTATTTACAAATCTACAAATGTTTGGCAATTTGAACTTAAATTTGAAATGACGATTTTAATTTTGATGCATCTCTGTTGTACACTCAATCCTGATCCAATCATCCTAAACGCCTCTGAAAAGTCATGAGATTTCAGTGGTCAAAAGATGAGGGAACACTTTCATAGTTTTTTCACAGAGCAACAATCCTAATGTGTTGTGTGACATCTTTCCATCTTTTCATGTTTTGTATGTGTGTGTTACTCTCAGGTCTAGAAAGCAGCACTCTTCATCCCATGGCTTCCATGCCCACCATGAATGTAGATTTTGATGCTGTATTTGGGACTAAAGCTTCCAATAGTGATGTGAAGCCATCAGCTGGTAAAATGTCTCACAAGTGTGATTATTTACAACTGTGCTTATTAATCTCTGAAGATTTGGTGCTTAATAACTGCAAAACTTGGTAACCTTCACACTAAAATAAAACTCTTCTGCTGGTTTTGCTGTAACGTGCATTTGTGGAGCTTTGCCGCTGGAACGCAAAACAAACTGTGCAGCCGGCTGCAGCACCTGCCCGCCTGACTCGGTTCTGGAGAGATTGGGAATGTTCTTTAGGGAATCGCTCATGCTTTTTTTTTTTTTTTTTTTTTTTTTTTTTTCTCTCCCCTCTCCACTTACTCGCTCACTTCGCTGCTCTGTGGTTGTGGACAGTCTGTTATCATCCCTTCAGCCATCTATTCTGTGTGTGTGTGTGTGTGGAGGTTGGGTGCTGACTGGCATTTTTCTCCATCTGTTAATCGCGTGTCGTTACACTCCTTATCTGAACACAGAAGAGACGCACACACATTTCTACTCACCAGTACACTCACTCACTCTCTGCCCCTTTTCCTTCCTTTCTTTTCTTTCCTTGGCCCCTTTTTTCTTACCTTTTGTTTTTTTTTTTTTTCCTCCTCCACCCCTGTCCCCCTTTCTTATGCTCTCTTTCCTGGGTTGTGATGGCTGATATGATGTGGTGAGTGTACTTTTTTTTTTTTTTTTTTTTTTGGCCTCCTTGTTCCTGCTGGCAAAGAGGGAGTAGAACTGTATAAATATGGCATGTGTCAGCAGACTGTCTCGCTCACTTTCTCTTTCATTTACTAAAAGAATTAGCAAAATGCCCTGTGCTATTTACCATTTGAAAACCAGTTGTCAGCGGCCTCTTCAGTTAATGAAACCTATCAGCTGTTAGAAATTAAACATTAAACTGCATTCACAGCAGTGTTATTTTTATAGTATTTATAGAGGGTTTGCACTTACGTCACGGTTTGGTCAGTTACCCAGATGCGCGTCCAGATTGGCAATACTCTGATATAAACAACAGCATGGATTGCAAGGTTAATGTACTACTGAATATGTTTTTCTGCTAATTTCTTCTCCTTGATTAGTTTTAAATTTTGGCAGTGTATATTACGCCAAAATGTTTTTCCTGGCCCAACTGATTAGTACAGCCCAAAACATGACAATAATTGACCGTTTTTAGCAGCAATAATAAGCAAAATATGCAAGTTTCGTTGTGTTCATTGGCATTGTTTACGTTCAGTGCCGTCAATATGGCTGATTGATTATTACAGTATTGTTAGTATTATGAATTAGCTTTCATTATTATATTTTCAGTTTTTATTTTAATATTAGGTTTTGTAACTTTATGATTTTTCATTTTAATTAGTATCAAAAATATTTTTTAAAAATATTTCTGTATATTTTATATTTCTATATTTTAATTTTAGTGCTTTTAATGCTAATCTTAAACTTTTTTTTAATTAGTTGCCAAAAAAAAAAAAAAAAACTGATCATATAATATTTATATTTTTATTTCAGCTTTATTTTAGTTAGCAAAAATAGTTTTACTAGTTTTAGTTAACAATAACACAATGCATTTTCCTTTTGTAATGTGATATTTTTTTTGCAGTAGGCAAATATTCAGTCCATGACTTGAATTTTGAAATTATTTGGATTGTGAAAAGTGGACAGTCCTTTAAAGAATGAAGACAATGCTAAAAGTTTGCAGTCATTTATCAAAAAAAAAAAAAAAAAAATTGATGCTAAAGGTCAGGTTCACATTTGAGAGCAATAAACTACTGAAATAAATATTGGCAAGAATTTAGAGAGTCTGTTTGTCTCAAACGATATGTGACCCTGGACCACAGAACCAGCCATAAGGGTTTTTTTTTAAAATTGAGATTTATACATCATCTGAAAGCTGAATAAATAAGATTTCCATTGATTTATGGTTTGTTAGGGTAAGAGAATGTTTGAAATAATTGAAAATCTGGAATCTGAGGGTGCAAAAAACAAACAAACAAACAAACAAACAAAAAATCAAAATATTGAGAAAAATGCCTTTACAGTTGTCCATGTCCGAATGAAAATCTTAGCAATGCATAATTCTAATCACAAATTAAGTTTTGATATATTTACAGTAGGAAATTTACAAAATATCTTCATGGAACATGATTTTTACTTAATATCTTATTATCTTATTATGATATTTGCCATAAAAGAAAAATTGATAATTTTGACCAATACAATGTATTGTTGGCTATCCATGCTATTTAAGGTTTTGTGGTCCAGGATCACATATCTAAATAGCTGTTGGTTAACATTTATGCAACAGCCTGTGTGGCCTAGATGATGTCAAAAAAAAAAAAAAAGTCATTTTTGAGTTATTTCATTTTATTTAAAGACTACAAAGGCATTTTTCCTCTTTGAAATAACATGCACTGATTACTCATCCACAAGAAGGCCATAAAAAATGTATTAACAACTGTAATGTGCTGACTTTAATGCATCCACAAGGAGAAGAATCAGAAAAAAAATGGATGACATAGATTTCCAGTTTCTTTAAGGACACCTGTCGTGTTATTTCCTCTTAGATCTCAGGGTGGTTCCTTCTGTCCTGACCTAATGTTCTGCTCTAGATCTCTACGGGTCTTTTGTCATGCCGTGAATGGCCTCACAGAGGCTCATCCCCGCTGCTCGCATCATTATAAACATCAGCAGGACTGCAGCACGCTTTGCTCTCGACTCACTCATCCTGTCTCTCTGCTGTATAACACTTGTGCCCTAACCAGGCCTGATGCGACAAGTTTCCAGCGACAAGCAATTTGTGTGTCCACTCTGAAAGCGTAACTGCTGCACGATGTGACACTATGACACCCATTGAGAGCGTATTTGATGTTTAATGTTCAGTCATATTGAGTTGTGATGCGCTGATCCTGTTTTTTCTTTCCTGTATATCTCGGCTAATACAGAGCATTGATCTGATACCGCTATTTATCTGTACAAATTAAATTTTATCCTTTCAGCTTACCTTAATAACCATGTCCAACACAGTAGCAAAGTTGCATTAGTCAAGTCTAACTGCTACCCAATTCATTTAAAAAGGTCAGCAGTGCAGAAATAGCTTTTATTATATAAAGATAAGCTTTTATTGCTGGTTGCTTGACGTGTCGCTTCTGGTTAAGTGTCAGTCTGCAGCTAAAATAAGTGGTTTGTCACTCTTGTAATATTTAATCAATGGAATAATATAGTTTTCTCTGTCCTTCTTTTACAGGTTATGATGCGTTAGGAGACTTATTGAAGCCTACGGTGACGGTTCACAGTCAGGTGCCGGTTATGCCCCCTCATACAGGCAGTAAACTGTTGGCCAATGACCTGGACTCGTCCCTGGCCAACCTCGTAGGCAGTGAGTCGCTCTCCCTCGCAGCGTTATTGGTCTGTTTGTGTGTCTTTCTTTATTTACTTGGTCATAAGTCCCTGACCTTCAAATTGCGTTTGTGCTACTCTACTGAACAGAGAGTCAGCAGCCATATGGTGCTCTACGCTTTGTGTGTATGTGTGTGCGTGCGTTGGACAGAGATGAATTAAACCCAGCTTAGGGGAAATGAATAGGTCTCTGATGCCTCCAGTGCTGTAAGTCTTCCAGTATTACGCTGATGTGGGGCTGTTCTAACAGTCGGTTTTCTTTTTCCCTGCTCTCTTTTTAGACCTGCAGTTTGGGGGAACACCAGGCAAAAAGTGAGGATTTACATTTCATTTTCTAAATCATTTCTGCTCGTGAGCTTCAAATTGTAAATGGAGGCAGTGTCTAGACTCTCTTTGCGTGTGTTTCCACGCAGGTCTGATATGCAGTGGACTCAGCCTGGGGAGAAGAAGCTGACCGGTGGCACTAACTGGCAGTCAAAGACAATGAGCAGCACCACTGCCTGGAGCCCCGCCCCCTTGCCACCTGCTGCCATGCCACCTGCCGCCATGCCCGTGCCACACATGGTGAGAACACACACATGCGCACTATGAAATTTGTTTTATTTCCTTTTTCATTTTTTTAAAATTCTGTTTGTTTTTTGTCAGTTTTTAATTTTTCTTTTCCATTTTATGTTCTAATTTTTCTAATCTCTGTTTTAATGGTTAAATTACATTTTATTAATCACAAATTATGTCTAATTAATTGAAATCATGAAACTTACACAACTTAACAGCAGTTTATTAAGAGTGTAACAAAAATTGCATTTTTAAGGCCTGTGAAATTCTTTTTATTTTTTTCTCTCAAATTCAGTTTTATTTTACGAAGTTCTGTGTTTTCCATAAATTTTCTGGATTCCATTTTAATGGTTTCATTAAATTTAATAGTCAAAAGCATCTCTAATTAATTGATTTTGTTTAAAAAAAATGTTATAATTAATTAATTAATTAATTAATTTATTTATTTAGAAATACTGTGTTGTGTATTTACATTTTTCTGATAAATTCAATTCTAGAGATGATGTTCACGTTTTCATATACTCATATATTAAGGCGGTAGAGACTGAAAGTGTCACATACGCTTCAGTATGTGTGGGGTAAACAAACCGTGTATGTGCGTCATTCATTCACACAGAGCATGCAGGATTCATATTTAAATAGTATTTTTGCAGCTTAATATTCAGACACTAGTCCATAACGCATTTTGATTTAAGTGTACTGACCTACTTTTGATTTATTCATCCAAAATTTGGCGAATTCTGTGACATTCCACGTTATACAGTAAATTCCATTTTTATGACTGGATTCCGCGAATCCATCTGCATCTTCTACACCGCAGAAATCATAGGGCCCTATATAGAGGCATCTAAAAAATACTTAAACGACCTTTCAAAATTTTGGGGTTGGTAAATCACCAAAGCTGCATTTATTTGATGAAAAATGAAGTAAAATCAGTAATGTTGTAAACTGTTTTCTGTTTTAATAAATTAAGTTTAATTTTTATTTCTTTAATGGCAAATCTGAATATTTAGAAGCCCTTACTTCAGTCTTCACTGTCACATGATCCTTCAGAAATCATTCTGATATGTTGATTTGGTGCTTAAAGGGATAGCTCACCCAAAAGTGAAAATTTGATGTTTATCTGCTTACCCCCAGGGCATCCAAGATGTAGGTGACTTTGTTTCTTCAGTAGAACACAAACAAAGATTTTTAACTCAAACCGTTGCAGTCTGTCAGTCATATAATGGCAGTCAATGGCTACCAAATCTTTGAGAGTTAAAAAAAAAAAAAAAAAAAAAAAAAAACATGCCAATGTCACATGTGTACGCACTCTGGTGTAGTGTACGCAAGCGCCGGAAGCAATCTGCACTTACGCGTCACTCATTGTTTACACTTTGCACGGAGATCGCGTCTGGCGCTTGCATATACTACGCCAGAGCGCGTACACATCACGCGCCAGATGCTGTGCAAACGTTCAGGACAGTAGGACATACAGGACAGTAGGAATCAGAGGTAAAGAATAATATAAATGCTGTTCAGTTTCTCGCACAAACCGATCGTTTCGTGTCTTAGGACATCACTGTATTGTCACGAGTCGCAGGGTTTAATTTGGTTTTGTTTGTGTATGTTTTTTGTACTCTCAAAGATTTGGTAGCCATTGACTGACAGACTGCAACGGTTTGAGTTAAAAATCTTTGTTTGTGTTTTACTGAAGAAACAAAGTCACCTACATCTTGGATGCCCTGGGGTTAAGCAGATAAACATCAAATTTTCATTATTGGGTGAACTATCCCTTTAAGTAACTTTTGTCATTATTTATGTTGAAAACAGTTTAATTTTAGTTTGGTTTAATATTTTTATGAAAACTCATTTTTTCATGTTTTTTTTTTCTAATGAATAAAAAGTTCAGCATTTATTTGAAATCTAAATCTTTTGTAACAATATAGAACAACGTAAAAACTCACTTTTGATCAAATGAATGCATCCTTACTGAAGAAAAAAATATTAATTTCTTAAAAAAAAAAACCCAAAACCTTTGAACTGTAGTGTATATTTAAATACACTTGATTCTGTTTGGTCACTTGCAGAATTTCTTTGTATAATGACACTAAACTGTAAACTATTTATTGCCACTCACATAAGTCTGTGGACTATAATTTACCCTTAATATTTCATGTCAGTTTATTTTTTAGTACGGTAAGGAAACGGTGTATTGAACAATCAGCTGACCATTATAGCAAAATAAACAACTTTAAGATATGAAGGGGCCTTCACTTTGTTCACCCTGACTGGATAACACTACATTTATTCAATACTTAATGTATACAGACATTCTTGCATATGTAAACATTCTCATTCACATGCAAACATCATTTCAAATTCCCGAAGGATTCCATCTGTTTTAGAGCTCATTTCGCACCAAATATCCAGATTTCATGCTGTAGTGTTCCGAAAAGAAATCATGAGTTCATCTTTGCTATCGTACCATATTGTGCAGCTTCAATAAATATGAGTGTCGGTGTGTTTCTTCCTGTTCTCAAGCTGTGTGTATTGATCCAGTCAGGCAGGTGATGTGTTAGTCTGTTCTGAGACAGGAAGAAGAGGACTTCTCACTGTTTACATGTGTTTATGGCCTCTCTTCTCTCTCTCAGGGCGTTCAGAGTAGATTGACCTCTGAACTGCTAGAGCTGAGAGAGAGCAGATGTCTGTGAATAACTAACCTTCAATGTCTCTTTCTGTCTCTCTCCACCTTTTCTGTGGTCCACATCTTTCTGGCCCGTTTCTTCTCGTGTCTGCCGTCTTCAACTCTCCTCACTCTATCTGCTCTGTATGTTTCTGTCTTTCTCTCTATCTGCTTTCTTGTGCTTAACCCAGCAGACTGGAATGTTCTATACTAGTTATGTAAGTACCTCCTATAACTGACAGTTCTATTATCTTGAGTATCATTTAAGAGGGATCGATTCTCTCTTACACATTATCTCCCTTTCTCCCTCACATTTCCCTCTCTTTCACACTCGCATCTTATTTCTTGATTCCTTTCTTCACCTATTTGGCTCAATGTGATAAATTTTCAGTGATGTGAATCGTTGATGAAAATGGCCAGTTGCTTAGAAAAGTTTTCGTATTTGAATACAAATGAAAGGCGCTTTGATTATACATATGCTTTAAAGCGAAATATAAACCATTATCAAATTATAATCTTGTGAGGTGTTTTATTTTAAATTTTCTTTAATTTTTCTCTTTTATTGTAGATTTAAAAAAAAAAACAACCTTAAAGGAGAAGTCCACTTCCAAAACAAAGATTCACATATAATGTACTCACCCCCTTGTCATCCAAGATGTTTGTCTTTCTTTCTTCAGTCGTAAAGAAATTGTTTTTTGAAGAAAACATTTCTGCGTTTTTATCCATATAATGGACTGATATGGTGCCCCGATTTTGAACTTTCAAAATGCAGTTTAAATGCAGCTTTAAACGATCCCAAATGCGGTTGTAAACGATCCCAGCCGAGGAAGAAGGGTCTTATCTAGTGAAACGATCGGTTATTTTCATTTAAAAAAATACAATTTAAATACCTTTTAATCTCAAAAGAGTAAGACAAGACGAGTGTTTGCCATTAAAAAGTATATAAATTGTATTATTTTTATTAAAATATCCGATCGTTACGCTAGATAAGACCCTTCTTCCTCAGCTGGGATCGTTTACAACCACATTTGGGATCGTTTGAAGCCGCATTTAAACTGCATTTTGGAAGTTCAGAATCGGGGCACCATATCAGTCCATTATATGGAGAAAAATGCTGAAATGTTTTCCTCAAAAAACAATTGTTTTTTGCGACTGAAGAAAGAAAGACATGAACATCGTGGATGACAAGGGGGTGAGTAAATTATTTGTAAATTGTTGTTCTGGAAGTGGACTTCTCCTTTAAAAATGACAGCAGCACTGTACAGATTTTTAGATATCAGTGCATCCTTATCTAATAATAATAAATAATAGAGCTGTTAATATATATGGTAATTGGTCGTTATATACATCATATCATGCATAATGTGTATTATAAAACTTATTTTAGCTTGAGCTTGTTTACCGCAGTGGCTTTTTATGTTTCATGTACTCTTGAGACTAAATTAATCTGTAACTTTGGTTCCAGGCCGAATGACCCAAAAGCAATATTCTCACAGTTTGAATGGGCTAAAAATGTATACTCTGTGAGAACAGGCCTTTACTGTAACACTCTCTGACTTCTAAAACCCTCTCTATTCCTGATAAACACAGAAAATGTCATATGTTGATTTTTCCTGTGACATATAGATGTTTGTTCGGTCTCTCATGCCCTTTCTGTAGCATTTTGATGTATTCATCTTTTGGAGCTTTGACTCGCAAACCAGACTTGTGCAAATGTGTGCATTCGGGGGCTGCATTTTACGTAACCTGTTTACGATTCAAAACTGATGAGTACATGCAAGTAAATCAATGCTTGCAATGTTCAGGATAAAGTGACAAATAAGGTTTTAGGCTTTAAAGTGAGTGACAGTTATTCAGGTAAGTCAGTGTTTTAGGAAAAACAATTTTGGACATACTCTACCATTCAAATGCTTGAGGTTTTGGAAAGGCTGCACAGATTTGATCAAAAATAGAGTGAAACTGTAATATTGTGTAATAAAATATTAAATATTAATTAAAAGAACTCTTTTCTATTTTAATATATTTTAAAATATAACTTATTTCTGTAATGGCAAAGCGGAATTTTTACCATAATTACTTCAATCTTCAGTGTCACATGATCCTCCAAAAATCATTCTAATATGCTGATTTGGTGCTCAATTAACTTTTTTTTTTTTTTATTATTATCAATGTTGAAAATGATGCATGTCTTAATTCTCACATTTGATCAATTTAATTCTTCTTTAAATGGTGTTGTAAACAACAGTGCCAAATAAATCACAATGCAAATACAACAGAGACCAAATATTTAAAAACTGTTTTTTGTAGTCATTTATGGGTGATATATTTTTTAGTATTAGGAACACGTCAGATCCTTGAGTTATATTGTTTTGTTCTGGTGTTGTGCAGCGTTGCATGTGTTGATTGGACCAACCCAGAAATCTGTACAGGAGAGTTTAAGCACACCTAACCTATCATGAGAACAAAAGAGTGTAATTAAACAAGATCTTTTAATGAACCAGACATGATTAGTGAGCACAGTGCTGTTGATTGAGTACAGTAGTGTTTGATCTGTGAGTGTGTCATTGTTCATTCGATCAGTGCAGCATTGTTTGATCAGTCAGCGCATTGATGGTTGATTTTGCAATCTTTCTTTTTTCCCTTCAGGCTCCTGCTCCCATGGCGTTTCCCATGACAACACCTCAAGTGCCTGTGTATGGAATGGTGGGTGTTTTGACCTTACAATGGCTGCATGGATATCGTGTAGATTAATTAAGCGGTTAATGATAAAAGAGCATAACTCTGAATATTGTGTTTGGGTGAGTTTAGGTCCCTCCTCAGCTGGGACAGATGGGAGGGGTTCCAGTAATGACCCAACAGCCCATGTTGTACAACCAGCCTGTTCTCAGACCCACTAACCCTTTCACCCCCATCCCTGGAGCCCAGGTACACACACACACACACCAGTTAATCACACATATGTAGTGGCCTCACATGCATTTTGTCCATACTGCTGAAATACTCCAAACCTTTATATTGTAGTTATCTTTCCGTTTCAATAGACTGAAAGCATAATAGCTCTTCTGCTGTCTATTTTTACCATTAATGTTAAACAAAAAACTATGATTAGATAAGTCTTAAGAGTATTAAAGGATTAATTCAGTTCCAGAATAAAAATTTCCTGATAATTTACTCGCCCCAAGTCATCTAAGATGTTCATGTCTTTCTTTCTTCAGTAGAAAAGAAATTAAAGTTTTTTTTTAGGAGAACATTCAAGGATTTTTTTTTCTATATAGTGGACTTCAATGTGAGCTGACAGGTTGAAGGTCCAAATTGCAATTTCATTGCAGCTTCTAAGGTCCCTACACAATCCCACCTGAATAAGGGTCTTATCTAGTGATACGATCTGTCATTTTCTAAAAAAAAAAAAATAAAAATATACTTTTTGACCTCAAATTCTCTTCTTGACATAGACGGAAGTACCGACCCAAAGAAATGTCCGATGATTTCGAAGTTGGAGAAAATGAGATGGTTTTCGCTCTACCCTACTTTTTTAACTGAAGTACATCGATGAAAAACTAACCACTAGTGATGGGTCGTTCTTGAATGATTCGTTCATTTTGAACGAATCTTTAATGTGACTCGGGATGAACGGGTCATCTCTGGGAGTGATTCATTCGGTCGCGCATACGCAACATCCTCTTAGGTTCTGTACTGGAATTAGTTCACCTGTTTCGAGTCTTTGGGTTTTTGGAGTCGTTCGTTCATCTTATGGGGCTGTCACATGATGAACAAACGACTTGAACTCGAAGACTCGAGAGATGAACTAATCAATTTATTGATACTGCATTACGATATGGCTCATACTGCATTGTGGTTAAGCTTATGGTGCTGTCACGTGATGAATGAACAACTCAAACATGTCAGATAAGAGGTGAGGTGAGCTAATCATAGACTAAATACCCAGGTAAACAATGAATTAATCTTTTCTGTTCTTTATAGCATTATAGTTTTGTCTTATTTATAGTGTGATCAACGTTTGTGTAAGCAGTAGATGTGTTAGGGAAGTAACACGTAACATTTTAATTATATTTTGCTAAAATGAATGAAATGACTCAAAAAGATTCGTTCATTTTGCTGTACGAGACTCAAAGGTCCAAAGGTCCAAAATGATCCGAAATTCCCATCACTACTAACCACATATGACATTTTCAATGTGATTACATAATGCACTAGCTCTGCAATGCATATACGCGGTTTGATGCAGGACAAGCATTTGTGGTTAAAAGTATATCTTTTTTTTTTTTTTTTTTTTTTTTTTGACCGATCATATAGATAAAAACCTTATTCCTCAGATGGGATTGTGTAGAGCCCTTTTAAGCTGCACTGAAACTGCAATTTAGACGTTCAATCCATTAGGTCCCATTGAAGTCCACTATATGGAGAAAAATCCTGGAATGATACCCTCAAGAACCGTCATTTTTTTTTTTTTTCTACTGAAGAAAGACCGACATGAATATCTTGGATGACATGGAGTTGAGTAAATTATCAGAAAGTCTTTATTCTGGAATTGAACTAATCTTTTAATATTCCCTTAATATTAATATTGTTGTTGTTGTTGTTTTTAATTGATCGATTGATTTGTACATTTTTGACACCGTTCCGTTGCAGTTTTTTTTTTTTTTTTTTTTTTGGAAGCAGTAGTTAGAAATACTTTATGATATTGTATGATATTGCACTTGCATATATATTAATTAGAGGTGGGAAAATTCCATGATTAATAATTGCTGTTTAATGTGTTAAATCGAAGTATGTTTATTGCAGAAAATGAATGTGCAAAATAACCTTTACTGTGGAAAAAAATGACCTGACAGCTCGCACTAAAACAGATTTGGTAGCACATTAAGTTCACTTGAGTTCATGTTTGTTCTAACATTTGTAATGTTCTGTAATCATTTAAAAATGATTAAAACAATCTGATTTTAATTATACTGTAATGTCGAGTGGCTACAATTACTACTTTCCAGCAGTTGAAATGAGAATGAACAATGCTTCTACAACATTTATTAATCTTAGTTCATGTTAATTTCTGCATTTACTAATGTATAACTAAAATCACAAGTTGTGTTTGTTAACATTAGTTAATGCATTGTGAACTAACAGGAACAATGAACAACGATTAACAAAGATGAATAAATAGTTTAGTAAATGTATTGTTCATTGTTTGTTCATGTTAGTTAATACATTACCTAATGTTAACAAATGACACCTTAACAAGTGTTACATGCTAATTTTAACATTTACTAATGCATTATTAAAATCAAAAGTTGAGCTTGTTAACATTAGTCAATGCACTGTGAATTAACATGAACTAACAATGAATAAGTATTTTCATTAACCACCATTCATAAAGATTAGTAAATACGGTAATAAATTGTTTGTTTGTTCATGTTAGTTAATACATTTAACTAACATTAACTAATGGAACCTTATTGTGTTGCCACTTTTTTTTTTTTAATAAATAATTATGTAACTTCTTAATTATGCATTGTTAAAAAGCATATTAGTTTTTTGCTGTAGTATTGAGAATCATTAAATTTCACCGGTATTCACACAGCTCCCTGCCTGTGGCAAGCACACAGATGCTCCATTTACAAGACGTTCAGTGCTGCCGTATTCACACGGTCATTATTGAGCGATTCAGTGCTGTTTATCTTATTTATAACTCTTTGTGTGTCTTTTTACAGATGCAGTTCATGTAAGTAGCACTTAAGCAGAGCGCCAAACAAGACGGCTGAAAAGAACACCAAGCGAGTGAGAGGAGGATCCGACTACCACCAAATAAAAGGAGATCAAGACAAAACGAAAGACCGTACATATGGAGAGGAATGTGTTTGTGTCAAGAATGCTTACCTCACTGTCTGAAACGGCTTACCCAACACACACCAGTTGAGAACGCATACAGTGTGCCATTTTTCATCTCTTGAGGTTCATTTCTTTCCTGGGGCACGGTGTCTACTGGCAGGTGCGATGCATCATGGAAATTGTGGATTTTATTGCAGATATTAAATTACCATGCACAGCGCACACTCTTATCTTTTTTTTTTTTTTTTTACTTCATAATTAATATGAATTAGATCTAAAGTCCACACAGTGGACTTTTTCTGTTACTGTCATCTTTTGCTCTGTTACAAAGATGCCCGTGCTCAGTTCAGGAAAACTGAATGTCAAAGTAAATCCCCTGAGTGGTGCACCTTACTAGATCATAAACGTGTTTAAATGGCTCATTAACACAATGCCCCGGCTTCTCATTTCAGAACAAGGAAAGAATTTGACTCCTAATATAAGGTGCTCTGCACCCCCAAGCACTTTGCACATGCATTTGTGTAACACAATATATAGCATTGAGCTGGTCTCTTATATCTACAATATTAGTAGTCTAAAGTTAACAATTAACATGTTACTGTTGGGTTTCCGTTTCAGACATGATGGTAATTTTGCACATACACCCACTGGTGTTACGTGAGCCACATGAAGAGCCCCCTCTCACTGGCCTCCCACCTTGTTTTGTCACTCCAAGGACACTGATAAACATATCTGCTCTAACTCTTCTGTGTTAACCAAACATGTCATGCATTTACGACTACATCTCACACTCTGAGCCCACTCCCACATGTTCCCCCCCACACTGGGAGCGAGTGACCGGAAGCATCGGAGAAGGGTACAGGGCATGTGGCCCTATTCAAAAATTCGTTTTTAATAAGGGTTTTGTTCAATCCTTTTTTTTTTTTTTTGTTAATCTTTTATTTTCTAGAAAGCATGTTATATATATATTTTTATTATTTCAGAGAACGACATGAATCATGGTCTGTTTTATGTTGCCAAATTGTGTACATTTGTGATTCGAGAAATGCCATAAGCTAGCTCTTGTACTCAGCGCCTGACAGGACGTGCGTATCGGTGTTTGCCAACTTTGGAACCAAAATCAATAGCTAAAATCTACTTTTAGTCTGTTTTCGTGCAGTTCCTCGCAATACGGAGCACTGTTAACAGGGTATCTTTATTTTTGCTTGTGCAGCCAAAGCATTTTCGGTCCTCCAGAAATCCCTTTAACCCTTTCTAGAGCAGGTTTCCACTTCAGCCTTTACATCATCCCATAATTCCTGCTTCGTTTCTTCATGCAATATTTAGTGATAGCGTTTAGTATTATTTCTTCGTGGACTGATGGAACGTCAGTTGAGATATGGTGTGGTTGCAATTGTGCCATAGTGATTTAAAAAAATTTTAAATTTTACATTTTAGAATCTCTGCTCCATGTGGTGTTCTAAAATCACTGTAAACTGCAGCTTCATGGAGCTTATTGCATTTTTAAAGTGCTCACTACACATAGCTGGCAAGGTTTTGGAACTTAACACACAGCAACAAGCATTTAATAATTTATTGGTTGCAAATAACAATCCTTCCTCTAAGCAATGTTTAGCAGAATGGTTGCCAAGCAATGCACCGACTCAGTGGTACAGTAATACTGATGTAATGAGGTCACAGGTGTGTGTTTATAGAGTGTTTCACAACAGCTTCAAACATGAGCCATTCAAGGAATGGAGCTATTTTGTAAGAGGTTTTTTCAGTGCCATTAAAAAGTTAGTCCTCTTCACATGTTATAGAGTGGTTATGACATGTTTATAGCAGTCAGTCTTGTGTAGATCGTCATCAGAATGGTTTTAAGAATGTATAAATAACATACACGTCCTTTCACCATTTACTTGCCCGCAGATTAAAATCCTGTTATCGTTTACTCACCTTAATGTTATTCCAAACCTGTATGCGTTTATTTCTTCTGCTTAACATAAAAGAAAATAAATTCTGAAGAATGCTGATAACCAAACCGTTTTGGTTCTCAATGGCTTGCATTGTGTTTTTTTCGTCCATTGGAACCAAAACGGTTCATAAAAATCTTCTTTTGTGTTTCACAGAAGGTCAGTCATACATTTGGAGCTCCGTTCGAGTGAATAAATGACAGAATTTTTCAGGTCTGAGTTTGACCTTCCATCAGTTCAAGTGTGGTCTTTGCTTTTGTACGTTGCTGAAGACATGCTGTGTGACCGCCTGCGCTTCCTTTTGTAGAAACAATGTGCGTCGTGTTTCTCTGCTTGCTTATTTTTGCGAGTGCGCGAGTCGGTTACTAATTCCTTATTGAGCGTCTCTTAACAAGCTTGTGAGTTTATTCTCCTTTGAGCGCCGTCAGGTGGTCCAGCAGGTTCAGACTGAATGCTTATTACATGCAGGCTCAATGTTGATGCTCAAGCTGGGTTTGCAAGGTAACGGGGCACTGAGGAGCGATGCTGTTTAATTAGGATCTATTCTATTATCCCGTCACCGAAGGCTTGGAGAGAGTGTGTGTGTGTGTGTGTGTGTGTGTGAGTGAGAATAAATCTATGACTGAGCTTCAGGGAGGGCGAAAGATCTCAAGATGTACAAGGGTGCTATCATGAGCCTGGGTTTCCATGGTAATTTCAAGTTTCTAGTCCTTGGCACAGGTCGATGAGCACAGCGTTTCCTTCTTTTAGTTATATTTTTAATATTATTAAAAGCTCTGCATGCATTAGCAGCCCTGCCTGCGGTGAAGACCGTGTCTTAAGACGCAAGTTTTTGTGGCAGCCTGTGAGAGTAGTGCTTTCAGACAACCAACGGGTCGTGAATGCTTTTTAGCTCTGACACACCAAAGGCTTTTTTTTTAAACTGCTGAGTTGAGGCGTTCAAGGAGCAAACTTTCGTTTTTATTTAGAATCCGTGAAACGTTCCCTGCGTTCTTGCTTTCGCAGCTCCCCCTTGTGGTTACTGTTTGTCATCTTTCATATAAACAACCGCTAGTTAGTCTTCTGTTCGCTGTTTATGGGGCGGTTGTGCGCACAAAGCAAATGCCTGAGTGTATTGGACTCACCGCTCTACATTCATCCTTAATTTTAGAGCTGCCGGCCAGACTGAAGAGCAGCCAACTCCAGTGTACTTCTGAACTACTTAGCCTGATTTTATACGTCTCGGCTCGGCTCATTAGCTGGCCTGGAATACACGGCTCAGCAGCGGCCTTTCAGAATCGATGTGTCAGCGTGTGCCGCACGTCTCAGACCTCTACTGGGGACGCTTGGTGTTCAGGGTCCTTTTCACCTTCGTGCTGTCATGGAGCCGTCTTGGCTTTAATGATTGTGTTTTTTAGGTGGGCTGTTTGTCTGCTACATTCTTATTAGCATCTTTTTGCCTTTATTTTCCTGTTACAGAGATATATGCAGTATATTTAGAAATATGTATTCGGTAGAAGCGCCATAAACCCTGTGTATCAGCCCAGGGGAGCAATGCAGCAATTTTTTTTTTTAACCATTTATCATCAAATGCCAAAAAAGGAGAACACAAAACTTCTGTTTATGCTGATTTCCCCATTGTATTTTTTTGTAATTTATTTATGCAGACCATGAGTTTATTCAGCATGGTGAAAAGCAGAAATTGTGGGATTGTGTTTAACTTTTTGTTTGTCTTTTCATTTTGTCTACCTTTCATTCACATCAATAAAGTACCTTTTTATTCCTGAGTTGTTGCTTATTTTTCATTTAGTTTCATTTCATCTCATCAGGCCTGTTAAATCCCAAGCGGGAAGATCATTGTCCTCGTGTTCATTTTGGATGAGCTGATGTCCGGTTCTGTTGTGTTTTCTCTTCTCTGGCCTCTTGAAATTGCACTTCATGCCTGCCTCGCGGCCCATAATGCAGGGTTTTTACAGTATGAACGCACGTTTTAAATACCTGGTCAAATTTGTGTAGTGACGTGTCGTGTTGTTTTCGCGTCTGTCGATGTGATTTCTGTTGAATCTATTGCACGAGTTTCACTGCAGCAGGAACCACCTGATTATTTCTTTGTAGCACTTTTTAACAGTGGACTCGGAAACGGGAAAATCAACCAATGTTTTGTTGTGTATCTTCTGTTTTAAGACCAACTTCAACTGTTTTGAAGTTGTCCAAAGCTGGTCATAATGTATGGAAAAGGATGTACAGCAACACCTTCCATTTTGTGGTCCTTTTCCCCAACTTCACAGCAAGTGTTTGGCAGGCCATCTAAATGATAAAATGGTTTTGCGAGAGGTCAAATTACGCTCTAGTGGACCGTTTCCCATCATGATATTAGGGTAATTCCTGGACTATGTGGCCAGGCTTTCAAACCATTAGTTACTAAGTAACAAAATCTTGTTTGGATTTTTTAACCATTTGCTCTACTCTAGCAGTGAGTAGTGATTTTCACTTCTGTATCAATTATTTGAGCTCAATCACGTAGTGCAGTCACAATTTCTTTTTAATTATGTACCGTTGGGGAAAAGGAATCAGACATGTCTGGTTGTGCTTGTACATCAGCGCTCGTATGGGTTGTCAGTGAAACCTTTAATCTGTAACTAAAGCTGAATCAAACACCCTTCTCATTGACTTTTCATCTGCAACTGCCTTTGGTTTCCCCCGTGAGCTTCATGAACCACGCAGCACTGGTTGAAGTCAATGATCTTATGATACCAGTCTCTCCTGAACTGTCGTTTGTACGCCTGCAATGAGATGCTCAATCCAGGACCAAGAGATGTGATGGATCGAACTCCATTTTCTTTCGATCGCTTTATAATTTGTACCTGTTTTCTTGCATGGTTTTTGTATCTGACATGCCTGGGAAAGTTTCACAGTTCCATGTAACGTTTGCGAAGTTCTATTAAATATGGTGCTGTTTTTTAGTAAGCAGTTGTTGTCGTAGTGATGGACGGGTTCTGTGTATATCTGTTATTTTTATGATTTATCAGTGGTTGGTTGTGCTGATCTGGTATGTTATATTCCTTCTTGCGATTTTGCTTAAGTCAGTTTTTGTAAGTTCTTTCATTCTTTCTTTCCGTCTCAGTCTCTGTTCTGTTGTCTGTATTTGTGAAGAAAATTTATGGTTGCAAGCCTCTAACCTGAACCATGAGTGAATGCCTTGTGAATAAATGGATTTAACGCTCGCGCTCACCGGTTTCTTAATAAAGGACATTTTTAACAGATTTCATCTCGCCGACTTATTCTCAACATCTATTAATATTCATCTACACAGTCAGGAATTGTAACTGACTCCATTCTTCAAGGTTTCTCATCTGCCATTTATTTTCTCGTTTAGTTTGTGCCTGTTAGTTGTTCCAACATATAGTTTGCTATCAGTTTGTGCTTCCACTGTGCCTGTGGATCTGTTTCTCTAACCCAGATCCCACTCCTAGCTGTTACAAAACATAACTGTGTAAAAACAGCATCTCTAAATGCTACCTTTTGACTCAAAGTGGTGCAATTTACAATAATTGTGCCTGTGCAATGTGTTTGCAAATGAAAGCTTGACCAATAATTGGTTTGACCTTTATGGTCATATTTTATTTCAAAGTCAAGTCTTTGATCAAAAATACAGTACAAACAGATATGTTATGGAATATTATTACAGTTTTTTTTTTTTTTTTTTTTTCCATTTTCAGCAGCCATTGTTCTAGTTTGCATCGTCACATGATCCTTCAGAAATCATTCTAATATGCTGATTTGGTGCTTAGGCAATTTTCTCATTCTTTTCCATGTTGAAAATAGTTTTGCTGCTTAATATTTTTTGTGGAAACTTATTATTTAAAGAAGTTCATTTCCAGAATAAAAATTTACAGAGAATTTATTCACCCCCATGTCCTCCAAGATGTTCATATCTATCTTTCTTCTGTCGAAAAGAAGGATTTTTCGCCATATAATGGACTTCAATGGTGGCCAACGGGTTGAAGGTCCAAATTGCAGCTTCAATGCAGTTTCAAAGGTCTCTACATAATTCCAGCCGAGGAATAAGGGTCTCTTAAGGGTCTAACCACAAAGGCTAGGTCGACCTCACGTATGCGTGACATAGGTGGTAGTACCGACTGAAGCAAATGTGCAAAAAAAGTCAAATGACCTTTACAAAAAAGGTAAAACAACGATGTCTGCTGATTTTGAAGTTGGACGAGAAAATGAAATTTAGTTTTTCAAGATGAGCAAAAAGTGTTTTTTTTTGTTTTGTTTTGTTTTGTTTTTTTAAAGAAAATGACCGATCGTTGCAATTTGGACCTTCAACCCACTGGCTCCCATTGAAGTCCTAGAATGTTTTCCTCAAAAAACTTAATTTCTTTGCGAAACACACAAACATCTTGGATGACATGGGGGTAAGTAAATTATCAGGACATTTTCATTCTGAAAGTGAACTTCTCCTTTAATCAATAGAAAGTTTAAAAAAAAAAAAAAAAAAAAAAAGTCTTACTGTCCCCAAGTCTTTGAACAGTAATGTTTGTATCAAGTATTCCAACAAATGGCACAATTTTCAGTTAAAAGAAGTGATACAGAAATATAGTTCTGTGTATGAGTTATGGAAACATTTAAATGTAAAATAATCTGCATTAATATTGGTCATAAAAACATTGGTTGATCTCTATTATGTTTATTACATCAGATATAGTGGATACTGTTATACGAAATAATAATAACAGGAAACCAAATTGTGCACAGCTTTGCAAATAATTTTTTTTTTAAATTACATTAAAAATGTGTATATTTTTAAATTTAAATTTCAACAGCAGTTCACAATATGTTGTTCATGTGTCAGTCATTACTGATTATTAAAGGGATGGTTCACCCAAAAATGAAAATTCTGTCATTAATTCCTTAGCCTTATATCATTCCAAACCCGTAAGATCTTCGTTCATCTTCAGAACACAAATTAAGATATTTATGATGAAATCAGAGAGCTCTCTGATCCTCCATAGACGGCAGCGCAACTACCACCGTCATGGCACAGAAACACAGTAAGGACATCAATAAAATAGTCTATGTGACATCAGTGGTTCAACCGTAATTTTTCAAAGCTTTTACAAACAAAGGTCTTACATATTTTGGAATGACAGGGTGAGTAATTAATGACAGAATTTTCATTTTTGGGTGAAATATCCCTTTAAGTAATCAAATAAAAAAAGTGACATTATAACCTAGCTTCATGGTAGCTTTGGAAATGACACATTCTGTTTATTCTGTGGCATTTGTTGGTGGTTTTAGTGAGATGTTGAGGATTCAGCTGTGTCCCCTGCCCCCATCGGCCCTCTCTCTGTAGACCCCAGGAATGTCACACCCTCTCAGACGGACCTTAACAGCTGTAAGGAGAGAGAGAGAGAGAGAGAGAGAGAGCGCACATGGCACTAGCTATTTTTAGAGTTCATTCAGACTAGAACATCTCTCTCCTTCTCTTTCCCTGGACGTGGTTGCTCCTTCTGGATCTCTCCTCGGCTGAAAGTTCTGGAGAAGTTTCACAGCGACCGTGCGAGTTCATAAGTACCGGAGACGAACGCAAGACAGAGTATATAAACAAAGAAAAGCATCCAGCGATAAAGCGAAAGTCAACCTAAATATCAAACAGGCCAACATGGCTCTACTGTGTTACAACAGAGGCTGCGGCGCTCGATTTGATGCTGACAAAAACTCAGATGGTAAGATTTCTACATTTATTTTTGCTATTTACCAGTGTGTAGCCTACGGGAAAAAGTATAGGTAATCTTTTAATTGAACTGTATATATTTTAATTGTCCATGTGAAGGTCATGGCTGATATGGGCCTGATTTTACTTTCAGTTACACAACTGAAATAGAAGTGTTTTGTCACTTTCTGTAGACCTGTGAAGCTGTTGTTTAACAAACTGAATTTTATAAACAGATAGAGATGAGCTGACAGCTGATTGCAGTGTGAATGAGATTGCTGGCTTCAGAGACACTGGGGGCCAGGACTTAACTTTAATTTAACTTTCAACACAGGCTCCGTTTATCCTTCCATGTTTTATTTATAACTTGTAGAAAAGGTGATTTTGTGTCTGTCCTTAGAGGTTTTTTTGGAAGTCTCAAGCACATTTGGAGGTGTTCTAATCAAATGCTACTTCCATAAATGGCTCAACTGTCTCCTCTGCTCTGCATGTGTGTCACTGCATGTGTTTATTGAGTTGTGTTCTTTAAAAATAATACTGAGGATGGACTTCTGTAGATAAATGTCTTCTACTAACCATATTTTCTCTCTCACCACCTGAAGATGCCTGCCAGTTTCACCCCGGAGTGCCAATCTTCCATGATGCCTTAAAGGTGAGCTCAAAATGTCTTTTTGTTTAGACAGCAGCGTGCGCACTCTGTACAGACCGCCGGGCTGCTCAGTTCTGTAGTAACTTGATAAGCGCGTCGTCGGCCTGTTTGTCTGCTACTTAGGGAGCCTAATATTCATGTTTTTGTTTTAGTTTGTTCTTAGCTGTCTGATGTGGCTCTTTGTTTGGGTTTTTCTCCTTAGGGCTGGTCCTGCTGTAAAAAGAGGACGACAGATTTTTCAGAGTTCCTGTCAATCAAGGTATGCTAATATTATGCTAATCTCACACTGCTCTCCATTCTCTGCACGTACAGTAGTACAGACTGAAACAAAGTGACAAAATATGTCTCAGACATCCTCGAAAAATTATAAATATATCTAGTAACACTTTACAATTAGTTCCATTTGTTAAAATTAAAAAAAAACATGGTTTTTACTATAGTATAGTAACCATGTGTTTTTGGTGTGTTGATTACCATTTGTATAGCCACAGTTTTACTATACCATGGTTAAACTATGGTTAGTGTAGCAAAACCATGGTTAATTGTGACCCTGGACCACAAAACCAGTCTTAAGTAGCACTGTAAAATACATTGTATGGGTCAAAATTATCGATTTTTCTTTTATGCTAAAAATCATTAGGAGATTAAGTAAAGATCATGTTTCGTGAAGATATTTTGTAAACAATTTCCTACTGGAAATACATCAAAACTTCATTTTTGATTAGTAATATGCATTGCTAAGAACTTCAACTGAACTTTAAAGGATATTTTCCCAATATTTTGATGTTTTGCACCCTCAGATTCCAGATTTTCAAATCGACCAAATATTGCCCTATCTTAAACAAACCCATACATAATGGAATGATTATTTATTCAGCTTTCAGATGCATAAATCTCAGTTTAAAAAAAATAACCCTTATGACTGGTTTTGTGGTCCAGGGCCACAATTTGTTCATTAGTAACCTTGTTTTTTTGTTTTATTTGTAGTAAAACCATGTTTAATTCTCTTAAGGGTAGCAGAAGGCCTGTAAATAAACATTAGCTGTGATATTGTGGACATTATTTTAGTCACTTAACAATATTTATAGGTTAACATTATCATAAATTGCTAAATGCTGTAAAAAATGTTCATTGTTATTTCATGATATAAAATGCATTAACTAACAAACTGAACCTGAAAGTTATAGCTTTGAAATATACCAGTATAATGTAGTGACTCCAAAGTCCCACATTGTCCACGACAATCCAATTAAAAAGATAAGGGCTTTTAAATTCAGTTTATTAATATGTTCTTGGTGAAATATGTAAGTATTTTTGCATGACTAGAAATATACACTACCAGTCAAATGTTTTTGAACAGTAAGATTTTTAATGTTTTTTTTTTTTTTTTAAAGAATTCTCTTCTGCTCACCAAGCCTGCATTTCTTTGATCTGAAGTACAGCAAAAACAGTAAAATTCTGAAATATTTTTACTATTTAAAATAACTGCATTCTATTTGAATATATTTTAAAATATAATTTATTCCTGTGATCAAAGCTGAATTTTTAGCATCAGTACATTAGTCTAGTTAAGAAGTCATACTAATATTCTGACTTACTGCTCAAAAAAATGTATTATATTATATTATATTATTATGTAGAGAATTTGTCAGGTTTCTTTGATGAATAGAAAGTTCAGAAGAACAATCTTTTGTAACATTATAAATGTCTTAACCATCATGTTTGATCAATTTATGTTTAAGCTTTTTATTTCAATTAAAAAAATCCTGGAAAAATGTACTGATTTGATAATTGATAATAATAATAATGTTTCTTGAACAGCAAATCACCATATTAGAATGATTTTTAAAGCATCATGTGACACTGAAGACTGGAGTAATGATGCTGAAAATGTAGCTTTGATCACAGGAATAAATTACATTTTAAAATATATTCAAATAGAAAGCAGTTATTTTAAATAGTAAAAATATTTCACAATATTAGTGCTTTTGCTGTACGTTGGATCAAATAATTGCAGGCTTGGTGAGCAGAAGACTTTAAAAACATTAAAAATCTTGCTGTTCAAAAACTTTTGACTGGTTGTGTATATTCATTATAAATAAATGTCAGCGGCAGTTTAATATTTGATTAATTTGCATGAAATGAATTAAAATAATTCATAATAATAAATAAAAACAAAATCTGTCATCAAAATGAGTTAAAACTAAATATCTAAAATAATTAAATTCAGCAGCATGACAGACTTTCACATATTTATATGCATTTATCAGATGCTTTTATAAATAGGGACTTATCAAATACCAAATTGTCATATAGCAGCCAATATTATCATTACTGAATGTCAAGAACTACAAAAGCTAGAACAGATGTGTAAACTCAGAAAGAAGTAAGTATAGTACTAATAATTGAACTAATCATGCCGTCTTTGTGATGGAAAACCGTTCGCATTCACACGGTCTCGAACATGTAATTTGTCTGCTTTGTGTCTGCTAATTATTTTCTCTCAGTCACATGTTGATTGGCACATTCTGCTTTCTGTGCTTGTCCTCTCAGGGTTGTACCCGCGGGCGTCATAGTAACGAGAAGCCTGAGGAGCCTCTGCGGCCAGAGGTGACGTCTGATAAGGGAGACGTGAAGCAGCACAGTGAGGAAATTATCTACCGGGGACCCAAATCGGCAGAAGCCCTGGAAAAAGAGAGACCCAGGTATATAGAGTACATATGCAGCTCACACACACAGTGTGTTCTGTTTCACACACCAACTCATTGTTCTGAATACAAAATTCGTTTTCTTTCTCTGAAGCCCGCTCTTTGTCTCTTTCAAAAGGAGAAGTACAGCTCCTCTGACTGTTAAATAAAACCAGACAGTGACATGTTTTTCGATTCCCTCCTTTCCAGCTCAGATGAGCCAAAGACAAAGCTGCAGGTGAAGGTCTCTCCTTCTCTGGCTCAGATTGCAGAGAAAATGGAGATCACTGAGAGGGAGAAGAGAGAGAAGCTAGGTGAGCAATTCCTGGTATTCCTACAGCTCTGGATCAACTGCAACACAAGCACATTGATACTAGTGCTTTGTTTGGCTACCGGTTTTATTTCAGCCCCAGGATAGACATTTGGACATTTCTTGGCAACCCAATGCACAAGTAAACATGTCCGTAAAATGAATTCATGAAATGCATTAGTAATAATAATGTATGCATACTAATATAATAAGTTAGTATTAATAATATAATGTGAAATAGATAAACTGATGAAGAAATAGGATTAATCTTTGCAGCTAATAATTCACAAAATGCACTGCATGAGTGTATCAATGATACTAAAATACATATTAAATGTTATTTGAAGCAAAATAAATGTTTAATGAAATAAAATAAAATATAAAAAAAGAAAATATAAATATAAAAGAAAATATAAATTAAATAAAACATTTGATTTTTTTCTAGTTGACAGATTTTAAAAAAGCAAATAAAAATGACAAAAACTTTAAAATTAAAGTGAAAACAAAAGTAAAATCAAATTCAAAATACTAATTATAGTATATCAATGATACTGAAATAAATGTTAAATGTTACTTGAAACAAAATAGACGTTCAGTGAAGTAAAATATAAATTAAATAACACTTTTTTTCTAGTTGCAAACATTTAGATTACTAAAATAACTAAAACTAAATAAATCAAAAACTAATACATAAATACTATACAGACAGATTTAAAAAAGCAAATAAAATGACAAACTCTATTACTAAAATTACTTTAACTAAAACTAAGGTTAGTTAAGTTAAAAACTAAGGGCATGTTGCACACATACACAGCCGGTACACACACACAAAAAAAAAAAAAAAAAGAAGGGAAGTATTTTTCTCCTTTTTATAAGTTAAGAGCGTTTTTATTTTGCTATTGTGATTATGCACAATGGCATGAGTTTAATTACATTCTTTTAATTAAATGTGTGTTTATGTAGCTCTTGGTTCTGCCAAAGCTCATTTCAGTCCTTCACAATAGTGAGGCCCACCTGCCCATAATCTGTCACTTACAGTAGGACCCCTGTAAAAACACAGTAACACCCTGCTGTGCTCACAGGTCTGCTGTAGGATTGTATTGTGCTGTATGACTGACATTTTTTTAATATAATGTGTCCATTGCTCATTTTGAGAAATCAGTTGATTTTGAAGTTCATTGTATTGTTGTTTTTGTCTTTCTCTTGTCACCTCTTTATTCTCACTGTCCTACAGAGAGTCAAGTCATGGTGGTTGGGGTTAAATGCAAGAACGCAGGATGCAAAACAGTAAGTGCTCATGTAATTTGTAAATTACACTGAAACAAATCAGCTGGCTTAACAAAATATACAACTCATGCCATCTAGTGGCAATAATAAAGAATGACACTGCAGCATGCACAGACTCCACAAAATATTAATCTGGGCTTTGCGTAATATAGTGTGACATACCGATCCGGCAGTTTGGACTGAACTAATTTCTTAAGAACAGAAGAAACAGAAACTGATTCTAGATTCCAGCTTTTTTTCAATGTAACACTGAATTGACAGAGCAGAAGATGAGTGAGAATTAATGACTAAAGCTGCAGGTTCAGATCCCTTACTGGGATTTGACCTTAATACCTTCTGTTAAAGCTTCTCGTCGTCTTTAATGGATTAGTTTGCTAAAATCCCAAAAGTTCATCATGTTAATTACTCAGCGGAGCTATTCTTTAGTCCATATGAAAACTAAACCTATATCAGCAGGGCTGTGTGTCATTTACAACTGAATTAATGGCTTTTTTTAATTACATAAGTGTAGTTTCTCCTTTTTGTGTGTTATTTAATTTTTCACTGTGAATTAGCTACACGCATGTTATCGTAGATGGTTTGAAATGTCACCAGGAAATTAATTTAGGGTATTTCATTTAAATATTTCATTAAATGTCATTTTATGCACAGTGGTCTTTGAAATGGATCCAGACGGCATAAGCACAGACTTTGAAGTGCAGTTTAGTAAATTGCTCTTCCTGTCATTACAATTCAAATTCCATTTCAGAAATATCATCTCTGTAGTAGAACTCGGACTAAATTGTGCTCAGTCCTGCTCGTCAGGGTAACTCTTCTGTCAGAGTTAATGATGTTTTATCTTTAGCCTGTGAGGCAGACAGCATGTATAGCTCTGTTACAGCTTCCTGCTCATTTATCTATTTGGATGAGAAGAAAAATGAGTGTATTTTCAGGTGTGAAGGCAGTAAACGGATGACACAGAGCTTATGCTGAGTTCAGGTGCATCAGCACTTTAAAGTTTTGCTTTTGTAAATATGCTGAGTTTCTGTGAGTGTTTCTTTGTTGCAATACACATCTGTTTGTTGACTATGAATAGCTGTTCAAACTCTCTGATCGTTTGTGTGGTCAGATTTACCAGGGTCCAGAGACGGACGCAGAAATCTGCACATATCATCCCGGAGTCCCCGTCTTCCATGAAGGGTAAGAAAACTGCAGCATTCGAGTCTTTATTTGGAAATATGACTCAGTCTCTAACTATACTTTTTCTGCTGTAGACTTAAAATAGATATCCTGTTCCTGTATCTGTTAAAAATCTTACAGCACAAGCAAGGTCTGTTTTTATAAAGCTGCTCATTGTCAGCGAACTAATCTAGATTCAGATCCACATTCAACAAGAGATCATAATGTGTTCACACGAAAGTGTTCTTGCTGTAAGCAATTAACGATTTTTGTTTTTGTTTGTTAACGATATTGTTTTTATGAGATGAGACAGAAGATGAATGTTAATTCACATCTGCTGATTATTGTCTAGATACAAATACTGGAACTGCTGTTGCATAAAAACCACTGACTTCAACGCCTTCCTGGATCAGAAGGGCTGCACAACAGGAAAACACTGCTGGATCCCCAAACAGGTGAGAGCAAATAAGGCACTATGAAATCAGTTTTATTTTTTCCCAAATTTCATTTTTTTTTTTTTCCCCCAAATTCAGTTTTTCCTGTTGTGTTTTTTGTAGACTCTGTTTTAATGCTTAAATTACGTTTTAATCAGAAAGCATGCATAATTAATTGAAATCATTAAAGTAACACAATTTAACAGCACTTGTGACAAATAAGTGTCAGTGTTTTTTTGTTTTTTTAATAGAGATTTATACATAATTTGAAAGCTGAATAAATAAAATGTATGGTTTGGTTAGGACAGTATTTGGTTGAGAGATTTGAAAATCTCGAATCTGAGGGTGTAAAGAATCAAAATCGCCTTTAAAGTTGACTGAAAAAAATTCTAGCAATATATATTACTAATCAAAAATTAACTTGATATACTTACAGTAGGAAATGTACAAAATATCGTCATTGAACGTGGTCTTTACTTAATATCCTAATGATTTTTGGCATTAAAGAAAAATTGATAACTTTGACCCAAACAATGTATTTTTGTCTATTGCTACCCATGCTACTTATGACTGGTTTTGTGGTCCAGGGGCACAATTTTTTAAAAGTTTAACAAAAATAATGTTTTTAAGGTCCAATAAAATACTTTTTTTTTTTCTCAAATTCAGTTTTATTTTTTCAGTTTTTCATAAATTTTCTGGATTCTATTTTAATGGCTTCATTAAATGTAATAATGAAAAACATCTCTAATTAACTTGATTTTATTAAAATATTTACATTTTTCTGGTAAATAACTTCTGGTAAATAAATTTTCTGCTAAATATTCTTTAAAAAAAATAATGTTTTAGTAATAATTTTATTACTTGTAGTAGTACTAATATTACATAAAGTAATATATTTCTGTCACCGTTTTTTCAAGTTAAACCGACCTTTTATTTTGACTGATTGCTGTGAAGACCTTAAAGCAGTGTTGCCAAGTCCTCGGTTTTTCCCTTGGTTTTTCATGCCCAAGCGACCCCAATAACATGATATTTAGTCCCTGGAATGTGAATTTTACCATGGGAACCCCACCAAAAACATGTATTTTACTGCCCTGGAATGCAATTTTTTCAGGGGACCCCCCTCGAAATGCAGTTGGGCTACTTTTGGGCTAGTTTTCAGTAGCAATTGGGTGGGTTTTGTTGTGAAAACCTGGCAACGCTGCCTTAAAATTTCTGTTTGTAAATGATATGACCATAGATTTTCTCACAATAAACAGTAAAATGCTCATGATGTGACTCTCAGAGCAGTTTAAGATCTTATTTAAGCTTAATATTATGGACACTTGTCCATATTGCGTTTTGATTTAAGTGTTTTAAGTGCTACTTTTGATTCATTCATCAAAATTTGGCAAATTCCATGACATTCCGTTTTATACAATAAATTCCATTTTTTATGACTGGATTTTGCAATTCCGTCTGCGTTTTCCACAACGCAGAAATCTTAGGATCCTACTAATGCACTTTTTTTGATCAGTAGATCACACGCTGTGTAATCAAGCAACAACCAACTAACCCTTTCCAAAAATATGTTGTGTTTATATTTGGTCTGTAGGACAAAAAGAAGGTGGCTTGCAGGCATGATTGGCACCAGACAGGAAACCAGGTCGTGGTCACAATCTACGCCAAGAACTCCAGTCCAGAGCATTCCTACGTGGAGGCAAACCGCACAGCGGTGAGTTCAAATCAACATGCAGAAATTACTTCACATCAGCATCCAATGACTTTTTATAAATGAATTTGTCATCAATAAATGCATATTTTTTTGTCTCCATCAATCTGCAGTTAACATGCCACATTCAGTTTGAGGGTGACAAAGTGTTTCACAAGGACATCCACTTATGGGGGGTAAGACTGCTGTACATTCAGTCTCTATTTACTTAAGTGCATAAGAAATAATTCACCAAAATAGTTTGCTCCTTTTATTTTTTGGTCAAAAAGTCAAATGCAGTCAAACAGACATCTGTGTCCACTTCTGGTCTCTTAGGTGATTGACGTGAAGAGCAGTTTTGTGAACATGGTGCCCTCTAAGGTTGAGGTGACCATGCGGAAGGCTGATGCCGTAGCCTGGGGGAAACTCGAAGACCCCAAACACAAACCTGAGCCAGAGGTCACCGACGAGATGAACACAGAACAGGAAGATGTCAAACCCGACTGGTACATCTCAGATGATGACATCAGTGAGTCTGACTGGGAAGACGAAGAGGAGGACAAGAAAGAGAACGAGGAGAAAAAAGAAGAAAAACAGGCAGGCGATGGACCACCTGAGCTAGAAGAGCCTGTTGCTGTCCCCCCAGAAAAAATTTAACATTTATTCTGACATGTAATGGTTGTGTTTACAATATCACATGGGCTGTCTTTTTTTTTTTTTCTTCTTTTTTGTCTACTAAAATACATTGTACATTGTCATTGTGTGCTTAAAGGTTAGAGAAGTCTTAAAACTCTTGACCACTATTTCATAGAAATTTTGAAAATATGTTTGAAAAAAATCTCAAAAGTTTGGGGTTGATAAGACATTTTATAAATATTTTTAAACAAAGTTTTAAAATGTCATTTATTCCTATAATTGGAAGATGAATCTGAAAAAGGCTGATTTTGGTGCTCAAAAAACATTTATAATTTGTTGAAAACAGTTGTACAGGTTTCTTTGATGAATAGAAAGTCAAAAAGAACAAAATGTGTTTGAGATTGAAATTATATTTAAAAGCCTTTACTGTGACTTCTACTGAATAAAAGCTAAAAAAAAAAATCCTGCTGACCCCAAACTTTTTACCAGTAGTTGAAAACACTCAATGCAGATTTTCAGCAGTGACAAAGCAATAAATTAACAATAAATAGACAATCTGAGTTCTCATGCAAGTGTATTTTGTGAATCCATAATAATAAAGTACAAGTCAAACAGCAATGGCCACACTTTATTTTTGCGTCAAGTCAACAGCAACAATCCTGAAGTAGGTGATTGCAGTCAGACAGAGTCCAAGGCCATGGAAGCTTGACTGCAACCCATATGGCAAAAATATTTTAAATAAAAAGGATAAATAATACATCTTAAAAGTAAACAGTAGTCTCGACAATGAAGAGGACTGGTACCAGCAAATAAAAATTCACTCTCTTCCATTTTGGTTCTTTTTCTCTGTTCAAAGAAAGAATTAAAAAATAAATTTTCTGTACATAAAATCATTGCCTTCCGCATGTACCTGATTACCACAGTCATAATCGAAGTGCTGATATGCGGAGATGGTCAAAAAAACGTTTGCTATGTCAATCCAAACTAAACAGCACGCAGCAACAATTCATCACAGATGAGGAAGTTTAAAACAAAAACATGCAAAATAATAATAAAAAATACAGTCCAACTTTTAGGGGCACAGTCAGCACCTATTAAACTTTCATATCAAGTCCATATTTGTAATGTCTTTTTTTTTTTTTTTTTTTTACAATACTGTTAGACTTTGGCTCACAACTATCAAGAAAACAATTAAGTTGTCCAGTATTGTATGTTATTTCTTTTAATGGAAAAATGTTACATCGTACCATTGGAGATGATAAATACTGTTTGTGATCCACAATAGGCAAGTTCAAGTTTTTCTTTCCCTCCCTACAGACTGACCCCTGAAAAGGGGCGCCAGTTGAATAACATTCATAAGTTGGATAATATACTGTCTTATATGTAACATAAGGTTCTCCATGAATGGGATCCCAGTTTTCATAAATGATAAAACTCAACACACAACCTTTAAAGTTTGCTTTTTTAAACATTTGTTTTTCTATATTAAAGTGCAAGGCGAGATAAAATACATCTTGAAATGTACGACATACAGCATCACTTTCTTTCACGAGATTTCCCTGCAGAAAAAGTAAAGAAACAGCTCACTTTAAACCACTGCGCTCCATTTTACTCACTTGGCACAAGAGTTACGGCACTGAAGCTTCTAGAACGACGGCTCAATTGACACACTAGTGATACACCATCACGACTTGGCTGACGATCCGAGAGTAAAAAGAAAAAAATAGACCTTTTTTTCTGCATAAGGGCATGAAAGGCATGCAGAAACGAGATGGTCTTTGATAGAGAGATACAGAGACTAGATGCAGATTAACTATTCAGCCAGTTTGACGAATAATACAGGTCCACCATACATTCATTCATCAGGATATTCCTTTTTTTGCACGTGTGTCTTAATACAATTTTTAAGTTTAGTTTGATTTAGTTTGTTCCGTTCTTGTTGTTCAGGCGGCGATAGGACGGGGCCAAAGAAATGTCTTTCCTTTGGAGAGCGAAGAAAGTTTATAGTTTGTGTCTGACGGCTTGAATACTAAGAAAAAGAGAAAAAAGTTGCAAGATCATAAAATGAGATTAAAAAACAACAAATTAGGCTGTGCACGAGAGTTGCGTTGCTGAAAACAGAGATGAAGGATGATTCACTTCCTGCTCTCTGATGATGAGCATTTCCTGTGACGCGGAGAACAAACGGAAGAGAAGCTCAGTAATGCAGTGCCGGGCCGCTCACAAACACTGGGGTGGGGCATGTGTCTGCACAGGGGGTCTTGCGTCTTCCCGTACTGGGTGTAAAGCAGCGTCCCGTGGCAGAGTGTGTCCTCGTGATGGAGGTGCAACAAACCACTTTAGCACTTCAGTTGCCCGTAGGATCCACGTCACACATCCCACCTTTGATATCCCAAGATCCTGAGCGGTGCAAAACAAATGTGTTAAGAACAGGACTGTGAGTTTAGGCATAATTTGGTTTAATTATTATTTAAAAATTTGAACTAAAATTCTGAAACATTATTACAATTTAAAGAAATGTTTTCTATTGCAATATGTTTTAAAATGTAATTTATTCCTGTGATGGCAAAGCTTAATTTTCAATAGTCACTAGTCCAGTCCTCAGTGTTACATGATCCTTCAGAAATCATTCTGATATGTGACCCTGGAACACAAAACCAGTCTTAAGTAGCACGGGTATACTTGTAGCAATAGCCAAAAATATTGTATGGGTCAACTTCATTTGGACAACTTTAAAGGCGATTTTCTCAACATTTTGACATTTTTGCATCCTCAGATTGTAGATTGTCGTATCTCGGCCAAATGTGACCCTGGACCACAAAACCAGTCTTAAGTCGCTGGGGTATATTTGTAGAAACAGCCAAAAATACATTGTATGGGTCAAAATTACTGATTTTTGTTTTAAGCCAAAAATCATTAGGATATTAAGTAAAGATCATGAAGATATTTTGTAAAATTCCTACTGTAAATATATCAAAACTTAAATTTTGATTAGTAATATGCATTGATAAGAACTTTATTTGGACAACTTCAAAGGCAATTTTCTCAATATTTTGATGTTTTTGCACCCTCAGATTCCAGATATTCAAATAGTTGTATCTCGGCCAAATATTGTCATTTCCTAACAAACCATACATCAACATCAAGCTTATTTATTCAACTTTCAGATTATGTATAAATCTCAATTTCGAAAAATTTACACTTATGACTGGTTTTGTGGTCCAGGGTCACAAATAATGTCCTATCCTAACAAATCATACATCATTGGAAAGCTTATTTATAGATGATGTATATATCTCAGTTTAAAAAAATTGACCCTTATGACTGGTTCTGTGGTCCAGGGTCACGTATACACGTATACAATTATTTGACAAGTACTGTAAATTTCACAAGGAATTTCATGCAATAGATCATAGTTTATGAGATGACTAGAAATTAATTCACAATTAGGCCAGACATCTGGCACTTGCTCCGTATGACATGGCTGCACCACATACTGCACTACACTCTTAATAATTCAGCATGATGGTGAGAATATGAGGCTGGTTAATGGTGTGTTTCTGTTAGTGAATGTGTCTCTTACCTGACAGAGAGCCGCTGGACCGCTGCTTATGTAACCTCTCTCTCTCCTTCTTCCCCTTAGGCATGATTTTCAGCTTCATGCTGCTTTTCCCAGGCACACGGGACGGGTCCTGGTATTAAATGAACAGGAAGACAAGAACAAAGAGAGGGGATGATATGTAATGCAGATCAGTAAGACAGAATTCAGTAATGCATGTGATATATGTTGTTTTTGCCACATTATCAGTTTTATGTCATTATGCAAGCTAGCTCTGAGATGAACTGCAAAATTATTAATGTTGACTCAGAATAAAAAAGGTTTAAAAAAAAATCAAAAGGTTAGTTAAATCTAAAGTTGTTTTTCAAAGAAATGAGTAAAAAGAAATAGTAAAGACACTGCAATTTTACAAGAGATTTATTTTAAACTTATTTTAACTTCTATTTATACAAAATTCTGAAAAAAAAATATATATATTATAGTAAAATTTTATAGATACAATTATAGTAAAATGTATTATATATTTTTATTTATTACAGGCAGACAACTGTTTTAAACATCTGTGACCTTAGACCATGAAAACAAGTTGTAAGTAGCACGGGTATATTTGTAGCAATAGCCAAAAATACATTGTATGGGTCAAAATTATCAATTTTTCTTTTTAATGCCAAAAATCATTAGGATATTAAGTAATGTTCCATGAAGATACTTTGTACATTTCCTACCGTAAATACATCCAAACTTAACTTTTGGTTACTAATATGCATTGCTAAGAACTTCATTTGGACAACTTTTTTGCACCCTCAGATTCCATATTCTCAAATAGTTGTATCTCGACCAAATATTGTCCTATCTTAACAAACCACACATTAATGGAAAGCTTATTTATTCAGCTTTCAAATGGTGTAATAAATCTAAAACAATTGGCCCTTATGACTGGTTTTGTGGTCCAGCATCCCATTTATAATAATTGACATTAATAATATTTCTTGAGCCCCAATTTAGCATATTAAAATGATTTTTGAAGACTGTAGTAATGGCTGCTGAAAAGAGAAGTTACTATAAACTGTTGTAGAGTATCAATCAAATAAATGCAGACATGGTGAGCATAAGGCCTGTTTCAAAATCATGGGGCTGGGTGGTTAATCGATAACGATAATTATCACACAATATAAATTTCCTCGATAAATGATAACAAGAGTTTGATATGTTTAATGATCGATATGATGTTTATGTGGCAAAGGCAGAACAAAAGAGCGCTAGTAATTTAAAGCGAGCCACTCGGACTGTTTTTCCACTCACATCAAAGTTTAAACGGCGGCACGGTGCGAACTTTCTAGAGTAGATGAGTTCAATGTAGACTTGATTGTAGACTTGTATTAAATGTACTGAAGGAGGAGTAATGGAATATAATTACAGTATTTTTTTGTGATTAAACTATAGCATTTTACATTTATACTAAATGTATTTAGACTACTGTTTTTCATTCAAATACCTAAGAACCATATTACATTTTTACCATGGTATTGAGGTGCTATATTTGTAGTTTTAACTGTTATTCATGATCTATGGATGACACTATGAAAGAGCACTGAATAATTAAAAAAAAAAAAAACACTCAACCAGTCAGAATAATTACATTTCCCAATATAAAAATGAGGTTGCTACAATTTTTAAAGATATTATTGATTTTGATAATGAACATAAATTTACATCTGCATCCTAACTCAAGCTACTATCAAATGTGTATTTCTAAAAGACAAAAAAGTTATATTGTTATTAATATTATCAGGCAACACAAACCTGTTTCTTGATTCTTGAACAATATTACTCATTAAAACATGTACTAAGAAATTATTTTTTTCTTTTAAGATATTTATTTTGTTAAGGTAAAAGGACTGGAAAACATGAAGTATGAAACATAAAGAATATAGTAGTCAGCATTTGAAGTGGATCAAAAAAGTTCATCAAAATTGTCCTAAGACAAGAACGAATATTGTTTTTTGTTTTAGGAAAACTTTGATGAAATATTTTGATCCACTTCAATTGTTGACTACTGTAGTTTAAAGTCACAATTAACCATCTGTTTTTTACAACTTTCACATTTAAACTTTAAACTTGAAAGAAATAAAAATGTGACATTTATTGTCATAATTATCGATATCGACTGATATATAAAAAAAATATTGTTGTAATATTTGGCCATATTGCCCAGCCCTAAATGGTAGTGTAATTATCAGGGTTTTTTTTGTCTACACCATAACAACTTCTCTTTGGAGAAAATGAATGCACTTTTTATTTTCAGAGAATGCAGGGTAGGACAAACCTCCTCAGAGCAGTGCATGCTGGGACAGATCCAGTGAATGTCCTCCAGTTTGTGTAACTCAGCGCTGAGGCTGTCCACTGTGGAAAGAAGCTCCTCTTTCTGAGAAGGCTCCAACTGCTATACACACACATGCAGAAACTGTCTTTATCATATTTCAGACTGCATTACTACTTTAGGAGAGAGCAAGAGAAAGAGACAATAATGCTGCTCACCAGCAGTTTTCCCTCCAGCAGCATCTTGGTCTCTTGCTGGAGAACTTTACTGCTGTTGACAATGTCTACAGCTGTACTGCGACTCAAACCCTGCAGAGAAAACACACAAACACACACACGGTCACAGTTCAGGTTTAGTTTGACTTCCTGACAGACTCTTGCTGTTCAGTGATTAGCACACAGTGTTGTTTAGTTCCTTCAGTTATTCGTCTGTTGTCTGGTCAATGGAGGTCCTGTGGAGAACAGCATGAGCAGCTCAATAAGAACATGCTGAAAGTCCCAGCAGGAAGAACGGACCTGCTATTATTCCTACTGAAGACTGAACGGTGCACCTGTTAACCTTTAAAGCAGAGCTGGACTGAGCTGATCCCCTTTACATCCCTTGCTGCTATAAGCTATATATATATATGGGCCATTCTACAGAACTGGTGCAAACTGCTGTCCCACAACCAAAAAACACATTTAAAAAGCATTGAAGTACTCAAATCTGATGTTTAATAAGATCCTTTTATTATTTATTGAAACCCACAATAATATTTAAAATATCAGTAAGCTTAAGATATATAAAATCATCATTTATTGGGTAGTTTCAATTGGGAGGTGGCTGTCCTAAACCCTAACCCCTAAATTTCAACTTATGAAAATTATATTAAAATCATTTTTGCATTTTATTCCATTGTTGTTTTTAAAAAGATCTTTGATTTTTAGTTAAAAACATATATTTTATATTTTCTTTGTAAATCATGAAACTTCATGTAAAAAATGTGTCCTGCATTTTTCATGTCACTACCGAAACAGTGTATGTTTTGGTCCATTGGCTGAGACTGATTTTAACTACACCCCTACATTTATGATCATGAAATATTGTGTCCCCCTCTCTCATAGCTACAAGATATGAGTAGATAGGTCCCATCATTTTGTTGAAATTGTATTAAAAAATTAGAAAAATCTGTGTGTAACTTTAAGGAACGTCACTACCGAACACCTTATTCTGCAATTCAGCACACTTTTTTTTTTCGGCGTTATTCCATAACATTTAGTTTTTATATGTGCACAACAGTTCAGAAATGTGCTAGCTAACCATATGCTGATTAGCTTCTTTGCGCTAGGCTCAAAAGTATCTATAAGCATCTTTATTTTTTTGGGTATTGTTATCCCATAAAATTGTCACTACCAAAACATGTTATCATTGTTTCAGTAGTGACAAAATGGAAACACATAATCCTTTATTTGGGGGAAACAGTGGAAATAAACAAAATTTCAGTACAGTTATGCAAATGTTTGTATTTTAGTATGTTTTAGTAGTGTTTTATGTAGGTTAAAATTCTGAAATGTGATGTTGTCACTACCAAAGCATTACTGTCACTACCGAAAATGTGCTGTCACGACCAAAACATGGGATGTTTGGTCAAAAATAAAGTCGTTGAACTATCAACTAAGATGTTATGATAGTTTTTGGTTCAAGCTAATGAATCCTTAACTTTGCAATCAGTATGATCAACTTTATGCCTTTTACAAAGAAATATTGGATTCAAAATACAATAAATTTCATAAATCACACGTGAAGTATTGCTAAAATTGTAATTGTTATTAAATTACCTCTAAAACTTTTGAATAAAATAGTAAGATAGATATTAAAAGGCCAATATAGCCTTTCTGTGTTTCAGTAGTGACAACTTTGAGAGAAGGACAAATATTCCAACTTTCTGAAAATACAACATGAGAATTAACTGCACAATTACTAGGAATGTGTACTTTAAATATTATGTAATTTGCATACATGGAAAATTTGTGGAAGAAGACATTTTTTTTTCAAGACTTTAAACCAATTCTGTAGAATAACACATCAGGATTTACACAAATTGGAAACCATTCTCAAAAGTTAACAGTCCAACAACAAAAGTATTTTGGTCACCTCAGGGCTGGAGGGTTTGGAAGGGAAGGCTTCACTCAGGACGGCAGCACTTGCATTGACAGAATGAGCTAACTCCTGCTCCACCACCTTATGAGTCTTAGCCACCTCCCGGATCCTACAAAACATCATCACAACACAATTAGCTGCAGAATAACACACATTTTTACTTCACATAAGCCTTTAATACATGGTTTTAAATGTAATTGTGACGGTAAAATTACTTGTGAATTAACACAAGGAAGTGTTGCATTTCTAAGAATTAGAAGTTACAGTAATGGGTGTGGCTTTAGGTAAAACAGTTCATTTATTCAATAGCCTTTGAATAGTTATGAAATAGTTTCCCACATATGTATGCATTGATATTCACTGTGGTGTGACATTCCTGTTGGGTTACAAACTACATTTGCGTGGATGTCATAGACTTCTCACACAGGCACAGGCACACACAGACACACCTGTTGATAAGTGTGTCAGCCACTAAACCGAGCTGCTGGACCTGCGCACATTCCTCTTCTGTCAGATACTCCATGGACTGTTGAGAATTCAGTCGGGGACGAGCTGGGCGGCTGTCACCTTTCCGCTTGTCTTCCCACGATTTCAGCGTGCTCTCGAATGCCTAGTGTCACAGCAAGACACAATGTTGACACATCTACACTAAAGTTTGAAGTCAGAAATTTTTAGGGGGTTATTAGTCATCTGACGTCGATAATATTAAATTAATAATATTACATGTTCCTTGAACACTACATCAACATATTAGAATGATTTCTGAAAGGTACCGTTTTTTGAAATTCACCTTGCCATCATGAATAAATTACACTTTAAAATATGTTCAAATAGAAAGCTAAAATAATTATTTAAAATAATTTTAGACTCTAATACTATTCACAATATTCTTGTTTTTCTTTTATTTTAATCAAAATGAACAAAACATGAACTGACATGAACTGGATGATGACACTATTGTCTTCTGTAGAGCTGCTTTATTTCTTAATCATCTTTGTTTCATAATTAATGAATTTTACAACATCAACACTATTATTAAACTTAAATGAATCAACACTGAACTGAATAATGTCACTATTTCCTTATGTAGAGCTGCTTATCCTTGAACTGAGTTCATTTCTTCTCTGATGATTTTTACAGTTACTGAACTGAATTGAACCAACACTCAGCTGACTTGAGCTGAATAATGACATCCATGCAGTGTGTTTTACAGAATAATTTAAATATGTCTGCGTTCTGTTCCCCGTTTATTAGTGTTAAAGGGATAGCTCACCCAAAAATGAAAATTCTGTCATTATTACTCATCCTCATGTTGTTCCAAACCTGTAAGACCTTTGTTCATCTTCAGAACATAAATTAAGATATTTTTGATTAAATCCGAGAGCTTTCTGACCCTGCCTAGACAGCAACGCAACAACCATGTTCAAGGCCCAGAAAGGTAGTAAGGACATTGTTAAAATAGTCCATGTGACATCGGTGGTTCAACTGTAATTTTATGAAGCTACGAGAATACTTTTTGTGCACAAAGAAAACAAGAATAACGACTTTATTCAGAATTTCCATCAGAAAGCTGGCTCCTGCGTGTGTCGTGGTACTCTCGAAGACTGATATTGAAGAGAAGAAATTGTTGAAGAAAGTCGTTATTTTTTTTTTCTTTGCACACAAAAGATGTCCTTGCTACCTTTCTGGGCCTTGAATGTGTCAGTTGTGTTGCAGTCTATGCAGGGTCAGAAAGCTCTTGGATTACATGAAAAATTTCTTCTGAAGATGAATAAAAAATTCTTACAGGTTTGGAATGACATGAGGGAGAGTAATTAATGAGAGAATTTGCATTTTTGGGTGATTTTTGGGATCTTTCTTTGAAAAGATCTGTATTGTATATAACTATATAAATAAAAGTGACTTGACTGTGCAGTTCATGTGCCAAACTAAGCTGATAAAGCTTGTTATTCTGGTGAAACTGGTTGACAAAGGAGGTCTTGCTGGTTAGGTTAGTCCAGTGGGGACAGCAGCTTATCAGAATCCCATACAAGTGAAAATGATCACGCCACACAGAGGTGACTTGCGATGCTGGTCCGTTCAGACAGTTACAGACATGTGCGCACACACTGACCCGGTCTCTGGTGAGCATCTGGGCTCGGTTCTTGTGGACAATTTGGACGATGCCAGGAGGCTGAATCCAGGCCTCACCATCCACCTGCACAGGCACGCCTTCATCACCCAGGATAGTGATCTTCACCTGCCGACACTGAGGAGACAGCCAGTGCCAAAGCACATGTCAGCTCATATGACTGATGGAAGAATGGTCTTAAGTAATGTTTGATTCACCCAAATGATACATGTTATTAAATTATTCAAAATTAAATGATCAAACCTTACCCATAAACATGTTCTCATGGAACAACATTAGATGATAATAATAATCAATATCTAAAAATACACCTACCCTCTAATGCTCTAATTTAGCCTAATCACTTAACTAATGTAGATATAATTAGTTTACACTACTGATGCAATCATTGTGTTGTCACAAATCCAATACAGTTTCTCCACTGTATGACTTGCATTTCTTTGAAATGCAATTGTAAGTCTTGTCATTCCAGTCAAATTCCAAACAGGGTGTAGTCCTTGAGTTCAGACCTGTGCGATGCGGTGATGCTGCAGGTTGATGACTCGAGACACGGCCATCTGCATGCTGCCGAACACAGCTACCACCTCCAACTTCTTATCATCAAAAGATGGAGCCCCAAAATTCTACACAAACAAATATAAAAGCAGACAAAATGTTATAATGTCCACCGCTGAACCACATTCTCATCATCTGATATTTTATTTACACAAGTCTACATAAATCTATTTCTATCCATCTAAATCTGCATGTTGTAAGCAATGTTGGGAAGGTTTCAGATCACAAGTTACCCTATTTAAAATGTATTAAGTAGTGTAACTATTTATTTTTACCATTACTTTATTAAAGTAATGTAACTGATTACATTCGATTAATTTTCTACATTTCTACATTGACATTTAGAAGACACTTTTATCCAAAGCAACTTACAAATGAAGACAATAGAAGCAATTAAACCTTCAATTAAATCCTTCACCTTTTGAAATAAGATTACAATAATTTCATTTTAAAGCACAGCCACTACAAAATCACTACAAAAAGACTTTCGCACCTCTTTTTACTTTGAGATCCTTCTGAGGTTGAATACAGATTTAAAATCATAACAAGAAATAGTAAATTTTAATACAAGAAGTTTTCAGATGTCCTTTTGTAAACATTAACATTTTTGTAAGTAACTGTAATTTAATTACACTTATTTCTCAGAAACTAACAGATTCAATTACAGTTATTCTGTAATTAAATTACCTAACGCTATTAAATGCAACTAATTACTTCCCAACACTGGTTGTAAGGTAAGCGACTTTGATAAAATCACATGAAACACAACAAGAACCAGAAGTCTTCTGTACACTCTAACTCTTGCTGGGAAATGACATCATGATTCCATCTTTACAGGAAGGAATCTGTTACAGTGACGCGAGTTAGATCCGATAACACAAAGTGACTCCAATTAGGATGGTTATCCTCTGTAATATATATTTTTTTTAACTTTTTTGCACCTATTACACTTTATAATTAAGAACTACTGCACTAGCAAGAGAAGAAAACATATCTATTTACTAGTCTTCAGTGTACTGTATTAGCATACTTATTGAATTTGCAGTGTGTTCAGTGCTCTTTAGCATTTTCATCTCTTTCTATTTTCCATCATTTATTCTGCACCTGTTTCATATTGCTTCTTGTTTATATGCCACAATGCACTTTATCGCACTGACAAATTGTTCTTGAAAAATGATGAGAGGGAACTGATGGATTGATGAGTGGTTGTAAATGTGGTTGATGCATTCTGAAAGTCATATCTGCAGGAAGAAACTCTGGCCAGGAGCCATTGTTTATTGACAGCTCAGAACATTCACTGAAGATAAATGCACGGCACAGATTCATCTGCTCAACTCTGAAATGATTTTCACTTTGTTGAACTGAACTGCCCTCTGGAAAGTAAAGTTATAAGTTCTGAAGTGAAATTTGGTTTTATTGATGAACTCACATTGTCCTCTTTGGTGCCACCCCAGAAATTAATGCCTCCTGCATAGCTGGGGATGTTCAAAACAGCAAGACCCTGAAGACTCGGCAAGGACATGGGCACTCCATCACACTGCACACAGAGAGAAGGAGAGTGGTTACGTGATGTACAGCTTCTCAGAACAACGTTTGAAACATGAAACCATGACCACTTGCACTGAAGCACAGTACACGAGCATGTACACATACACAGATAGTGGCAGAGCAACATTTATAGTGCGTGAAGTGAAGTAAATGGCACAAAGAGTGCTTTCTCTTTCCATTAAAGGTCAGAAAGCGAGAAATGCATTCAGCCCACATGTCAGCATCTTTCAAAATCTTTCTCTCTGTTTGTCTGACACGAGCTCCATACCTCCAGCTGGACTCTTTGTTCCAGGTTCTTGTAGGTTTTCTGCACCAGTTCTTTGGTCCCTAGCACTCCATACCACATCATGTTTTTAGTGCGACTACTGTTAAAAACAGATTTCAGAGTTTCAGTCAACGTTACATAAACACAGCATTTGGCAAAAAACGGGGTTACTGAAATAAAATGACAAAAAACAAATGACAAAAGCACATCTATAAGATCTCAGCAATTATCAGAAATTTTTTCTCTCTTACCTGCACTTTTTCGGGTGCTCGTCTCTCTTGTTATTGAACTCCAGAGATATTTTGGCATCCAGCCCAATGCCAAAATAGTTATTCATCACACACTTTTCTGTGCACTGCCTGTGAAACAAAGAAACAAGCAGGCTGAATGTGTGTATGCTGAGTCACTTATTACAAGCATTTATGGAGTGCTAAATGAGCAGCAAAGGTGGATGTATTCATCATTCATCATTGTTCACAATGAACACAGTGAAATTTATTTATTTATAGATGAAATTGCTGCAGTGCTACAAAGGTGAATGGCTTTGGGCTTGGTAGACAAGTAATTTTTAATGATGGATAAGAGAAGCACTGAGCCTCTAGTAATCTATTAAACATTATATACTATATACACTGCTCTACAAAAACGTTTGGGATCAGTAGGATTTTTTAAAAAGAAATTCAAAAGGACACATTAAATTGATCAAAACTGACAGTTTAAATAGTTCAACGATTTGAAAAGACTTTTTATAAAGAGCCACTTGAATGTTACGGAGGTGGTAAGACAAAGTCCCATTTGTCCCATTAGATCAGCTATAGACTCTGTCCTTATACGTGTTTGATTTTAGCTGGTTTGGGGCTTCATGATTTGTGCAGTGCACACACTGAGTGTGTCCTGATCTACTGCTAATAATAGAAATCTACAGAAGCTAAAATGTGTAGATTTCCATAGTGTTGCAACGCCATGCACAGCACTTTCTGCTCACTTCCAGAATAAAAATGTCCTGATAACTTACCCCTATGTCATCCAAGATGTTCATGCCTTTCTTTCTTCAGTCGAAAATAAATTAAGGTTTTTGAGGAGCAAATTCCAGGATTTTTCTCCATGTAGTGGACTTTAATGGGAACCAATGAGTTTAAGGTCCAAATTGCACGTGCATCGCAGAGCTAGTGCAAGATGAGCAATTGTGGTTAAAAAGTAAATACATTTTAATCTATTTATTTTTTAGAAAATGACAGATCATTTCACTAGATAAGACCCTTATTAAAAATCCTGGAATGTTTTCCTCAAAAACCAACATTTTTTTTGACTGAAGAAAGACATGAACATCTTTGATGACATGGGGTAAGTAAATAATCAGGGAATGTTTATTCTGGAAGTGAATTAATCTTTAAAATATATAATGTGAACAATGTAAACATGAGTCCTACAGCCTATAGATGGAAACATATATGCTGTGGTTAAAAACTTGATGTGTTGCAGTTTTTGCACATTCAAATGCACCTATGAGGCCCACAAACACTCTCTAAGCTTGCAGTTTGCTAGGTTTTGAAGCACAGTCATAGAGTATGCAATAACCAGAGATAATCTCTGAGAGTCAGTGAAACAAGTCAAATGAAGGACTCAAGATGAAAACAGATTTATGTCCACTGAGACTGTGATAGACTAGTGCGTCAGTGAGTGGAATAGCAAACACACTGTGGGGTATTACACTGTCAACATGGTTTTCGAGCTACTGGAAACTCTGATGTCATTACTGCACTTCTCTGGAGAAAGATAAGGGCTCTTTAATGTGTGTGTGTGTACTGTATGTGTGTGTTTGCACAGTCTTACACAGAGTCTTCAGAGAATAGCACAGTGCTGAAGCTCTCTGACTTCTCCAGCAAAATAGGGGCTGTAGTAGTTGGACTCATTATGTTTTGACCTGTCAATGAAATGAAGGGATACAATAAGAGGCAGGCATAAGAAAAAAACAGAACTACTACAACAATGAGTACAATAATAATGGGCACCAAACCACTCTGAAAAAATGGCTTTTGAAATTGACTTTTTTTTAGGAAGAATGAGCCAAAACAACCTACTTTTAGATATTTGAAGTTTTAGATATTCATGCTAATAGTTATTTTTTAGTAGTTTCAATGATTTTGTGTATGATGTACTCCTTGAAAATTTTTCAATGTTTATTATAATTATGACTAGCATACTTAAATTTAATTCACCTATACAGCATAAAACAATTAATTTGGATAAATCATTTGAGTTTAAATATTTATGAGTACTATGAACAGATTTGATTTGAATGTACTTAATAAAATAATAAAATTTACATTCTCTAACACTTTATGAACCTGAAACATAACTAAACTGCGTAAAACCAATTGAAGAAATGAACTCAGACAAATCTCTTGTAGCTTTCTTTTAACTAAACATAACAATTACTCTAAGACAGTAAAGCATCTATCACTGCACTGGCATATGCCGTTATTGCTTTTTAAATAAAGCAACATACCGTACAAAAATAGACTTAATGTTCCTCAAACAAAACATAAGCTCTCATCCTCAGTGCAGTTATAACCCTCCAAAACTTCAACATAACAAAACGTACAAATCTTATTGTGCAAAAACACAAAACACAGACCAATTAATTTCAGCACGTACTCCCTTACATTATTTGAAAAGAGTTTACACGTTAATGTATTACTCAACTTTCAGTTGACGGAACAAACCCTTGTCAAATAAATCTAGTTATTTTCTTATTAAATTTACTTGATTACATTTATTGCGTAACACAGACAAGAGAATCAGTGAAAGCTGATTTTCTTTTGTTCAATTTCCTTTTTTCAAAGGACTCAGACACACTTAAATACGTTTCATGTGGCAGTGATTTATGCTAGGAAATGTCACATAAAAAATAGATTAGAAAATAATTTTGATAATGTCAGTGAAAATATAACATGAATTAAAAAGAAAACACAAGAAGTTCTTTATGAAAGATGGATTCTGTAGTGCTGCCCTTTATGTGAGCTAACGCAATGTTATGCATGTTGATATAGTTGATGTTAATTAACTCTGTTGCTCCTTCAAGTGATCCTTGGCCTTTTCCTTTTTCCCATCTCCCTGCTCACACAGACAGTTCTGAGGGACAACCTTTTCTAGACAGAGTCTGGGTTGCAGGATGTAGTTTCTGCTTCAGCTTAACTGAAGCAACGGTGCCCACCAGGACATTCCGCACACACATTGTTATTTTTGGTATCTCTCTAATTTATACATTTACCTTTACACCTTGTGTATTGGAAATGCTCTATAGTATTAATTTCTACAGCTGACCTTCATATTCACAAAAAGAGTAATGATCTTTTAACTGTGGGGTTTTATTCCAGGACTGTGGTGGGTGATTTAATAAACCACAGGTTGAAGCCAACTGCAATTTGCTTTTTTGTTAAGAACGGCTGCCATATATTAAAAAGTCAATGGTTTGAATACAATTTCAGAGCCACAGCTGAGGAAAAACTTTTCAGAGGAAAGATTAATTGAGAAACACTAAGGATCTAATTACTAAGCAGCATCTACAGTGTTAATATTCATGAAGTGAGTTTATTACTCACGTGGCTCCGCCTCCTTTAGGTCCTCACTGCTGCCTCTTTTGATTGATGAGGAGGATGACATTCTCTGCACCTGGGTGTGTCTGTTTTGCTCATCCACCACTGAGAGAAAACAGTCAACAGCAATCTAATTAAATATTGACTAAAGTGGTCAAGCAGCCACTGTAACATGCTGTGTCATTCCTGTACTGCAGTGGTTTTCAAACTTTTTCAAGAGCAACCCTATTTTTTCCGTTTAATTGACGCCTCGAGTCCGTCTTTAAATGAATTTGATTTGTCTGATATGTCTGTGATTAGCTACAATGTTCAACGCTGCAAAACACATTGTGAATAGAAACCTTTGATGCTCTAGAGAGTGCAAACACAAATATGCATTAGAGTCTGCCTCTAGCATGCATTAGTGTGTGTACTGTACATCTGCAAACAATAGATTTTAATTTTACCTTATTTAAATACAATTAAGATAAACACAGCAGTAACTAAAAGCTAAAATGTTTTTCATTAAAGCCTTTTCATGTTCTTCCAGCTACTTTTCTCTCTTATACAGTGAAGTATTACCTTTTTCTGCCTGATCTATGATTTGTCGGAGTGCTTTCTTCAGGCTGTTGGCCCTCAGCATCAGCTGCTCTCTTGATCTGAAGGGTCTGGACTGGTCAGTGTCGCTCTCATCTGGCGAAATAGACCCGGGTGGTACCAGCTGGGCATTGGCGTCTTCACTGAGAGCCTTAACCAGAGAGTCCAGCTTGTCGTTCAACATGGCACACTGAGAGAGACACACCAGCACAAATTAAAACAGGGTTTAACTGTTTTATTAAGAACTGGACTCTCCATTTAACTGTTTATTCGACTGTCTATTTAGCTGCTCATTCCATTCATCTTCTGACTGTTCATTCACCAATTGGCTTATTGTTTGACTGGTCATTTACCTCATCATTTGCTTGTTTAACAATTTACATACTCTTTAGACTCATTTAACTACTAAAAAGGCATCCAGATGTACCTTTTTTGCCATAGCATCAGCCTCCTCTTTATTCTCCGTCGCCCTTTCATAAGCTTTGCCGACCTCAGCCACAAAATCATTAACTGTTCCACACAGAAACCTGTGACAGAAAGAGATAAGAAGACAAAACTCATTGGTTTCAAAAGTATTTTTTAAATACTACAAGTCACACACAAACCATCTTTATACTCACTTAGCAGATGATATAACATCACTGTGTTTGTCAGAGTCCAGGATTTTGGTCAAATGAGTGGCAACAGAATCAGCATATTGTGTAATCTGGATTTCAAAAACATTACATTTAAATACATATAAACACAATTTACACTTGCATTCAAAAGTTTGGGTTTGGTAAGATCTGTAAATGTTTTTGAAAGTCACTTGCACCTACAGAGGTTGCATTTATTTAAAATACAGTAAAAACAGCAATATTGTTACAAGGTCACCTGTAGGGGAGAGTCTGATGGGTCCTCCTCCTTTACAATAGCTGGAGTCTGTTTGGTGGGCACTTCATAGGTCATCACACTCCATCTGTCACACATTCAGAAACAGAGAGATGAGTTGATGAGAGTCATTCAACCACTCATTCATTCATTCTGCTGCTTTCTCTCTGTCTCTCACCTGTCCAGCATCTTGGTTGTAGCTCTTTCCAGTTTCTCCAGTATCTGCAGCAGCTGAGCATCATCATCACACAGTCCTCCCCAGCCCAGCACACGCGCCAGGTCATTTCCTGTGCCCAGCGGCAACACGCCCAACTGGCACTGTTAGACACAATGAAGATGTAACACTGCTGTTTGTACAGTACACTACCCTTCAAACATTTTGGGGTCCATAAGATTTCGAAAGAAGTCTCTTATGCTCACAAAGGATTTGTACATGCATGTGAAAAAAATACAGTAAAAACAGTAATATTTTGAAATATTATTAACATTTAAAATAGCTGTTTTCTATTTTAATATATTTTATAGTGCAATAAATTCCTGTGAAGGCAAAGCTGAATTTTATAGCAGGTATTATTTCAGTCACACAACTCTTCAGAAATCATAATAATGTGCTGACTTGGTGCTAAAGAAACATTTCTTATTATTAGCAATGATGAAAACATTTTTAATGAATAGAACATGTTTGACCCTGGACCACAAAATCAGTCATAAGGGGCGATTTTTTAAATAAATAAGCTTTCCATTAATATATGGTTTGTTAGGATAGGACAATATTTGGCTGAGATACAACTATTTGAAAATCTGGAGTCTGAGGGTGCAAAAAAATCAAAATATGTGATCCTGGACCACAAAATCAGACATAAGGGTCAGTTTTTAGAAACTGAGATGTATACATCATCTGAAAGCTTAATAAATAAGCTTTCCATTGATGTATGGTTTGTTAGGATCAAGCGGAAACCTCCCGCTCTCTCTATTGAAACCAACACGGAAGTGACTTAAACTGCAATTCATCGACTGGCCGCTAGAGACTGGCTCCAAATGTTAAAATGCCCAACTTTACAGCTAAAAAAATATGTTTACAGCCTGGTACAAAAAGTGGTTTTGGTCTATATAGCTAATTTTGCCCTTCATGTCAACTGTGAGGGGGGTGAATTTTTTTATATCAAATTATATTAAGCCTTAAAGTTCTGCATAATTTAGGGCGTGGCCACTTGAGTGACAGGTGGATTGCCGCTGCTGTCACCACCATTGCGGTTGGCGGGTGTGGTTTCAGCAACCAGCTCCACCCACGTCCCGACTCTTTGCCCATTTTCAATTATCTGGAGTAACGTGATTCCAAGATGGCAACGTCCGACTCCCGTCCACTAAAAGTAGTTTACAGTAGGAATTTTACAAAATATCTTTATGAAACATGATCTTTACTTAATATCCTAATGATTTTTGGCATAAAAGAAAAATCACTCATTTTGACCCATACAATGTATTTTTGGCTATTGCTACAAATATACCCATGCTACTTACAACTGGTTTTGTGGTCCAGGGTTAGATATTTATTTGAAATAGAAATAATATAAATGTATTTGCTGTCACTTTTGTTGAATTTAATGCATTTCTTCCAGAAAAAAACTCTAAGACAATGATTGTTTTCACAAACTTTTATTCAAATCTAAAAACTCTTTTTTCTGGTTATTCTGACCTGTTTGTGCAGACTGAGTTTGTCCAGTTCAGAAAGCACCCAGCCAACGCTCCCATCTCCACCACACACCAGGATGCGAAAAGTCTCAAACTTCTGGAAGAGACGAAGCCTGTAGGCACATACAAAAATATAAAACAACAAAGATGGTTTAGAGGGCAAATTCACTTCGCCAACAAAATTTTATGCTAGGATATACTAGTAAAAGCTGCACTAAGCACATCATGACTAAGAATGTTACAGTTATCAAATAAAAATGTTTGCTTGTTGTAAAAGCTAAGCTGATTCCTGCCTCTTTTATTGCCTCACAAAGTCTTTTAATTGGTATTGCAATGTGTGATAAGCGGGCGTTGACCTTACCCCAGCTGTGGGCCACCATTCATGAGGTCAAAGACCTGAGCTGGGTTTAGTAGCTGCCTAAATCTGCGCAGGAACTTCACACCCTGGTTGTCACCACTCTTACTGTTCACCAGCACCAGCAGAGGACTTGAGCAGGATGGACTGGTGGCCTTCCAGAAGCCTGCAGGGAGCATGGGATGATGAAGAGGGACAATGGAGGGATTGGAGAGGGAGGACAGAAGAGAGTGGTAATGAAAAGAGGAGAGGAGAGGAGAAGAACTTGGGAGGGATGTCATGTTTGGAAATGTAACCAGCTTTAAACACTGACTCTTTAAGAATGTCTATTGCGAATGTAGCAGAAAATAATGGCAATAGTAACTTGAAAATTCAAAGTACATTTTTTGGTAACACTTTACAATAAGGTTCCATTAATTAATGTTAGTTAATGTACTAACTAACATGAACAAACAATAAACAATACATTTATTAGTTTTGTTGAACTAAAAAAGTTTGTTAATGTTATTTCATGAAAATACGGTCGTTCATTGTTAGTTCATGTTAATTCACAGTGCATTAACTACATTTTAATAATGCATCAGTAAATGCTGAAATTAACATGAATTAAAATGAATAAATACTGTAAAAGTGTTGTTCATTCTTAGTTCATGTTAACTGAACTAGTTAACTAATGTTAACTGATTAACCTTATTGTAAAGTGTTACCCTTTTTTGTATCACGGCAGTACAATAATACCATAACTTTCACAGTAATTTTAGTAAGGTTTATTTATTTATTTATTTTCAAGTCATAGGAAAGCATTGATTGTGCTACAGTTTATTTATGTTTGTTGTTTAAATCAGCTGATCAGTCTCACTGCAAAGTGTTTTTTTTTTTTTTCTCAGAAGAATCTGCATTACAATAATTCAAAACAATTTAAGACCTTTTAACATACATTTTTGGCCACATCTAACATAATTTTTTTCCCCCAAAAAACATCTTGATTAATGTAGAATTTTAAAATGTTGAATGTTAAAAAAAGTTGTTTTTATTTGTAAAATTTAAAACAACTCTTCTCTATTTAATATTTCCTAAAATGAAGACATTACTTTAGTCTTTAGTGTCACACGATCCTTAAAAAATCATTCTAATATTCTTATATGGTGCTCAAGTAACATTTCTTCCTATTATTAATGTTGAAAATGGTGCTGATAAATATTTAGTAGATACTGTGATGCAATTCTGTCAGGGTTCTTTCATATATAAAGTTCAAAAGAACAGCATGTATTTGAAAGTTGTTTTATTTGTAACAATGTTAGTCTGTTTTGTCACTCTAACACTTAACTAAATAATGCCATTTGCACAAAAACATATGACAATGTATATGGGCGTTATGGAGACAGCTGAGCTGATGCAGTTGCCAGGGCAACCCTTACCGTCAGAGTCGATGCTGTTAAGTGCAGTGGGCGGAATGATGGAGACCTTACACTGACCCAGAGGACAAACCTTTCCCAACTGCTCCTTACAGCTGTTGTGCACCTACACAGGCAATGTATAGAGAGAGATATATTACTGCCTATTCATTCTCTCATACCAACCAGTGGAGGCACACTGGTTACACAAGGTACACGCCTGTATAAATATGATGTCATTGTCTTTCCAGTAAACTCTAGGTGTTTATGTAGTATCTAGTTGTTATAGTTACAGATTGAATTAGGTGTGATGCTACATTGTGGGTGTGGGCAATACACACAGCACTGTGTTCGGTTTTAAAAAGTGGGCAGGAAAGTGACATACAATGGCTTTGCACCAGAGGCACCGCCAGTCCTGTAGTCGGCGGACGCTACCGCAGTTTCGATCGCACACTACACACTTTGCGCTGACCGGCAGGTTCCCCTCCAACCACTGGTGAGGCATTGAAACCTATACACACAAACACACTGATTTAGGTACAGTACAGAATACCACTGAGACCACATGAACGTATAATGCATGTAAAGATTCACTTACTCCCTCCTCGTCTTCTATGATGTCATTTCCTATAGACGCCAGAGTGGTCCACTTACAATTATTTGTGGATCGTACGGCACAGCGCTTGTGGGCTTTGAACTTGCACACTAACACACGTAGTAGAGAAAAGATCACATTAAACAGACCGCCAATAGAAAGTGATAACAGGCTGAGGGCAATGTTCCTATTCATGACTCATTGATTACGCTATAAACAAACAACGTCACTGTTTGTTCTACGAGCAGAATAAACAATGCAAGAAAGGGTAAATGTCACAGAAAGGGGAAATCCAAACATTAAAAATTAAAAACATAAAAAAAAAAAAACAAAGAGACAAAAATCCATGGGATTTCCATGGGAAACATGGAAAGCATAGACAAAAATACAAAAAAAGCTTTGAGTTTATGTTTACCTTCACAGGAAAGACCATGAGAGGTGACCCCTGGCAGAGCCTCTCGACACACATTGCAGAAGGTGGGACGAGCGTGAGAGCAGGCGTACCAGTTATGCATCCCAGAGAAGTGTTCCATGTTAAACTGGCTGGCCTGGGATCAGTACAATCATGTCAACATCACGGCACCATAAATACATAACCAAATAATAAACTTTAGGGCAAAGAATTTCAACCAGGGGCCAGGAACTCTCAACTCCTCACGACCTCAAGCCTGTTATTTTAGTATAATCAAGATACTATCAACATTTTATCAGGTAGAAATTGTGTGTGTTGGGGGTGGGGGTGGGGGGACCTTGGAGTCAAAAAGGTTGAGAACCACTGATCAAGGGTCGGATACAAGACCCAAGCTACTATTACAAGCAAGGACTGGTTTTGAATCATTTAGGAGCTATTAAAGTTAAACTGTGGCTTAAGATTTAAAGGAATAGTTCACCCAAAAATGAAAATTACCTCATTTACTTACCCTCATGCCATCCTAGTTGTATATGACTTTCTTCTTTTTTAATTAAAAAATTTAATTTAATTGAATTTAATTAATTTAATTTTGAAGTCCAATAAAGTGCATCCATCCATCATAAAAAGTACTTCACACAGCTCCAGAGGGTTAATAAAGGCCTCCTGAAGCAAATCGATGCATTTGAGTAAGAAAAATATCCACATTTAAAACTTTATCAATGTTTAACGTTAATTTCCACTACCTTACGCATATTCACAAGAAATATATCTCCAGCGGATGACATAGGATGTAGGTGAATTTCAATAGAAGCCAGTAGGAGACTGTTTTTCCTTTGCTGTAAACAAAACTTGGTTCTTGCGATATTTTTACCTAAGCTTACACTACGCATATGTCCTATGTCATCTGCTGAAACCCCACTCTCCCGTGAACTCGTCTCTAACAGTTAGCGGAAGCTAGAGATTACAGTTTATAAAGTTTTAAATATGGATATTTCTCTTACACAAACACATTAATTTGCTTCAGAAGGCCTTTATTAACCTCCCGGAGCTGTGTGGAGTACTTTTTATGATAAATGGATGCACTTAATTCGACTTTAAAAATCTCAACACCCATTCACTGCCATTATAAAACCTGGAAGAGACAGGACATTTTTTAATATAACTCTGATTGTATTCGTCTGAAAGAAGCAAGTGATATACACCTAGGATGGCTTGAGGATGAGTAAATCATGGGGTAATTTAAATTTTTGTGTGAATTATACCTTTAAGGCACTAAAGATTTAAAAATCACATGGATTGACATGCTAACTCCTTTACATCAATATTTCACCTAAACACAATTACAATTATAGCAATTACTTCTGTGCCTTTAGTTTATTGATCACATAACTAAGAAATCCATGTGAGGGAACGTCAAATTGTATAATGTGCAGCCATTATGGGCATCAATGCACATTAACCAAACCTTTCAAATGATTTTGGAAGGGTCAAAGGTGACGATTTAGACACTGACCTCATAAGTCTCCCATTTCTGTACAGACTTCAAAGCACTGATCCAGTCTTCCATCTCCTTCCTGCTCTCCGCACACAACATCAGCTTACGGAATGGAGTGATAACCTAGGAAAGAGAGCCAAAGACACAGGTGTGAGCTAGTAAACAGCTGTCAATAATGATTGAATGAACAACAACAAACAAAAAATCTGAAAATCATTCATTAGGTTTTGAGAAACCCATTGAAAACAGGTTTTGCTTACTGTGAAACTGTTGTTTATGTTCTTAGTGCTGGTTTCAGCCACGCTGGCATCTGAGAGGTCGACCTCATCAAATATGAGAGACTGCAAGACAGCAGCATGTTTCTGTCACTGAAATACTGAAACAAGCACCTATACAACACCACCTGAGGTTCAATCTACTTCAGAGTGACACAGAGACCCCTGCTTTTACCTTTGAATCTTTGGCATAGTAGAGAGTCCTGCCTCGCAGTTTGAAATACCTCCTCTTCCATCTCTGAAAAGAGCTGGTCTGTTTGAGTAGAAGACCCTCCTTCACACTCTTCTACAAAACAAATGCAGAGAAAGAGAAAGTAGATGAAACACTAGCATATAGGACAGCTAATGCCAATACAGTGGCTTGACTTGTTTTTTGAATAGTGTTCATGTGTCAGTGCGTGCAAACACGTTTCCCTACTTCCACATTTTTTGTAACGAAACATTTTCATGCCATGCTAGAACGGCCTATTTTTAGAAACTGCTTCATGGCCAGATGGATTACTGGTGTTCATAAATTGCTTCTTTTGCACATGCATGCAATTCAGTCTTCTCCTTGTTATACTGATGCATAATAAGAAATGAACACACACAAACTCCTGAGGCTCCAACTTGCATTAACAACCTTGTAGTTCAATCACAGTGGCTTATCACCAGGCCCAGACGGAATCGGAAGACTTCTTCCACATTTTCTATGCTTTTCCCCACATTGTTTATGCTGTTTTGCTGGTTAGAAACATGATAAAATGTGCTGAGGAGATCTTTAACACATATTATACTCTTTTTGGTTGCTGGAAGCGCAGTCAAATCAGTCAGAAGTTATATGGGTAATATGTATATCTTTCTGAATGAAAGGTATTTGAATTCTTAGAAAGTCTGCAGAAATTTCTGCTTATCGCTATAAGCACACATTGCTAATGAAAAACTTACACATGGACTTACACAAGTTTACTGGTATATTAAAACCATCAATGAGCCTCTATCAAAATTACCATAACATTACTGTCAAAAACTAGTTTGATCTCTTCCAGTTTGACCACTTTCTTTATTTTTTTGCATCACTCTCCCTTGTGTAATTGTTCACAAAAAACAAACAATAGTTAACCGTAAAGGCGTTACGGTAAACCTACAGTAAAACCTGATCTGTCGCCTAGCAACATTCCTGACTCAAGTGCTTGTAACACTAAAAGAGGAACTGTCACATTTTCATAAAGTTCACTGTGGACCTTTAAAACACAGTCAGGTCATCAATTCATCTCCAACTTTCATCATAAACCTTCGTGTTTCAATCTGGTCTGAAGGGCACAGAATCTATAAAAGTCTTTCAACAAGTCATCAAACACAGCTGTACTTTGTGGCACAGTAAAATCGAATTACAATGGAGTCTGTCCTTGTCTAAACATGCAGGGGCATATTCTGTGCCACCTCATGATGTGAGATGTGGATTTCCTAAGTGGATCGTGGCAGAACAACGCCAGCAGCTCGGTCAGCAGTGAGACGGGCTGATGGGGCACAAACGACAGCATATCTGTATGTCACACTGAAAACAAGGAGAGTGAGAGTGATGTTGCTAAACATTAAGGAAATGAGTAAATAAAAATGTGTAACCTAGCCAGGCAACCTGCCAAGAGTCATGACGTACATGTGAAGGGAGTGAATTCATTAACAGAGAGAAAAAGAGAAACTGCATGGTCTATTGGGAAAGAAAGAGTATGTGTGTGTGTGTGTGTTCTGTATGTCTCTGGCTATATTCAAAATTTAAGTCAAAGAGTCAGATTTTCACACACTTTTACCCTTGAGAAAAAGAATTGTGCTTAATTGTATTGAATGTGCATTTGTAGTATACTTCAGTTAATACAAGTGCATTCTTTTTAAATAAACTGCACTTTCAGATAATGATATTATTTAAATAAAAGGCCACAAAACCTTACTTAAAACACTTAATAAACTTTTGTGATGCTTTGAAGAAATAGACTTGTTTTGACATGTTGACTACAATACTAAAGTAAATGCACTGTAACGTATGTGATTGATTATTCAAAATTACTTTTAAGTAGGTATACTTTAAATGTAATAGGGCTGTCAAAATTAGCGTGTTAACGCAGGCAATTATTTTTTCTAGTTTAACAGCGTTAAAAATATTTAGGGTGTGCGCCGCTGTAGCCTGTATCATTTCATTTTAAAGCGCGACGAACATGTGTGTCAGATCCGTGTCACGTTTAGCAGCGACAGCTCTTAAAGTAATAGCAGCCAAATTACCTACTAACCCAGCTGCTGTTATGTCTATTAATCAAAGAGCAAAAGAAGTTGTAAGGATGCATCAATATTTTCAGATGCATTATTTTTCCTACTTGCTGAAAGGCACAGGTAAATAATGGGTTTATGTGAAGATTGTTTTAAGTTTACTTAAATTAGAAGTTATTTTTTACAGTCTAATAAATGTTAAAATTGATATCTCTCAATTATACTGTACTGTTGAATTGCTATAGTCAATTGTTAAATATTAGAGGGAAAAAACAATTTCCTAGAGACATCAGTAATATTGCTATCAGTGATACCCACCTTCAGTCATAAAAAAAAAACAATTATTAAACATATGCTGTCTTTATGTTGTTTCGACATTAATTTGAAGACTGAATGTGAAATTATTGCAATATAAAAGTACATTTAAAAAAGGAGAAGTTCACTTCCAGAACAAAAATTTACTTACCCCCTTGTCATCCAAGATGTTCATGTCTTTCTTTCTTCAGCTGTAAAGAAATTATGTTTTTTGAGGAAAACATTTCAGGATTTCTCTCCATATAGTGGACTTCTATGGTGCCCACGAGTTTGAACTTCCAAAATGCAGTTTAAATGCAGCTTCAAATGGCTCTAAATGATCCCAGCCGAGGAAGAAGAGTTTTATCCAGTGAAACGAAAAATTGACAATTTAAATACTTTTTAACCTCAAATGCTCGTCTTGTCTAGCTCTGCATGAACTCTGTGTATTCTGGTTCAAGACAGTTAGGTTCAAGAAGATCAAACGCCCTTCACAAAAAAAGTTAAAACAGCAATGTAGGATGATTTTGAATTGTTTTTTTGACCTACCATAACTGTCCTGAACCAGAACAGTACATGCAGAGCTAGACAAGACGATCATTTGAGGTAAAAAAAAAAAAAATTCTTTTTAGAAAATAACTGATCGTTTTGCTAGATAAGACCCTTATTCCTCGGCTGGGATCATTTAGAGCCCTTTGAAGCTCATTTTATGGCGGGCACCATTGAAGTCCACTACATGGAGAGAAATGCTGAAATGTTTTCCTCAAAAAACATTATTTCTTTACAAAATACGAAAGAAAGACATGAACATCTTGGATGACAAGGTTTTGAGAAAATTATCTGTAAATTGTTCTTCTGGAAGTGAAAGTCTCCTTTAATGTTAGGTGAGATTAATTGTGATTAATCGCTACTAATCTTAGAAAAAAAATGTGATTAATTTTGTAATTGACTGACAGCACTAATTTAAATACATGACAAGTTTCAACAAGCAAGCATAAAAATGGGGAGTAAACTGAGGTTTAGGTCACGTGTGAGGGGGGATAAAATCTGATTTGAGCCACATTCAACAGCAATGTCAATGTAACCTCTGAGTCACTTTTGCGGGTGATTATATTCTCTACATGCCTTTCAACAGGTGTCTCATTTTCTCCACCATGACTCCCAGTAGAGCTCATAAATGGATGTGTGTGGGGACATAACTGCCCCCAGAAGGTAGTTAAATCTGTCAAATCCTCCCTTTGAGGACATCTGGGGGTCATTTTCAACTGGAAAACTATTTATAATTGAATTAAATAACGTTTTATTGAAGTAGATTTAAGGATTGTTTTAATTTGTAGTCATTATATTTAGTTCACTATAAGAATAACAGAAGTCTACTGTATGTACATCCTCATTTAGCAGGTAATGTGAATGTGTATGTGTGTGGGTGAGGTTTTGCTATTTTTGTGGGAAACAATTTTTTAAATGCGAAAATGTTTGCAATCTAGAAAATATAATTAGCTCAGAAAACAACAAAGTTCATTGAAAAGATATAAAAAGAAAGGCGTGTGTAATAAATGCAAAAAATAAGTGAGTGCAAGCAAGAGTCTGAACTTCTGGATATCTGCCAGTGAAGCTTCCCTGTACACCGAGACAAGCATCAGACCCAGACATCACTCACTTCATCCTTTCAGAACAGAGCTGGTTCCACATTCATAAAAGATGAGGACATCTTTGATCTGTCACAGTGTGCAAGCAAACACACACACACACACACACACACACACACACACACACAGAGTGATGTCAGATGGTGACTCAGAGGAACTCTAAGGACAGACATCCTCACACAATGATTGCTATTTTTGTTTAATCTCCTCTTCCTCTCCTAATCCTCCCCTCTCTCTCTTTTTAGTTCATCTCAAATCCTCAGCTTCTGCATTCACCCTGCTGTTCTCTTTCTCCTTTCTCTCTTTTTTCTTGCGTCATTCCGACTCATTGCGTTCATTCCCTTCTCTGTTCTGTCACTCTCTCCTGCTTTCTCTGTTCTATCCTCCTCTTTTGTCCTCCCTCTCCCATCTGAAGGGCACAGTGCCTCTGCAATGCCCTACATAGAGCTGGAACTACAAATCCCATGATTCCTTTTAGCAAAGCTGATTAGGTCCAAGTAATTATAAAACCTGGAAAGAGCTATCCATCAGCATTCCCATTTATGTCAATGGGAATTGCTTGGAGAGTGTATGCAGCCCTGGAAGTACACAGCCTGCCATTTTCATTTATGGGGTACTAAATTTTCAAAGCTTTGTTTTGTTTTTGTGAGCCAGTCAGGTGTACAAGGCGACCTTTGAAAGAATCTACCAGAAGGAAATAACAAGCACAGCTAACCAGCCAAACCTTGACCCCTTAAATAGTTCCACTAGTCTGTTGTTCCCATGCAAACGCATGGCCTTGTGGTGCTGCTGCTGTGTGAATACTAACAATTCAATCTCAGACGTTCAATCTAATTGCATTCCTGAGGTTTTCTCCGATCTGAAATTGACCTACCTTTTCTAAAATATGGCTTTTGCTTACAAATCTCCCTGCAATCTGTGTAAAGCCTTGGAATATTACCGAAAAGCTTATTTTGTTTGTAAAAAAAAAACTATTGGGATGAATATGTCATCTTCTGACCCTTGAATTGCTGTTAAAGTGGATCTGAGTGGCTTTTTAAGTCAAAGCAGCACAGCTATTAGGACAATCATGTGTCATTATACTCATAATGTGACTAAGTAACTCATTTCCAACCCAGCTCAGCAACTATGCAATTCATGATAGTAAAAGAAAGATGATTACAGAAAGATGATTCCACTAAATATGCAAGGGAACAACGGGGGAAAATGAACATGAAAGCATAACATGGCCTTCAAAATATTGAATCCCCAAGCAATAAAAGCATCATTTACAAATTACACACTCCGAGAAATCGTTTGTCCATTCAGGAAATATCACCATAGATAAACACAACCAAATGCAATACATTTTAATCAAGTGTCTGTTTGAGAAAGAAATTAACTAGAGTGTGTGAGACACAAGACCCACTGCCAAATGCTTAACATATCTAACAATACACACTTTACATGTTGCTATTGATCTTAATGGAAAAAATAACACTGCCTGTATGTATCTTACAATGGCTGAACACAATCATAGCAATAGCCCAATTTCAGCCAATCACCCTTATCTATCAGTTGCCATGGAAACACCAATGAGCTGTCAGCAAACACAGCTGTCATTCAAACAATCAGTGTTCCAAAGGTGTGGCCAAGCATTGCATGGCACTAAAGCATGCAGCGCCATAAGCTACACTACCCAGAAGCACAGGTCAACATTGTTACCACATTGTTCTGTAAAAATTAATGAAGGCACTTTCTTTGTTCTGCAAAGCCTGGTTAAACAGATATTAATCATCAAAACAACACACTGTTTTTCCGTTAAGAAATCCCTTGTTGATTCAGACATAAAACTTCATTTTTTTCCTCCATTTCATTAATAATTACAGATAAACAGAACTAGGCCTCAGCTGAGCTCTCTGAGGCTTTGTTTCTTCTGATGTTCTGGCCATATCTGACTCATCTGTCTAGCAAAGAATCAAATGAAATCTGATTTTTGCAATCACTACAACATCTAATTCACAGCCATATGTAGTTTTAAATCTGATTTGTCTTAAAATATGTCTCAGTCTGAAAGGTCAGACTGTATTTCAAGTAATATTTTTTTTGCTCAGATTTGTTTTGCTCTCCACACAAAGCTTGTGTGACCTTTTTGTAATATCATACAAACTGCTCAATACTGTCTGCGTCCAAATACACTCATATTCACTTCTCATATAGCACAGAAGTGTAAACAGAGCAATGCCTGTCAATTATGTCCTCTCACACGCCGTGCAAGTTCACATATGCAGAGGCGCAATTTCTGTTTTTTCCTTTCTCCCTGACAGCAGCTCTCAGTTGTCATGTAAGAAAGTCTCTTGACATCGCACTGATGCTTATATCATCACTATAGCAACCGATGCAGATACATACCGGATATTGACTACACAGTCTGAACAAACAGATCAGATTGCATCACTTGCTGTACAAAACGACACTTCTAAACATCAGATTAGATTAATGTGTGGCGTCAACAGTGTGTTTGACATCAGGCGCAGACAGTCTGGGTAAGATGGCACAGTCTGGTTAAAGCTGAGTTAGAGCCAGACCAATTACCCCAAGCGCCCACAGAGACTATGAGTCCCTTTCACAGCTAGTAATTAACCTAATGAACTGATTACAGCCCCTGCAGTACAGCCTATGAGTGTCTGTGTGTGTGCATGTGCGATCTAATTAGAGACTAAATCACACAGCCTGAGAATTTACTACCTCTGAGGTGTCACCCTGAAGAAGCCAAGACTCATTCAGTAACAGTGTCTGATCCTACAACATGCGGTGTGCTAATGGGAACTGCTGCACACGTACTGTATGAATCACACCCCGTTTAGCATATTAGCTTTATTGAATGATTAATAAACACATCATGCGACACGCTATATCGCTATAATGAATGCGTATATGTTACGAAGGGCTGTAACCATACATTCACCGATATGGGCTTTACAATGGGATGTTCAAAACCTTTATATTTGGCCTCACCCAAATTTTGAACATGGTTAAAATATCACACAGAAATGAAAATCTGCTGATAAATTAGTCATCCTCAGGCCAACCAAGATGTAGATGAGCGTGTTTCTTCATCAGAACGGATTTGGGAAAGTTTAGCATTACATCTGCACTTACAGCTTATAAAAAATCACAATAATCCCAAGTAACACACGTGACTCCAGTCCATCACTTAGCATCTTGTGAAGTAAAAAGCCACTTGTTTGCATGAAACAAATCCAAATCCATTATTGCATACAAATCTTTTCTCTCTCCAAACTCATCTATATCTTGAGCCTGAGGGTGAGTAAAGTTTTTATTCAAACTTTAATTCAAAGTTTAGTTGATCTAAAAAGCGCTACTAAAAATCAGGGCAACATCACAGGCTGAGAAAAGGAGAAAAAAAAAACACTTTCAAGTCCTAAACGGGAGGAAGCTAGCCACCAGAGACTGATGAACATAAAAGACACAGAGTTCTTTGAACAGCAAAATGGTCAAGTGATAGATGTACCCCCCCCACGCACCCCAGAGAGCATCTAATGTCTGCTTTTTTAGATATTAGTGTTTATTAGATGCTAAGTATTAATGTATTCTAAGCTGCAACATCAGGGTGTGTTGCAGACCTCAAGAGGAAGTGGTGTTTGAATGATATGTACATGTAGACATACATGTGATCTAATCAATAGGCCGCCGGGACACATAAGAACACTCAGCGGTCGATGGCATGATGGGTTTTTGGCCGGTGACTGGATCAGCTGAGATGAGAAAGCTGATAAATGCTAATCCTACATAACACACGGCAACAGAACATCAGTGTGCATGCTGATCTCTCTATCAACAGGCTTTCAAAGATGTCTCCTCATTATCTTGTTACAAAAACGGGAAACAGAGCAGTCAAGAGGCAGATATGTTCCTCTTCACAGAGAAATGCTAATTCATAGGTCTAAAAACAATGTATTACTTACATGCCCACAGTTTTCATAAACATTTTGAATTAACTCGTTTTTTCAGTTTTCATGTTAATTTTACTTTAAGCTGTAATAATGAATAATAATTTTGTTGTGCTGTTTCTACTTAGTTTTAGTTACATTTTGTATCAGTTTTAATACTTTTAATCAGCTTACTCATTCATAGCTTAAAGGGATAGTTCACCCAAAAATGAAAATTATGTCATTAATTACTCATGTCGTTCCTGTAAGACCTTCGTTTAGCTTTGGTACACACATTAAATATTTCTGATGAAATTTAAGAGCTTTCTGACCCTGAATAGACAGCAACACAATTGACCAACCCAGGCTCATTGGAAATATGTGCCTCTACATACATATCTGCAATACCGTAATTAAGTACCTTACCGCACGTTTCGTGGCAGTTTCAAAATTGAAAAAACACGTTCAACACGTGACCATGGCACGTTTTTATTACGTTAGTACAGGTACATATTGCTGCATTTTTATTACACTGCTTGTGGCTGTTCAGAATTCAAATATACGGGTAGTGTCGCTAAAGTTTAACGCTATTGTGTTAGAAATATCCCCTACACCAACCCAACCCTAAACCTAACCGATAGTGTTAACAAATGCAAAAGTGATATAAAAAGGCATTTATTGGTGCAGCCATACTATTTTAACTTTCCTATGTGGATCTGAGCTGTTTTGTCTAACCGTAGTTTCACGGGGTTCGTACCGGAGCTCTTTATCACTTAAGTGCAATCGCATGAACTACCGAGCAAACTTGCTGAATTAGAAAACTCATGTATATGAAGCTGTATATGACACAAAAATATCAGTTTTCAAATTGCGAAGGAGGTAAAATGTTTTGAAGCCATAACATAATATTCTCTAAGTAAGTGTGTGAAAATTAGATTTTAGTAATCAAAACTCTGTGTGTAAATCATACTTTGTGTGAAAAGGAATAAAAGTTGTTGGAGTTTTACTGCCTCTAGTGTTCATTTAGCTTTAGAATTAGCTTTAGCTGCAGTGATTCGTACCTATAGGTACGTTTTTTTTTAAATGTATATAGAGGGATGTATTTCCAATTAGCCTATGTTGCAACTGACATGTTCAAGGCTTGAAAAGGTAGCAAGGACATCATTAAAATAGTCCATGTGACATCAGTGGTTCAACCGTAATTTTATGAAGCTACGAGAATACTTTCTGTGCACGAAGACAACTAAAAATAACAACTTTATTCCACAGTTTCTTCTTTTCCATGTCTGTCTTCGCCATATGTTAGTGAGAGTACCAAGCAAAAAGCTCTCGGATTTACTAGAAAATATCTTAAATTGTGTTCCGAAGATGAACTAAGGTTTTATGGGTTTGGAATGACACAAGTGTGAATAATTAATGACAGAATTTTCATTTTTGGTTGAACTATCTATTTAAGACACCTAATCAAGTTCTCTAAGATTTCATGTAAGAGTCAGTTTGGTCTCAGAAGCTTATTCTAATAACATAAAAAAGAAACAAAAAAGGACAGAGCTATAAAATGATTGTGGTTATCATAGCTCACATATTCTGCATTTGGAAGAACCTGATTGCAAATATTTATTCCTCAGCTGTGACAAATGACAAATGTTCTTGGCATCTTGGCAAATCAGAGCACAGTTTGTGACATCTCTTCATAGGATACAGATATAAGCTTACCAAGGTCTTTAGGACTAAATGGGATTAGCCTGTCAAACAAATGTTTCAGTTACCATTATTAACCTAGGTCTCTGTGATTTCATGTACATTATGTATATAATTAAGGAAGGAATTAATTAAGGTGAGGATCATACTCAGTGCTGCGCAGTCAGTCAGGTATAAACTGGTCTGCAGCTTTATGAATTACTTCTCCTTTTAAATTTGAATGGGACATGATCAGCAAACTGTTATTTTACTAAGAAAGTTAGCAAAAAGATAACGGATGTGTTCTGTATTCAACAGGGATCAAAATAAATGAGAAGCACTGCAAACAAATTACATAGCGCAATCACAGACATTCCTGTCTGGGCTGTAACTTTTCCTGAGGTTGTGTGAAAAGGCACAGACATGTTTGAATGTACCCGACTAGCTCCAAATTAACAGGGCTTTTGTCTAAGAAGAACAAATCTGAGAAGCAGAAGCCTTCCATTTAATCTCATGTCTGTCACTTTGGATAAAAGCATCTCCAAAATGCATAACTGTAAATGTAATGAGGTGATTTTCCCATGCAATCATTACTATATGCATACAGAAATTTCATAATAACATGTAGAGTCTGTGTCTTTAACTGTCCAGACCATCCAGTTCTGTTATTTATTACAGGCTTTGCATTAATGCTGCAGTAATCAGATCAGCACAAATGAGCACGTCCTGCTAACCCAGATAAACCTTATGACGTACACCACACATACACACAAACACACACCCCCTGCATCATCTCTCATATGAACCTAAGCCAATTCACATATGCACAAAGCCAATCATGAATCATCTGATGACAGGAAGAGATCACCAAACGGATGAAATGGGATGAAAAGTTCAGCCTCACAATAGAAAAACCCCCAAAACAAATCAGATAATCACTAATATACCATCACACAAACACAGTCTGCAGTGGTCATTCTACTGAAAACTACACAAAGTCGCATAAAACTTAATGTCATAGCCTATCCAAACCTGTGCGAAGACGCTATTGCTGATTGTCTCTCCTTCTGATGTTTTTACTGAACTGCTTGAGGAGGTCTCCAAAAAGTCTTCTTCTCTTAAGTGGCTGGCATCTCCCTGCCCACCTCCATCACAGCTGAACAAGAGTGGGGCAAAGCAACACAAGCTGCCTGGACACAGCCTGGGCATGATGAGTCCTTTTAGCCATCGACATGTACACACACATGTATAGACACACAGGAGCACGTTCCTTTTGGCTGCACCTGGAAGACACACCTTCTTTTGAAAAAGAACTTCCTCTTACAGGTGAAGTGGTAAGACCGCCCATCCTATTACACCAGAACCTACCGTCTGACAATGAAAACACACAGGCGTGCGGAGGTCTATATTTAGAACGAGATAAACTAGTTTGGTAAGCATCACTACTCAAAGAACCACAGAAAATTCAAAGCAGCTATAGACCAAGACAGACGTTTCAATTGGATCAGGACGGGAGATAAGACAATGAGGCCAGAACAAACATGAATGTTCAACTGTGATAATGAACTATCCTATAGGAACCAAAAAATCTAATAAAACAGCTTCTCCTAAAAAGTGGAGAAGGAAGAGTAAAAGGAGACTTTTGCAAGATGTCTTTTGCTAGTCAATTTTTCTCCTAATATAAAAAGAAACAATCATATGTTTCCTCAAAAGTTTTAGAAGAGATGTCTCAAACTGCTCAAATTTGCCAAGATACTTCTAAGTTATGCTATACATTAATTTGAGAAATCTACACTGAAAAAAATGTGTAAATATAATTTTCTCTCAGAAATTGCTAGTAAATTTCACAAACAATTATGAAGAAAAAGCAAGTAACATTCAATTAAAAAAACTTTTTTTTTGTCTCGTTTGTTTATATATTTCTCCTAAGGCAAAAGTCATCAAACTTTATATCAAACTTGTGAAATTTTATTGCCATTTAAAATAATGGTTTTCTATTTTAATATACTTTAAAATATAATTTATTTCTGTGATGCAAAGCTGAATTTTCTTCAGTCGTTACTCCAGTCTTTAGCGTCACATGATCCTTCAGAAATAATTTTAATATGCTGATTTAAACAGCTGAGCTGCTTAATATTTTTTTGGAACTTGTAAAATGGTGTTAAATTGCTAAAAAGTGAAAGTAAAGACTTACATTGTTAGAGAAGATTCCTATTTAAAATAAATCTGTACTTTTAAACTTTTTATTAATCAAAGAATCCTAAAAAGGATAACATGTTCTATAATATATATATATATATATATATATATATATATAGCAGCACAACTGTTTTCCACATTTATAAAAAAAATACATTAGAATGATTTCTGAAGGATCTTTTGACACTGAAGACTGGAATAATAATGCTGAAAATTCAGCTTTTGCATTACAGAAAAAAAACTACATTAAAATACAAAAATGTTATTTTAAATTGCAATAATAGTTGACAATATTATGTTTTTTTTTCTGTATATTTGATCAAATAAATGCAGCCTTTAAAGCAGAAGAGATTCCTTTAAAAAAAAAAACTTACCGATCCTAAACTTTTGAACAGCAGTGTGTGTATATATATATGCAACAATATTTACACATAAAATTACCCATTTATACTTAAAATTAAAAACAACAGCAAAAATATGTATCAAATATCATCTAGAAAAATCTGTAAAAAAATCACATTCTGTACTATATATATTTTGAATTAGAAACTATGAAATGAATCACAAATTATTTAATTTACACTGACAGGAATAAAATAATTAGTGATTAATCCCATGATTATATAATAATAGTAATAATAATTATTATTGTCTATTAACATTTTTCTGCAGAGCCCAGTTTGACATCTTCTGCCCTACATCAGAGAATCAGCTAAGACAAAATTTATCTTCAGAAAAACATCACTAAGAACTCCATGTAATGTTTTGAGCTATAAAAAGCGCAACAGCTGAGGAATAAATATTTCCTATTTGTCATCTGAAGCACACAAGTTCCAAAACAAACCTACATGTGGAACATTCAGAAATATCTAGTAAACATCTTGCCTGTGGAACATACCTAGAAGTGTCTGTTACAGAAACAGGTGGGATGTGGAAGAGATGAGCAAGATGCATCTGGTGAGAGGTGGAAAAAGATGGAAATACAGACCGAAATACACAGTGAAGCATGTAGAGTGGGCTCTGATGTGAGTGCTGGACAAGGAGACACTGTAATAAGCCAACCTGTAATTGACAGCAAACACTGACAGACAGAGACAGACGTGTTTTCCATCATGTTTATGTGCAAACCTCCACCCAGTCTCTTTATCTCCCGTTCACATATTTCTATCGCTGTAAACCTCCCAGTCTCGACGTGTCTGCTGTTTTACAGCCTGGTAATGAGATAAAACATCTTCTTACTACAGCACAAGGTTGACTGAAGGAAGTTGTCATTCCTTATGGCTCTGTTTATGAGAGTGGGATGAATGAGCGTGTTTGTGGGTTGCAGTTTCTTGTGAGGACACTAGGGGGAGGTAGTTGCTGGAGCTAAAGCAGTACTGCAGTTATTTGTAACTGTCTGTTGCTGTCTCTGATACACTGATGCTGATCATCATCACACGCACACATTACCATACAACAAACACAACATTCACACTGGTGCAATTTCACATGTGAAACACAGCTGACGTTACATGGCGGCCCGTGATATTATGATGGCATGCTGGGTTGTCATAGCAACTACACTGGCCCCGGTTGGCGGGGAGACGGACTATCTGAAGGGCCACCGGGCCACACACACACATCCACACTGTAAATCGACACAAATTCTCACATCAACATGCTGGGTTGAAGACGACCCGCTGCTGGAGAGGAAATGAAATGCTTTGTCACTTCCTGCGAGCGCGCTAAGCAAACGCAGGGGGATTGGCAGAGTCACACAACATATGGGGCTGAGCCAGCTAATCTGTGCATGGAGAGAGAGCCCAGTGCCAACATTAAACCTAATGAACCCGGGCGTCAGATTTAGTATCTGCATCAGAGTCAACACGATTCCCTCGGTGGATGTAGAGCGGAAATTCTCCTCCGCATTTAGACTGATTAAACATGACTGGATCCAAACGTAGATTATCTTTCTGCGCTATTATGATGAAAATTAGAAGAGGAAGTTGAAATGACACTTTGGGAAATTTGATGAACATATGAACATGCACAAACACGCGGCTGCTGCGGGAAATCGCTCTAATCTCATTGCAGAATTACTGCCGACTGCTTCCAGCATACGCCACGGATCTGAGTCTGATTCACATAATCCCTTGAGTGAGAGACAGAGAGAGAAAAAGAGATTGAGGTTTGCTGCCTTCTTTTTTTCCTTTCATTACAATCTAAGCTGGAAATGAAGGTAAAATTGAGAAAGAGAGTCTTATGATACAGTGTGAATCAAAAGATTTTAGGATCAGTAATTTCCATTTCAAAGTAATGTTTTGGTGAGATTGTTCTACATACTGTATTGCCAAATAAACAATGTCTCTCTCTCACGCACACACAGTTGTGTTTCCATGTTTTATGGGGACATTCCATAGGCTTAATGGTTTTTATACTGTACAAACCATATTTTCTATCGCACTACACCTACCCTACACCGAAACCTAGCTCTTACAGGAGACTGTGCACACTTACTTTCTCAAAAAAAACTCTGCATGATTTATAAGCCTGTTTCCTCGTGGGGTCCCCACAAGGTCAAAATTTACTGGTATTACTATCCTTGTGGGGACATTTGGTCCCCATAACGTGATAAATACCAGGTACACACACACACACTCACAAATAGTCAGAGGAAAAATAAAGAATTCAAAGAATCAAAATTAAACATTGTAAGTTGCAAGTTAGTGTAACATAAAATATGTAAAAAAACAAAAAAAAAAACAAAAACAAGACATTAATTAACATAATAAATAATTATAATGCCACTATAATGGACTATAATGCCAGACTAAACTATGTAACATGTATGCAACATTTTTGAAATATGAAAGGCAACCTTTCATTGCATCTAAGCATTCTAAGACAACATTGTGCATTTTAGCTCACATTCTCCGGTGATTTATTAAAGGGCATAGTGATGCACAAAACATGATTTTAAAATGCATTTTACCTCATATTTTTTCATACTTAAAGGATTAGTTCACTTTCACATAAAAATTAACATATAATGTGCTCACCCTCTTGTCATCCAACATGTTCATGTCTTTCTTTCTTCAGTCGTAAAGAAATTATGTTTTTTGAAGAAAATATTTTTAGGATTTTTCTCCATACAGAGGACTATGGTACACCCAAATTTGAACTTCCAAAATCTAGCGAAATTATGGGCTATTTTCTTAAAAAAAAAAAAAAAAATTACAATTTATATACCTTTTAACCTCTAACACTCATCTTGCCTGGCTCTGTGTGAAATTGTTTTTTTTTTTCCGGTCTTGACAGTTAGGGTACGTCTAAAAACTTCAAAATCATCCTACATTGCTGTTTTTACCTTTTTTTTGTAAAGAGTGTTTGATCATCTTTGCATGTTAATTTTGTAAACTCTGGGTTGGTACTAGGACGACTTTGAAGTTGGGGGAGAAAATGAGAAGGGAGTTTTTAGACGTACCCTAACTGTCATGACCAGAAAAAAAGCGAATTCACACAGAGCTAGACAAGACAAGTGTTTGAGGTTAAAATGTATATAAATTTCAACTTGCATTTTGGAAGTTCAAATTTGAGGACACCATAGAAGTCCATTACATGGAGAGAAATCCTGAAATGTTTTCCTCAAAAAACATAATTTCTTTACAAGTGAAGAAAGAAAGACATCTTGGATGACAAAGGAGTAAGTACACTGCCCTCCAAAAGTTTGGAAACGCCCTAGAAAAGTGGGGTTTTGGACAATATTGACATGAATCCTTTTTAATTTGTGATAATTTTGCACTGATAAGGGACAACACAAACTATGAAAACATTTTATTACATAAACAGTTTATACATAGAAAAAACATACGTTTTCGATTCATCAAAATATCCACCATTAGCTGCATAATCTGGGCCTAAATTCATTGTATTCTAAACTAAATTGGCAATCAGTTGTTGAAGCTATTAAGGTGTGCTGACCCAAATATCGACATGTATATATTGCCATTATTATGTAATCAAAATAAAAATTATTATTGCTGGTCTTCAATGATAATGTCGAGTTACTTTAATGTATTTACACCAAAAAATGATAAGGATTTATGCTGATATCGTCCAAAACCACACTTTGCCAGGGGTGTTTCCAAACTTTTCGAGGGCAGTGTACATTATGTGTAAATTTTTGTTCTGGAAGTAAACTAATCCATTAAGTAATGTTATTTTACTAACATTAGTAATTGTAATCAAATTACATAAATTTAAAATGTAACGCATTGCATTAGTGCGTTATCAGGAAAATTAGAATACAGCTGCTGTGTGACACGTTATACACAACTCTGTTATTGAATATAAGGAATATCTCAGATTAACAATCACAAATAAAAACATCAGAAAGGCTAAACAGAAAGAAGAGATTATGACCAGGGAAACACAGTGTGCATCACACATTCACAGTGTGGACAGAGGCTAAGAGAGAGGAAGAAAGAGACTGAGAGTCCCACAGAGGTGACAACACCTATGGAGTGAACACCTGCTGCTCATGTCATGAGCATTGGACTGAACAAAGGCTTTGTGATTGAAGTTCTGTCACTGCTGCTCCTGTATGACACACACACTAACGCTGCGCTCAGTCACGACATCCTCCTCAACCCTGAGTGCTCTGCCGCTTGTGCCATCTCCACGGGAACAATCCCCAGCCGTTTCTGTGGAAGCGGGATGAGTGGCGTTCTACTAAAGAGCCTATTGTCCCTTCACACACTTCTCCAAACACCGTTACAGCCCTCACACAAGCTCCTGACCACCTCATCGCACATACGAGTGGAATATGTCTGCTGCACAATATACTATCAGGAAAACAAGAAATTAAAAAGAAAGTACCATGGAAATGTCAAGTCTTTTATTTTGATTTGGTTCAATACAATTAACTGAAGAGTTAATAACCATCGGTTTTTGATTGTAATGTGAGATGTGAACATTTTTTTAGGCATCGCCTGTAAATAAATGAACATTCATATTTTAAAATAAGCTTTGCTTAAAATTTAGAACAGAGTAGAAAGTTTATAATAATATAAAGGGAAAATAAAAAAGACTACAGTATTGCTTGTGGTCATATATCTCTATAACAGTCCCACTGTGTGTGTGGCAGGGTTGCCAGATCCACAGTCACAAATAGTCTTGAAAGTGAAACTATAAAACACAACAAGCTTAATCAAGTCCTAATAAATCTCTCCACCACAAACACATAAACACACTGAACACACAGAGTCCAGTGGGAAAAATAGATTACAAACCACATACAGTACAGCTGTTGTGAATGTTAGTGCACACTCTCACACAGAGAAAGAGAGAAAGCTGTTGCAGACTATCATTCCACTTAACCTTTCCAGTGAGACACACACACACCTGACCCAGCATCTGTTCTGTGTGTGCAGGTCGCAGCTGTACACCTGTGTCATCTCCTCTCCCGACTGTGTTCATAAGTGAATGTTATTACAATTTGGTGTGCGAGCTTGCTCTGTGTGTGTCTCGTCAGCAGTTCTTCTTTTTACTGGCAGCGCTCGGCTTCCTCAGGCAGTGAAACATTTTCTGCTGAATTAATCAATCACAGAGCATGATCTCTATGCATATGAATCTCACTAGATAAGTGAAGAGAACAGAAAGTTTCCAAACATTCATATAACATCCTCTTAATGTCAGTTCACATTATGACTAAGGTTTGTAACGACTGGGTTCCTCGGGAGGCTGCGCTGTAGGCTGATCACATCACCTGATCTATCACACATATCGCTTTTCAACCATAATGGTGAGTCAGTGCTTGACTAGGGATCCGAGGACCTCTCTTATATCTGGTCTGCTTATTCACTGATTTTAGTTTTGAAAACATACAACATATTATGATCCAAAAGTCATTTAATTTGCCATCTGTAAACAGCTCAAACAGCTTGTTATAGACAACAACTACACTGAAAGTGACTGTCATTGCTTCCTACTGAATAGCTATGTTAACTAATTACAGTATCTAGCCAACTGTTGTTACAATTTGTTGAATATCATGTTATGTTTATGTTTCTCCCCTTCTACTCTTTTTCCAAAGCAAAACCAACCATTCACCAGTCAACCAGTCACATTTGTAAAATGCTTTTGAAAGAAGTCTCTTATTATTTTACCAAACATACAGTCAAAAAAAGGATTTTTTTTTTAGTGATGGCAAAGCTAAATTTTCAGCAGCCATTACTTCAGTCTCCAGTGTCAAAAGATCTTTTAGAAATGTGAACCTGGACCACAAAACCAGTCATAAGGGTCAATTTCTTGAAATTGAGATTTGGATATCTGAAAGCTGAATAAATAAGTTTTCTATTGATGTATGGTTTGTATATTAAGACAATATTTGGCAGAGATACAACTATTTGAAAATCTGGAATCTGCTGGTGCAAAAAAATAAAATATTGAGAAAGTCAGCTTTAAAGTTGACAAAGTTGTCCAAACGAAGTTCTTAGCAATGCATATTACTATTAAAAAAATAAATTAAGGTTTGATATATTTATGGTAGGAAATTTCATCAATATCTTCATTGATCATGATCTTTACTTAATATCCTAATGATTTTTGGCATAAAAGAAAAATCGATCATTTTGACCCATACAATGTATTTTTGGCTATTGCTGCAAATATACCTGTGCTACTTAAGTTTTGTGGTCTAGAAATCTTTCTTACATGCTGATTTGGTGCCCAAAAACATTTCTTATTAATATGAATTTTGAAATCAGTTGTGCTGCTGTGCTGTCTGAAATTGTCTGAAAAAGTTACTTTTAAAAGTAATGCATTACAATATTGTGTTACTCCCCTAAAAAAAGTAACTAATTACATTACTTTTTATGGAAAGTAATGCATTACGTTATTTTTGCATTATTTTTTCTCATCTTGGCTAGGGTTGCTTTTGCAGTTTTTTTTTTTTAACATAAAAAGTTCTATTTTTGGCAAATGTTAAAGCCCTTTCAAAGGTGAAATGAATAAGCCTCAGGTGAAGGACATTTAAATTCATGTCTGTACAGTAGAGAGCACAACTCAAACAAACCTTTCAGCTGTGCTGCCATTCTGGATTGCATGAAGAATAGGAGAAGAAAGTTCAACACTCTTCAGCAATAAAAAAAGAAAGAAACACAAATGGGATTTCACTGTTTTATTTATTCTGAGGTATACTGAATCTTTTTTTTGTGCGGTTCACATTTAGTCAAGATCTGCAGTAAGCATCATGTTTATACAGCACCTCTGCACTCAGTCCTGATTTCTCTCAACATGGGGACAAGAGCGCTGTCAGTCAATAAATGGTAAAACTAAGTAACTGACATTACTTATTTGGATATTTTCTTGAAAATTAAAAAGTAATTTACTGGTCTTCACTGTCAGTTTTGATCAAATTAATGTGACCACTGAATAAAATGATTAATGTCTTTTAAAAAGCTTACTGATCCTAAACTTTTTAATGGTAGTATACTTTCATTTTTGGCTATCAGGTTTAAGCAGCCAAAGTGGTGCCAATATATCTGGCCCGCAACCAAATTTGCTTTGATGGAAAAGCACAGAACTGGCCCAGGCACCGCCACCGCTATCACAGCAGTGGAAAATGATAACACACACATACATACAAACAGTGTGTGTCCAGATTGAGAGATTCCACAGCACCCTGTGATCTCTCCCTCTCTCTAGGAAACCATGTTGCCCAGTGTGACCAGCAGACAGTCCCAACAGCTCGTTAACGGATCAGGCCTTCTATTGATCAGCAAGCTAATTATGACTCACTCTCTCTGTCCTTTTCTTTCTCTTGACACCCAATACACCGCAACGTGAGTGTGTGTGATGAATACGTGCGTCGCCATTCAAACTACCTATTTACCCAGCCTGACGTCAGAGCGGATCTTCCATCTCTCTGGTCTCAGAAGTAGAATGTGTGTCGATATCATCTTCCACAGGATAATCAGACAGGATCATATAACCCGTTCCAGTTCAATTACAGTAAACCACTCCAATCAGCTGCTTCCAGCAATAACACACAGCTAGTGACGTCCAGTTAGTATGTGTATGTGGGCATTGGAAAACAACCTACATCCTCCTCTGCTTCAACCACATTATTGTTTCTCTATGTCTTTCCTCGACTTTCTCTTACTCTCTCCACTCACAAAAAAGTACCCAAAAGTATTACTGTAAATTCTGAACAAATTCCAAAGTACGTGAATACAGAAAATCATTCAGCACCATTGTAATATTACCAAATGACACATCACATCATCAGGGTACTTCCTCTATTTCAGCCCTCTCATCATGTGATGTCTTATAATCTCTATTTCTGTCTCTGTATATGAGGTATGGGTATGTGGGTGGATCCCTCAATGCCCTAAAGCAGCCCATAATAAGGAGGACAAGCACCTCACCATGGCGACCTTGCTGTGCTTAATAAAGCATACAGAATAATGTTTTGAAGCACTGAAACATGCAAATCCACTGCTGTTCACAAGTTTGGGGTCAGTAAGAATATATGAAAAAAAAAAAAAGAAAATTCTGTAATCAATTACTCACCCTCACATATTTCCAAAGCTGTACGACCTTCGTTTATTTTCAAGACACAAATTAAGATTGGCTCTTCGTGAGATTGCAATGAAAGATTGCAGTGAAAGACTGTAAAGATTATTAAGGGAGTTTGCAAATGTTTTGTTGATTTAATACAACAGTTCAATAAACAAGAAATTAATATTAAGTGACTTACATTGTCTGACTATAACAATATTGCCTGATTTTGCTCTATTTCGTCATCGAAAATAGTTTCAAAGTAACAGCTGAGTCGCTGCGCATCTCCAAGTAAACACAGCGATGTTTTGTTTATGAATGAACGTGCGGTTTTAAACATATCTGAGTTAATGATTCAACTACCCATTCATAAAGATAGTCACTTACTTAGTTCCTGAATGAATCAACTATTAAAATGAATCAGATGAATAAATGATTCAGTGATAATCTTGCTGTCACCTACTGCTAGTTTTAATTTTATTTTTAAAGTATCATTTTAGTTACATAAATCATTTCAATAAATATTTCTGTTTTTCAAAATGTTATATTTACAACATTAATCTCATAACATTGTTATAAATTTAAAACATCCATGTCACCTCTGAGCCTCATTAAACGTCTGTAAATATACCTACATGCCACTTTTGTGTAGTGCAAATTAATTTCTTTTGTTTTTTTTTGATTATTTGAATTAGAAATGTAAAAAAAGCTTATACATATACACTGTATGTGATTTTGCTGTGCATGTGCTCAGGACAGTAGGACATAGCGACGGTTTGAGTTAAAAATCTTCATTTGTGTTTTACTGAGGAAACAAAGTCACCTACATCCCTTTACTATCCACTTACTATCCCTTTAAGACCATTCTATGCCACTGAATATATAATCATAATATATATATATATATGTATAGCATAATAATGCAAGCAGGCCCACACACTTTCAAACGACAACAAAATATTAATTCCTAAGAATATTTAGATCATGAAAATTAAGTATGAAAATAATAGATACTTTAAAAAAAAGTGAAAAAATAGTAAATAAACATTTTTTTAACGAAAAGTGCAAAGTAACAAGTAGAAAAAAAATACACAAAGAATTTGGAGATTTTTCCATCTACAGATTTTTCAGTAGAGTAATAGAGGGCACACTATTACTGAAAAACACAATCCCTACTTATATGCACAAAGTTTTATGTACAGCATGTGTCTTGCATGTAAACAAGGTACATCACATCTGGTTTATATATCTGAACGCAAAGGTCTTACAGGTTTGGAACAATCAGATACTGCTTCTAAACTTGTGCAGTTGCATCTCAAGTGCTGCTGCCATTTAAGCAAAACATAACAAAGCAATCACTAAGACATTCCGAAATCCATGTGCATTTTGCAATTCAACTTTTCGCTCAAATTGTTTTGCTGATAACACAATTTGCTCTGAAAAAAGCAAATCTACAGCAGGGAGTTCCTCTGTCATTTCAGTGAGAATGCAGAGACAGTATTTTACGCGGTAAACAGCCTGTGACAGCACACTGTACGCACCAAACTTTGCATACTCAAGCAACTCATTTGCATACCAATTTGCATGTAGTCTCAGGTCAAACAGTCACACTGTTGCTAATAGATGTTAATAAAAAACTGTTAGTACAAGAGATTCGACACCAAGCCAAATCTGTGTGTGTCTGTGTACAGATTACAGTACATATGTGCTGGAGAGCATTCAGAGCCTCTTGAAGAAAGAACTCCATCTGTGTGTGTGAGTGATTAAGTGTGTGGGTTTACATGGGTGTAAAAGAGATGTCTGTTGAGTTAGTGCTTTCATTTCATTTTAATTTTTGCTTTTTACTGATCTTACTTTAGTTGCAAAATTTCTCAATGTACGCAAATATGGTATGACTAAGGTGCAGTTTTTCTTGTCATGCCAAAAAACACTAAACTGAAAACTGATTGCATATGTGTATGTTTTTCGTGTGTCAGACTGCTACCATGAGTATGTGTGCCCAGTGTGGTAGTCCTTCAGTGGGGGCGTGAAAGGCTCTCCCCTTCTCTCGCTCCATCCACCATGCAAATGAGCCCTATACACAGCTCTTAATAACACTCAACACACAACCCGACACTCACCTCACCGTCCTCCCACTCTCCCTGTCCTCTCTACTGTCACTCCATCTTTTCTGTCTATTTCAGGTCTGTGCAAATCATTTCATTTCTTCACCCTTCCCCCCTTCTCATGTCTTTGTCTTATTTTATACCTTCTTGTTTTCTTGAGTGTTCTTTATTTAGCAGAGCAAGGCCCTAATTTACATAGCCTATGGCCACTGTGAGAGAGAGATAGAAAGCAGGAGGGAAATTCCTTTGGCCTTCTTGATGGTACTGGAGGTTGAATCCACACCTCTCTCACCATCTCTCACTCCCGCAAACGCTCAACACAAGCCAAATAGGGAATCGAAGAAGAAAACAATACGGCTGCCAACTATCTCTCAGTGTGTGTCTTCCTTTATGATCATGTTGTTACAGGCAGAGATGTTTTAACATAATTTCTCAAAGAATCGACCCAAGTCCCATTTTCTCCACTCTTCTTTGCATATCGTGTGTTTTTAATAAACAACATGGTTCTGAGTGAAAATAGCCACATCATTCAAATCATATTCAAAACATTCAGTTTACGACCAAAAATAGCCTTGTAAAAATAGCCTACAACACTACACCTGATATAATATGTCAAGGGCTGAACTGTTTCTCAGGCCCACACACGTTCACCGTGACATGCAAAACAGGCAACTTTACAAGTCAAATTTCAATTATATGATGCCATGCAATAGAGCAGACAGCTGTACATACTGTACAAACACCCCTTCATTTGTGTCTTTTTAATTTAAGCATTACTATTTGATTATTAGTGATGCTTGCTAAAATTTCACTAATAACACGTTTACAATACAATTACGATGACATTCAAAAATGCTGTTTGCTATAAGAAATTAATAGTTTTATTAAGAAAGGATTATTTAAATTAATTAAAAGTGACAGTTAAGACTATTAAAAACTATCATAAAAATATCAAAAACCTATTTCAAATAAATGCTGTACTTTTGAACTTTCTACCAATCAAAAACTAATAAAAAATCTATTATGGATTCTGAAAAATTATGAAACACCACCACTGCTTGTACCATTGATAATCATTTTTCTTGAGCATCAAATCAGTATATTAGAATGATTTCTGAAAGAATTATGTGACACTGATGACTAAAGAAATGGCTGCTGAAAAAAGTAATACGTTAAAAAATAAATGAAAATATATTATTATAGAAAACTGCTATTGTAAATTGTAATAATATTTCACAATACAGCTGTTTTTACTGTAAATAAACACAGCCTTGATGAGGATAAGAGGCTTCTTTTAAAAACATTTAAAAAATATTCAAATATTCAGTCATGACTGATACTTCAAACTGTGTGGAGGAGCGAATTTTGCCTTGTATACAATAAAACAGAAGAAAAAAATTAAAAGCACCTTATCAGCTACATATAATGCACTAAAAACCACTCAGAACATCTCAGCAATAGCACAAAAAGGCCCTGGCAAACACCCACAACACCCTAGCATTGTGGAGGCGACTTCTGCATGGGCAAACACCACTCACATTGCCTTCAGAAAATGTAGTACGTTTACTTCATCCCTCTTGTTTGACGAAGACAAACAAAACAAAATAATTAGAAACGAGTTCGAAAAAGTGAAAACCAAGTCAGTGATGGTTAAAATATTCCAAGAAGAATTCTACATGATGTTGATTTTCTAAGAGAGGGCATGCTCAATGTGAACACATTTCTAGAAAGTGAATAAAAATAGACATTGCTTGGAGCTATAGTGAGTGAGAGGAAGCAAAACCCTGTGTGTGTGTATGTGTGTATTCTCCTCCGCAGTTTGTTAGGGTCAGTGTGAAGAGCGCTGGTGTGTAGTGTGCTCTCTCTGGCCGCCCCCTCAGGCCCTGCTGTTGTGTAACCACCGCATTGCAGTCGCACACAAAAACACATAATGACTGAAGTGGCATATATGTGGGATAACACAAGTGTCTTCATGCGTAACTATGCGTGTGGGTCAAGTTTTGCCCACAATGTGGAGAGCAAATACCCTCATAGTAACAGTAAACCTGAAATCATACTGTGGGGAAAAGCAGATATCCTCCAGAAGAGAAACAGCTTAATAAACATACTAAATAATGTATTATAGAAATAAGCAAAACGTATTTTATGATGGTTATGTTTAGAGTTAAAGCAATGGGGCTATTGCAGGGATTTTGAGAAGTTTTTTATGTTCTTTTTTACTTGGAAAATACACCAAAAATGTATTTGCTCATTGTGGGACAGGATGCAGCAGACAAAATGTGCATCTTAATGCATATGGCTATAAAGAGGGAAAAGGGTTTACAGCTAAACAGTCTAACAACTAAAACAAAGAGCTAAAATATATACATTCAAACCAAAATTTATTCAGACACCTTTAACACAGTTTATTTACTATAGTTTAGAAAATGGTAATAAAATATGACAAGAACAGAACAAATTCATCTTGATGATGTCATATAACTTTAATAGAAAGGTACGTAACAAAACATGATCAGGTCAAAGTGTCAAATCAAATTTTTGGTCCCAAATTTTTTACCAGTTTTACTGGTAGTCCATTGTATGAAGAATTATTGGGTATAATATGTCACAGTTTACTTTATTTTGCTATCCTCACTTACATAAATGGACTATAGTGTCCTGCACCCACTAGCAAAAAAATATATAAAAAATTATATCTGGTGTCTGAATAATTAGGGCTAAAATATGCATTATTTTTTCCCCCAAATTCCATTATTTCCGTTTAATTTTTTCTGGATTCTGTTTTTTTTTTCCATTTTGATTTTTCTAGAATGTGTTTTAATGGTTATTAACTTACATTTTATTAATCAAAAACCATGTCTAATTACTTCAAATCATGAAACATACAATATTCAACTGCAAATTATTAAAATTCGAACCAAAATTATTTTTTACGGCCCTATGAAATATGTCTTTTTTTTTCCAGTTTTCCATTATTTTTTTGGATCATCAAAATAATAATCAAAAGCATCTGTAATTAATTTATTTTATACAAAATTAATTATCATATACCCCATACACCATGATAATTCATATTTCTGCAAAATAAATTCTGGTAAATATAGTTTTCTGGTAAATATTTCTTTAAAAAATGTTCAAACATCATTACATTAATATATTTTTGTTACAGTTTATTAACTTTTATTTTGATGAGTTTGCTGTGAAAACCTTTAAGTTTCTGTTTGTATATAATATGATGATAGTTTTTCTCAAAAGAAATGGTCAAATGCTCATGACACGCAAAACATGCAGGATTCATATTCAAATAGTATTTTTGCAGCTTAATGATCACAGAAACTAGTCCATATCACATTTTAATTTAAGTGTACTGACCTACTTTTGATGTATCCATCCAAAATTTGATAAATTCCGTGACATTCCATGTTATACAGTAAATTCCATTTTTATGACTGGATTTCACAATTCTTTCTGCGTTTTCCACATTATGGAAATCAAAGAGCCCCAATTAGCTAGTCATTTGATGGACGTTTAGTTAGTCAAACATCCTGAGCCATAGTGTAAGGATAGGGGATAGAAAATATTAACTCAATTTAAAATAATAGAAATTAATGGAATTCTTTATTGCCATGCATCCATGGCATTCAACATCCAAGGAATCATTCCATTGTATAGGTTCTTTAGAATATTAAGTTATTTTAAGAGCTGTTCGCTAAAAGTTCTTTGCTTTTTTATGGTATCGCTGCAAACCCTTTCTTTTTGAAGCCTTTATTTTGCAGAGCATATGCTAAAAACTACAATTCTAAATTCATTCCAGAGAGGACACCACAGAGAAAGTGGGCTAAAATCTGCAGATAAATACAGAAAAAAGATTGTAAGAGCAGTGGTTACGCTCACAGCAGGTGTGTGGAGCCTGGCCTGGATCTTCTGCTAAAGCTCCAACAAGTGTTAGAAGAACATTTCCCATTGTTCCTTGTTTCGTCAAGCAATCACGGACAAGTGGTAAAGACTGAGAGAAGAAAATAATCTAACCGCGAGAACACACACTCTGGTCCCCGAGGGCACTGTGCAACACACACAGCTTGACACGATTAGAAACCCAGTGGGAGACGAGTTAAAACAGTACAGAGAGAGAAAGTGGGAATGGGCTGGATAAATGGCACTCTGTCTATTTACCAGTGACATCTTTCCAATATCCAACAGCAGGTGATAAACAATGTGAAGAGAGAACAAGAAAGAGCAAATGATAGAGAGATAAAAAGACAGAGACTGCTAAACTAGAGTAAATATAAGAAGAAAACACTTTCTCTGCCACACAGTCATTTCTCAATATTATTTCTTCACCAATTTCACACAAACACACAGAATTTCAACCCTCGGTGTCACAATATGGCTGTGACAGAGACAGAGGCCACAGACGGGGACCAGACTGAGAATAAACATAGCTGGACTAAATTTAATCCACTAAAGTCTATAGTGAAAACTGATCAGCATCAAAATGAGAGGGAGGCACCAAAGACAACTCCCAATAACCCTTGTTCAGCTCAACGGAGAGCTGTGGTGAAATCGGTTCATTGCAACAGGCCTCCAGTGCACTCACTGCAATACCCGGCTCTTACATCGCACTCTTAGGCAAGTTTCTAAAAGTTACAAAATACGTGAAATAGGTCAAAATATAGCTGTGCTGGGTCATTCTAGTGGGAAATGGGGGTTCAGTTATTTCAAAATGTGTTTTCAACAAGACTTTAACTTTAAGGAAGTCTGTTTCAATTTCAGAGTAAAAAAGAGGTAATTGTGAGACTTTAATTCGTAAAAATACAGTCATAATTATGACACACAAAGTCACAACTGCAAGATATTTGCAAATGTAACAATACAGAGTTGCAGTTTAAAGAAAACATTCACAGATGTACAGTAAAGCCACAATTATGAGTAAATAAATAAAGTTGCGATTGCAGTATACAGTTGCAATGTCTTCTAATTTATTTTTTACACCAAGGTGAAAACAGGCTTCCATAATACATCCATTAAGGGAGATATAAAGAAATATGCTGTTTTTTTGTTTGAATGTATGACTTTTTTCTGACTGAAACATTTTTTAAAACATTTAAACTTTTTGAATAAAGTAGTCATCCCTTACCATAAAGAAGTATACTTCAAGTTTATTTCATTAAGTATACGTAAGTAAAGTTTAAGTATATTATTAAGTATACTTTATGTGGTAAGTATACAAATGTCAGTGTACTAGTAGTATACTTGTAAGTGTACTATTTCAATACTCCTTGGGACTAAATTGGGCCACTTTCTAGTATATAAAAGTATAGATTTAATTATACTTTAAGTATAACAGTAGTAAACTTTGAATACACAACTAGTTTATATCTATGTTTTAGTTTGTCTTGCAACTATACTAAAAGTGAGCTTATAGGTATACTGATAGTTTACTAATTAAATACTTGTAGCATTTTTAGTACACTTTGAAGTATAGTCTCAGTAAACTTCAAGTTTGGTAGTTTTATACCGCAAATAAACTCGCAAGTTCATACTTTAACTATACTACTATGTCCCATTTAGGTATTAATCTGCATTATATTATTATATATATGAATATATAAACAGAAAATATCAAAAGAAAGAACAGAAAAGAAAGAACTTTTTATTCTAGCTTCATGCATTCTTTTTTATAAACACTTGAATATGGGTAAGTTTCATAAATAATAATAAAAAAAGAAATAAATAAACAACATTTTGAACAAAAAGCTAAAAAAAGACAATGAAATGGATTCAAAGTGATAATAAAAACGTAGATGGAGTCAATCAGAACCCCAAAGCTTGACAGTCATTATTACCTCATCATGGGTCACATTTTATTCCATAATGTTACAGTTTGGATGCTGTTTTATGACTGATGATCGTGTTAAAAACGTGTGAAAGCATCAGTTGTTTCAGTTTCTCCTTCGTTTGTGTTTAGCAAATTCTGTACAGAAGATATGCCCCTACCGTAACAATGAAAACATGGATTATCGGAGAACAATATTGCTTAAATATATTTAGAATTTTTCTAAGTTGAAGTATGAAATAACATTTTAAGTGTATTTGTGAGATTTGCATGCTGTATTTGTGAGAAGTACATAAAAAAGTAGACTGAAAGTATACTTTCCTATTTTTTAGTTTAAAAGAAGTATACTAATAGCACACTTGAAAGACACCATGAGAATGAGCAAATGACACAATTTTCTTTTTAGTAAACAAAAGGTAAAAGTTGGTGACGTTTTGAGCAAAGGAAGCACGGATGTGGTTTGTAGTGCAGGACAAAAACACATTCATGGTGCTTATGTTTTTTCTCACACATGCACGTATATACAGATACACGTATGTGCAGCCGTGTCTTCTTTTCCTTCATCTATTTTTTTTTGGTCTCTGTTTCTGTACTCAGGCATGCTGCTTCCTTCCCAAACCCTCAAACACACTTGATTGAGGAGGTGTGTGTGTGGGTGGGTGGAGAGGGTGCTTCAATGCTTTCATCTCAGGGTGACACAGAATCCCTCCCCAGTATTATATCATCTGCACCTGCACTCAGTGTGTGTTTGCCTGTGTGTGTGTGTGTGTGTGTGTGTGTGTTTTTATGCGTGCACAGGGGCAACCACACCTGCCTACTTAATGTAAACTCTTGATGCTGACAATATCTTAAGATGGCGAAACACTAGGAAGCACCCCCCCCCACACACACACACATTTACCACAGAGTATGAATCAACAAAGCTTTACTAGAGCGAAAATAAAGAGGAACAATGTAGCTAAAAAAGTATTGTACTTCTGTATATTATGCTTAAAACATAGTTCAAGGGATAGTTCACTCAAAAATGAAACGTACGTCATCATTTACTCACTGCTATGTTGTTTTAGACTTTTATTCCCTGTGTCGAGCTTAAAAAAATGTATTTTGAAGAAAGCTGGGATGCTAACGACATTGAACCCCATTGGCTTACACTGTTTGGATAAAAAAAATCCAGACATTTTTTCGAAAAAGAAATAAAATAAATTAGAAAAAAAAAAGGGTGTCAAATCCATCACCTTTCACATACATTATGAAAAAGACATATTTTTCAGAATTCAGAGTAAAGTGTGCTTCATTTTTGAGTGTTCTATCCCTTCCTCCTTCATTTTCAGGAATTTTTATGCCTGTCCTGTTTCAATGGCTAGACGTGGTCATTTAGTCTGTACATGCTTAGAAGGTAATAAGATCCTCTTCCAGTTTCTATTCTCTTTTTATGGACCTAAGGCATTGCAATGTCCTTTGTATTTCTCTTTCCTGTCAATCCAAACAGACCCTTTGTATCTGTGTAATGTGTATGCTTGACTAATCAGTGTGAGGCCAGTTAGAAATTAGGAGAATAGTTTTAGGCTAAAACCTAAATTGCTGCTACTGGTAAACCAGTATCCTAATGATTTTAACTGGTAAAACAGTATACCAATGATTTTATTGTGCAAATTATTTTTATATATATATATATATTTTTTTTTTAATTGGATCCCATGATTTTTAATGAAAACGTCATAGCTAATATTAGTATTAATGTTTTGCATACATAAAATTTTGCTGTAATGACATATCTGGTGCCATATAATAAACTCATATTTAGATCCAATCAACAACCGATGGATAGTTCCCACCCATTTTATTCTTTTTTAGTAATCTGCTTTTTGAAAGCCTGTTTTAGCCACTAAGTAAAAAAATTGAAAAAGTTATTACGACTTTTTATCTCACAATTCTGACTTTTTTTCTCAGAATTGTGTGATACAAACTCACAATTGCAAATTATAAAATCAGAATTGCAACTCGCAATTCTGATTTTTTAAATCTTTATCTCACAATTGTGAGAAAAAGTCACAATGGCAAGATATAAGCTTGTAATTCTGAGAAAAAAAAGTCAGAATTGTGAGTTTATATCTCAGATTTGCAAATTCTTTTGTCACAATTCAGACGGCAATTGTGAGTTTATATCACAATTCTGAGAAAAAAGAGATAAATTAGCAATGGTGAGTTATAAAGTGTACTGAGGGAGAAAAAGATGTGTTCTCACAATTGCGAGTTTATCACAATTAATAAACTTGCAATTCTGAGAAAAAAACTCAGAATTGTGAGTTTATATCTCACAATTTTTACTTTATCTCTCATAATTAAGAGTTTATTTCTCAAATTTGCGAGTTTATGTCACAATTCTGACTTTATAAGTCACAACTGTAAGTTTATATCTCACAATTCAGAGAAAAAAAACAAAACTCGCAATTGTGAGTTATAAAGTGTACTGAGGGAGAAAAAAGACTGATGTGCTCTCACAATTGTGAGTTTATATCACAATTTTGACTTTATCTCTCAGAATAAAGAGTTTATTTCTCAGATTTGCGGGTTTATGTCACAATTCTGACTTTATAAGTCGCAACTGTAAGTTTATATCTCACAATTCTGAGAAAAAAAAAAATAAACTCGCAATTGTGTTATAAAGTGTACTGAGGGAGAAAAAGATTGATGTGTTCTCACAATTGCGAGTTTATCACAATTCTGACTTAATAACTCACAACTGTGTGTTATAAAGTCAGAATTCTGAGATATAAACTCGCAATTCTGAGAAAAAAGTTTGTCACGCAATTCTGACTTTATAACTTGCAACTGTGAGTTTATTTCTCACAATTCTGTGAAAAAAGATGTGAAAAAAAAGTCAAAATTGTGAGATAAAAAGTCATTTTTATTTTTTATTCAGTGGCGTAAATGGGCTTCCATATTCTCCAGATGTACATCTCAATAAAGAAGAAATTATATATATCCACTTCCATTTCATGTAGAATGGCTTTCTGTTGAAGGGCTTTTATTTTAAATATTTCCAGAAATTACATAAAGTGTTTACATTAAGACTTACTTTTTTTCTGCAAACACCAAATATTTTTTTAAAATTTTATTTTATCTTTACAAGGAATCAAAACAACAACGGCAAATTGACTTTCACTGTATGCACAAAAACTCAAGAAACTCTTTCAACAAGGGACAATTTTCTGTAAAGCTTTTGTGACAATATGTATTTGAAAAGTACTATACAGTCAAACCTGACATAAGTTAAATGTGTTGAAATGTGAAATACTTGAATGCACATATTCATCTCTCTTCCTCTAGAGGTGTAACTGCAAATCTGAGCAAATACATTTTCAAGAGGACTTTTGTGATTAAACACCGGAGAAATGGAGAGTGCTCAGGTCCTGCCACAGATTTCGAATAGAAGAATTAGTTTTCAGATCGGGGTGTAACTGAAGCACCGAGGTTTGATTTAGTCCTGGCTCTTCTGAAGAGGTGCGTGTTATAGTGTGTCGGGTAACAGATACATGCTGCTCAAGTGTTCGCAGACAGGATGTGCTCTAACCTTAAGTACAGACCTCAGAGCTGCAGGCTTTTTTCAAAATAACTACACATTCACACATGCACAACTATAAGCGTTTAGCCTTAAACCTTAATAGCCCAACCCTAACCCTAACCCCGTTTGCTTTCTCTCTGAGAGTTTCTCTCTACCTACCTCATTCTCTTTCTTCCTGCTCTCCTTTCTTGTTTTTGGTTACCTGAAACCTCTTTTCACAGTCACTCCTTCTCAACTCTAAAAAAAGGCTTTGGTATTCACAAAAAGCAAACACATACATTGTAAGGCATTGCTCTACTATTTTTTTTTTAATTTCACAAATATTATTGGGTGATAATCTTTTTCTAGGTTTGTGTGAGAGAAAGATAAAGAGAGAAAGTGCAACCTCTAAGATACTTCCGTCCAGTCTATTATGTAGGTGTTTGGTGTGTGAGTGGGTGGGTGTGTATGTGTATGATAGCGAGAGAAACTGAACAAGTTCTCCTTCCTGAAGCTATAATCATAATAGCACTTAGTGCTTTTTTCACTTTAAGCTCTAGATAAAACTCAACCTAACCCACACCTAAATTCAATCCTGTTTTAAATAATACCGTGCACACAAATTTGACCCTGAGATCAGAAAGCAACACCGTCCTACTTCGTTCAGCTTTAGTCCAGCCCCCTAAACAAAAAAAGACGTTGCTTCATTCACAACAGAGAAACCTCAAGGAACTGATCCCTACAGACCGTCTACGATTACAGACACGAAACACAGCCCGAAGAGAGTGAAATATGGATGAGAGACACTCTCTCAAGTGCTACATGTGGAAAAACGTGAAATGAACAGGATGGAGGGACTTGTAGATTACGTCTCTGTGATTAAAAGTGAAATATGAGACATCATTCTAGTCTCCGCCTCACTGGCATAAAACCTGACAGCAGGTTCCACAGAGGGAGAGAGTAAGTATGTGTATCCTGTTCTAATAAGATTAGACGTCGAGATGGGATTAGTTTCATCCTGGCGACATTCCCATTCCAGGCTGCCCTAAAGACAAGAGCATGTACTTAGCTGCACTGTCAACATTTAAACTAATGATCACAAACAGAGCTTACCCTCACAGATGGTGCTTCATGAGGGCGTGACTTCAACAAAAAAATACTCTTTAATGACTCAAATAAAGTGTTTCTTCCTGAAAAAAGATAACACTGATTTGAAGTCTGGAAGAAGTGCTCCTGACACACAGAGCAGTGGTGCTAATGTAGATGATGCAGATTTGAGCCTGGTCTGCAACATCTCTCCCCTGCAGCAAATGTAAGATATTTTATGCTGGTTTGGCACTGATAAATTTGTAAAGATGCCAAAAATAATCTATCAAAAGATGATTAACTGATGATTAAAGAACCATCTTGTGAAGTCCAGCACACCAGGGTCCAAAAGTCCAATTTCACAGAATTAAAGTAAACACCTAAAGTAAAAAAAAAAAAAAAAAAAAAACTCCTCAAAATACATAAATAAATAATAAATACATATGCATGTATGCATGGACTGTGTGTTACAAAAACATTAAAAATTGCTGATTAAAACTTGCAGAATCTGCCAAATGTTAATTTTACCAAAATAAGAGGGATGATACAAAATGCATGTTATTTTTTATTTAGTACTGACCTGAATAAGATCTGCAGGAGAGTCCGCAAGAGAAAAAAATTGTTGAATTTATAAAAATGACCCTGTTCAAAAGTTTACATACACTTAATTTTACTATTGTGTTGTTACCTGAATGATCCACAGTGTGTTTTTTTTTTTAATTAGGTAGTTTAGTTTCATTCTGTTCAAAAGTTTACACCCCTGGCTCTTAATGCATTGCTTTCCCTTCTGGATCATCAGTGAGTGTTTGAATCTTCTGTAATAGTTGCATATGAGTCCCTCACTTGTCCTTAGTGTAAAAAGATGGAGCTCAAAATGATACAGTCATTGCTGGAAGGTGTTCAAATACACCAAAATGCTGAAAAACAAAAGAATTTGAGGGACCCGAAGAATTTTTATGAAGATCAGCGGGCAGTTAAACTGATAAACAAGGGACTCATGAACAACTATCACAAAAAAAAAAAAAGTAGACACAGTATTAAGAATCAAGTGTATGTAAACTTTTGAACAGGGTCATTTTTATAAATTCAACTATTAAATGACTATATGTAAACGTCTTTTATGTGAAATATATTATTCAGGTCAGTACTAAATAAAAAATAACATGCATTTTCTATGAATCCTCTTAATTTGGGAAAATAATTAACATTTTGCAGATTCTGCTAGGTGTATGTAAACTTTTGACTTCAACTGTATTTATTGTCTTTTTCTCATTTCTTCCTTATCTTTCCCCTTCCATCATTTTTTCCAGCTCATGCAGTAACCATGACCTAGAAGAGAGTGTCAGTTTCACCCACAAGGTGAATACAGGTAAAGTAGGACAAAAGCTAAATTAAGGCACTTGAGCTTAAAGGGACAGTTCACCCAAAAATGTAAAAGTGCTGAAGACTGACACGGAAGAGAAGAAACTGTTGAATGAAGTTGTTATTTTTGTTTTCTTTGCACACAAAAAGTATTCTCAGAGCTTCATAACACCACTGATGTCACTTGGACTATTTGAACAATGTCCTTACTACCTTTCTAAGAAGGGCATAACTGCAGCCTGGAGATCTCTAAATGGGGGCGGGAACTCCAAAATTGGGTGGGAGCTCCAAAACAGGGCATGGCTTCTTCCCATTGACAGACAGGCACATGACACATATGCGCAAATTTTTCCCCCAATCCACTTCAGTGCAAACTCCGCCCCACAGCTGATTCTAAAGGTTTTATTGGTTGTGTCAATCACAGTGTTGATTCCCTACACTATGCTACAAACAACGCAAACCCCTAAACCTACCCCACAACTTACTCTAACCTTAACCAGTTAAACTGACTGGGTCCTTTTTAGTTACACCCAGCGTCACGACACCCTCCTACCCAGCGATTTTCAAGTCCTGGGATGCCCCCGTTTCTTAAAACAAAGCGATAGAGTAAAACCTTTCCCCTGTGCTGCGCTGTGACGGCTCGCGGAAGAGCTCGCGGGGGGATTCCCGTTTATATTATTAAGCAGAGCTTCTAATTCCGGTCTGAACACCACTGGCCGTGAGCTTTGTGCTCTGCTTTGACTGAGCATATTTATTTATGTAGCATATTTAGCTTTATTTTAAAACAAAAAGAAACAATGTTTAATTTATAAACTTTTATTTTGAAACGTAAGTCAGTAACAATTGGCTGAAGCCAGAGCCAATGGAGAAAGTCTTTGCGCGACGAGACCCCGCCCACTTTTGGAGGTTCTGCCCACTTTTGGAGTTCCCGCCCCGATTTGGACATCTCCGGTCTGCAGTTATACATACTTGACCTTTCTGAGCCTTGAACGTTGTGTTGCTGTCTAATCAAAATTTCTTAATTTGTGTTCTGAAGATGAACAAAACACTTATGGGTTTGGAACAACATGAAGGTGAGTAATTAATGACAGAATTTTTATTTTTGGGTGAACTATCCCTTTAATTTGTACTATTACTAAACATCTGCATGAAGTTTTGAGAATGTTATGTTTTTGTATTCGCTCTATGCATTAGACATGATGAGCAAACCCTCTGCTACTTCACACCTCCCATCAGCAGCGGCATTCTGGGAAATCTGACCGCCATGTCATGGCACCCTGCTTGCTTTCAGTCTGTTCCTCTCATCTAGCCAAATCTTTCTCTGTATCTCTGTATGCGTCTCTCAGTATGATCACTTTTGGACTTGATTCTGTTGAACGTCACAGGAAATAACAAGCACACTAAAACCATCTTCCTGCAGACCTGACCACAGCCACAAATAGACCTGCATCAGCGTAAAAATGACTGACCTGCTAGCAATGCTTACTGGAAGAGAGAGAAAACAAGAGAAAGAGCGAAAGAAGAACAATATGAAACTTCTTTACAAATGAAACCAAAAACCACTTCCTACATACTGATGACAATGGCCCAGATATAGAAACGTCGATCTCCACCTCACAACCCAAGCAGCTCTATTTTAATAACATGTTGCTGCTCTAGTAACGGGTGACCTAACTTTCCTAAACCAGTTGAAATTGCTACATGTGCTCAAATCAGACTCATCTGAACATCAATCAAGAAACTGGAGTGCTTCTTTCTCAATCCAGATCATCCAGATCACACGCCCAGCTTGCATGCATCTGTGCTCAAATGCGTTCAGTGTGAATTCAGGCTTTCAACAGCGGTTTGTGTGTGTGTGTGTGTGTGTGTGAGAGAGAGAGAGAGCAAGGCTCGCGTGTGTCCTCTGTTTACACTGCAGTGTTGTTTGGTGCAGTGCTGATGCATGTGATCGCCTCTGAGAGCTTTTATACTGTACCGCTCCAGATTTGACAAGTGCCGGGCACAGAACAATGGCCTTTGATTAGAGAAGAGGTCTGTCTCTCTCCTCTAAAACTCCTCAAGTGGACCAGAGTGACGGTGTAAAAAAAAGAATGACTCATTCTTCCCTGTTGCGCCCTCTCTCTCTCTCTCTCGCAGCTTTTGGCCTGCATGAATGTGTAGATTGTCACCATCAGAGGCATATTACTCTGTCACTGCCAAAACCCACAAAACCAACAGTTCTGACGTCTAGTTTAAAGTCATTCATCCCTGTTTTAGACCCTATGTGCCTATTTTTCAGAGCATCAGAGCAACAGTATAGATCTTTGATCTCAGATGTCTGTTTTCATAACCGGATGTTTACAAGGACAGGAGGATCTGAAACTGTTAATCTATACTAGGGCTGAACTACATCAGCTACAGTTGAAGTCAAAAGTTTACATACACCTTGCAGAATCTGCAAAATGGTCATTATTTTCCCAAAATAAGAGCGATCATACAAAATGCATGTTATTTTTTATTTAGTAATGACCTGAATAAAATATTTCACCAAAATATGTTTTCAGCAGAGATATTTACATATAGTCCACAACAGAAAATTATAGTTGCATTTATAAAAATGACCCCGTTCAAAAGTTTACATACGCTTGATTCTTAATACTATGTTGTTACCTGAATGATCCACAGCTGTTTTTTTTTTTGTTTTTTTTGTTTAGTAATAGTTGTTTGTAAGTTTCTCATTTGTCCTGAACAGTTAAACTGCCTGCTGTTCTTCAGAAGAATCCTTCAGGTCCCAAAAATTCTTTTGGTTTTTCAGCATTTGAACCCGTTTTACTTATTTTGTCTTCTGGGGAACTAGTAAGTATCTTCTGTAGCTTCTGAAGGGCAGTACTAAATGAAAAAAATATGATATTTAGGCAAAATAAGAAAAATTTACACATCCTCATTCCGTTCAAAAGTTTTCACACCCTCGAATTTCTCTTGTGGACTAAATTGTAAATACTGCGTTTCTGCTGATATTTTAAGGTTTAGGCACTGCAATACTACTGTTGCGTAAGTAAACTGTGCAATCCTAATGTATACTGTATGGAATCAGTATGTATACTGTACATACTAGTAACATTTGAGAATAATGACTGAGATACAGTGCAGTCATATCTGACCTAGGATCAGTCTCCCTGCAAGAACACTACTCATACTGGTAAAACCATGTGTGATTATCAAAAGATCTGAGAAAGAAAGAAAGAAAGAAAGAAAGAAAGAAAGAAAAGGCAAAGGTAAAAAAGCATCCGATGTTCATCATAAAAAAAAACCTGACTGAACTCTGTCTACACTAAGTTGTGCTTTGCTGTCCCAACTGATGTAAACCCCTGGACGCTTCCTGTTTTGTGGAGTGTGTAGCGTGAATCAAAACCCTCCGCTGCTATTTTTAGTGGCAAAAACATGCTCTGAAACGCAGAGAGTGCCAAAAGAGGAAACACAGAAGTAGACTTCCTTCCTGCTTCGGTTTTCTTCATTGAAACGATGAAAAGAATAGATGAGAGAACGTGAGTGGGCGTCAACATGGCCTGATGGCTTCCATTTTGTCCTGACTGGTAATGCTACTGCAGCGAAGAGCGCGTCCTTGTGCTCGTCATGACTGATGCTGTGTTATGACATGTGCTATCTGTCTTCATTAGCAAAGAAAAGAGATGGAAATTGACATACGCACACTACCATCAATCACACTAACAACCCAGTAGCTCATTCTTCCTCTTTTTCAGAGACACACGTTAAACATTATGACTGGGCTAATTAATTTCACTCATTCGATGGTGGCTTGCATCCAGCATTTAATTTTTGAAAGCAAATAAAGGCAGTTTGAAGTAAAAGATCGACAGTGGTTTTATGTGTTTGAACTGATGAGATTTCATTCTGAGTGAGACATGACAGGAATAGAAACCAAACAACTGCCAAATCACAAACAGGTAGATTGGAGCGATTTGATTTATCACTTGTCAGTTTATAACACCTGGCAAGTGTGTAAAACAGAAGCTCAGTAGACAGCATGTGCTGGGTTCCCCTGGGCAGCTGTGACGACTGGAACAGAACTAAGAGCTACCTGCTGCATCTGTGCCTCTCGTTCACTTGTCCTCTGCTCTCTCTGCCACCTGTCTCTCTCATACATGTGCCCTCATAATGTGAGAAAGAGAGAGCTCATTACAGTAGACTTTTCTCCGGAGGATGAAGGACTTTTAGTATGTGTGTATGTGTGTGGGGATCACTTATGGATCCAGCAGAATGAAACATGAAAGGAAGATGAGAAAAAAGAAATGCTCATGAATAAAGCATGTTGTACATGTGTGTCTCTGTTTAACCTGTTACGTCGCTTAGCGCTGGCTATAAGAGAACGCTGGCAAGAAAGAGAAAGAAAGAAAAGCATACTACAACAGAAAGTATTATTTGGCATTTTTAAACCTCTGGAAGACGCAGTCCTTAGAATGAGACACAGCTAATGTCACCATTATACAATGATTCACGAATGAACAAATGACTCATATGAGCCGGTTCTTTTTAGTGAATCAGTAACATACACTGTGGCCAATGTGGTCAGATTTTCAAAAAGAATGATTTTTATGTGCCGGTCGTTTTAATTAATCAAAAATGATTCATGAACAAATAACTGTTAACTCTTCTCTAAAAAAGTCATGGGCTGAAAACAACCCAGCACTTGTGAAATATGGACAAACCCAGCGATTGGGTTGTTTTGACCCAGCGGTTGGGTTAAATGTTTAACCCAACCTTATGGGTAGTTTTATTTAACTCAGCTATTGCTTAAAAATTATTATATTTCTGGCTTAAAATGAACCCAAAAATAGGTTAGAAATTACAATTTAATCAATACGTTCAATACATGAACATTTATTAATGTTACTGTTGATGCCTCTAAATCTTTTTTAACCCAAATGCTTGGTTTAGCCTGCTGGGTCATTTTATTGGGTTGTTTTTAATATTTTTACCCAGGTGCTGGGTAGTTTTTGTGCACTCTAAAAAATGCTGGGTTACTTGTTTTAACCCAAATGCTGGGTTCAGCCTGCTGGGTCATTTTATTGGGTTGTTTTTAATATTTTTACCCAAGTGCTGGGTAGTTTTTCTGCACTTGAAAAAAATGCTGGGTGATTTGTTTTAACCCAAATGCTGGGTCCAGCCTGCTGGGTCATTTTATTGGGTTGTTTTTTTAATATTTTTACCCAGGTGCTCTGTAGTTTTTCTGCACTTGAAAAAATGTTGGGTTATTTGTTTTAACCCAAATTCTGGGTTCAGTCTGCTGGGTCATTTTATTGGGTTGTTTTTATTTTTTTACCCAGGTGCTGGGTTATTTGTTTTAACCCAAATGCTGGGTTCAGCCTGCTGGGTTATTTTATTGGTTCGTTTTTAATATTTTTACCCAGGTGCTGGGTAGTTTTTCTGCACTCTAAAAAATGCTGGGTTATTTGTTTTAACCCAAATGCTAGGTTCAGCCTGTTGGGTCATTTTATTGGGTTGTTTTTTATATTTTTACCCAGGTGCTGGGTAGTTTTTCTGTGCTCTAAAAAAATGCTGGGTTATTTGTTTTAACCCAAATGCTAGGTTCAGCCTGCTGGGTCATATTATTGGTTCGTTTTTAATATTTTTACCCAGGTGCTGGGTAGTTTTTCTGCACTCTAAAAAAATGCTGGGTTATTTGTTTTAACCCAAATGCTGGGTCCAGCCTGCTGGGTCATTTTATTGGGTTGTTTTTTTAAATATTTTTACCCAGGTGCTGGGTAGTTTTTCTGTGCTCTAAAAAAATGCTGGGTTATTTGTTTTAACCCAAATTATTTGTTTCAGCCAAATGCTAGGTTCAGCCTGCTGGGTCATATTATTGGTTCGTTTTTAATATTTTTACCCAGGTGCTGGGTAGTTTTTCTGCACTCTAAAAAAATGCTGGGTTATTTGTTTTAACCCAAATGCTAGGTTCAGCCTGCTGGGTCATATTATTGGTTCGTTTTTAATATTTTTACCCAGGTGCTGGGTAGTTTTTCTTTTATTTTTTTAACTAGGTTCAGCCTGCTGGGTCATATTATTGGTTCGTTTTTAATATTTTTACCCAGGTGCTGGGTAGTTTTTCTGTGTTCTAAAAAAATGCTGGGTTATTTGTTTTAACCCAAATGCTAGGTTCAGCCTGCTGGGTCATATTATTGGTTCGTTTTTAATATTTTTACCCAGGTGCTGGGTAGCTTTTCTGCACTCTAAAAAAATGCTGGGTTATTTGTTTTAACCCAAATGCTGGGTCCAGCCTGCTGGGTCATTTTATTGGGTTGTTTTTTTAAATATTTTTACCCAGGTGCTGGGTAGTTTTTCTGCATTCTAAAATGCTGGGTTCAGCATGTTGGGTCACTTTATGGGGTTATATTTTTTACCCAGATTCATCTCTTCAGTGAAATAAAGGTTTGTATACATTCATTTTAAGCCAGCCACATAGTATTTTTTAACAACAGCTGAGTTAAATAAAACTACCCAGGGCTGTGTTTCCCAAAAACATTGTAAACTAAGCTGATCATAGAGACCACTGGTGGCAATTTTTCTACGATCTACTTAGGGTTACAATGCTTTTAGAAAATGCAGCCTAAAAGCTTGGGTCAAAACAACCCATATTTTTTGCCCATATTTTACCCACCGTTGGGTTGTATTTAACACAGAATTGTTAAAAGTGTGAACAATGAACCGTTCTTTTAGTCAATCAAAAACATCCCCATGAGATTCTCAAAATTAAGCACTCTTAAAAAAATGACTGAATGAAACATTACATTTTGGTTTAAATACCATGATTTAATAAACAGCTGTGCCCATTTTTGGGACTGAAATTTTGCTTTGAAAAACACATTTCAGACATGAAAAAGCCAAGTCTGTGTAAACATTTTGCAAAAACTATGTCATCATTTCATCATTTCAAAAGTACTAAAAGAATCTTTAATGGAACCATACACAAGCATTACCATCTTCTCTATCTCGCCCTCTCTTTCACACACAGACACGTTCTGACAGCTAGTCCTGTTATTTAAATGCTCCGCAGTCTTTCTGTCCCCTCTGCACCTTCTGGACAAACCAGAGATCCTTCAGGCCTCTGTTGTCCTCTCTTGCTCTCTTTCTATCTCTCTCACTGTCTCACTATCTCTCTCTCTCTCCCCTCTCTTCTCCCTTCTCCGCTCCATTGCCTTAATGGACTGTCAAGGCAATGATGGACGATGCTTTTCTAATTAGGTTTTCAAGTTTAACCTAGAAAGAGAGAGAGGGAAAGAAAAAGAAAGGGACGAAAAGACAAAAAGGGAGAGCATAAGAAAGAGAGATAAATGAGACAGGCACTACAAGGTGAACGCAAAAAGTAAAACAAATGATAAATGATCAGAAGAAACTGGGAGTTAAGGTTCAGTTCATCCAAAAATGAAAATTTGTTCACATAGTTAATTTACACTCATTATTTACTCATCCTCACATCACAACATTTTTAAAGAACTGTTACATAGCTTTGCCAGTTCATAGTGGCTGGAAAAACAACACGATCTATATGATTTGAAGCTTATGATAGTTTAATGTGACTAACAGGATTTCAACAGCATGAGGGTGAATAAATAACTGACAGGTTTAAGAACAAGCTCATGAAAAATGATTCATATGCATCAAAGTTTCTTATATTGTCTTCTGTCTTTCTGCATCGTGTTCTCTCTTTCTTCTTTGCAATAATGTATTTGAGACTGTCTTTCTCTAATGGGACCCACAGAATAGACTGGGACAGAACATCAATACAAAAGGGGTTTAAAGACTCCTGGTGAACAAGATGAGAGACAGACATACAGTCTGTGTTTGTTTCTAATTACTTTTAACTTATTAAAGATGATCAACTTATCGGGCAGCTCATAACACATAATGTGATGTTAATTAGAACATAAGGTTCTGCAGTTGTTCTAATGTGATTATGACATCCTGTCTATATTCTAAAGCTAAAAAGCCAGTTTAGACAAAATAAGTGGAGAAAAGACAACGGTTAGATGGTTTCTTGAAAGCTCAGCTGCTTGAGAATTCAGTCACAGCTGTATTCTTTCAGTCTTGGACATATTTGACATAGCTTAGCAGGTGATACCAGAAAACAGCCGATCACTAAGAAGCACAGGCCTTGGCTGTCCAAAATTACCTATGAAATCTCATGTTACCCAAACCACTAAACAGCCATTAGTGATGGATTAAGACTAAACTCACTGTGGGTTACTCTCGGTCGCCACATAAGGTCACCTTCTGGGAAACACAACAAAGGGAAATAACACAGGGTCATTCCTAGACATGAGACAACCCATTTCCTCATGTAATTCTACAGGGGTTTTGCACACACACACCATGACCTGTGACCTTTTCCTCCCACTCAATACAGTTGGTCTTCAGTATCATCTATGTAAATGTTCAAACAGAAACACCCAGGAGTCCAAGAAACGTTCACAGTGTGCTTCAACAGTAACATCCACATGGTCTGAATTTTCTAGTCTTTTCAAAAGACACAAGGAAATCTTGGATTGCTACAGTGTTCTTAGACCAAGTTTTCTAATACAAACCCACATGATTAGGGATGCACTGATATTAAAATTCTATACTATTTTGACTATAAATTAAAAGGTTTGCTTTAGTATAAGGCTTGTAAGTATTTCTCACTAGTTGCTTATTAGCATACCTAAACTTAACTACAAACTTTCTAATGATTAATAAGCAACAAATTAGGAGTTTATTGAGGCAAACGTCGTAATTAATGGTTTGTTAAAGTAAAGTGTGACCAATTAAAAATAAAACACTTAACATTAAAGTCAGTAGTTACAAAAAAAGGTAAATGCTGCCAAATCTAAATCTAATCAACAATTAAAAGCTATACTATAAAATGGCACTTTGCAAAGAAAGACGTGAAACAACAGAGTAAAAATAGAAATAGTGATTCCCATGGCAGATGACATCACTATGATCAAAATCAACCAAAAAAAAACAACAACAAGTTATATTTACCATTTCCTCAGTGTCACACCCTCTTTCATAGCGAGTGCTCACTTCTCCTTTTCTACTCTTAACTATGCTTTCTATTTTTTTAATAGAAGGTGTTTTTACGCTTGGTCCTTGACTACATTTTGCTACAACTTTTAGCCATATCTAGTCTTGCTACTGGCCTTAAATGAAACCTTGCATTTCCTGCTTTTCTGACATCTGCTCACACATTTACAGATTTTCAAACCGTGAATAGTGAATAAAAAAGTACTGCTTTTGTATCAGACCTCTTTTTTTAGAAGACAAAATAGTAAAGAGGTAGCAGTTTTCTGTAGTCTGTAGTCAGACTCATTCGGTATTGGTAATAAAAATGGTAATAATGCTGGACACTGGACTGGTGGGGTCATATCCTCGTTTAATCTGCTACCTTGAGGAGAAATTAGCTGTCATGGAATTCTGCCCTTTCGCCACTTAAACGTCAGCTGAATTTGTCTTGTGTCACTCTGCCTCACAGCAAACGGATTGAATGGACACACTCTGTGTCTCTCTGCTAACACACACAAAACTCAACAACACACATACTTTTCCTTCTTGCCTGCCTCCAGTTTCTGCACACAAAATTAATGAGGGTACTAACAAAAAGGGCAGAGAGAGAGAGATAGAGTCTTATGTAATTCTTTACCCCTTGGAGAGGAAGAAGGAGAATAGGGCCATCTAACACACAGAGAGTACTGACAGTGCACACTGATAAACGAGATCCTCAGAGGAAACCTGTTACAGGATATACGTACACGCAAAACTGTTACTCTCTTCTTTTTTTCCAATTCACAAACATACATAAGATTGTTCTCTCTATACAAGTTCAACAATAAGAATTTACATTTGTAGCCCTATACAAATCATCATCTATGTTACTCAGCTAGGTAATGCAACCTTGGTGAGAAATTTACATCAGCACAATTGAGCAAAATTTGTAAAATGTTGCTTGTTGAGTCTTGCACACATTATTTATCAAGTCTCCTCCTATACACTAATTCTGACATCATCAACATAATTATACACAGAAAAACACAGGGCATGTTTGGAATGACATATTACCTACTATTTTGTAACGAAAGTAGCATGCAATATGCATACTGTGCACATTATGGAACAAAACTGAACTCAATGGGATAAACAAATGCATACACTAGAATTCAAAAGTCTGGGGTTAGTAAGAATAAAAATAGCAAAAACAGTAATATTTGAAATATTATTAAAATAACGCAGATAACGCAGACGGAATTGCGGAATCCAGTTATAAAGATATTAAGCCATAAAGCGTCTATTTAAATTCTGTGTGTCTTTGTGTTAATGAATGGAGCAGAAGCGTGGTTTTGTTTTCTACTCGTACTGCAGCGCGAATGACACTTGCGGTGATGTTAGCGTCTGCCGTCTCACTAAATGAGGACATAAATACATGAACATCTCCAAAACTGCTCTGAGAGTCACTTAGTGAGCATTTTACTGTTTCATTTCGAGTAAAACTATCATATACACACAGATATTAAAAGGTATTCACGGCAACCTGTCAAAATAAAAGACTGATTTAATGAGAAGACATTGTGGCAGGGATACATTGCTATTGTTCAGCAGAATGTACATAATACTACTACCACTACTACTACAATTATTAAAACCTTATTTTTAAGGAATAATCATATATTTCTTTAATGTTTTAATTGTAATAGTAAATTCCCTTTATTTGCCAAAAAATAAAATTGGTTTAATTTTCATTCATTAAAAAATAAATGAAATTTATGCAAATACACAACACAGAATTTCTGAGAAAAATAAACATTTCACAAGGCTATTGTAAGAATAGATGAAACTTGTTTTTATGCATTCTGATAATTAGACATGCTAGAACACAGAATGGACCTTTCTCACATTTCCTGGTTTCTCATAGCGGTAGTCATCATAGTTGGGTAAAATCCGAGAGCAGTGAATGGGAGAGTATCACAAATATATTTTTTTGCATTCCCGTTTGCATAAACAGCAAAAGAAAAACTCCATGATAGTGTTTTTATGACTTTCAATCAAAGGAAAAAATTGAGAAAGACTGATATCAGTCGTTTGACGACGTTTTGACGACAAATTTACCTCCCATAGATGCGGCATTACAAAACACACTCGCATTAGCATTAACTAGTTTTTTGTAACTTGTTGAAAAGATGATATAATACAAACTATAGTGCTATAAATGTACATACATTTTTTTTTAAAATATGAAAAAAAAATGTCAAGGATTTATGATGATGATGACCATTAAAACGCGTCATCACAGTTTTGTGAAAAGGGTCCATTTGGTAACAATAAAACATAAGGTGGGCAAAAATAAAACCTTTTGGATTTGAACCCGGGTTGATCGCGTCAAAAAGATTACAGTATGCACTTTACCAACTGCACCACTGGAGCTGTTATTATGCTAGCATCTTTTGCAGTGTTGACTAGTCCAAACACACGTTACTGTAAATAGCCTCTGCCAACAAGGCAGGCTATTTGCACTTAGTGTAAATAGACACTCCGTAAAAAAAAAAAAATTCAGTTTGAACGTGATTGTCCAAATACTCGTACGGGTTAACTGTCTAAGACATGCACACAACTCAGAACACATTGTTAACTATGATTCTACACATTTAAATGTCAGTGTGTGCACAGCTACAACAGGTAATAAATGAACTTAGTCAGGCTGAAATGACATGTCACACTTCATGATGCTTAGCAGGGTTTAACAAGTATGCTAATGGCGGGGAAATCACTAATGAGCAAGAGGAAGAAGCATGCAGTGTTTGCTGACACCAATCCAAGCACACACACAAACACACAATTAATTTTCATCAGGCACATACTGTACTGAATGTCAAATTATGCTAAGCAGCATTAGCCTGTCATTAGCTGCCCTCAACATCTGATGACCCTACAAAGGACCGGCCACTGACCGTTTATTGACTGTCTGATGCTACACACAAAAATAGCAGGCGCTGACTAAAATCAGCATTTCCGGTCTGACTGACTGGCTTCACATGACCTGTGGGTGTAAGTACACACAGGTTTTTTGAGTAGTGTGGTTACAACAAATGCTTTACAGAGAATAAATAATTGTTGTAGTATGATCTACTGCATGTAATGTACCCCTAAATGGCACAAATTACAAATCCTTAGGTCCAGATAATGTAAAATCTAGACTGTTCTATGCCATATATTTCTCTTAAGTGCTATGAAATTTAAACAAAATTGCTGTTCAAAAGCATGGGGTCAGTCTTTTTTTTTTATTTCAAATAAATGCCTTTTTTCTTTTCAAGAATCAAGGTTTCCAAAAAAAAATTAATCAGCACAACTGGTTATATTACTGACCTTACAAACTTTTGAACAGCATCAAAAAAAATTTAACTGTTCCAGGTTGCATAAACAGAATTATCAAAGAACTTTTACAAGAGGTGACAAAGTGACAAGACAAAATGAAAACCTTAACTTAATTGGCATCTTTGTAATTGCCTGATTCAATTAGTTCAGCTTCATTAGCTTGCTGATACTGACTAATATTCTGCTAATTTCATCAACCGCCTTGTCAAGATAAATATGACTGACATGTGCTGATCTGGGATCAGGTTCATCTTCTTACAACTATGATCTAAATATTCATGTACACAAGCCATTGCTTATTGGGGATCTGCTTACACTAAGCAGATCAGATGGTTAAACTGATCTGAGGTCAGTTTTCAGCTAGAGGAAACCAAAGGTGAAACACTCAAGCACAGTGTACAAGGCCTGATCTAAGATCTGTTTTAAAGGAAGCTTCTAGAAATTATCCAACAAAGCTGATATGATTTGTTATGGTGGCAATAAACCTTTGCACTCTGTAAGTAGCAATACAGAGTGTTAAATAAAAAAAAAAAAAACTTGCTCAATGGGCCAAGGCCAAACAGTGTCAGAGAAATAAATAGCTAGTTACTAAGTGACTGCTAAGTCCAACTGTAGACGTAAGAGAGATCTATAACCCTACATTGTTCTGTTATAATGACACCCAGCTCTCAGGCTATAAAACAGGTGGCCTCACTGTTGCAGTCACATTTAACACTCAGGATCTCACATGGGTCAAAGGAGAAAGGTCACCTGATACATGAATACTGAATTGTGGGGGGTGGGAAGCACAGGTGAGGCACTAAATTCTGCTACACTCTTCGCCTGCAGGGTCTGTCTTTAAGCCTTGTATGGAAGCTTACCACAGGATAAAAAATAAGCGAGTTAATTGCATGTTTTTTTAATCTTTTTTAACTTTTTTAATCTTTTTTAACTTTTTTCTTGCAATTCTGACAATTCTTACTTTTTTCTCAGAATTACAAGATACAAAGTAAACAATTGGAATTTAACGTCTGATTTTTATATTTGATTCATGTAAAAAGATATAAACTCAGAATTCTGTAACAGTAACACTTTAGTATAGGGACCAATTCGCACTGTTAACTAGCTACTTATTAGCATGCACATTACTAGCATATTGGCTGTTTATTAGTACTTATAAAGCACATATTCTGCAAGACCGTATTCTACATTCCCAATCCTACTCAACACCTAAACTTAACAACTACCTTCCAAGCTGCAAATTAGGAGTTTACTGAGGCAAAAGCTGTAGTTAATGGTTTGTTAATAGCGAGAATTAGACCTTAAAATAAAGTGTGACCAAATTAACTTTTCATTTCATTTCAATTTTTTTTGTGCAAAACAAAAAAACAAAGAACAGAATTGTGAGATATAAACTCAGTACTTCTAGATCTAAACTCACAAGTTCATATCTCACAATTTTGTTTATATCTCGCAATTCTAAATTCTAAACTCAAAATTGCGAGGAAAAATGTCTGAATTACAAAATAAAAAGTCACAATTAGCAGCAAATTAGGAGTTTATTGAAGCAAAAGTCATAGTTAATAGTTTGTTAATAGCGAGATTTGGACCTTAAAATAAAGTGTGACCAAATTAACTTTTCATTTTTATTTTTTATGTGAAACAAACAAACAAACAAACAAACAAACTGAAAACAGAATTGTGAGATATAAACTTAGAGATGGTCGATGTAAACTCAGAATTTTGAGAAAACAGAATTTGGAGTTTATATCTCACAATTTTGTTTATATCTCACAATTCTAAATTCTAAACTCAAAATTGTGGGAAAAAAGTCTGAAAAAAAATCAGAATTAGAGAGCAAATTAGAAGTTTATTGAGACAAAAGTCATAGTTAATGGTTTGTTAATAGCGATAATTGGACCTTAAAATAAAGTGTGACCAAATTAACTTTTAATTTTTATTTTTTGTGCAAAAAAAAAAACTGAATTGTGAGATATAAACTTAAAACTGGTAGATGTAAACTCAGAATTTTGAGAAAATAAAACTGAATTCGAAGTTTATATTTCACAATTTTGTTTATATCTTCAATTTTTCTTGCTAAATTCTGAAATCAAAATTGTGAGGAAAAAGTCTGAATTATGGGATAAAAAGTTATATTTTGCTTTTTTTGTATTTTTTACCCCATGCTGAAAACAAGCTTCCATATTCTTCCCACATGGGCAGCTACATATACACATTCATATAGGGAATTTTACTCTGTCTGCTCAACAATTCCAACAGTTCTACTGTTCTCATCTTATCAAAATGCAACACAAAGCTGACAATATAAACAGGGACGTGTGAGGGGTCAAGGGTCAGGGTAGCCCTCAGTGTGTTCATGAACACACTGACTTCTACACCAAAATCCCCTTTTTGGCAGGAAATAAAATTAATCAGCAAAAAGCTGCTTCATATTAATTTTAAAATGAGCTCAATTAATCAACAGCATCTGGGCTTTTGATTAACAAAGAACATGTGCGTCCACTGTCTCATATCCTTTTGTCCTTTCAGGAATACAAACATTAGTCCAAACTGACATTGATACTGTACATACACTGTACTAGTCATAGCATGCCAAGTATTGACTGTTTCTGAGCCATCAGTGACTGTCCCCTGGATCAATATGCACTGCAGCTACAACTATACAATGTGTGTGTGCACATGGGTATTGAGCAACCATCTTTTGGTGTATCAAAGTGTGACTTCAGCAACTTTTCTTAGAAAATCTACTCTACTTAAAATGATAAAAAAAGTAATATAGGGCTGGTTTTCCCTCTAATCTTACCTTGGCTCGAATCTGACCAGAAGTGGACACTTTTCGGATGAGTTTGTGCGAGGTCTCCTCGGGCTCCCCGTCACTGTCCGACGATTCGTCACCCGCCTCGGCTTGAGGGTCAGGAGAGGTCAGGGACTCCCGAACATAAAGGACATTTGGATTGAGCTTCGAGGCCATGACTGTGCAGGGGACCCAATTTTCACAACGCTCGTCTCCTCCTTTGTGCCAAGTCAGCTCTGAAACAGAGAAAGCATTGCTCAACGGCAGCTAACGGTATTGATTCCCAACTACGTGTCTTCTGCTTTCATTTTAAAACCTTGTGAAGCTCTGTGAAGTACAGCGTTCATAGCAAATTCAGTTCCTCTATTTTGATTGTGCTGAGCGTTGAGGCCAACTACAGAAACCAGTGCACAAACCAAAAGATGGTTAACAACAACAACAGGGGATTATTTTGTCTATTGCACAACAGCATTAAGGGTCACTGAAGAAAAAAAAAAAAAGGGATTTTTGAGGTGATAAAAAGGAGAAATGTTTTAAACCACAAGATCTTGTGATCTTAGTGTTCATGTTGGTATCATGCAAAAAAAAAAGTGATACTAAAATACTTGGTCGACAATACAGGTCGACACAAATTACTGTTCCTTTCAAACTACCTAAATCTTTGTGTAAAGGGGTTCTATCTACTTTACAGTTTTCTCTTCACATCCCAACAAAAAGCCTTCCTGCAAATTGATTTGGCAATTAAAAGTTTTCAAATTTTAAAACAATATATATACAGTTGAGGTCAAAAGTTTACATACACCATGCAAAATGTTATTTTACTAAAATAAGAGGGATCATACAAAATGCATGTTATTTTTTATTTAGTACTGACCTGAATAAGATATTTCACATAAAAGATGTATATATAGTCCACAAGAGGAAATAATAGTTGAATTTATAAAAATAACCCACTCAAAAGTTTACATATGCTTGATTCTTAATACTGTGTTACCTGAATGATCCACAGATTTTATTTATTTTGTTCATGAGTCCCTTGTTTGTCCTGAACAGTTAAACTACCTGCTGTTTTTCAGAAAAATCCTTCAGATCCCACAAATTCTTTAGTTTTTCAGCATTTTTTGTGCATTGAACCCTTTCCAACAATGACTGTATATTTTTTAAATCCATCTTTTCACACTGAGGACAACAGAGGGACTCTACGCAACTATTACAGAAGGTTCAAATGCTCACTGATGCTTCAGAAAAAAACATGATGCGTTAAGTGTTGGCAGGTGAAAACTTTATGTGAAAAATGTACACATCTTCATTCTGTTCAAAAGTTTACACCCCTGGCTCTTAATGCATGCATTTCCTTCTAAAGCATCAGTGAGCGTTTGAACCTTCTGTAATAGTTGCATACGAGTCCCTCAGTTGTCCTCAGTGTGAAAAGATGGATCTCAAAATCATACAGTCATTGTTGGAAAGGGTTCAAATACACAAAACTGATTTTTTGTACATGCATTTCGTATGATCCCTCTTATTTTGGTAAAATATTAAACACTTTGCAGATTCTGCAAGGTGCATGTAAACTTTTGATTTATAGACTTCGACGCCATCAGATCTGTTTTTAACCTTAAGCCTCAGAAAACCACATTTCCAAATCAATTTAAATTCATAGACTAAAAAGATATTCATCCCAGAAAAAGCATGCAGGTAATTTTTATGACTTGCTTTTTGCATAACAATAGATTCAGACAAAATAATGAGCGACACGCCATTGACCCTTATGCAGACGGTGAAGCCCATTAGCGCTCAGAATCGATACAAACCCATCTGACATAATCCACAGACGGTCGCTGTCAGGGCTTTGAGAGATGCATGAACTCGCTGACTGTTGCGCCTGTGTTCACAGCTGCGCATTCGTTGCGCTCACAATCACTCGATTCAGCGACACTCCGTTATCACCTTTCTCGCTGTTAATCTAATTAATTCGCCTCGTGCCCCAAAATATTGCCTTAACGTGTCTCCACGGACAAAACGCTACGCTTCTGCATCGGACTTCACTTAATGGCACACATCTCCTGTAAACATGCAATAACTACCTGTTATGATGTCGCGCGTCGGTTGTCTACGCGTGAAAAACGAGCCAGTCGCTTTGCAGAGCAATAAAGAGACGTTCAAATGAATAATGCCATGGCTAATATTTAAACGCAGGCGTCTAATGGGCTTTCGGATTTGAGGAGATTATATTTACAGAGATGTCTCTGACTCAGTAGCACCAGCTGTGTTCTCATATCTTTCAAAGCAAAAACAGCCGTGTTGAAGGCAGCATTAACGGTGCACATATACAATTTAGCGATCTCTGGAGCGCGGCGTTCTCCGGCTTCGTCATTTTAATAAAACCGTGAACGGTTTGATTCATTGAATGCTCGCGGCGTTCGGCCATCACTTTCTGAATTGACAAATAGACTCAGCTGTCACTTTCGCGCATGATTCCGTCTGCGGCGGTTGTACCGACTAAATGAAAAGCTGGACGTGGATGTGGTGTTTTACCTCTGTGGTGCGTTGTCGGTTCCCGTTGACCCTCGTGTGTGTGTGTTCTTGTTGCTCTCGGTGGGCTTGGTTAGATACTGTCAAATCTGCTCCTGTCGCGCACATACGCGCGTCTACGCATAGCATCGGATAAGATTTGAATCGAATGGGAGGGGTGGACTACAGCGAGAGAGCGTCCGTGTGTCAGCACATCTGGATGGCTTGACAACAGATATCTAAGAAACGTCCGAGAGATTAATCCATCACCTATTATCGTTTTACTGCAGTTCTCTTTGCAGATATAGAATGCCTTACAGTATCACTTCTGCAACTTCAGACTGTAGGGTGTTTTGTAGGAAGGGAAATCTTCGCTGAGAAAATATGTGACTTGTTGCTACATGTCGAGCTGTTTGACAACCTTCTGACAACTGAGGAGGTCACTTGGGTAACGATGGAGTCAATTATGACAGCACCACTGGACAAAAGGTCTAGTGTGCTATCACGAATCTTGACAATATGATAAGAAACGCATATTTCATTCCATAAATCAACTGGATACTTAGTTTTCTTTACAAAATAACCTACGTGCTGTAGTGGAAACCTTACCTTATGAGCCCTAATACAATTGGACAAGTAAATACTGCAGTTAACTCGCTTGCAACAGCACACTTTAGCATACTAAACATCACTTTTTTGGTGTAGCAGGAAGTGCCAGGGAAAAGAGACTAGTTACACCAATGGCTTTTGCCCTGCAATATAGACAACAACTCATGTAGCTATCAGCCTTCAATCTAAGCACTCTCTACAAACCCAAACCCTTAAAACTACATCATAACTCATCTGAATCCCACTGTAGATGAATATTAAACACTTGCATCTCTCTCCATTTTCTCATTTTGTATTAAAATTAAATAATAAATGAATTTTGCTTTCTAAATATATTATTACAATTTTATGTTTACTAAATATCCAGCCTATTACAAATGCATGCTGGGAACCAAAACAACAACAACAACAACATGAATGGATAATATAAAGGTATATAGCTATGCACTGATACATGCTGTTCTGAGACCAGTTTTAGTCATTGCTTTCATATTCTATTGAAATGAGGTGGCTAGGGCAAGTTTGTGAACTCTAAACTGCTGTTATCTCCCTGACTTCACATAATCATTGAAATTAACTATAGCATTAATTTTATGTTCCTTTTGTACTATAATTCTTGTTGTACATCTACATCCACAATAATGAGCTCTAATGGCTATTAGCTCCTGGGCACTTCACATCCACAATACCTTAGATAGATGCTAATTTTCTGTCATTAGAATGTTATGAAATCGCAACAAATTGAAGTGCTTTTACATTTAATACACACCTGAGTGGCATCTAATTGCCAGCCTTAGTCCATTTACATTCACCTGATGCAGCAAGTATATCCAAAACATGGACTTAGAAAATATTTGTATTAAATAAAGAAAAATAATTAAACCGCTATCTAGTAGCAAATAATTATTTCCTTAAATCGGACTATGAATGAATTTATATTCACTAATATTAATCAATATTTCACTGTTCATCTGGATGGCTAATACCAGTAGGCTATATGTATCCAGAAAATATTATGTTATTGCTGAGGTATTATTAATTGAATAGTCAAGTCAATATCATGTATTTTCAGCATGTGAAAATTAAAACAACCCTTCCTTCATTCCATAGGAAATCAGTTCTACAGTAGAATGAAAAGAGAAATCAGTGCATACTGAATATGTGTACATTTTGTATTTGACTTGCATCTTAAACGTAATTATCAGAAATAAACATTTATTTTCTGATTAATCTCTCATTTACAATTAACAAAGGCTTCAATTATAAGTAATATTGTCTGATTCTTAAAATATGTATAAAGTTGTTTATGAGTAATAGGGGACACCCCCAGCCCACAGACTATCGAGTCATTATTTTGGATGTAGTTTTCTGCTGCCACCCAGCGGTACACATTAAAACACGCTGTCTGTGTTATGCTACGGGTCCCAATTAAATAATCATCAAGGTCACTGAATAATTATATTCTGCTTCGAAGCATTACGACACCACATCCAGTGTATTAATTCGTTTGCCACACATCTAAAAAACTAGTACTTATTAAGTAGGCTTGTAGCTATTAACTCGTCCAGTGAACACTCAAGAACTGGTATGAGACCAAAGAGATTCATCATTCTCGATGTTTCAGAAAGCCCCAGAATCCGGAGCTCGTGGAGAAAGAATTTCGTGATCTCCGGGAACCTTTCGTTCCCCTCGAAGTACGTCATTCTTCGTGTGTCCACGCGCATTTAAACCACTGGAGAGCAATAATAGCCTACCTGTCGTGCGCAAGCGGACACACGTACGAGGATTGGTGAATCAAATGCAGATGGATTACACATGTACATTTGCGAATAAGTTTCACTTCTAGATTTATAATGTTTTCATTTAAGATAATGGCCAAAAAAAAAAAAAAAAACTGTCCTGTTGGTTGCTTACAGAACGGGCAATCATCAGATGGATCATGTAAAAGAACTGTTCCTCGGTTTATCGGTTGCCATGAGAACGTGTCCAGTAAGATGTTTGCCTCCAAGTTTGCCTCAGTGAGCCGAGGAACAGATGGATGGATGGAACGTTAGAAGAATAGAACGATAGAACGATAGATAGATAGACAGATAGACAGAAAGATATATATTTATATAGATGGATGACAGATAGACAAACAAACAGATATATAGATAGACAGACAGACAGAAGGATAGATAGATAGATATATAGATGGATGGACAGATAGACAAACATACAAACAGATAGATAGATAGATAGATAGATAGATAGACGGACGGACAAATGGACAAACAGACACAGAACGATAGAATGACAGATAGATAGATAGACAGACAGACAGACAGACAGACGGACGGACAGACAGACAAACCGACCGACAGACACAGAACGATAGATAGAATGACAGAATGATAGACAGAATGATAGATAGATAGACAGAGAGATAGATAGATAAACATAGACAGAACAACAGATAGATAGGTAAACAAACAGACAGATGGATAGATAGACAGACAGACAGACAGATAGATAGATAGATAGATAGATAGACAGACAAACAGATAGATAGACAGAGACAGATAGACAGAACAACAGATATACAGAACAACAGACAGACAGATAGATAGATAGATAGATAGATAGATAGATAGACGGACGGACGGACAGATAGACCAACAAACAGACACAGAACGATAGACAGAATGACAGAATGATAGATAGAACTATAGATAGACAGATAGATAGATAGACAGAACAACAGATATACAGAACAACAGACCGACAGACAGATAGACAGACAGACAGATAGATAGACAGACGGATGGACGGACGGATAGACCGACAAACAGACACAGAACGATAGATAGAATGACAGAATGATAGAATGATAGATAGATAGATAGATAGATAGATAGATAGATAGATAGATGATGGATGGACAGATAGATAAACAGACAGAACAACAGATATACAGAACAACAGACAGACAGACAGACAGATAGATAGATAGATAGATAGATAGACGGACGGACGGACGGACAGATAGACCGACAAACAGACACAGAACGATAGACAGAATGATAGATAGAACTATAGATAGACAGACAGATAGATAGACAGAACAACAGATATACAGAACAGACAGACAGACAGACGGACGGACGGACGGATAGACCGACAAACAGACACAGAACGATAGATAGAATGACAGAATGATAGAATGATAGATAGATAGATAGATAGATAGATATATAGATGATGGATGGACAGATAGATAAACAGACAGAACAACAGATATACAGAACAACAGACAGACAGACAGACAGACAGACAGACAGATAGATAGATAGATAGATAGATAGATAGACGGACGGACGGACGGACGGACAGATAGACCGACAAACAGACACAGAACGATAGATAGAATGACAGAATGATAGATAGAATGATAGACAGATAGATAGATAGATAGATAGATAGATAGATAGATGATGGATGGACAGATAGATAAACATAGACAGAACAACAGATAGATAGGTACACAAACAGATAGATAGATGGATAGACAGACAGATAGATAGACAAACAGATAGACAGACAGACAGACAGATAGATAGAACAACAGATATACAAAACAACAGACAGACAGATAGATAGATAGATAGATTCCATTCCTATTCACTGCCATGTACGTCATTCTCAGTTGAACCAGACCATGAAACACCGGGAGGCTCTCTTTGATCTTCAGTGAATGAGGCAGGTTTGTTTGTGTATCCTTGATACAAATGTGATTACACATGTAGCCTGCAATTATTGACACAGACACATTTATACCATGCAGATTCCCAGTAATATATGCATCTTCTCTCTACTGTTTTTGTCTACTTTCTTTTCTTTTTTTTTTTTTTTGTATAGTCTTCACAAGGTGGGTGTAAATAAATATTTAAATTGTGTGGATTTCTGTCTCAAAGGGACTGAATACTAATCATGCAAAAGAGCACAACTGGAACAGGATTATAATTTTAACAGCAGTGCACAGGGGAAGTGTGCAAGCAGAAACCGCTAATTGGTTCAACAGTTGAGGAATATTATCTAAAGATCAGTGAATCATTTAGAACAATCCCAATGGACTCCTCAACAGAGTGAACAACAGCCATTGCCCTTTTGCATTGACTAGAGATCAGCTTTGCCATTTCTTCAGTAATTGTAGGATAAAGATGAGGCTAAGGGTGCTGATTCCAGAGCAAAATAACAAGTGGTAGTAGCTTGAGCTGTTTTAGAGAATTAATAGCAGAGCACTCTGATAGAAGCTGTTGTGAAAACTAATGAGAAAATAGGAAAACAAAATGACTTCCAAATGGGGGAACCACAAAATACAAAGCAGAATGTTTCTGAAATGTTCTACTCAAAGAAAACCAAATGATGGCTTAATGGAAGACATTCTGTCTAGAATCAGTTACAAAATATGCACACAGCCTTATCAATGGATGATGCAAAGTTTTGAAATATTTGTATTATTTTTTATAATAAAAAAATGATTTGGTTAAAAATTCTAAATTCAAAAAATATTTGGATAAGATGAAATCATGATAACTGCTTTAAAATAAAAAAGGAATTTTAAAATCCTAAGCCCTGCTACCTTCTTTCTGGCTGGCCTTTGCCTCATCTGACCTGGTATCTTCACACAGCTCGCGCTTTCCTCTCTCATGTTCACACATGCCATAAATACACAAACGCCCGAACCCCTGCTGTCTCCCTCTTAGGGTTAATATGAAATGACATGTTCTCATCAGTCAGAGAGGCTGTGGATGAAAGCCATATTTAAAAGTCTATCCTGAGTGGATGCTAACACTTGTCTCTGACCCCCTTTGGGATTACTCTTCACACATGGGCACCTGCTGCTCACGCAAGCCAGCCAGACCCCCACTGGGCACGAGTTAGCTGCCGCAGACTAATCCCCCATCGAGTGAAGAAGAGATCTTGACAAAAGCAAGAGAGAGATTGGACAGAAAAAGAAAGTGGAGTGATAAACAGCGATCTGTGCCTGTAGGTATAACACTGCCATTATTAGATGGAAAAACTGACCCAGTTAGACCCACAGTATCACCAGCTTTAGCTAAAGGCAGATATTATTGTAGGCATCACTCACACACAGAAGTAGTGTTTACAATAGCATGAAATGAAAATTCACACTACTATAATGTATATTATAAAACTCATAGCTTCATTTTTCTTTTTTTTCTTGGACCTCATAATGACTGTATCTGTTGACCTCAAAATGTCATAACTGGACCTTCCGGTAAAAAAATGACAGACTTCTCGCTACGACAAATGCATTACTTCTCCAGTCATTTAGTCTGCCAAAACCCCATCCCTGGAAGCTTGCATTCATCTGCCTCCACATCTCAAAATTCAATCAGCAAGCGATCGATAGAATCAAGTCCCAGTCTTACATGTTTCGTACTCATGTACGTCACAGTAAAAAACAGAAAGACCTGTCACTGCTTCTGTTTTATATCGCAACTTTAAAAACTTGTTTGAGGTCACAGCATGTAATTTGTCCTTGAGGTCGAAAGGTTTTTCTCATAACGTGAAATTAAATTAAATGTACATCTTCACTCTCAGTCTGTCTGCCACACTCTCGCTTTTCTCTGAAACAGGAAACGATTATAGTTTGACACTTGGAGTTGGAGGAAAAATGAAATTAAAGGAATATAAAAAAGAAGAAATTAAGAGGGAAAAAAAGGTCGAGCCTCTATCTAGCAGACTGTCACCTTCTGAAGCTGATGGCTGGTGAAAGGCCTAAGTGGAAACAACTCTCCAGCTTGCTTTTTAGCTTTCTTGCATGTGACATTTTAGACAAATTTCACCCAGGCTTACTCCATAACTCATCCATAAATCAATATGCACTACAATTAACCACTATTATTCGCTCAATACACCATTACAAACCTCTAAATTGCAGCGTTTTGTGACAACTAAGCTAAATTATGACATTTTGTAGTCAATTCTTATGTAATTGAACTTTCTACTAATCAGTTTTCAGTAGTTTTGCATCACAGACTCCAAACTATAATGTTGATTATTGTAATCTGATGAAAATTATAGCGTCATTGTTTATTGCTGTAATAATAAAACAGAAAGCGCAAATCACCTAACAGCTGAAATGTATATATTGTAAAAATAAATATCATATTTCCTCTGAGGAGGCAAAAATAAAACACTTAGTTGTAAAATAAAACTGTCTTTGACTGACACCAGCAGGTAAATGTTACAGCGGGAGTTCTGCATCTTTCTCGTACCCCCTGAGCCCACTGAGTTTTTTAACAGACCCCCTAAAGTGTGCAGTGGGTTACTGAGAATGAATGTTTCCCCCAGCGCAAGAGGAAGCAATGCCTTCATCGCGATATGACTGGTTATGACTTGCGATTTGCGTATAAGTCTGAATGAACAATATAGTGGCATTATGGAAAGACTAATTAAAAAGTAAGTGAACAACTTGCACACTTATATCACACACTTTGTCAAGTCAAAATCAATGTTCGAATGGCCTGAAAACATGATCTGTGGGTTTTTTAGTGAGCAACAAGTTTGTTGAAAATAAAGGTACATCAGGTATTGTGTCAGTACACTGTGTTTGAGCTCTGATGACTGATGATACACAACTAAGTTTATTACAAAAAAGAGATAAGTTCATAAATAAAAGATAGAATTGTTTAAGTAAAACATATTGTTAAAATTGTTACAGCCTTGAGATATTAAATGCTTAAAAACACTTAAATGATTAGATTTATATGTGGCTTTAATAAACAGAATAACCTATTAATTACATTGTTAATATAAAAATACAATATATATTTTTTTAAATATATATACACACACAGTTGAAGTCAAAAGTTTACATACACCTTGCAGAAACTGCTAAATGTTAATTATTTTACCAAAATAAGGGATCATACAAAATGCATGTTATTTTTTATTTAGTACTGACCTGAGAAATTTCACATAAAATAAGTTTACATATAGTCCACAAGAGAAAATAATAGTTGAATTTATAAAAATGGCCCTGTTCAAAAGTTTACATACACTTGATTTTTAATACTGTGTTGTTACCTGAATGATCCACAGCTGTGCTTTTTTGTTTGAACCCTTTCCAACAATGACTGTATGATTTTGAGATCCATCTTTTCACACTGAGGACAACCGAGGGACTCATATGCAACTATTACAGAAGGTTCAAACACTCTACAAGGAAAAACAATGCATTAGGAGAGAGGGGTGAAAACTTTTTAACAGAATGAAGATGTGTACATTTTTTCTTATTTGCTTAAATATCATATTTTTTTCATTTAGTACTGCCCTTCAGAAGCTACAGAAGATACTTACATGTTTCCCAGAGGACAAAATAAGTTAAATTTACCCTGATTCAAAAGTTTTCACCCCCGGCTCTTAATGCATTTTGTTTCTTTCTGAAGCATCAGTGAGCATTTGAACCTTTTGTAATAGCTGCATCAGTTGTCCTCATTGTGAAAAGATGGAGCTCAAAATCATACATTCATTGTTGGAAAGGGTTCAAATACACAAAAATGCAAAAAAAAAAAAATAAATAAAAAAATAATAATAATAATAAAATAAATAAACTAAAGAATTTGTGGGACCTGAAGGATTTTTCTGAAAAACACTGGGCAGTTTAATTGTTCAGGGCAAACAAGGAACAACACAGTATTAAGAATCAAGTGTATGTAAACTTTTGAATGGGGTTATCTTTTATCAATTTAACTATTATTCTCTTTAGTAGATTATGCGTAAACATCTTTGATGTGAAATGCATGAACATGCATTTTGTATGATCCCTCTTATTTTGGTAAAATAATTAACATTTTGCAGATTCTGCAAGGCATATATATATGTATATATATATATATAGTACTTTTTTATGAATCTTCACACATTTGTTAGAGTCTACTAAAGGTCAAAATAGGCTGCAATTATAGCACTTCACACAAATCCAGCTGGCACAGGAACCTCTTACTATGCTAAAATGATTCTCACTTCCAATTTTCAGCATAAAATCCTAGACCATGAGTACTATATATGTGCCATCACTTTGTGGTGGTGTAGTTTGCTCCACCCACTCAAAAGACACACAGCAGTGTCATTAAGACAGGCAGCAGAAAGAAGCCTGAAAGAAGCAGAGTGCTGCATTAAAGAGCTGCTCTCACTAGAGACTGAAAACAGTTTTAAATTGGAGAGGGCTGCGACTGAGAAAATCACAGTAAATAAAAACTTCATACTGAGAGTGTTTAAGCTGCTGCTGTCAAACAGACAGTGAATAGAAGCACACTGGCTTGCTCACAGCGGATAAATACATTTGATGAGGCAGTCACATGCACACACATACTCACGCACACAATGCTACAGCATCTGCTGACGAGCGAGTTCCAGTGTTTGGGAAGCGTCAGCAGGTTTTTGCGCGGTCGACGTGAGTTCAGTAATAGTCTTCTCAGCTGAATGGAGGAATTGCAATGTATTTATTTAATCATCAATACAATATCTCAGGACAACTTAAGCACCAGATTGACATGCACTTGTTCATTCAGAAAGCGAATGGATCTTGGCTATAGCTGCTTACATGTAAACATAGCTGAGAAACATACTAGGACTTAACACTGTGTTAAATAAGTGGATTTTAATAAAAAGGTCCATGATTTTTCAGCTAAGATTTGTTGTATAACATCATTTCCAATTGACACATGCAACAAAAACAAGTTGCGCAGACACATGGATGTGATACTGCAGGAATGTGTTGAAGATTACTGTTGTAACAGTGCATGCATACTTGTGAGAAAGGTATGAGAGAGTGATGATGTAATAGCTTACCCACAATGCTGCGCGGAGAAGATGAATGGGGGAGTGAGAGTGAAGGTGATTGGTGGGAGCTCCCATCAATGAATAGCCATTGCAGGGCCAATGCTCATGCAACGTTGAGACTTATTGTAATTCTGATCACGGCTACTTATTCATAAGATTGTCTGTCAGGGAAAATGGAATGAAAAAAAAACAGCATTCCTTTAAACAGTTCAGTGCCCTCCCTTCTCTCTGTGTGTCTCTATTTCAGCACACAAACAAAAACCAATTTCAGTGCATTGTTCGTTTGAACCTGTAGTTTTTTTTCCTTGTCAAGTTTTTGTTTTGCACAGGTGGCAGAAAAGCCCCAAGTGTCACAGCAGGTAAAACCTGTGTGCCATCTACAGCTACAACAACTAATTCTCATGATCAGCTGCCAGTATTTGCTATAGCAGATGCACAATTCAATGAAATGTGACTTTCTAAAAATAAACAGCCTTGTAAGACATCTGCTGTTGGAGTATTTGACAGTGTCCTAGTGGGAGACGCACGCACCACTGAACACTCACCCAGCTCTTGAATGAAACACGCTTACACCTTTCACCACTACAATACAATTTAAAAACAAACAAAAAAATCTGATTCGATATATTACATAATTATCACGATTCTAATTCTTCCTCAGGATTTTCGGGTGCAAATATCTTGCGTAATATCACGTAAAAGACACATGAAATTCATAAGAGGGAGACGTGAGATGGAACAATAGAAACGCGTAAAGTAGACTTATTTGGACACCTAAAATAAGTGACAGCGGTGATCTGGCTTTGTGTGATCAGGACAGTTTGGCGTGGTCGGGAATCTTGAAGAAAAGAGGAAGAAAGAGTCGTATTGTTTTGCGCAAAGCGGCAGCGGCTGCCGGCGACCTTGGGTCCGGTACCGGGGGAACGACACAGTGAGACGCGCTTGTCTCTTGAACCTTATAGTTGGATTCGTGTTGTCTGAACGTGTTTTATTATTAATATTCTGTCCACAGCATCTCTGATTCACAGACTCGATCATGACTGTTGTGAGGACTCTTGACGTCAGAGGGGAGAATCATCGGTGAGGTCCAATGGGGGGAATATCAAGCGAGGCAGAGCTATCGTCCTACCAACAGTATTAGCCATGCTAACCGACGAGCACCTCGCCTTTCAACAGGACTTAACCCGCCAAAGATGACGATTTTACTCAACTGCGTGAAACAAAGGGCATTTTAGTTCTTCTTTTATGTTGTTCTTCGTCTCTTTCTGGGTCCTCCTTCTCCCCCTTCATCTCCATCTCCTCTCGTATGACAGGCACGGACTGCGCGCAAGCTCGGGGGAGAAAAAGGCATTGCAGCTTCATGGCACTGAGGTACCGTTTGCTGATGCGCACTTGCGCTTTCTTTTGTGAGAAAATGCCTTAGTTAAACGTGTCATTAAATTGCGATGATTGTTTCTTGATTGTTTGAGCGAATTGCCGGAGGGTTGACCTCTCCGAGTCTTTTGCAGTCTTTTCTTGGTCAGTTTTTATATATAGCCAGGTCTGTGAGGTGGAAATTTATGAATGAATGAGTTAAAATGTGTCTGCGTCTATGGCGTCAGGCAAAAGCGCATCATTGTGGATTCTGGAAGCATACACACGATGCCTTCATAAGAGACCCGTGCACTGAGGTGGCGCGTCTTATTTTTAGACAATTACTAAAAATAGAAACAAAGTGAAGTGCGTGCGTTTTGTCGGGACCGCTGCTTGATTAATAGCCTTTTGGCGACGAAATGCACATGCAGCAGTAAACTAAGCAAAATTGTTGTATATTTACAGCTCGTCTGGATGCAATTTGCAACATTGTTTTGCTGCTTTAAAATGTGCTTATTAAGTGCTCGACTGTTCAGTTTCCAATTAACCACAAATCAACTCTTTGCCAGCTATGATGATGAAATCTGAAAATTCTAGCTAATGACAAAATTTGTAAACACATACCCCACTTAGCTTAATAATTTCATTTTTGACTGCCTAAGAATAACAGACTGTTTCATCAGGTTTCGGGGGCTTCAGGCATATTTCTTTTGACAGATATCCTATTCCCACTGCCTTTCCACTGACATACACATTCTCTCTTATCTTCACTACCGCACCCCTCTCTCTCTCTCTCTCTCTCTCTTTCACCCCCCCTCCCTCCCCCCACCATCAGCTATGATTCACTCTCTTGCAGCAGCAATGAGCAACCAACTTCAAAACACCTCTTCCCTCTCCACGGCGGGCACGTGGAATCTCCTGGATGTGCGGAACTCGTCACCGGTGCGAACGGCAGAGCTGAGGCCGCTTCCCGTTAGCCCGTGGGACATTGCGCTGTGTGTGACGGGCACGCTCATCTCCTGCGAGAATGCAATCGTGATCGCCATCCTCTTCTACACGCCCACCTTGAGAGCCCCCATGTTTATTCTGATAGGGAGCCTCGCGTTTGCGGACCTGCTCGCGGGACTCGGCCTCATTCTCAACTTTGTCTTCATCTATATGCTGAACACGGAGTTTGTGACTCTGATCTCCGTCGGCTTGTTGATTGCCGCCTTCTCTGCATCCGTGCTCAACATCCTGGCCATCACGGTGGATCGCTACCTGTCCCTCTACAACGCTCTGACCTACCACACGGAGCGCACGGTGACATTCACCTATGTCATGGTGGTTCTCATTTGGCTGGTGTGCATCATCCTGGGCCTACTGCCAGTGCTCGGCTGGAACTGCCTCCGAGACGAGGCCAGCTGCAGTATCTGCCGGCCTGTCACCAAGAACAATGCCGTGGTGCTCGCTGTGACGTTCTTGCTGGTGTTTGCCCTCATGATGCAGCTTTACCTACAGATCTGTAAGATTGCCTTCCGCCACGCGCAGCAAATCGCTGTTCAGCACCAGTTCATGGCCATTTCCACCACGAAAGGCGTATCTACGCTCTCCGTCATCCTCTGCACCTTTGCCGCATGTTGGATGCCCTTCGCCATGTATTCGATTGTGGCAGACTCCAGCTACCCGATGATCTACACGTATGCAACTGTGCTGCCGGCGACATGCAACTCGGTCATAAACCCAATCATATACGCTTACAGAAATCCAGACATCCAGAAATCCCTGTGGCTAGCCTGCTGCGGATGCGTGCCGTCCAACTTCTCCTTGCGGCCAAGGACATCGAGCGATGTATAGGTCGGACTCACGTAATTAGTTTGTACTGTGTCAGTGTTAATGATATGATGTCCTCCCTTGGTGGGATCCCAAACGTTGCTGGTGTTCGAATCCGAGATGTCAACCTGCAATGTATAATTAGATATCTGTAACGCATAGTAGACCTCTATGCATAAAATTTCAAATTATACCAGATGTGAGAACAGAACAATCAAAATATTCTAAGCTACGCAGTACAGGCCCAGTGACACAAAAAAATAGCATTAACAGTAAAAATGATTACAAAACACGTAAAGATAGCTTTCGTGTTCACGTTCAAGTTCTTTCAGCACCACGGACAGCGGCAGGTACAATGAGGCTATTCCCTACTCACCTCTAACACTTAAATCTGTGTTCACTTAAAAATGTATGAATAACAGAGAGAAAACACGGTCCCGCGAGCGAAAATTATAGCGCTTCTGGCATCTGTCGCCTTACAGCCAATTTTATCAAATCACTTTTTCAGAAACCAGAAAAAAATGCCCTCTTTTCATTTTAACATGATTTGTTTCTTTCATAAATTAAAAAATCCCTGGGAAAAGCCAATTTGTTTAGACATGCTGAATTGGTTTATTGTCTAACGTCCCTAATGACAGTGAAATATCTTCCGCCACGAAGTTGTAAATCAAATCATATTTTCACACATTTTTGGTCTCCGCAATCCACTGAACACACGATTTGGTTTTGGTGTGAAACGGCGGGGTTAATGAAGGTCTGAGCGTGAAATGAGGTGTCAGCCACAACGCTTTAAATTCGACGTCAGGCAACATCTTTGCAAAAGGCCAACTGAGACATGAACGCTTAAATAAGACAAGCGCTTCTGGGTCTGTACAGAAAAATGATCCCGGTGATTATCAGATATAATTGAGTGTGTAGACTGTACAATTAGTCCGTCAGATCAAGGATCAATGTTAGGGGCAGGCTTGTGTGTAAATAGATCTGCATGAAGGCCTATTAAAAGATCAGATAACTAGGCCAAAAAGGGACAGAAGGGACTTCAGTTAAGATTCAGCCAGAAGGACTTTGAAATAGCATGTGGGATTTAAAAAACATCATTAAATCTGCCGAATTGGGTTTATATTATGCTATACAACCAAAAAAAAAAAAGCCACATAAGAAACTCAAAACCGAGATACACTATACCATTCAAAATGGCGCAAAAGAAACATGACTAAAGAATTAATTCATATGCATAGATATTTGTGGAGCTTGAAATGTGACCGTAACAAAGCCTTGTGATTTCAAAGGGGGTACGAATGTCACAGCTGTTCTTTGATGACCCCTTGTATCTTAATTTAGGCCTTACCTTTTCTCTTCTGCAATAATGAATTAACGTGTACCGTTCATTGATAGAGCTACAATCACAATGAGGCCATCAACAGAGCTAATTTTACTTCCTGACTTGAACATAAAATCAGATTGAGAATAGGTTAGTGAGACCAGGGTGTTTCAACTCTTTAAATCAACTGTACTGTTTTTTAGGATGCGCTTTCACATTGTAGTACAAGTATTCAAAGTTGGCCTTGAGAGCCCATGCAGGTGCCCTCTGACTAACCTCAATACTCTTAGTGACCTGTACGAAATCTGATGGACTTTTACGTGGAGGTATTTCACAGTCTGGACACTGTGGAAGTATCCTCCAGTCTATTTTTGTTTTGCACGATTGTGTGATACGCCTGATTGTTTGTGCGTGTGTGTGCGAGAGCGAGAAAACCATTTGTTTATATACCACTCACTTATGTCAGGAGTGGGGTTCAGTGACCTGTCACACTGTGCCCACTTATAAAAAAATAACCCACCCCACGTAATACACAACACTTGGCAAATATCAGTGTTTTTCAGCAAATCTCTACCGTTATGTAATGTATCTCCACTACAATGTACTCAATGGGATGCCATAGATTCAGTTTGTTCAGGGGTGCAGCGGTTATTTTTCTTATGCAATGCTGTATGGAAACGTATATTTTTATACACATCAGGGCATGAGTTTTATGATGTCGTTTTGGTGTGTGTGCGTGTATATGTGTGTGTGTTCAGTACCTGTATTCTTATCGATGGTTTCCTAGAAAAAGCAAAAACTGAAAAAACAAAAAACAAAAAATCGAATGAAACAAAAATGTGTTGACAAGGCAGAAAGTGCCATAATTACACTTACTAGTGTCTTATTGATTTTAATGCATTTACCAGATCAGTAAAAACAAGGTTTATGAGTTGTAACATCACCTGACTGTGTCGGCAGTACCATTCACCTTCAAATTCGCAGCGGTCGAAGCACAGCTTGGTGTCCAGATAGTTGGCAACCTGACTATTGAACACAGACAGGATATAGTTTGTTTAGAAGCAGTTAGTTTTAAACATTTCAGTCTAAAATCTCAAAAACAGACCTAGAGAACCAGGTGGTGCACATGAATTCCACCCTCTCTCTTGGACATTGGAGCCTACTACGGCTACCGGCAGAGCAATGCAGTCCTCTCTTTAGCGTTCTGTTGGACTGGGACAGCCCTTTTGTGTGCCAGACTACAGACAGATGGTCCACCCCCAGCCTCATGCTCAAAAGTGACCTATCTAATTACTAACACCACAGATATCATCACAGAATTGAAGTATGCCAGGCAGCCAGCCATCTAGAATTTCACATATCTTCAGTCAGTCAGTAGCGGATAAAATATAAGACGACTGCGTTCCTCTGGAGCTACAGCACAGGCGACGGAGGCTTCTTTTTGAGATCTAGCGTGAGACCAGCGTACCTGTCGTGACGTCAGCACTGGCGTACATACATGGAGAGAGGTCGTCTGAATGACGGCACCTAACCGCACGGAAGCTCTATTACCACTAAATCTGGCCGTGCTAAAAATAACCTTGAAGAGCATGAAATGTTACATTTATCTAGGGTACTTGAAATCCGTTTTCTGGGCCATTAAGCAGAGCTCTGTGTTTCCCATCAACAGCTACATTAGAGTGAGAAGGCGCCTTCCTAAAATAAGGGAGGGGCGAGAGACAGTAAGCCTTTAGAAGAGCCTCTGGGGTTATGTAACCACTGCACCCAAATGTAGCCCATTCTCCGAAATCCAAATCTCTGTGTGTTACCGATGAAGTCTCACACTATGATCTACAATCACTTTTGCAATCATCTACAGAGCTAAGGAATGTTTTTGTGTAGGTGAACTGTCAGCACAATTATGTGGCCCTTATTAGCAAGCGGTCAGAGATGTGGATGGGTGCTCTGATACTGTGATGTAATCGTTGTTGATCATTTTCTTGCTTTGTTTGTTTCTCTTTGTATTGTGAACTGAAATCTGAAAAGTACGATGCACTTTATGAAAGGAACATGCTACACGTTGCAATGTAAGTGTGGAATGTAATCCTTCCTAAAAATGATTTATTTTTTATTACTGTAAATACTGAAACAAAAAGAGAGTGAGTGAGAAAAACTACAACAACAACACGAGGAAAATACTTTGTCAAATAAAATTCAGCAAACTCAATCACGGTCCATGGTTGTTTGGTGTCTTTATCGCGTGTTTGTGTGTGTGTGTGAGGGGGAAGGACAGACTCAAACCGGTGCAGGTCATCGTTTGAAGGCGGCTCGGCTTTTAAAAGGCTTGCGTATGAATTATTGAGCCGTTCCGTTTTATGTAACGCGCGCTGTCAGGATCACGGTGAGTGTGGGATCTGAACGCCAGAGATCTTGCCGAACCCACGCTGTGAGGTGATGGGTAATTCGCGCCTTTTTGAAGGGGTGATCGAAGCGCCTGCTGTAAAAAATGTTTTATAGTTTCAGCAGAATTTAGTTAACTTCACAGAACTTAAGATATCTTAACGCCTATAAAACGATAATCGATTAATAGGGGAGCTATTTAAAAACACTTTAATTTTAGTATCTCTATCTATCTATCTATCTATCTATCTATCTATATATTTATTTGATTTAAGTGATGGCTATATATACTTAGTTAACCTACAACCCTGAATATTTGTTACTCCCTTATTTTAAACAACAAAAATATAGGTTTATTATAGTTTATTTTTAACGAGGAACGTGTATTTAATGTGTACTTTCATCAGTCTTTATGACATTACCCATCGACCCTATATAAATGTTTACATTTGTACTTTAAATAAAGCAACAAATTATGATAATTAAATCATTAAAATTATTAAAATTAAAAAAATTTAGTTTATCCTTACTGTTAATAGTTAGACTACTTCTAACATCCACATAATTACACTACCTGCCAAAGTTTTTGAGCAAGTATTTTCTGCTCAACAAGCCTGAATTTACTTGATTCATTAAAGTACAACAAAAACATTAAAATTATGAAGTATTTTTACTATTTAAAACAACTGTTTTCTATTTAAATATATTTTAAAATGCAATTTATTCCTGTGATTTCAAAGCTGAATTTTTTTAGCATAATTACTCCAGTGACGTGATCTTTCAGAAAGCATTTAAATATTCAGGTTTCTTTGATGAATAGAAAGTTCAGAAGAACAGCATTTATCTAAAAAATATATTTTCTTGTAACATTATGTATGTCTTTATCACTTTTGATCAATTTAAAGCATCCTTGCTGAATATAAGTATTAATTTCTATAATTTGGTATGGTAGTGTATGTTACAAAAGCTTTTTATTTCAGATAAATTCTGATCTTAGGATCTTTCTATTCAAAGAATCCAGAAATGTACTCAACTGTTTTAAATATTGATGATGATGATGATGATGATAATAATAATGTTTCTTGAACAGCAAATCAGCATATTAGAATGATTTCTGAAAGATCTTGTGACACTGAAGACTGGAGTAATGATGCTGAAATTTTAGCTCTGATCACAGGAATAAATTACATTTTAAAATATATTCAAACAGAAAGCAGTTATTTTAAACAGTAAAAATATTTCACAATTATACTACTTTTGTCCTTTGGATCAAATAAATGCAGGCTTGGTGAGCAGAAGCGACTTTAAAAAACATTAAACATCTTACTGTTCAAAAACTTTTGACTGGTGCATAGGCTACATAGGATTTGCTGTAAAATACTTAAAAAATCAAATTAATATATTGACACTGAATATGTTGGAAGCAGATAAAGTTAAAAGATTATTACAAGAATAACTGTAACAAGTAAAAACCCTGTATAATCATTATAAACGTAAACAACAACGTATTATGTATAATTAACAAATAATAATTGTAGGCGTCTCTTATTGAAACCTGACACATTTCTAATATTACATCTTCAAAACGTTCATTAACAAGGCCATTATTGTAGAAGATATATATATATAGGCTACATACAGGCCTAATAATGCGACTTGGGTGGCACCAAACGACAAAAACTGTTAAAACGCATCAAAGGAAAGTGATGTCCATAGAGAGTTAAATGGTTAAACATGATAAAGCACATGCCAAACCTGTCCTGAGGTAAAAACTCGATAATGTTAACTCCTGCCAGTGTTGTCTCACACAGATACACGCACACAAGGGAGAGAAATAAATGGTTGGTGGACAGTGGTTAATGGCGTTCACCTGGTTATTAGACGCAAGGAAAACACTGAAATTGATGTACCGAAACGAATGAACTCACCCACTCTTGGATGTTAGGCTAATAAGTGAGAAATTGCGCATCCTGCTGGTAATTTGGATGAATCACAACTAATGAATGCGCGTATAGGCAGGACAGTAAGGTTTACCCACATAACCTGCCTACTCATTCACTCATTCGCTCACGAACACGCACACGGTGAAAAGCAGGGATGAGTCACCGGGCGCGCGCGCCCACGCATGCGGACAGAAACTGAGAAGTGACAGTATCACCGCCTCAACAGCACTGAGTCACACTACAGCACTGCTGAGACAGTCACCACGAGAAACTGCTCCAGGACACAAACATATAGAACGGATCACACAACATAACCTCTTCTTATACATTGCTATTACACTTTCAGAGAACTGTAACTAAGACAATAAAAACAGCAAGCCTTTAATGAGCCACCAAACAAAACAGATTAACACTCTTGACTGTGAGCTAGTGCATCTGGCGTATGACTACAAGCTCATCTGTTACTGTTTTGCCCCGTAATCGTCCTTGAATCATAGTGAGCTTCCCATCACTCCTTCTTAATGGTGTCTTTCTTCATTAGGCAGGCACACAAACTTAAACAGGAAAGAATAACTACTAAACCATTTTGTGAAAACTCACTAGTAACCATTTCCTGCATCCCTCTGGAGATTTTCAAGCTCACTTAAAAAAAAAACAAAAAAACAATTTGGCAGCTCTACAAATAGCTGAAGGAGACAATGAGGGCAGTGAAACAGGAGGGCGATGCGTCACAGATTCACACAGCTGATCATTCCTGCTGTAAGTCACGACTGTGACGGAGGCACGTCTGACCTTCCTCAAAGTTAAGATCAGGTGAACGAGACCCCAGTCACCCTCAGTTTTCTGCCAAATTACGAGGGATGAGTAAGCATAATAGGGAAGCTGAAATGAGGGAAAGAGAGGGAGAAGATACAGTAAATGCTGAGGATCATGTAGCAACAAAGGCTTCAAGCTCCCGCCTGCCTCGGAAGTAATGTGATCTAGCATTGGTAAAATGATAGGGCTAACTTGAAGGATATGATCCATAATTCAACAGAGACAAAGTTTAAGGAATGGATGGACAGGCAGTGAGATAAAAGCAAAGGTAATGGTTATGCAATACAAGAAAAGGTACTTGATTGGTTTACACACTTTAACCAATGAATCTTCATAGCTTTGCTAGTTGAGTGCAGCTTCCTCAAAATGATTTTTACATAAGACATTGCTAAAGTAGATTTCTATTTTAGTATTGGCACCAATCCATGAATAAATAGTTGTAAAATATTCTTATAAGTACACAGATGTAAATAAGAAATAAATGTAGAAAATACGCTGAGATTTGAATGGTGGACGCTCTATAGTGGAAACAGATTACATATTTTAGATCAGTGCATAACTGGAAAAATATTCACACTACTAGAAAGCAGAAATTTCTTAATTACTTTTTGCTTAATTACTTTTTTTTTCAGTTATTAGAAACCACAGTAAGGATTAGTTCACTTCTAGAATTTAAATTTCCTGATAATTTACTCACCCTCATGCAGTATTCGAATTGTCAAAGCTCTTGGAGGGTCCCCCTAACCAAACCCCCCCAACCCTCCCTAAATGTTTTGCGTCAAATTCTTATATTTAATCAATAAAGTCACTTAGAATAATAAGACATTTTAGGCTGTTATCACACAAATAAAATCATTATCAACAAAATTCATATTTTCAATATAGAGGAAACACAAACGCTGCATCTGAATTGGCATTTAGATGTATATAGCCACTGTTTAATGCAGGACATCAATGCATTTAACTTGCAGTTATAATAGCATGAAAATGTTTTAATAATTTAATCCTCAAACGTTGAATGCTGATATTTGCAATTATTTAAAAAAATGAAAAGGTGCTTTAAATGTGAGATTACAACCGCCAGTAGGTGTCAGTAAGTCACAGTTAATAAGTGAGTCATTGCGATTGAACCGAATCATTTAAACGGTTTATTTATTCAGGAACGAAACACTGTCATGTTGTTTAGAGACGCAAAACAGTGCTGTGTCTGTTTGGAATGATTTTTGTTGGCGAATAAAGCAAAAATAGGCAATACGGTGTCTAAAACGTACGTCTCTTAATATTACCTTAGTTTATTGAACTGATGTATAAACTCAATATCACATTTGTGATTTTTGCCAAAAAAGGCACTCTTCGTGTGATATTGATTAACTACATGAAATTATATAAATATACATTTTTCGCCCCCATGTCCTGAATTTTGAGAAAATGCATTTTATTAGACTGAATCACGCAGTGAAAGAACAAGATGAGAAAGAACTAAATGAGCAGTCAGTAGTGTTTAAGCTCTCATAACTCTTCTTATAATCAATGAAACTGGCCATGTATGATAAATAAATCTCTTACTTACATAGTTCGTACATTTGCACTTTGTTGCTTATGATGAGGGAATTCGCGAGTTCAATCTGAGCAAAACTCCAGGTTTCAGCAATGACTGTTCTGACCGCCTCTGATTGGCCGCTGGATTCTAAACTCAGTAGAGTCGTGTGTGATTGGTTATAATGCGCAACGCTGTAAAAACGCGTATAAATAAAATATGATGTGACGTGAGCAGGTCTAAATTTAATACAGCAATCGAATGTTTTCATTTCATTTTTATTTTCACTAGTTTTATGTTTATGTTATTGAAAAACCAGGGGACCCCCAAGTATGTATTTTTTGGGTGTTATGGGGGGTCCCTTCATGCTTATGGGAGGTCCGGGACCCCCCAGCCCCCCCTCAATTCGAACACTGCCCCCATGTCATCCAAGATGCTCATGTCTTTCTTTCTTCAGTCGAAGAGAAATTAAGGTTTTTGAGGAAAACATTACAGGATTTTTCTTCATATAGTGGACTTCAGTAGGAGCCAACGAGTTAAAGGTTCAAACTGCAGTTTTAACATTGCAAAAAAAATGCTTTTCCTACTTAGATTTTGTCTTGTTTCCAGACAAAATATCTAAAAATTCTTAAATCAAGAAGGATTTTCTAGACAAGTAAAAATTGTCTTGTTTTCAGAAAAAAAAACAAGTCAAAATTAAGTGCGTTTTTGCGTAGAACAAGCAAAATAATGTTATTTCAAACAGAAAATAAGATTATTTTGCTTACCCCATTGGCAAATTATTTTGCTTGTTTCAAGCAGAAACTCTGAAAACAAGACAGTTTTTACTTTTCTATAAAATCCTTCTTGATTTAAGAATTTTTAGATATTTTGTCTGGAAACAAGACAAAAAAATCTAGGTAAGTGCAGCTTCGAAGTGCTCTACATGATCCCAGAAGCGGGTCTTGTCTAGGGAAATGATCTGTCAGTTTCTAAAAAAAATAAATAAATAAATAAAAACGTATATACTTTTTAGCCACAAAAACTCATCTTGCACCAATTCAGCTTTAAGGAATTACATAATCACGTTAGAAAGGTCATGCGTGATGTAGGCGGAAGTACCAACCCAGTGTTTACAAAGTGAACGTGCAAAGAAATTCAAACGCCCTGTGCAAAAAAAAAAAAAAAAAGTAAAACAACAATGTTGCATCATTTTGAAGTTGGAGGAGAAAATGAGATGGAGTTTTTCGACCTACCCTACATTTTTGAACTGAAGTATACAGACGAAGAACCAACCATGCACGACATTTTCAACGTAATTACACAATGAAGCTGCATTGCAGAGCTACTGCAAGAGGAGCATTTGTGGTTAAAAAGTATTTACATTTTTATTATTATTTTTTTTTTTTAAAAATGACCAGTCGTTTCGCTAGACAAGACCCCCATTCCTTGACTGGGATCGTGTAGAGCCCTTTGAAGCAGCACTGAAACTACTGAGAAAAGAAAGACATGAACATCTTGGATGTTTATTCTGATAGTGAACTAATCCTTTAAAAAAAAGCATAAATCACTTAAAGCCTGAAAATGTTTAAATGAAGTAAACAAAGCAATCCACAAATCATTACATCACAGAATTCCAAGGTCCCTTTAGACATTATTGATCTGACTTTAGTATATGCAATTAAATAATTTAAAAATAGATTGAAATGGAAATGTCAATTGTTGCCACAAACCACTCTGAGGAATCTTTTAAGAAGCACTTTAATGGCAGTCCATACATGCATGCAGCATTTGCCTACATTATATTGTTTTTTGATACATTGATTTTCATACTGTTTTCTTATCTATATAAACCAAAATCTGCCATTTTAACAAAGTTCTATACATCACATTGTTTAAAACACAAAGGACTTCATTCTTTACATACAAAACACAGGCTAAACACAGTTCATGATAGCTGTTAAGCTGGGAGAAAACTCGCAGTTTAAACTCGAAACCTCCCTATTTGTGCATTGAGTGACACATTTAAGCAAATAAATAGAAAATAAAAGCTGAAATACTGAAGTGCTCTTATTCTGTACAAATTAGCATATATAGCATTTCAAATGCCCCAGAGGGGAAGATGATTCAAAATTAAAACACTAGCAAACAAAACTAAAATCAAAAAAGGACCCCAAACCAGCTGTTCATCAATTACAGAGCACATTGTTAATTTCTATTTGTGTTTATGGGTACACATGAAACGGGTACCAGGTCAAACAGGTAAGAGCACAGCTGTCTTCATTGTTGCCTGCTTAATTATGCTGTCCTTGTTGCCTTGGTAACAACGCAGTGACATCTACTGTGGTTATAGTGAGATGACTGACAAGCGAATGGTTTGAGCCTTTTGGGGACAGATGGCCACACACTGTACCCATTCGAAAAGACAAAAAAAAACAAAAAAACAAACAAACAAAGAGATTCTGACACAATAAAAATACAATCCATAATTACTAACACAGCACCACTTGAACCTCAAAACAGAGTATTAAAGTATTGTGTTTAATGAGCCTGTAGATGAATAAGAGCCTTTTGCAGTTGCACTACAAGTAATTGCCTACAAGTAGCAGCAATAACAATTTGTGATTATGTATTGGTGGATTCAGAATTCACCAATAGAGTAACAAAGTCTTTTTACTTGAAGCCAAGAAAGCAAATGAAGCCCTAAAAATAATCTGAATTCATCAAAACGGGTTAAATTATTTTAATTCATTACATTTGGGAAAATAGCATCACCAATAATGTAAAACATCACCACTGAGCCTCCCGATGTCTTTTAGACACAGAAAATATATTATATTCCCAACAGAACAGGAATATATCTTACACGCCTTTGATACAGTTTTCCGACTCAGATTGTCCATCCATGCTATTCAATTAGTTGGGAGATACTGGAAAGCAAACATTTTTAACTTTTATAAATTGTAATCAACAAATGAACATCTAACTAAACACCTACTGTGTGTTTGTGCTCTGCATGAGCAAATCGCTCAAGAGTATTGCTTTTTAGACTTGCGATTTTAATTTCAACTGGTTTATCTTCTTGATACTTGGTCAACATGCATTCGAGAGTTTAAAACGCAGCTGTTTCTTTGGGCTTGTGTATTTTGGCTTAGTATATTAACCTCAAATACATTTACGATTATTTTCTCTGTCCTCCAACTTGTAGTCCTGGGCAAGCAGGACTAAAATGAACACAGTTTGATCATCCAGCTGGCTGTTCTAATAATTATGAGGTCATGTTCTAAGGTTAGTGAGAGGGAAAGAGTGCAGGAGAGAGGACAGATGGTAGGACCACCACATTCAGAGTAAATGATGAATAGTGTCAGGGAGTGGACTCAAGCCCGCTGTGTAGAGGAGCTGATCTCTAACGGACATTGTTCCATGGGGTCAAAATTCTCATTAAGCTTCATTGTCAAGGCTTCAATTTAAGATGTACAATCTAAAAGTTTCTGGTTCTGTCTCTTTGAGACTTTTACGCAGCCCTTTCTTTTTTTTTTTTTTTAAAACACAGGAGCCGTGTTATATTAGTGCAGACAGACATCGGCATGCTACATTAGTTGTGATAATTCTGTTCTCTGAAACCTATGCTCTAATGCTTACTTCATGTTTTTTATTCCTCTATTGTTGTTTTCCCTGTCTCAGTCTGACCATTCGTTTTCGTCCAGCTCAGAGTCTTCGTCAGATTCGCTGTACTCCACGGCAATGCGACGGGATAATATAGTGGCCACGTCGTTCCCAACTGGTTCCTTCTTCGCTTCCTGCTCCCGCTGTTCCTGCACCTTACGCAGCTGGATCCCTATGAGAAAAAAAAAACAAAAAACAGAAAAGTGAGAACCAAAGATACATGACAATTAATTAATTTATTACTAATAGGGTGAATCTCACAAAACCTCTCAAAAACTAATTAGAAATATGGTTCAGGCCATATTTTACACCAAAAATTACTGTTCAAAAGTCTGGGGTCAGTAGGATTTTTAAAAATATTTTTTAAAGAAATTTCTTACAGGAAGACAGTAATATATATGGAATATATTTGGAATATTATTGTGCGTTAAAACAACTGTTTTCTATTTTAATACATTTTAAAATGTAATTTATTTTAGTCATGAAACACTGAATTTTCAGCAGCCAATACTTCAGTTTTCAGTGTCACATGAACCTTCAGAAATCATTCTTTTTGTGAAAACCATTAAAATTTGATTAAAAAAAACAGTTTAAAATAACAGCATTTATTTGAAATAAAAAAAAATTACATTATAAATGTCTTTACTCTCACTTTTGATGAATTTAATGCATCTATGCTAAATAAAAGTTAGTGTAAAATAAAAAGGGCCCAAACATTTCATTGTTACATTATATTACATATTATATTATATTATATAAGAACATTGAGTTTTTACATTGTGGGCTTTTCATGATGCTACCAATTCTCTTTATCATAATGTAAAAAAAAACACTGTAAAAAAAAGTACATTGTAGTCACCACTTTATGCATGACCTCTGACCTCGTCTGATGGCTGCCAAGTTTAAAAGAACCGCATTTATTTAAAATAGAAATCTTTTGTAACATTATAAATGTCTTTACTGCCACTTTGCTCAATTTAATGCATCCATGTTGAATAAAAGTTAATATTTTCTTTAAAAAAAACAAAAAAACATAGGACCCCAAACGTTTGATTACATATTATATTATACTATATTATATTATATTAGAACATTGAGTTTTTACATTGTGGCATTTTCATGATGCTGCCAATTCTCTCAAAATCATAATGCAAAAAAGTACACTGTAGTCATCATAATGCCAAAACGCATAAAGTGTTATGTGTGACCTCTGACCTCGTCTGATGGCTGCCAGCAGGTCGCTGCGTGCATCGCTCATTGGGATGAGAGGTACCTGGCCCTTCCTGGGGACAACTGGTGCTTCCGCAGGGGCAGTGGGCATGGCGTGTGGGTGAGGGTGCGGGTGGGGGTGTGTAGGCGGCCCAGGTGGAGGTGGAGGGGGGGCTGCGGGGGGAGGATGGGTTGGGGAAGGGGTATAGGAAGCAGGTAGGGCAGGGGTTGGAGGAGAAGGGCTGTAGGTCTGGGAAAGAGATGGCATGGCACTGGCCGGAGCAGAGGAAGGGCCAGTGGGACTGTCAAAGGCAGTCTGAGCGGAAGGAATGAGAGGAGGAGGTGGAGGAGGAGCAGGAGGTACGAAATACTCTCGATGCTGAGCCTGCTGACCACTGAGATACAAACAGAGTAAAGAAATTATTCAGACACATAATAGCACTAATTAAATGAGCTTTAAGCCTGGAGCACTAAGCCTTCTATATTTTAAATTCAAGCTTGTCTCAAATTTACTTGTTATTGTTAATTAAAATAAAGCTGAAATAAAAAGACATACACTACCAGTCAAAAACAGTTTTTAATGATTTTTTTTTTTTAAGAATTCTCTTCTGCTCACTTAACCTGCATTTACGTGATCCAAAATACTGCAAGAGCAGTAATATTGTGAAATATTTTTACTATTTCAATAACTGCTTTCGGGTGTGGGGGGACATATCATTTAAAATGCCAATAAATTATTTATTATTTTTTGATTCATCCCTTTTCTCTTTCTTTCTTTCTTTCTTTCTTTCTTTCTTTCTTTCTTTCTTTTTCTTTCTTTTTCTTTCTTTCTTTCTTTCTTTCTTTCTTTCTTTCTGTCTTTCTTAATCCCATTCAAGTATGTGTGATAAATGAGTTAGGTCAAAGGTAATCTAAAAATATAAAAAAAAGTATTCAAACTACATAACCTAATATGTGTAATCCAGATTATATTACTAACTACAACTGTTATGTAGTTTATAATCTGTAATGGACTACAATTTGTAAGTAATCTACCCAACACTTACAGTAAATAAATAATACTATAATTGTGTGTGATGTGTGTTAACAGATAGCTAGAGGTAAAAGTGAGTGTTCGGCCATGTAAATTATGCTAGCTAAATTTGATATATGATCATATATGGCTTTTGCACATTATTCAGACTTATATATAAATATATAAATATAAATGTATATATATATTTATATATATAAATATATAAATGAAAACTGAGCACTTAGGCAAGGGTTTTGCAACCTCTAGGGGTTCATGATGGAACTACAGGGGGTTCATGAGACATAGTAAAAAATGCAGTAATTTAGATCATTAGGAATCCTTCCTTTACACCCTTTATATTACAGAGTTTTTACACAGAAGATACTGAATCAAGAGATGCCGAAGTATAACAGACCTGTAGTCTTTAGCCTGCAGGGGACGAGGCCCATTGAGAGCGGGGTCTGTGACTGGTTGTCCATGGGAGGTCTGAACCCTGCCAATGGTCTGTCTCCCAGGTGGAGCAGCAGAGGAAGCGGCTGGCCGATAACCGCGGTCCAGGGACTGGGTCTGGACATGAGAGGGGGCCATGAGGTGATCTTTGCCATCAGCAGCGGAGTAGGCGCTGGTCACGGCCATCTGTTGAGCCGGGTGACTGGGGCTGCCTGGGTAAGAATGCTCACCCATGTCTGAGGCAACCGACCTGATGATGGAAAAGAGACAAATGATAGATGAGAGAGGGTAAAAAGGAAAAGAAGAGAGAAATATTAAATGCAAATATCTTAACGGGTTCTTGAGTCATATGATGTGATTTCATGTTTTCCTTTGTTTCTGGAGTGTTATAAGCTGTTCGTGCATATATAAGATCCGTAAAGTTGCAAAGATTAAATTCTCAAACCCAACAAGACATTCTTCATAAAATTTAAGACTCAGCCACACCTTCCTAAAATGCCTTATTCAAACACCCCCCAAGAATGCAAAGAATATACCTTTTATTATCCTATAACTTTTATTCTCGCTGTAGTTTTGTTGTCGCCGCTGGCATGTCGTGGAGACGCTGTGTATTTCATTGCAAAAGCAAAACTACTTTGTTTGGCCTTTCAAGTGAGTACACAATTAGAAATCACTGATTAAGTTATATTTACAACACTGTTCCAGAACAGTACAATGCAAATATTCAAGTGTGTGCAGCACATTTTACAGAGGTTTGTTTCCTGAACCTGGGAGAGTAGTCTACAATGCCAGCTGTGCACAGACTGTTTCTATAAAGTGGGCCAATTCCAACTTTCCAGCGCTTCGGACTCACAGCCTGTAAGTACGTTTTCATATTTAAAGAATTTGCTACTGACTATTCAAATACGAGTTTTGCGCAGTGTAAAGTAGTGCTTGTTGTTTGTCCTTCCTACGACCACAAATGAAGACATGTGTTTATGTTTACATGACGCAATGCAACACGTAAAAAGACAGCATAAGTCATTATAATGTGTAATTATTTACCCACTAGATGCAACAAATGCCTCTTTTATAATGTGTTTTATTGTTTTTGTCTTGTTGCGCCAGGACGTGGCATCACAACATGGTAAGGAGTGTAATATTTCCGTCACACGCTTCGGGTATTTAGCCAATCACAATGCACTGGATAGCTGGCCAAGCAGAGCACGCCTCGCTTTCAGAACGATGAGCTTGAGTTGCCAGGTTTTCGCAACAAAACCCGCCCAATTGCCACTCAAAACTAGCCCAAAAGCCTTTCAATAGGGGTCCCTCGAAAATAAAATCATGTTCTGGGGGGTAAAATACACATTTTTTGGTGGGGTTCCCGGTACAATTTGCATTCCAGGGGGTAAATATCACATTATTGGGGGTTGCTTCAACCCGTGGACATGAAAAACGCCCTGCAGCAACAGTATTAAACTAGCCCAATTCCACAGGAAAAAAATAAATGTTAAAAGACAAAAGTGTTTTGAAAGCATAGGCAAAAGTCTGAATTTTATTTTATTTTTTTGGTGGAAGTCTCTTAAGCTTCAAGACTGCATTTATTTTATAAAATATACAGTAAAAACAACATTGGGAACTAAAACACAATTTAAAATACCTGTTTTATAAAAAAAGGGAAAGGCTGAATTTTCAGCAGCTATTACTCCAGTCTTCAGTGTCACATGATCCTTCAGAAATCATTTTAGTAAGTAAACATTATGTTCATTCTAACGTGCAAACAATGTAAACATTCTTCCCTTCAATTCTACACACCAAAAACAAAAAACAATGAACAGCACCATTCAAGTACAGTACATGCAGCATATTTTTAACATATATCTAAAACTCTAAGTCTAAAATATTTTAATATATAAAACATGTTCACGCAAGGATGTTTAAAAAAAAAAAAAAAAAAAAAAATCAGTGAATCATAGCAGATTTATTTAAAAAAAGATGGTTTAAATCAACCTTACTCATTTTTTTAAACGCACGTTTAAATGTTTTTTCATGACTGATACGAATCGCTGTTTTACGTGCTTTACCATGCGACAAAGAAGGACCATGTCTAATGACAGAACCATTGGGAAAATTAATAACCAAATAAAAGCACATTAAAATGATTACAATATGTACAATGTAAAATAATTATTCAATATATCACCTACCCCAATCATCTAATTGTTGAACATGACTATTAAAAACTAACAAATAAATAAACAGAACAGCACACAGATGTGACGCTTTAGATTGCTCTGGAAAGACTATAAAAACAAACAGATGTAGACAGCTCAAAGGTTCAACAGATGGCAGTAGTGAACTATGCTAAACTGCAGCTCACATGCATTGTGACAGAAAACTGACAAAGCAAAAGAGATCACCAACCTGTTGTCCGGTGAAAGCGAGCCCTCAGAGGACATGCCGTGGTACGGCGAAGGCGTGAAACGGGCGTCTGGCCGGAACTCCTTATCATATGCCATTACGTTCCACTCCTGCCTACGATTCCGAGCTTTACGAACCTTTTTCACCTCACGACTGGGGTCCTCCACCTGCTTCTGCTGCTCCTGAGTGAAAAAGAGAGAGGAAAAAACGAGAATGAGGGAGAAAGAAAGACTAGTGTTGCAGAAAGCCCAGGGTTTCAATACAATTGGATTATAAATCAAATCACATTTGGTGAAAGTTTTAGACTGTCAAGTTAGAAGAGCAAAGTCGCACACACACAGACTGTAGTGTCCACATCTTTCACTGAAAAGTGCTGTGAAGAAAGTTTTCTACATAATTCAGGGAATGCATTAAACACACACACGCATTCAGTAGAAAAGCTAGTGAAGAGACTGTAGGGAAAGCAAGTGTGAATGCACAAACTGGAGTCAGCAAAGTGAGGGACTGACGGATGAATAGAAGGACTGACAGAAATGCAGGTCTCTTACGGAGGATAGGAGGGGGCTTCTGAGAAGGGCCTGCCTGGAGTGGGACTTAGTCTGGTCTGAGTGAGTCTGGCCTGAGCCGCTGGTCTGGAGAGAAGGGGCAAAGTCTGGGGGAGTTAGAGCTCTCATTCATGCACACATAAAGACACATCCACTGATGTGCTTCGTTCTGCTCTCTTTTTTGCATTTAAACACAACTTTTCACAGGGGGGCCAGTAGTGCTATGGAAGCAAAGGGAGCTTGTCTGATGTGCTTAGCATTTTTCCAGCACTTGTTGATAAGTTAAAGTCAATCTGAACCATGTACAACAACACTTATTTTAGTATCAACTTGGTACTGAAGTTCCAGCATTTTCTGACATCCTTAAAGCAGTATGTGACTGTGGAAAGCACAGACAGTGTGAAACAGGACCATAAAGTGCACACAAAATACATTTATGCAGTAGACACACACACACCTTCTGTCTCCTCTTTTCTTTTCTCTTGTCCTCTGTGGCTTGCAGCATTTTCTCCCTCCAGAGGTTAAAGAAGTAGGAGGGGTCTGTGTAGAACTTCAGTGCATCCTTCTTATCATCTCTATACAAAAGAAAAAAGAAAGAGACATATGATGGTTGCTACAATAACATTTGCTCAGTATAGAGCTGTACTGAAGCACTAGGGTAGAAATTGTCCAAACAAACCAACTTGATAAAATGAATTGGGCTTTCAGAGATACTCAAGAGCGGGAATATTCTAGGAGAGTGCACTTGATATGCAACAAGTGATTTATCATTTTGTCACGCTACACCAGAGATGCACAAACCAGGGAATGCAGAAAAAGGAAATAAAACGTAATTGAAGCATATCTTCATTTCTAATTTATCTTGATTGAACTGTTTTTGTTTTATTTTTGGCATTAGAACGTAGATGATGTAAATGAATTAGATTTTTTAATATTTGCAACATTTACTTTCCACAATGGAAGCCCATTTCTGCCACTGAATATAAAAAAAGGTTATTGCAACTTTTTATCTTTATTGCACCTTTTTTAAGTTTACGTCTTACAGTTCTGACTTTCTTCTCAGAATTGTGAGATATAAACTTGCAATTGTGAGTTATAAAGTCAGAATAGCAAGATACAGTCAGAATAGCAAGATATAAGTCCAGTTTTGAGGGGAAAATATTTTCACAATTGTGAGACAACATGTTTATATCTTACAATTTTGACTTTTTCTCAGAATTGTGAGATATAAACGTTATCTCACAAAAAATTCAGAATTGCACTTTATATAACGCACTTCTGAGAAAAAAATTGTGAGACTTAATTTCTCAGAATTGCAAGTGTATATCTCACAATTTTCAAAAAAAAGGGGCAGAATTTTAAGTGTGTATCACACAATTGTGAGAAGAAAAGTCAGAATTGCGAGATAAAAAGTCACAATTACCTTTTTTTTATTCAGTGGTAGAAATGGGCTTCCATAGTCCACAGCCTTCAATCAAGGTTGATTTTTTGGCCCTTCATAGTAAAACGTTTGAGAACTTCTGCACAAGATCATTACTTGGCTTAAAATTAGTTTCTAAGTTAAGACTATTTTGAGCTGATGTTATGCTAAAGAAGAAAAGTAAAAGATGCAATGTTTTTGCTGTTGCTATTACACAATATAAAATGATGGAAAGCTATTTAATATTAGTTATTTGAGTTAAAATGCAGATTGAAGTAAGGATGATGATGATCTCACCTGTAAGGGCTGAGAATATTGAGAGGGGGAGGTTTGTCTCCACGGTGGTAGAGCTCCAGGACAGGATTAGGGATGGAGTTCCTGGAAACCACCTGTTGGTCCTGAATGGTGGAGCTCTTGAAGGCCTTCCTCATGTTGATATCTTGCAGAGAGACTAAAGATTGGGAACAGAAGAAGACTTCAGATTTATGCATTCATTTCATTATTGAGATTACCATCCTTATTATTTACAAAAATACCATCCTTAATTTGCACACTTGTTGTTTTTTAGTACAAATGTCTAAACAGTCTTAGTACAAGATAAGATCAAACTAATATTTACAATATGGTGACTAAAGGTGTGGTAGAATATGACAAACTGTCCTTTGATCAGCATAAAGTGTTAAAAGGCCTTAAAGTAAAGCTGTGTGAAATCCCTACTTAAGTCTCTTATGTTTGTTAAGTAAAGGATGAAGCTGTCCAGAAGACAGCAGATGGTCATTCTCTTATTCACACGCTCTGCTTCTCACTCTGGACTAATCTGGAATGCCACAAACATATGATAGATCAGCTGCGCATTTAAGAGCAACATCATTGCTTTGCCTGCCCTAGAGCATGTGGAGCTCCTGCCTCACAATCCCATGTTTGTTTGTTTGTGTTTTTCAGTAGACTGAGCTGTTCAGCAGTGACCATGGCAAGGATCTATTATTAACATGCACATTAAAACTTGGGACATCACAGTCAGTCACATAACATTTGACAACCAATGACAACTTTTTCAAATGGGCATGTAACAATTGGTGTGTGACAGATTTATATACAACACACACAAACATACAAATATTTAATAACTCATATTCCCCAATTGTAATTCGCTTTGGATAAAAGTGTCTGCTAAATGAATAAATGTAAAAGTATTTAAACTAGGACTAAATAGAACGCAGTGCACAAGTGGAAAGAGTTGTTTAGATATTCCCTAACATCAGTCATGCAAGTGATGTTATAAAATGATCTATGACACTGTGTGGAAATTAATGTCTTAACTGTGGACCAATTATAAATTATTTATTAGGTGCCTCTACATTAGTCTAGGGGTTGTCTGTTACTGAGGGGGGCGGGGCTTGTTTTGATGTAAAGAATGATGGACTGCCTCAATCGCCCTCTAATTATGTATGCCACAGGAGAACACTCACAATATTAAAGCACTGGCTGTGCCTCAGGGGCCACTGTACAGCTTTATTGAACATTAATAATTAAAGACTGAGCATACCGGCTGATCTGATAGCAGGAACGGGGTATATAAGGTCAAACCTGGGACAACTTATAAAACAAGGTGATTCTGCTTTTTATAATATGTACTATGAGCCACAATGCAGTGCTGTTGTAATGAAAGAGAAAATCCCTTTCCTTGTCCATTTGTTGTCCATCAGAATATTACAGATCCAAAAATGGCTAAACTGTGTAGCGTTATTGTAGTATAATTAAGATACTATCGTAGATTTTTTATTAATTAGGTTTTTCTCATTTTAATCCTAAAGTTTTAAGTTAATGTTTTAGTAATATTGTTTTGTTTAGTCATTTAAATAAATAAATAAAACGTTGTCTGAATAAAGCTTGATTTTTTTAATTATTACATTTTGAATCAATCAATAATCAATTTTATAATAATAAATATTTCAGTTAAGATACACCACCAGTCAAAAGTTTTTGAACAGTAAGATTTTTACTGTTTTTTGCAAATCAGCATATTTGAATGATTTCTGAAGGATTATGCGACACTAAAGACTGAAGCAATGATCAATTACAGAAATAAATTATATTTCAAAATATATTCAGATAGAAAACAGTAATTTTAAATAGTAAAAATATTCACATTTTTTACTGTATTTTGGATCAAATGAATGAAAAAAAACCTTTTGACTGGTACTTTATATTTTATTTAAAGTAAATATTTTTTTTATATCCAATGAGGTATTGCTCTATAATATGAAGCTCTACAAATCAAACATTGACTACATGCCTCATTTTATTCATTTCAGTTACTTTAATCTACATCTTTTTTTTCTCTCTTTTTTTGTATCTCTAAATATCTCTTTTGTCCTTGTGCACAGTCTGTTCGAGTGCAAAAGCAGCTCAGTTTTAAGTCTGGATGGCTGGTTATAAATTAATAATTAGAACGGACGTTAAGAGGGGGATGGGGTGACATTTTTGGAACAGACACAACCATGAATGCCAGCAAACCCCATCACCCTTTCTGGTAACACACACACACACAATATTCAGTCTCTTCCTCTCTGTGAGATGTCTCAATATTCAGAGACCATCTCATTCTTCTCCTCCTCCCACTCCCCATCTCCTTCGCAACTCTACATTCTGCATGCAGGACACATAAACCCCAGATCACCATCAGGTCAGACAGAAACACACATTAGAGAGCTATAAACACGCAGACACAGCCCAGAAACTGCACGCTGTGCATTCCCAGCAGGTTTTGCTCTCGGCACGGGTGTGGTTGAGAGGTCATCGCTCACTGTGAATCAGGTGATAATGGAACGCTCAGACTTTAAAAGAAACATCGATGTTTCTTCTCCGTAAGTGAGGGGTCACAGGGGAGCTGGAACATATTAAACCCTCTTTATCGGCTCTCCAGTTATCGATCACAGCTGGGGTGAATGTTTTAAATAGACGAAGATATCTTTAGAACGTGTAACGTGGCCCTAATCTTGATTTTGCATATGGACAGGGTGTTTACAGATAAAAATCTCTTCTATAATGTCCATCAAACACATAGCCTGACATCAAAGTTGTGCTGTGCTCTGCTATCTGCTTCATTTATTGAGACAAGAGATGGTGCCAACAGCCACTGGATTTTTCTATTCCGCAGAGAGAACAAAAGAAAGAGATGAGAGGAGTAGAGGGAGGAGTAAAGCGATACAGTTTGATGTCTCTCTCTTTCATGGCAGAGAAAGCTGGGTCATCCCTCTAACTACAGGCTAAAAGAAGACCATTATAGAGGACAGCACTCGAAGGCAAACGCGCTCTCTCTCAGCCTCTCTCCAGCTGCTAGCTGCTACAGCTGAAACCTTGATAAGATCTGGAGATGATGCAGAGATTAAGCTTAGCGCTTGATGTTACCCTCTTCCACAGTGGAGTCCAGCTGGGTGACTTTGATAGCCAGCAGGTCCACTCTCTCTTGCAGGTTGTTCATACGCATGTAGAAACTGTTGGCTTCATTAAACAGCTCTCCGAAGATGTCCTCTGCGTGACGACCTGCAAGACAGATGGCGACAGAAGCTAAGACAACGGCATGCTGAAAAATCAATTGAATTTTCATGCTAGGTTGGGTGTTGGTCTAGCTAGTGGACTAGCACAGTGGTGCTATTCCTCAGCAAATCTTGGTCGAGAAGGCGGACCAGAACGGTGCCTTCTGATTAAGAGGGTTTAAATGCTGGTAAAGCTAGCTAAACCTTAGTTAAACTAGTTAAAGATATTGGCTGAAAAACAATTTGCTTGTGTCATTACTGTCTCTGTTTAATCAAATGTAGATATAAATTTTTTTTGCATATTGTAATACTGGTGCATATTAAATGAGATGTATAATGAAAATCTGAGTGCTATAGTCGGGTCCCCGGTGTATCCATCAACCCAAAAAACAGGACAACCCAGTAACTCTGGTAAGCCTTTCTCTGCAAGCATGTGAAAGAACGAACCACTCAGATTCCGCTCCCTCCGTGACGTAGAAAGAGGATCTTATTATAATATTACCACCCCTTAAACTGCATGTTTCCACCCACTGTGCTGCCATTGTGTTTTCGCAAGCGATAAAGAACCAGTTCTAATGCCATGGCGAAAGTTCGAGCAAAGTATGCTAACTCTTTTGTCGATGGCTGCACAGACGAGCACAGAACACAATTTAGAGTCCCAGCCTCAGAGGGGACAAGACTAATAGACACATGCAATTTCTTTCCTAGCTGTTTACCTTCACAGACATAACTGACTGTTTTTGTAACTCATTTGTGTTTTCAACATAAACTTGTGTGTATCTGACAGTTAAAGCGCAATAAGACATGAAAGACAGGGCTCCAGACTGCTACTAAAACGGTCGCATTTGCGACCAAAAATATGAATTTGTGAGTGAAGTTTTTGCTGAGGTCGCCACTGGCGACTGTGTTTATTTATTTCCATGAAATGCCTTTTTTCCTGATTGCTTTGTGTTCACATCTCTTGTTATGTTGACGTATTAAACTGAGACAATGCGCATAAAAGATTTAGTAGAAAAAAGACTTTCAAACAGTCCTCATCTCTGACAAACAGCAGCGCTGACGCACACCTGCTAAACGCAGCTCCAGCTGTGCAGCGTGAGAAAGATCGAAAATGATAAAGACGTGTGAAGTGCGGAAAAACAGTGTCTATTTCGTGCTTGAACAAACTACAGCAGGTAAAGCTGTCAGCTGTGTGGATATTGGAAATATGGTTAACAATTCTCTTATAATCATTACTAATATGGCTTCTTTTTTTTTTTTTGTTTGTCTGGAGCCCTGAAAAAGAACTTAGTTTAGTAGTTCACACCATATGACAGCAGCTTTCTGTGTGCGTGCTTCAGATGTGCATGTTCAGAAATCCCTATATCAGAAGTTTAAACTAATATGGCTTTACAACAAATTATTTCAGTGTGATAGACATGATAATCAAAACCAAACAGATGTTTTTTGGCAGAGTATCTGAGGTACGAGCTGTAAAGGCACAGCCCTATTCTGGAGAAGGGGGAAGGGAGCAGCAGCTCATTTGAATTTAGAAATACATGCACAAAAACAGCGTCCACTCAAAATGGGCATTTTCAAAATTATATAATAAACGATCTGTGGGGTATTTTGAGCTGAAGCTCCACAGACACATGCTGGGAACACCTGAGACTTATTTTACATATTGAGGACATAAAAGGTTTCCTTAGAGGCATAATAGGTCACCTTCAAATAATACATTAAATACAATTTTCCTTGTGTTAATATGATAAAAGCAAGTAAGGAAAACCTAATTATGGCCAATTTATTTTAACTATATTTTTACTGTATAACATTAAAGTTTATTAAATATTTTGCACATACAGTACTTTGCTACAAAAGCAGTCTGGTTGAATAATTGTACCTCTCACTGGAAGAGAAAAAACATTTGAAGTCTATGAATTAAATATTGGCAAAATGATGAATAATAAATAATGTCAATACAACAAAAAAAAGAGAGAAAAGCAGGGTGTGACTCACTCAGGCTGCCCAGTTGTTTGATGATGGCTGCCAGCGTGCTGTTGGTGACACATTCGAGTTCACTGGGAACTCCATCAGGCAGAGCTCCTCGACACAGGTGCTTGGGCTCGATACTCCTCTTCACCAGCGGCATGACTGACTACTGCTGAGAGAGAGAAACAGGGATACCCATTAAGACACATATCAAACACCTAATGAACTCAAACACCAAATGAGGAGGTATATTTTCACAGCTATTAAAGTTTTTAGGTTGTTGTTTTTAAAATGTGTCATCATTTGTAAAAGCATATGAGAATTACGTGAACTGATTTAAAAAAAAAAATATTTTACTATAAATTTATTATGTTTTTAATTGTTAAAAATAAATAACTATGAAAACAGCTATAAAGTAAACACTTTTAAACTGATAATCCTCACAGCCAATATAAAAATATGACATTATGATATATTATGACATAATAAAGACACAAAAACATATTTTTGCCATTTTTAAAAAATGTTTTTCTAAATTTAAGATATAATTTATTTATATTTCATGTTTTTTAAATGTATATTTTTCACTTTTCATAAACTAATTGCATTTTTTTTTTTAATTAATAACTACAATATACTATAAAAAAAAACTACCATGAAAGCTTTAAATACATACTGACTGAATATTTCACAGACTGAAACAAAAAGCAAAAACAATGGCATACATTGCAAAATGTGATTTGCTTGATGCTCACAAGATTCCAAAAGTCATTTAACAAAAAAAAAATCTTTATTCAGCTGGATAACAATGTTCAATATGTCATATAAAACCACATGTTTAAGTTTGCAACACATTAGATTTAAGGTAACAAATCAGCAACTGGCCCAACAGCGCAAGTGACTGTATAGTCAGCTGACCCAAAAGTCACACAGCCCCGGGTCTTCCTCGCTCTCAAGCCCTGTTTTTAGTTTTTGTGTACTGTGTGTACAAAAAAAAGCCAATGTAAAAGTAAATATCAGATCTGAAATCAGTATAGCATCAAATCTCACAACCTAAGATTACATTGTCTTTTTGGTTGAACCAGCATGCCTTAAGCATTTTATGCCGATTAATAATTCACCTGTATTTAATACAGACGTCTGATATAACTGGGCCCCTGTTTCTTGAAAAGGACCTACTATGGTCTGATCTGGTTTACAGACCACCAATGACCACAGATGCTAATAAAGACCGTCACTGGCATCACATACACTGATGCAGGCGCAATGGTTCAGTGACCTGGGCACGCAGACAACATCGCCTGGCAACTAAAGCGGACGAGTATGCTGCTAATGAGACATGAAAAGAGCGCTCTTATAGCCCGGTGGGATAGCAGACGTGTATGTTCCTGCTTTCTTTGTGCGTCTAGTTATTATTTTGGTCTGAAAGTGATTGGAAAACCTTTTAGAACTAGACTAGACATTCAAATGTTACAAAAGACTAATATTTAAAATAAATGCTGTCCTTCTTAATGTTCATCAAGTCATCATGATCAATATGTCAAATTATGGTTTTCACAAACATATTAAGCAGTACAACATTTTTTTTTAACCACTTTTCATGATAAGAATTGTTTTCTAAAGCATTATGTGGCACTTAAGACTGGAGTAATGGCCGCTGAAAATTCAGCACCTGGCATCACAGAAATGAATTATATTTTAAAACATATTAAAATCTAAAACAGTTATTTTAAATTGTAATAATATCTCACAATATTACTGTTTTAATGACCAATTATCTGCAGCTTTAACTGCAGAACATGATACTTCTTATAAAACCAATCATTCCTAACATTTGAATGTACTGTAATTCTATTAATTCTAAATTACATGTCAATGTTTTTAAAATGTTAATATGATGGAATATTTTTCTTGCTTTTCATAAAGTGCTGCCACACACACCATCATAACAATTACACAGTAGTTCAATAACAGATCACTTTGCACTGAAACATTCACACTCTCTTTCAATCTGTCTTCTCTGAATCTCTTAGTCTGCTCATGAATTAAACAGCAGAGCTGAGTGAGACTGTAGAGGCACAGGGCTGTAATCCTCACTCCCTCGAGCGCTCGGCTGGACTGTGTGAACTGTAATAAAAGGATGGGTTAATGGAGAGAGAGGGAGAGAGGGAGAGAGAGAGAGAGAGAGAGAGAGAGAGAATATCTGTCTGTGTTTTTTTGAGGAATGAAAGGACGTATCAGACTCTCTCAAAACAAGGCTGTCTCTCAAAACCCTTTGAACTGCCTGCCTACATTTACATTCATGCATTCGACAGACGCTTTTTTTTTTCCCCCAAAGTGACTTTGACATTCAGAGAATTCATGATATTCATTTTATTTGTATGCCCGTGGGAATCAAACTCACGACCTTGGCATTGCTAGTGCCCTGCTCTGCCAGTAGATCTACAGGAATGCTACCTACCTAGACAGTTTTTGTTTGCTGCTGACTCAGGACACATCAATGATTCTCAAATGTGTTGTTTAGGTAGGCAGATCTCTGAGATTTGAGACACAGACATTGATAACAACACCATGTCGCAACCTGGAAGTGACAAATTTCCAACAAAACTGCTGCGCAACTTGACACAATCTCTCAGCCAATCAGAACATGTCTGATGCATAAAAATAACGGTGGATTTCGGACCAATAAGGTTTTAACTATGGGTAAGACTACATGGCATAAACCATGCAAAAAAGAAATGGGGCTCTACAGTGTGACCATTTCGGTCACATTTGCGACAGAAAAATGCTGCGTGCAACTATGAAAAAATATTTAGGAGCACCAGTGCGAGTGACTCGATCAGCATATTTGTTTTTGCGGCGAGGGGAGCTTCAAAGGTTTCTACGTGTTTTTGCAACGTTGAGTAATGTATCACAGACATATCTCATGAATCCTTTCATAAACAAAGTGTAGAGAGATTGTAAATAAGAGTCACTGTGCAGTGTAGAGAGCTTTGTTGATTATAATGGGACTTTGTGAGATCACGATGAACTAAGATGAGTGACAGCTTTTAATGATTTTAAGGGAATTTGTAAATGAGATATTGATTTTAATACAATAGTTCAATAAACAAGAAATGAATATTAAGTGACCTACATTTTCTGACTATAACACTATTGCCTGATTTTGCTCTATTTTGTCATTAAAAATAGATGGAAACAAGCCGCTGTACATCTCCATTTAAACACAGCGGTGTTTTGTTTACGAATAAATGTGCGTTTTTAGACAAATCTAGTGAGTCAATGATTCAATTTCCCATTCAGAAAGACAGTCACTTGCTTTATTCCTGAATAAATCAGCCGTTCGAACGAATCAAATGAATGAATGATTCAGTAATTAAATCAGAGACTTGCTCCTACTGGCAGTTTTAGTTTCATTTTTAAAGTATCTTTTCAGTTATTTAAATCATTTAATATTTCTGTTTTCAAAATATTATATTTAAAATGTTAATTAATTTATGAATTTTACTGCACTCATGCCAATTCTGAGCCTCATTAAACAAATGGAAAATACACCTACAAGCCACTTTTGTGTTCTTCTGTGCCACCTCTGTAGTACAAATTAATTTTGTTAATACTGATTTCATTTGATTGGTAACTTATTCTTATTTTACTTGTTCTTATTCTGTTGTTTTAAACGAACAATTCAAATTTTAAAAAGCTTATTAAATGTAATTAAAAAAAAAACATAAAAGATGACATACTTTTAATAAATTTAGAAAAAAATGCTGTTACCAAGGCAAAAACAAAATTCCCCTGTAAATCACTTTAAGAAGTCAAATATCACCTTACATTGGGAAGACTAATTTTGTTCAGATTTTTTGATTATTGATTAGAAGGTGCTCCTAAAATTTAGTGTAAGCATTTTATGATTTTTCACTTTGTTGTGTTATGCCTGGTTAGGTGTAAAAGCGAGAGAAAATTCTCTTAATAAAATTACCTGCTAAAAATAAAACTACAGGCACTTTTCATGCCATTTAGGGTTAAATGTATGAATAAAATACAAGATAGTAATAATAATAAAAAAAAATAATAATGTTGCCAAAGCAACATTGCCAAAAGCAACAGTTAAAATTTAGTTTAACTTAATGTACTAAAATCAAAATACAACTGCAATAAAAAAGACTATATAGACATATTTTAAAAAACAAAAACTAACACTCATAACAAAAACATCAAAATTACTACAGTTTTTAACTGGAAGTAAAATTAAAAATACAAATTTAAAAATACAAACAGAATCCAATTCAAAATACTAAAAACTATAATTCTCAATGATACTACTATCTCATTTGATGTCTACATGAAACAACTTGATCTCTTAGGCAGAAACTGTCTAAAAAAGTGATGGTGTGAATTAATTATACTTTTACAAATAAATTAAAACAGTAAAAAGCAGTGAATGAGAGAGAGAGAGAGTGAGAGATAGAGAGAGAGAGCCACCTTGCCAGGAAGGGCCTTGGTGTTGTTGCCATGGAAACAACACTGAAACGGCTTCTGAGAAAGGATTGAATTAGAGACAGAAGTGAAAAATGGTGCAGACAGAATCCCCCACTATATATCTCAACAAAATGTCAAGAATGCAGCAGAGCCCCACCCACTCTCATAAACCCCTCCCTCTTATATAGACCGGCAACAGCACAGAGATCTGAACACACATATACATATACACACACACACACGCGCGCACGCACATATTCATTTAGTTATTTCATGACTACCTAAACACTGAATTTCCACAGGAGCAGGAGGCGGTCAGGGACCTCAGGGAGAGCAGAGTAGTGAATTCATGAATAGCTATAATGTGTGTGGGGGGATGTAAAGCAGTAATATGTAAAATGCGATGTGAATATTAAGAGTGCAGAGCGTATGTGATTCATCTTATTAACCAATGCTAAACACTGATCTACAAGCAGAAGCAGTCACAGTACAGCAGCAGGGGTCTATGAGTGACATTACATGTCAGAACTACTCACTTTTGTAGATGTGTAGGTCTAAGGGTTGTTTTTAATGCAAGTCAGTGTTATTTATTATAGCTGTAAGTGTGCAAAAGCATCTGCTCTGTGTGAAACAGACGGCATTTATAATAGAATTAAAGGCCGATCTCTCCCTCTCTACAGGCATGTGTTTAAAAGTCAATGTAATGCTATCAAACACTCATCTCCCTCTGTGTGCCAAGTGCTTGCAAGTCTGCTAGCAAAATATCACACAGCATAACATTAACCACGAACACTAACGTTCATTCTCTGAATAGGTTTTAATCTAATTCAATCTATCCAGTAAGATAAAATAAAAGTTTTTACAAAAATTAAAAGTTTTTATTTGGTCAAAAATGCATTTATAAAAATGAAAATGAAAGCAGTAACATATTATTATTTAAAATAAATGTTTTCTATTGTAATATGTTTTAAAATGTAATTTATTGATGTAATTGTAAAGCTGATTTTTAGCATCATTACTCCAGTCTTGTGGATCTCATGACCCTTCAGAAATCATTCTAATATGCTGATTTGGTGTTCAAAAACATTTCTTATTATTATTAATGTTGAAAAGAGTTGTAATGCTTACTGTTTTGTGGAAACTGTAATTTTTGACGAATAGACCGTTCAAAATAACATCAATTATATGAAATAGAATTCGTTTGTTGCATTATAAATGTCTTCACTGCTACTTTCGATTAATTCAATACATGCTTGCTGAATAAAACTACTACTTTATGTCGAAAAAAGTCACACTGACCCCAAACCTTTGAACAATAAAGCATATGCAGTCAAAACAAAAAATTTATTCAGACACCAGATATAATTTTTGTTATTTTTTACTTGTGGGTGCAAGACACTACAGTTAATTTATGTAAGTAAGGATAGCAAAATAAAGTAAACTGTGACGTATTTTACCAAAAAATTCTTCATACAGTGGACTACCAGTAAAACTGATAAAAATTTGGGACCAAAAATTATTCAGACACTTTGACCTGACCATGTTTCGTGTAAGTGTTTTTCTTTAATTGCTAATGCGACCTTTTTACACCACATACTGAACAAAATTAAGCATTGCTTGGTAATTGGTCAACAAATATTGATAGTTATGTAAATATTGTCATAATAACAGTTTTTTCAGATTGTAATCCATTACATACCTTTCTAGCAGTTATCTGACATTATCAAGCTGAATTTGTGCTGACCGTTTAACTGAGTTCTTGTCATATTTAATTACCATTTTCTAAACTACAGTGAATAAACTGTGATAACGTGAGAAATGTTGAAGGTGTCTGAATAAATTTTGGTTTGACTGTAGGCAGCAATGACTATACCTGTGTTACTTTCCTAAACACTATGTTTGTTGCTTCACCTTTGAAAGTGTTCAAATATTAAATGTTTGCAAGCATACACACAAAACCGACACATATCCTCTAATAGCAGACTCATCTCTGCCTCCTTTTACTGCTCCCAGCAAGTGTTTTCAGCAGGAAATTATGATTTAAATGTCAAATCAAGAGGAGCATAACAGCTGCACTTGCAGGTCCATTTGATGAGGAGACGTTTGTTTGTGCTGCTCAGATTCCAGAGCCCCTAATCCCGCTGTCTGCCCCCTACCTCCTCTCCCTTCTGCTGGCTTCCCTTCACCTCTTCAATGTCAGGATCAACGCTTGGGCTCTCTGAGGGTCGTGCTGATCAACCCCCAACCAAAATCCACCAAACAAACAAACAAACAAACAAACAAACATTACATCCTCTTTCCTTATCCCCCATATTCAGAGCTGTTCAGAATACAGAACAAGAGTGTCATTAGTGCAGACTGAGAGGAAGGGTTGCCATGGTTTCCTTTCATGCCCTCTGATTGTTGCTTGATCAAAAAAGAAAGAAGAGCAGAAGCCAAACACTTTGATAGATAGTTACACAAACAGCTAGACAGAGTAAACACTATACATTAACCCTTTCAAGGTCAATGAGTTCATTTAGTATTATACACTAATTATAGTTTTAGTATTTTGCTTATTCTATTTTTTTTTTTTTTTAGTTTTCATTTTAAATTTCATTAATTTTTTTGTGCTTTTGTTATTTGTATTAGTGTTTTTTCATATTATTATTTAAGTTTAATTTATTTTAATTTCAGTTTTAGTTATTTCCAGTTAGTAATCATATAGTGCTACTAAACGTATTTCAATTAGTTGACAAGGCACAATTTCTAATTTTCTTTTAGTTTAACCTTTTCTTTTAATATTTATATTTTATTTCAGCTTTATTTCAGTCAGCAAACATGTTTTTAATCGCTTTAGTTAACCAAAAAATGACAATTCTGTCATTAATTACTCACCCTCATCTCATTTCAAACCCGTAAGACCTTCGTTCATCTTTGGAACACAAATTCAAATATTTTTTATGAAATCTGAGAGCTTTCCCTACATAGACAGCAACACAACCACTACGTTCAAGGGCCAGAAAGGTAGTAAGAACATTGTTAAAATGGTCTATGTGACATCTGTGGTTCAACCGTAATGTTATGAAGCTACGACAATACTGTTTTTGTGTGCGCAAAGAAAGAAAATTATTTTATTTTTAGTTTACTACCTTTATGGGCTTTGAACATGTCAGTTGCATTGCGGTCTATGCAGGAAAAGCTCTCGAATTTCATCAAAAATATGTTAATTTTTGTTCCGAAGATGAACTTACGGCTTTGTAAGGTAAGTAATGTTCCTTTAATTCTGCTTCAAATAGACCAAAGACCCTCAATGTCAATGAGCCAAAGGTTCTGCCCTCATCATGTGAACCAGTGCTTGCGAGTCTGATTTTGAATGCATCAGATATGCCTTTTGCAAACCAAAAAGATTCTTTCTTGTCATGAATGATACACTTTAATGTGACATGATAAAATTTGTTAGATATGGGTCCCTCTGGTTTAAAAAAAGACCAAACTTTAGTATTAAATAAAAATATAGTTGTTAAACTGGGATGGGCTTGAAGGGTAGTAACACTCTTTCTGTCTCTCTCCCATGAACTCTTCTCACACCGTCACACACAATTAAATGTGCTGCATTCAGCACAATCGGGACAAATCAGCCAGGCGACCATGTGACCTGGAGTCCCCGTGCCCCAGTGCACGAACCCCTGGCTGGATAATGCCTGAAGCAAAGGGGGTCAGTCCCTGCAGTGAGTGCTTTGAGGTCTGCTCTGATCGGAGACCTGCTTTGTATCAGGAGTTCCATTCGCTTTTTTAGGATATGGATGGGTCCTTCATCTGTGTAAATGGGGCAGACTAACAGGAGAGAGAAACTGGGGTGTTTGGAGAGACGGCGGATTAACTGGAGAGTAAAATATGGCTGTGGGCTGAATAGAGATGGATGAAACCATCAGCCTAGAGAAGACCTAAATAAATTACTTCAGCTCAGTCTTCAAACAACAAATTCACAGAATTTCATCTATTTTCTAAATGCATGTTATTGATCTTGTTTTTTTGAGCTTCTAATTTTTAATTATAATATTATAACTCCATCTTCAAGTGACTTCAACTTTTCTCTGGTGATGCATGTCAGACATCTTCAATCATTTATTCCGCTTAAACCCTATCCCTTTCTTACAATCGACTGCAAGCGCAAATTTTTTTTCAATAATTTGTTTTACTTGTATGTACATCACAAAATGGAGAAACGTTCTGTCGCGACGTCCATTACATAAAGGCTTTAAGAAATCCGAGCACAAATTAGAGATGTGCAAACCTAAACATTTTCTAAAAATTAGTGGGTTGTCCAAATGGGTAGATGACTAGGTCCCATGTATCCTGTATAATTAGACTGGTTCAAGGTCATCAGACAAAAGCTGTACAAGTCTTAGTCCTCACAAAAAAAATACATAGAAAGACCTATGGAATCAGATGCATAAAAACATTGCAGGAACTGTTTTGTTGAAGACAGCAAATTGTGTAACAAAAATGGTGTTTAAGCATGATGACAGTAATGTTTTTAGGGCCCTATGTGTTTTTAAGGCCCTATAAAATCAGTTTTATTTTTTCCCCAAATTCCATTTTTTCTATTTTAAATTTTTCTGAATTGCATTTTTTTTCGTTTTCATTTTTCTAGACTCTATTTCTAGAAATATTAATCAAAAAGCATGTCTGTTTAATAGAAATCATGAAACACAGACAATTTAACAGCAATTTGTTATGTTCTTTTGTCATTTAGTTTGTGTTAGGTTTGTATTCAACTTTATTTTTACAAAATAAAAACAAAAAAAATATTGCATGGACAAAGGAATGAGGCCAGTTTGCTAGTTTACAAAGCATTTGAGAAGCATCACTTCTATGCTCTTCTGGAATCTTGCTTTTTATTATAAACACTGACAGAGAATTTAGGACTAAATAGATGACCTCTATGAACTCATAAGGTCCCTGGCATCATCCAGGCACACTGGACTGAGACTGATGACATGGTACAGCACTGGATTGATTCACAACGTCGATGATGACCACCGTGACACTCATGTAAAGTAACTGCAACAACCATACAGCATCGATAATGCCCTACTGCTGTCCGATATTGCTGAGTAAGCATGCTGGTAAAACCGCTATGTGTATTTAGGTGTTTTTTTCCGGTTTGTTCACAGGACCAGAAATGAATGACTCAAAGAAGCACCTACTCATAGCTGTTGATATCTAAAATGAATGAATAAGAGAAAATAACTGGTTTAGTCCAGCTGTCTCGTATTCTGATATGTACTGTGTCCTGGAAAGGCCTTTCCGATGGGCTCAATAGACAGGCCATGCTTGCATTTTCTTTTTTGGTGGTGGGTAACAAAAGGCAAAGACAAAATAGCAGCAAACAGCACTTTTACAAAGGCATTACTTTTCATTTGTACACAAACACAACAGAGGGGAGTGATGACCTGCTGTCAGATGACAACAGAAAATATGCTACTTTCAGGTAAGAAAAAACAAAATGTTGACTGAAATGGAATTTTCTAACCTCTACTGAGATTCCCACATACTCTTGTTGACCTCTACAGGAGAAAAACCCAAGGGTGTACTGTTATTGTCCAAGTGTTGCTTAACCAGCTAATACAGGTCAAGGCAGTGAGGGGCCCAGCTCTGAAAACACACAAATACTGATACAGCTCTGGAAAACTCATAGTAGAGAATAGTGCTCAAACCACATTCAACACACTGCTGGGTTAATTAATAAACAACATGAAACAACAATAGCACTTCATAGAGTAAATTGTAAAACAAATTGGGGGCATTTAAAGGCATACGTCACCCAAAAAATGAAACTTCTGTCATCATTTACTCACTATAAGACCTGTGCAAGAATCCCACTACACAACACCATTTAATTTCTCAACATCCCTCGCAAGTAAACTTGTTAACTTACTAGATTAGTAACCAACTGACTTGAGACTTGACGTGGACTCTCTTGAATAGTATTTACTACAACTACTACTAATTAGTATTATTATTATTATTTTATAATTTTATAATAACTTTAATATAGCACCTTTCTACAATCTCTTTACAATTCTACAAAGGCCTCTTTACAAGATGTGAGCACATATAATTAACAATAACAACAAAACACAACTCCTTTAGGTATAAAGGAGATTTTTTTTTGACCGTTTCAATTAAAAGGAGTCACTGTAATTTCCTTTCAACAAAAAAGCATCTAAAAAGAAAAGTAGGCATTTAGAAAATGAAAAAGTTTTGCAGTTGTTTACTGGCTTTATTTTTGGGAGAATGTGACTTTCTGAAAGAAAAATTACAATATACAAGACACTCGACTTTGACTCTATATTAAAGACTTGAACATAAACATGTTCATCCAGAATGCCTACAAAAATGACATCAATGCTAAAGTTCAAGTAAACACATCCATTCCGGCTTGTAGTCAGGGGCATTAAAACGCTGACAGCATCATAATCAAATGTGACGTTTCAAAGTTGGTAAGCACGCTGGACACAAATCATTTACTCTGGCTAACATGATAAAATTGACATTAACCCTCTAGAGTCTGAGGCTTTTTTTTTTTGGGCCCTGGCGATGCTTTGCCATGTATGTAGCAGTTTTAAAATATATATAACAGTATTAAAAGTAAATAACAGTTAATTATTAATACTTTTTATGTAGAAGTGATGCCAACCAAATATAAAGACATAGTTAATAAAAATGTTGTTAAAGAGCTCAGAGCAGAGGGTAAAACGTTCACATTTACTCAAAGGCAGGTAATTAAGACTGAGAGATCTCAAAACTGAGAGAATAAATATTTGGAAAGGTGGACAGGCTTTCAAAAAAACATTACGACCCATTATGGTTATGTTTATCATTATGACATTTTTGTTTTGCCGACTTACCGCAATAAATATCCCACAAGGAATTCTGGAGACCACAAGCCTTTTAGGCATACTAGATCGACGAATAATAAATGATGTAAACATAGAAATATGGATGTATTATGTCTCAGTTCCTAATGAAGTTACCAGCCTCAACTGACTTGACGTTTTGTTTGTTTGTACCACAAATGATATAAAGCACATCCCGTATTTTCACGGTAACGTTACAACATTAATCCTCGTCACAGCCATAACACACACACATACACTTAACACAGCACAGCCTTTTCATGTGATCACAACAGAGCACTTGCGCTCGACGTTAGCGTTAGCAGCTCAGCTTTGTCCAAGCCCATGAGATATGCAAAACCGATTAAAATCCCGTTTACCTGTAATATATCAAGCGCTAGCGCGGCGTCTCTCTGATTTCGGTCCGTATTTTGCTCTCCCTCTGTAAGGTTACATCGCAAACATCGCTCAACTGCTATTTTCTGCAATGGCTGATGTGAATAACGGTGCGCTAGGCAGGTTCAGTTGTTTGTAAATCTCAGAACGATGCGCCCAGCATGCGCGTTTCCTTGACAGCGTCGAGTCTTCTGCTTGAGCGCGACAAACGCTGCCCTGCGCGCATGCGCAGACCGAAGCCTTGACCACCTCCCACCAAAATAAGAACACAGACTGAAGCAGAAAAGAAAGAAATCATCAGCACTTTACCTCAGAAATCTCCACAAAAAGGTCGGTGAAGACGGTCCAGGAAGGTAGTTTCAGTAAGCGCTGTCGTCTGATAAACGCCAGTGTTACGACAATGTAAGCACAAACAAGTGAAGTAAAAACAAACGGATAGGCATTTCTAAACAGAAATGTCCTTACTGCGGAGATGCTAGAAATAGACAGTGTAAATTTAAGTTTTGAAAATTAGATGCATGATTTGCTTACTATTCCCTACATTCGTATTTCATCGGTAGATGGCAGCACCGTTGAAGGTGATACACAAAACATAAAATAGCACTATATACTTTTAAAAATGTTAAGTTTTAACAGTAATATGAAATTCTTAAGTAAAAACATGTTACCTGGTTACCATATACGTTAAATATATATATTTTTTACTTCTACAAGACAGTACATACAGAACTATTAAAAAATGAATTTATATATGACTGTATACATGAAGTTTATACATGATAGCAATGCATATTACTAATCAAAAATTATGTTTTGATATATTTATTGTAGGAAATTTACTAAATATCTTCACGGAACATGATCTTTACTTAATATCCTAATGATTTTTGCTTAAACGAAAAATCTATAATTTTGACCCATACAATATATTGTTGGCTATCGCTACAAATATACAAATCGTGCTACTTAAGACTGGTTTTGTGGTCCAGGGTCACATATAAATTAAGATATAAACACATTTGCTTGAAGTACAATGTTTATTAACTTTAAGTCATCATGTGGTTTGTTTTATTATTAGCAGTTTATACCACCATTTATTTTTATTTTTTAAATGTATTTTTTTAAGGTTTTTAAAAGAGGGTGGTATATTAAAATAATATAATTAGCTGACATATTTATTTCATGCTATCCCATAGTACTTAAAATTGTATTTTTGATTTATTATTTTGTCTAGTCTGAGGTAAAATACCTGAACAGATGGCAAAATAGATGCAATTTCCACAGAACCATTTTTAAAGCTAGATTGTGTTTAACTGCTGGCAGTAAGAAATTGTTTTGCCTGAAAAATGTTTTAATAAAGAAAAGTTAAAAATGCAATGTCAAGATTTCCCGCCCACTCACTCATTTGGCGCTGTCCATGGTCCTGGAAGCAATTTGATTTCATTGCAGGTAGATGTATCTAAACTCTTCACTTTACAAACACAGTGACCACCACAGCGAGGTACTGCAGAATGAATGATAATTGTCTTTTATTAAATAAATAGCAGCTTCACAAAAGGGTACCATTGTGAGGGTGATGGGCTTTTTTTTAACAATAAAGGATTTGGTAAAACATTCACAGGCTATGGTATAAAAATGGGAGTTTGAACAAGGGCAGGTGATACAGGAGAAATTCTAAGGATCTACACAGGAAAACAGCGATAGTTTACAGCTTTATACATTATAGGTTCCTAGACATCCTCAAATTAACATTTTCGGTCTTACAGACCAATATTTGTTGCCATGGACAGTACATCCATATAAAGTAAATGGTTTTAGTACTCTTGTCTGTTGTGCAACTTTGCTTCTTCTCTCACTCTGTCTTGACCACCTGATGAGGCAGCATATAACAAACCTTACATTCACAGGAGAGCATGTTCCCCAGAGCTAGAGGTTAATTCCTTCAATACCCACTAAAAAAACCTTGAAAACTGGACTACAACGCGAACTGCTAAGTTTTATGTTAAGCATGACTTTCTCCCCATTGTTCTGTTTGGTCCAGTTTTCTAGGTCACTGTAAGACATGGTTTAAAGAAAACTGGAGTTTTGCAGTCAATTCCTCCGCACCGTTAGACCAATAAGCAACCTCTAACTGTCTCATTGGTTTACTGCAACTCAAAGGATTCTTCATATCATACTGGAGATGGTTACAAGTTACACAAACAATGATCTGACTTGCAAGTGTAATTAGACAGCATAGCTTCATCCATATTGTAATGCAACTAGCTTGGATGACACAGTAACTTTTTTTTGGATTCACACTTTTTGTAATTATTCAACTGACCACAAGAGGATGCTATGACTCTATCTGTCGAATATTTGCGTGGACTGCAGACTCGCATGTCCAATGCTGCTTAGTAAAAGACTGGGTGCTCATGCAGGACTTAATGGCATTCAGATATCTGAACCTGTTAACACAAACAAACACACACTCGCACGCACGTTACATTCCCTCTTCCCTTTCTGACCTTGGTCAGATTATTGTTTCTGTCGCTAACTCAGCATACATTCTATATGCTGTAATACAGCTGAGGCTGCATAGGCAGCCAATTCCGAGTTCTCCTAAACGTCACTTGGAGCTCGGTCCTGTTTTCTACGTCACTCTAGAAGCTAGTTTTCAGACACTGCTGGTGTGTTCTGTGTGGCTGTGACCGCTGCTTATCGACAGCTCTGATATTCCCGGTTTTAGCTCCAGTCCGGGGTCAGTGTCCATGTCGTGGGACTCCAAATTTCGGATTCCGTTGCCGTCCCCATTGCGGCAGTTACTGTTCCGGTCGATGGAAACTTTTTCGCAGATCAGGATGGGTGTGACTACCGCATGGGACGGACAAGGAGCGTGTATAGCGATGGGTTTAAGACCCACCCGGCTATACTGGCAGTGCATGTAACTTGAAAACGCCCTTCGGTAGGTCTTGTTAAACAAAGTGTACACTAAAGGATTGACCCCTGATGAGATGTAGCCCACCCAAACGAAAACATTGAGCAGTTCTGTCAGCACAGGCTCATTACAGGCTTTATGGCAGAGGACGTGCAGAACATTAGTGATGAAAAAGGGACACCACATGATGAGGAAGAGGAAGAACACTACACCCAACACTTTGGATGCTCGCCGCTCATTCTTGATGGCCTGCATCATGCCTCGCCGCCCATGGCTTCCGGCCGGGTCCCGTCCAGCGGGTGAATTCATTTGAGAAGGCGCTTCTGAACTCGGGATTATTGAGATGGTGTCCGGGGGCACGGTCAGACCGAGCATGTTTCCATCGCTGTTGCTGATCCGCAGACAGTTTAGACTGCTGCGACGAGATGCCGGCGGCGGGGCCAACTGGGAAGTATGTGGAGCTGGAGGTTGTAAAGGCTGTTGAGAAGAGGCTTTGCCCTCATAGAGGAAGACTGTGGCCTGACGCTGAAGCGCTTGGACGGTGAGACAATATGTAACCACCATGATGACCAGAGGAATGAAGAAGGCAACAAAAGAGCCGACAAGTATGAAGTGTTCCTCATTCAGAGCACAGATGCCGTTTTTCAAGACCTTTTCTCTGTTATGCAGTCCGATCACTGGGATAGGCATTGAGATACCTGTGGTTGAAAGAAGCAAGAGAATATATATAAGCAAACATCAAAGAAACAGTCAGACCAAAGACAGCTGGAATGCAAGATGCCAGAGACAAAAGATCAACGTCTTCAGCGAGACCTATCCTCAAGACAAATCCTCTCTCTTATCCAGCTAGATCAGTATTCCTGATGGTTAAGAGAGAGGATCTGTTATTTAATTAGAGCAGATGAATCAGACTGTCAAGGCAGATAAAGCCTTAATGCTGTTTTGGATCCAGATAAGACTCAAATAAACATTGGGCTCACGTTCAAACGGGAGAGAGGTTAGATGCGTGAACCCTCTGTCATCTGCACTGATGTTACTTAGTCAAATTTTTATAGCAAATGAGACAAGAACCCTCTGTGGAGAAAAAGATGAATAGGAGACAAAGTGAGACATAATAGGGAGTTATTAACTAAGACTTAAACTGTGTAAAGCACGTAAAGTTACTAAACCGTAAACTAAAATTTAAATGAACACTGAATATATAAACGAAAAAACACACTCTGAGTTTGAAACAATAAAAAGAAAAGCCTGTGTGGGTGAGAGGAAGAGAGGCACCATGTCCGAGAGAGTGTGTAGGCTTGCATTAATATAAAGTTTAACTTTTCTAGAAAGTTTAGTGAGAGGAAGAGATGGAGCGTACAAGCTGGAGGGTCTTGCAATACTTAATGAGAACAACCAGTAATATCAGTGCAGACAGGTTTTTTAATTCTCTGCTGTTGGAATAGATCAGTCAGGTTCACTCAACATTATATGTCACAAGTCGGACTCTAGATGGCGCTAATGCAGTAGCATGCTTTTAGCATTCCACACAGAACGACAGACTGTGATTTACTTATTGAACAGTAGGTGGTGATCTTCACTAGAAGTATCTGATTACCAAACCAATCACAAACATTCAATTAATCCAAGCTTCTCTGAATGTAGAGGAGCTGCTCTGGGTGATGGACAAAATCACCACAATCACCAAAACTGGTGCTTGTTTATGCAATGTCATTTCAAATCATGTTCATTGTTGCTGATCTGAGGGGCCTCTTAGACCCAGCTGGAGTCTTGAGAAAACCCTCACAACGCAATCTGGCATTCTGAGGGGTCCTGTGAGATACGAACACATTCCAAGTAATAGATTCAACAGGATTGCAGTGGACTGACATTGACTTTAGTAGGTACAAATGGTACAGCTGTTCAATCAAAAGACCTCCACTGACATTGAAAAATAATTGTGTGTTGGTCCTTTTTCTGCAGTTCTTCCAGGCATTTACTCTGCTGGTTATCTGGGATTGATGCATAGTTCCAGTAAGAAATCATGCTTTTTTTTCAAACTCATTATATCAATGTTTCTCTGACCTATTGAAATGGTCCAAACTGCAGCAATCTTCAGCATGGCCTTGGTGCGGGAGTTGAATCGACTGTGCTCGATTGGATTGCGTATGGCCACGTAGCGGTCGAGGGAAATGGCACACAGGTGCATGATGGAAGCAGTGGAGAAAAGCACATCCAGATATATCCAAATAGGACAGAGAGCGCTAGGCAATGGCCAGGCATAATCTGGAAGACAGAGAGAGATTGCTTTGTAAACATCCCTAATGAAACAGTCATACGTATAAAGAATGATGCTGAAAGAAAGAAAGAAAGAAAGAAAGAAAGGAAGGATAGATAAGAGAAACAGAGGGCAATGTGGTCTTTCAGATCACATAATAAAATGTCCAGACGACTGTCTTCAGACCAAGCGCTAAAAAAGGCTGTTATGTCAGCAGGCTTAAAATAACCAACATTAAGAAACAGTCAGGTTATGTAAAAAAGTAAGTCATTTAAAGTTGTGTAGGCTCATACATGAGAGCGAGAGATACAAAGTCAGACTGGATTTTAGAGATAATACCATATTTGTAAAACATATAGTTCTGGTCCTGTTCCAGTAATGCTAAAATCCTCGAAATAGCAAAAAGTATTACTTATAACACTTGTTCATGGTAATATTTGTGACACTGGACCACAAAACCAATCCTAAGTAGTACGGGTATATTTGTAGCAATAGCCAAAAAATACATTGTATGGGTCAAAATTATCTTTTTTTCTTTTATGCCAAAATCATTAAGTAAAGATAATGTTCCATGAAGATATTTTGTAAATTTCCTACTGTAAATATATCAAAACTTTTTTTATTAGTAATATGCATTGCTTAGAACTTCATTTTGACAACTGACAAAGGCGATTTTCTCAATATTTAGATTTTTTACACCCTCAGATTTTCAAATAGTTTCATCTCAGCCAAATATTGTCCTATCCTAACAGACCATACATCAATGGAAAGCTTATTTATTCAGTTTTCAGAGGTATAAACCTCAAAATATTGACCTTTGTGACTGGTTTTGTGGTCCAGGGTCACATTTGTCCAAAACAACGGTTTAATAAAAAAATGTCTTTAATACAACTTAATAAAACCAGAATTTTAAAGTGGTTTTCCCTGTGTAAGTCACCACCAAGATGTCAAGTTGTTGCGTCACCACATGGAAGAACCATATTGAGTTTCCCAAAAAAACAGCCAACAGTTCTTAAAAGAACCTGCTTCCTGAGAACCTTAAAGAACCACTATAAAGAACCTTTGGTGCAATGGAAAATTTCTATGAATGTTAAAGGTGCTTTATGGAACCATAGATGCCAATAAAGAATGTTTATTTTTAAGAGTTTAAGAAGTTTTAGGCCCACTGGCCCACATCAGAAGATCCCATTCCCAAACCTCATACTTAAAGGCAGCATTCATGACTGTTCAGGGCGCCATTAATAGTAATAATAGCGTTTGCTTTATTTCTAAAAAATATATAAGAGTTTCTGAAGACCAACATTCAACTTCATGCTAAAGTTTAGTTCCACAAACCTTGAACAAAGCAAGAGTTGGGAACAAGTAATGATACCTGTAATACAAAATTTCAAGTTTCAGTTGATAGGCTTTTAGCTGACAGAAGTGGCAAAATGAAAACGTCCCTCAGAGAGGACACTATGTAATGCAGGGTCAGATACTCTTACAGAAAGGTCTACAGGTCTAGAGGGGCATGTCTGACGGTTCAGATGACATTAGTGCCACACGAGGTGTGAGTCACTGTCAATTTAATGTTTTATTGAAGCCCAGGGCAACCGCAGGCACTCCAATCATGGGCTGAATGAGACTGGTCCAAATCCAGACAGCATTGTGGAGCTCAGAACACCTGGACTGGAGATGAGGGGAACGTCTGTTGCCAAGTTAGCCAAATTAATGATAACAGAGTTCTCTGCCAGTATGGGACCAGCAAGTGTTCTGACACAGATGGTGAGCGAGGGGTTTTCCTCTCCTCGTTTATTTGTCCATATCTCTGCGGTGGTCCCATTCATGTTCTGTTGTCCACGGTAATAGCCCACAGCACATGCAATTACACCTTTCCTAAATGAGAAAAAATGACAGCAGCAGAACCGCGAGGTTACAGATTGTGGGGTTAAATGAGGGGCGAGGGAAAGAGATAAAGTGGGATATAGAGGAGGTGGGGTATGTGATAGAAGGTGAAAAGCGGGAAGTGAAGGAATTAGGTCAGAATCAGTGCCTCAAATGAAGGTTTAATTCCTGCAGGCAGAATGAAAGCAAGCAAGTGTTGTGGAGTAACTAAATGTAGTGTTCAGCACTGGTTTATGTCATATTGTATTGTGCATGCAGCCCTACAACTGAAGCAATAATCAAACATTCCATTTCGGTAAATAAAAAAAAAGAAAAAAAGAAATTCCTGCACAGCATTTATTCTTTTCTGTTAGAAAATATAAAAAAGTAAAACATTTTCTAAAAAAGATCTAAATATTGTTTGTTAGTTTTTAGTATATTGGTTATATTACATCTCATGCTGTCACCCTACACTAAAAAAGAGGTTCTTTATTGGCATTGATGGTTCCATAATGAACCTTTAACTTCCATGGAATCTGTCCTTTTTACAAAAGGTTCTTTGCAGTGCAAAAGAACTCACAGTTGTGAGTTATAAAGTCAGAATTGCGAGATATAAAGACTTTTTCAATTCTGACTTTATAACACGCAATTGCAAGTTAAGTCAGAATTGTGAAATATAAATTCTGATATATATCAGTCTCTTTTTTTCCCTCAAAATTGGACTTTATAACTTGCAATTGCAAATTTATATCTCACAATTCTTAAAAAAAAATAAAATAAAAAAAATTCAGAATTGCAAGAGACATTTGAGAGAGTCAAAACGGCAAGACAAAAACTAGCAATTCTGACTATTTCTCTGAATTTTGAGTTTATATCACACAATACTGAGAAAAAAGTCAGAATTGCTCATTTTTATCTTGCGATTCTGACTTAATAACTTGCAATTGCAAGTTTATATCGCAATTCTGAAAAAAAAAACCTTGAAATTGCGAGGTTTTTTTTGCAATTCTGACTTTATAACTTGCAATTGCGAGTTTATATCTCAATTCTGAAAAAAATCAGAAATGTGAGTTTATATCACACAATTCTGAGAAAAAAGGCAGAATTGCGAGTTTATATCATGCAATTCTGACTTTATAACTCGCCATTGTGAGTTTATATCTCACAATTCTGAGAAAAAAGTCAGAATTGCAACTTGCAATAACTTGCAATTGCGACTTTATATCGCAATTCTGAGAAAAAAATTTAAAAATTGCGAGTTTTTTTTTTTTTTTTTTTTTTTTTGCAATTCTGACTTTATAACTTGCAATTGCGAGTGTGTTACCTCTTTTTTTTTTTTATTCAGTGGCGGAAACAGCCTTCCATACTTCCATACCATAGGTTCTTTGAAAAAAAATCAGAATTGTGAGTTTATATCACACAATTCTGAGAAAAAAGTCAGAATTGTGAGATAAAAAGTCACAATAGCCTTTTTGGTAACACTTTAGAATAGGCAACACATTCGATATTAATTAATAGTTTTTCCTGAACATACTCCTTATTTGCTGCTTATTAATAATTAGTAAATTAGTTGTTAAGTTTAGGTATGGGGTAATGTTAAGGGGTCTAAAATAAGGATCATGCATACTAATAAACAGCTAATATGCTAGTAAAATGAGAATTGGTCCTTAAAATAGTGTGTTACCTCTTTTTTATTTTTTATTCAGTGGCGGAAACAGCCTTCCATACTTAAAGATTCTTTGGGAAATCCATAAATGTTTTTTTATGGCACTGGGGCAAAAGCCTCCTTTTGGAACCTTTGGGAGTATAAATAAGAACATTGTTTTATAAATAATCTAATTGTCCCCTTAACTTATGCCTATCTCTCTTTAGACGATTTTACCCGAAGCAAATTATGTTGCATTCAAGGTAAACATTTTGTCAACATGCATGCTACCTGGTAATCAAACCCATGACCTTGGCATTGGTGTGGCTATATGAGGCGGAACAAGAACTGGGGGGGTTGAAACATAATTAACATTGCATAGGGGGCAACATTTCCTCACATGTCAACATAGAACTTCATCTGCATGTGGATGATAGAAAACACACACACTTTAATTTAAACTGTCTTTCATCTCTTGATTGGTCCAGCTGCCCACGGCCCTTTGCATCTTGTTTTGATTAATTGAAACAACTGATAACTCAGCCCTGATTTACATGTATAGTAGATTAATTTCTCTCTCAGTTCAGACAGAGTTGGAGTGTGGGAACATTATAGAGACATGAAAAATCATCTGTTACTTTCTGTGCATTACTGATATAACTGAAAGGTAATGAACTCCTTAGGCTTTTTCAGCAATTTTCAAACATCCATAATGACCAACTTACCTCATGGCTTTCACACACGCACACTTTGTGTTTCCATGTTTTATGGGGACATTCCATAGGCGTAATGGTTTTTATACTGTACAAACTGTATTTTCTATCGCCCTACATCTAAACCAAGCCCTCACAGGAGACTGTGCACACTTTTACTTTCTCAAAAAAACTCATTCTGCATGATTTATAAGCCTGTTTCCTACCTAAAAATGTCCCCACAAGGTCAGCATTTACTGGTATTACTATCCTTGTGGATCCTTATTTATCCATAACATGATAAATACCAAGTACACACATGCACACACACACACTTTCACTCAATGATGAATGTGGATTCTCTAATAAGTTTAATAACTAATATTGCTCCTGTACCTTATCTACTAGACTATGATGCTAACAACACCAAGATTAATGGTTCGATTTCAAGGAAACATCCATGCCCACAAAAATATATAGCTTGAAAGGATTCTTAAGTTGTTATAGATAAAAGTGTCTGTCAAATGCAGAAACAGAAGAGAATAATTTGTTGAATGAAGTTGTTATTTTTGTTTTCTTTGTGCACAGATAGTATTCTCATAGCTTCATTACAGTTGAACCACTGATGTCACATGGGCTATTTTAATGATGTCCCTAATACCTTTCTGGGCCTTTAACTTGGTAGTTGCGTTGCTGTCTATGCAGGGTCAGAAAGCTTTTGGATTTCATCAAAAATATCTTAATTTGTGTTCTGTAGATGAACAAAGGTCCTACAGGTTTAGAACGACACAAGGGTGAGTAATTAATGACAGAATTTTCTTTTTTTTGGATGAACTATCCCTTCAACAGGACCAGAACCAGAACTTTTGACTCAAGACAGAATTTGAGCTGCTGAGTATTAGTATGGAGCTCATCTTAAACACATCCTGCCACTGTATGTTCCCAGAGATAATCACTCTAATGCTTCTCCTTGATTTCATTCCTACTGCATTGTCTCGCACTTTCCTTGTCTATCTTTGGCTGATCCTCAGCGATATGGTTTCTATACTTCCTCCAGACGATAATACATGTGAGCAGGCCACATCACTCCATTATAAAACCCATATCTCACCCTCTTTTTCATTCATTTTTGAGATGATGTGCCAGAACTTAACACAGATTAAACAGACTGAATCAAGGTCAGATGGCTATATCTTATGAAAGTCACATGCCAGCTAAATCACATACATGGTACACTCCCCCTGCCAGACACACACAATCGCACACACTATTAGACACCGTAAATGAAATGAGGAGTGTGAAATCCATCATTGTCGCATCCACTGCAGTGGAAAACTATTTTTACGTCTATGTGTGTGTGTGTCTGTGTGTAGGCATAGGTATGTCTGAGTTTATGAGCGCGAAAGCATTCGTATGTGGGTGTGGAGTGCACACGTTCACACATTCTAACGGCTGATGATATTTTGCTCTGACAGCTTGCTGGTAATGGCCATCACAGGCTCACTGTTTATGACAACATGCTGCCGAATCCCTCCACTCCATCTTTATCTGTTCAATCTGTTTGTGTTGTGTGCGTGTGTGGTGGGGGGTAGGTGGGTGTATTGTTCCCTATCCTTTGTCTGTAAGACGCCCAAAACCCAAGAAACGTATGGGTATGACACAAAAGGTTGGTGTTTTGTCTCGGTTGAGAGGTTGCATGTATTTGAATACATACTTGAGTTTTTATAAACACACTTCAGTGTGGATTGTGTTTTTGTGCATGCCAGAGCAGGGTTATTATCGTTAACTAGAGAGGCATTTACACAGTTTTCAACTGAAAACAGAAAACATTTTATGCAATTTGGCCGTTCAAACATTACAGTGTTTTGGGAGACATTTGAAAAAGGGTTTCAAATTGCAAGTTTTTGAAAACAATTATTGTCGTTAGTGTAAACTACAAAAATAAGAATTCGTGAAAACGGTGATGACATGTGCATGCATGCTTTCGCCATCTTGAGCGTTTGTATTCATTGCTCTAGTTAGATGCCTTTATTTTATTTCAGGTAGTTGTCAAGACAACATTTCTCATCTTCATTTAGTTTTTATTGAAGGTGTTTCTACCACAGAATAAAAATAAATAAATTAATTAATTAATTACTTAAAGGAGAAGTCCACTACCAGAACAAAAATTTACAGATAATGTACTCACCCCCTTGTCATCTAAGATGTTCATGTCTTTCTTTTTCAGGCATAAAGAAATTGTGCTTTTTGAGGAAAACATTTCAGTATTTTTCTCCATATAATGAACTGCTATGGTGCCCCGAGTTTGAACTTCCAAAATGCAGTTTAAATGCGGCTTCAAACGATCCCAAATGTGGTAGTAAACGATCCCAGCCGAGGAAGAAGGGTCTTATCTATCAAAACGATCTATTATTTTTATTAAAAAAAGATACAATCTCAAACGTCTGGTCTTGTCTTGCTCTCCCTATACTCTGTGTATTCGGATTCAAGACAGTTAGGGTATGTCGAAAAATTTAAAAAGATTAGAAAGATTTAAAATCATCCTACATCACTGCAGAAGTTCCGACACAGTCTTTGCAAAGTGAACATGCAAAGAAGATCAAACACCCTTAACAAAAAAGGTAAAACAGCGATACAGGACGATTTGAGGGAGGAAATACGATCTGAGTTTTTCGACATACCCTAACTGTCTTGAGCCAGAATACACAGAGTTCAGGGAGAGCAAGACAAGATTAGCATCTGACAATTAAAATTATGTAAATTGTATTTTTTTTTTTAAAATAACTAATCGTTACTAGATAAGACCCTTCTTCCTCGGCTGGGATCATTTACAACCACATTCGGGATCGTTTGAAGCCGCATTTAATCTGCATTTTGGAAGTTCAAACTCCGGGCACCATATCAGTCCATTATATGGAGAAAAATGAGTTTACATTTCAATTCTAAGTTTGCATCTCGTAATTCAGATTTATTCCTCTTAACTGACCATATGCACGGATTACTTCCTTGTTTTAGACAAGCCAGCTCAGTCATTTCCGGACAACTGTACTGTGCCATAATAGGAGTGTCCTTTGCTCGTTTTCTCTACATAATCCATTCACAATTGCCCATGTATACCGTTTCAAGAATGAAAAACACGAGTGTAAAAAATTAGGCGAGTAAATCCACTAAATATATTGCTATGACTGACAGTAATAACCGAACCAAACATCTGACAAGCCGATGTTAAAAATAGAGTTGTACATTAAATGATTCAGACTAAATTCAGAGTAACAAAACTACAGCAGTAACAAGTTTGTGGTTGAATATAGGCTATTTAATAGCTTTTACACTTCAAGTTAAAACTTTACAGATGTAGTTATTAAATTAAAAATAAAATATTTCAAATTCATATTAATTCATATTGAATGCATTACTTAATTCTTATACCATTAATATTTAACTTATTGAATTTGTAGTGAACTATATGTAAGTATTTAAATAATTCACCCTTATAGGCTGTTTGTATCGGAGCTTATTTATTTATTTATTTTAATGACTTTTTGCACTTGCTATACTGTATACTTCAGTGCGGTACTAAAATTTGTTATACTATTAATTTTATAATAAATAGAAAAGCAAGACTTGAAAAAACTAGGGAGTTGAAATGGCAGCGGCAGCAAATGAGTGATCCTCTGCTGCCATCTCCTGGTTAATCTCCTGGTAATTTCAAGTCACTTTCATCTTAAAAAGTCATTGTTTTCTGTGAAAAGACATTTTTTCATGTCGTCTTTATGAATGAAAAGTGAATCTTTTAAGTGAATTTTACTGCACAGCTCAAAATAATGAAGGCTTTAAAATATTACAAGATTTAAAAAATGTGTTAATGACTATGAAGGCAAGTTATTGATTATCAAGACTACTATTAAGATGTTGAAGAGAAGCATCGCCAGCTAGCTAACGTTAGCTTAAACAGTTATGATAGTGTTTAGCTGTCAGCATTTAAATGTACAACTACAAAACAATTTGTTGAGTCAACTTAATATAATTTGTAACCTGGCTGCCTTAAAATTTTAAGTTCAGTCAACTCAAAAAAAGTTTATTCAACTTCAAATGATAATTAAACTAAGTGACAATTTAGATATTTGAGTTGAATCAACTTAAGGCAAATTTTAAGGCAGCTGGGTTACTTACCCATCTGTTAAGTTTAGTAAACACAAATATCTAAGTTGTTACTTAGTACAACTTAACATTTCATGTTAACTAAACTTAAACTTAAAATTTTAAGGCAGCAGGGTAACAAATTATTTTAAGCTGACTCAACAAATTGTGTTTTTTATTTTTTACAGTGTATGTGTCTAGGTACTCTCCTGAGTATTATCAGGCTCGGCATTTAAATTATATGTTGTTAAATAATTTGAACTGAATGTTCATGCCGCTATCATTATTTACAATGTTGCAATTATTATTTTTCTCAGTTTCTGATAAAAACGAGACAGGTGAGGAGTCTCAGGAATCTCCACCTATGTATAGCACATATAAAATGAGCTTTACCGGCAGTTTACGAGCTGGCCTATCATTATGTGGAAGTTCTAAAGAACACTCTGTGCATATGGTCAATTCTCAGATGTCATCACAATTTTGTTTTTCTGTTTTTGTCAAGAAATTAAAAATAAAAAAGGTAATTGAGACTTCTTATCTCAGAATTCCAACTTTTTTCTTGCAATTGCAAGTTTATATCTCAAAATGTAGACTTTTTTTTCTCAGAATAGCAAGTTTATATCTTGCAAAGTGTGAGTTAACATCAGTTTACACTAGATAAATAAGAATTGTAAGATATAAACTCAGAATTGTGAAAAAAACAACAACTACTTTTTAAAATTTATTTTTTAATTCCATGGTAAAAAATGGGCTTTTAGAAGTTAAGGGTGTAATACTAAAATAATAAACTCAAAAACTATAAAGAATAATCTAATAAAAGTTACAAAAACACAACACAAAATTACTAAACCTCGAGTAAAATTACACTGGAAACAGAAAATATATTTAAAAAATAAAAAAAAACAAAATCGGATCAATCTATGTGCAAGCATCCATGACTGTTTGTTCTCTCTTGCCACTAAATTGCCTCTTTTCCGATGTTCTGTTTGCTCTGAGGGTCTGCAGGCTGCTGTACTGATCAATATCTCTTTGTGATCAATAACGTCCTTTCCTCTCAAACTGACAAATGCAAGCTCATCATGTGCCCTATCTACAGCTGACAAGCAACTAAGATCATTTAAAGGTAGGACATCCTCCGTAATCAATATGAAGGGGAGTCTGAGAGAGTTCAGCTAACCCACTCATGTCCAGAGACTGGCGAGGCGACGCATCCTGAAAGAGCTCCCCCATGGCTGAGGAGAGACGGACAGTGTGGCCCCCTGTATGGATAGCAAGAGCCAGAAATACTCTAGAGCAGACAGCTCAGTTGCTCAGAGGCAGCTGGACTGGAAAACGATCTGAATTCTGCCACAGGCGATATTTTCTGTGGGCTTCTGAGCAAAGCAATGCCAAAAAAGCTTCTGTCTCTCTCAGTGTGCCCCCCACCGCCTGTCTTTCTCTTTCTCTCGCTCCGTGAAGGGAGATTTCGCGCTATACAGTGTTATAAAGCTATTAAATCTTGCCACCTCTGGCTCTTTCCTTTCTAACTTTGTCAGTGCTCTGTACTATACATAATTAAACTCATGTACAATCTCCCAACTAAATCAACCTAAACCCTTACTTTTTTCAAAATAGAAGTTATCATCTCTTGAGTTTTGGTGGAAAGAGACCAATTAAATGTGTTATTTAACCAGGGTATATTCTATGGTGTCATTTGTATAATGAGCTGTGTTATTTGGAGGAGAAGGGCTGCCTCACACCAGTGAAAAAGCCCCTGGGTCTTAAAAGGAAATGCCACTGAAGTTATATTATGGGAAGTGTGGCTTCTCGTGATGCTATATTTTGTAGGTGACATGGACTTTTTAATGGGATGCATTATTTTAAAGTTTGCATCCCATTTGCATTTTTATACATCTTAAAAGTCAGTGCACATTGGCCTATAGACCAACCTGGAATACTTTTGTAAACTTGTACTGGAATACTTTTGTAATCATCCTGATGACATTACCTGCGTCCTAACTCAGAGGTTGCATCCTTCGATCGTTCAAAGCCTGTCCCAATTAGAAGGTTCTTTCAAACATGGCTTTGAAATGCATCTTTTGTTTCCTGGGCAAAAGGATACAACTGATGGATCTTTCGTGGCCCAGCCTATCCTGAGATTCATTGTGTGCTATTGTCAACAGGACTTTTTGAGAGAAAATACCAGTTTAACCTTTAAAGTGGTTTAAATGTTGGCATATCTTACTGAGATGCAATTTCATAAATGGTTTATTCTCGGTATTATGTACATAAATGGACCAAGGTGAGCATATTTAGACAGGTTGTAAACCTGTTTAGTTTTCAGACAGTTTAATATCACTTTCAAAACAGTTCAATATAAGCGTTGCTTGGTGCCAAGATCGATTCTTCGTAGGCTAGACTGTCCCATTTCACAATGCTCGATCTGACCTTTGTGGCCTACGCAAGGATCCAGTCTTCGAATTGGGACACAGCAATTGTCCAATGCAAATATGAACTTTATGTTCAATCAGAAGTTTTCAAACTGGGCGCTAGGGCGACCATGGGAAATTTCAGAGAAATTTCATTATTTTATAGAGTAGAATAATTTAAATAAATACATTTATTAATACTTTTTGTAAGATTTGAAACTGTTTTACAAATATTTATGATATTCACTATTTTTACAATATACAGTTGAGGTCAAAAGTTTACACCCCCTTCCAGAATCTACTAAATGTTAATTATTTTACTAAAATAAGAGGGATCATGCAAAATGCATGTTATTGTTTATTTAGTACTGACCTGAATTAGATATTTAATCTCATTCAGGTCATAAAAGATGTTTACATATAGTCCACAAGAAAAAATAGTAGTTTAATTTATAAAAATGACCCTGTTCAAAAGTTTACTTCCCCTTGATTCTTAATACTGTGTTGTTACCTGAATGATCCGCAGCTGTGTTTTTGTTTAGTGATAGTTGTTCATGAGTCCCTTGTTTGTTCTGAAGAATTAAACTGCCCACTGTTCTTTAGAACAAATCCTTCAGGTCCCACAAATTCTTTGGTTTTTCAGTGTTTTTTGTGTATTTGAAGCCTTTGCAACAATGGCTGTATGATGTTAAGATTTACTTTTCACACTGAGGACAACTATTAACAGGGGCGGTGAAAACTTTTCAGAATGAAGTTGTGAACATTTATCTTATTTTGCTTAAATATCATATTTTTTCATTTAGTACTGCCCTTCAGAGGCTACGGAAGATAGTCACATATTTCCAGGAAAACAAAATAAGTTAAATTTACCTTAATCTTCAAATTTAAAAAGCTTTCACTCCCCGGCTCCTAATGCATGGTTTTTCTTTCTGGAGCATTAGTGAGCGTTTGAACGCTCTGTAATAGTTGCATATGACTCATCCTTAGTTGTTCTCAGTGCGAAAAGATGGATCTCAAAAGGGTTCAAATACACAAAAATGCTGGAAAACCAAAGAATTTGTGGGACCTGAAGGATTTTTACTGAAGAACAGCAGGCAGTTTAACTGTTCAAGACAAACAAGGGACTCATAAACAACAATTTTCTCTTGTGGACTATATTGTATGTAAACATCTTTTATGTGAAATATCTCATTCAGGTCAGTACTAAATCAACAATGACATGCATTTTGTACGATCCCTCTTATTGTGGTAAAATAATTACCTTTCTTTTGCAGATCTTGGAAAAGGGGAATGTACACTTTTGACCTCAGCTGTAAATAGGTTTTAATATATGGAAAAATATAGCTATCTTTATAATTCAGGAAGGAAATCTTGATATTTTGGGTCATGGCATCAAACACAATAGACGAGAAAAACTCTTAACTTACCATAGAGGCACTATTTTAAAGTTTGACTTTAATTTGCATATTCGTACACCTTAAAAATCAGAAAAAAAAATGCAATTCTGAAAATATTGCTAAAATGTAAATAAAAAAATAATATTTTATTAGATTTTAAATATTTTAGATTTAGATTTAAATATTTTAAAATGTTTTGTATATATACATAATTATTATTTTACATACTATAAATGGGTCTTTATGAAAATATATAGTTTTATATTTCAGGAAGGATATTGTCATACTTGGTGTCTATGGCATCAAAGGTAAACTCACCATACAAGATGTTAATGAGCGAGATGGGCATGACCAAGATGCCGACCAGCATGTCCGCCACCGCGAGCGAGCGCAGGAAGAAGTTTGTTGCATTCTGCAGCTTCTTCTCCAGCGACACGGCCAAAATGACCAAAATATTTCCTCCTATCGTCAGAAAGATAATCACAAGAATCAGCAGGGCCGGCCAGTTCTTCTCCTTCATCGACTCCTTTTCGACCCCATGAGGAGAAGACGAAGAAAAGGAGGAGAGATTAAAGCTGTACTCAGTTGCGAAAAAGCTCTGATTCAGGCTCACGGTGGTATTTCCAGGCCAGACCATCCAGCCAACGAGGTCTAGGGAGGATGTCGTAGAGCCAAACCCGCCCAGAACTGGCCCGCCAGGTGCCCCCATCATCTGATGTCTTTTCCTGTCTCCCTGTATCAATCTGAGCTTCTTCCACTCATGGCTACTGAAAGCCACTAACGGGAAGAAGAGTTTGGAAATTCAAAAACTGATGAAGCGATCCACTCAAAATGCTATGTGAAGGAGAAATCTACAGCGCTGAGGATATCCATAGCATTTCCTTGTGCGAGTTTCTAGCTCAGGATCTTCTTCATTGAAGCCGTATCTGTAAAACACAATGAGAGACACACAATAGGGCAATGAATACCAAAACAATAGTAAAAGGCACTATAAAAGAACTCTGACAGAATTGAAGGTTGTGATAACTATTACAGTACATTGTTTAAGGGATGAATGACAGCACTGTCGACTTGACTTGAGAATATCTCCATCATAATATTGGAGGAAGCACAAATAATCAGTTACAGAAAGATCCATCCATTTCGGGCTACCAGTGGTGCTCTGTCCCTGTGGTAATAGAGGGTAATTGAGTTCACAAGTTAAAATGATATGCTACAATCTGAGTCTCTGCGAACCTGCTGCACTGGCCTACCGAGAGCAATAATTCACCAAATCTGAGGTTACTCATCATTAAATTAGCTGGTATTAATAACACAAGACACCTGTCAAAGGTAATGTGATGTAATGTCATTATTATCGTGATGGACAAGTGGGTAATTGTCACTTCATACAGCCAGTCACTGTGCTTGAACCGAACGATGTCTAATAAGCTTCGGTAATTGCAGTTTTCACCCCATCGGTTAGGCTGTGCATTATGGTAGGTGTAGACTGATGACATGTTACGTGCGTGGGAATAACAAGTACCCACAGTGCTCTGTGGGCCACAACTAACCACGTATGCTTTAAACAGGAGTAAGCAGCTAAAAACGGGCTACGCATTGAATCTTGCCAGTAACAGTAGGTAAGTTGACGGCTGTCATTTATCATGACTACCAGATCAATATGGTGATCATTTAAATGTACATTTTTATAAGTTACGATTATCAGATTCATTAGATGAAAATATTGGTTGGTTCCCTCTTGTGATTTATTAAAAGGTAAGATGAGAAGAATTACAAAAGAATGAATCAGTAAATCAAGGTGACACAAAACCATTCCTCTCTAAACTGCAGAGATTGTCCCCTATAGATAAAAAATGTGAGTCACGCAAAAAAATATGACACAACCTGTCCTGGTTTCATTCTACAGTGCTAAGAAATAGGTTTATTCACTGTAGGGGACAGCAGTTTTCTGATATACAGACATGTTTCCCCACATCTAAATAGAAAGCAAAATTGCAGTGTTCCTCAGATGCAGCAGAGACCGCGGTAGTTCACCTCTTCTCTGGAGACTGGAGATAAAGCAAACAACAGCAAAAAGTAAAATGGCTCTACAAAAATAAATCACCGGATAATCACTTCCTGTGCGTCCACCTCACACATACACTTAAACACGGGAGCACCCTAAATGCAATCGTATACAGGTTCAAGGAAAGTGCATAAAAGCCACAAGACTTCAAATTTACAGTCAACCCTGAATCTTAATATGACACTTCAGATCCCATTATAAAAGTCCTTTGGGAACCATGATCGTGGTACAAAAACATGAACACCATGGGCTGCAGCAGGATAAGAAACAATATCAGTGTTAGGCTGCTCTGAATGCTCTAAAATTAGAAGTCTGTATAGACGGACTTTCTCTCTTACTACACTGTGAACTCAAGTATTTTGACACTACACACACTTATATAGAAATATTAACACTACAGTTCATAAGTTTGGGGTCAGACTTTTAAAATTTTTATTCAGCAAGGACACATTAAGTTGGTATTTAAAAAAAAGTTCCAGAAGATTATAAATAATTAACTGCTGCTCTTTTGAACTTTCTATTCGTCAAAAGTATTAACCCCAGTCAGCATATTAAGCCTGAGTCAGACGCTAATTGTTTCTCATGGGGACGTAAGCTATTTTCAACATTTACGGTTATTCTGTGATTTTAGTGCCGTCTGAATCCAGAATGCTGGTGTTTATCCTCCCACCACCCGTGCGAAAATTACCTACGGCTGAATTACATACTGTTTTTTGACAAACATCAAGGTTCTTTGGTAATTTAATTGCCATCTGAATCCACATCTTTGGGTTTACAAGAAGATACTGATTCACTGTTTAAATAATTTTTGGCCACTGCTGAACACTGTATGGTAACAGTTGCACTTTGCTGTAATTTGCAAGCATATTTATTACTGAAAAAAAGAAAGTACTGAAATGCTGGAAACTATTTACAAGAACCATATTTCATAACTGCTCCAGCACAGCGAGTGGGAGCTGTTAAGAACAACAAAAAAAAAAGAAGATGAAAAGCACATAAACATTTGAAATGGGTCATTATTATGGCATGGCAGTTTTAAAATGTACTGTATATTATATACATGAAAATATAAACCAAGCAGCTTTGTTTCCCTTATGTGAATAAGAGGCATTAACTTCCTGCTAATCTCCACATTTTTAATTACATCCATCATTTTAGGAGATAAAATACAAGACAAAAAACCATTTCAACTGTAGCACATCTATTTCCTAACTTTTAAACAGGAGATATAAATAATGAAATAAGAAACAGGATATTATGTTGGCACCAACAGCCTTGTGAGCAGCACACCGACATACATTGTTGTTGCGTCCCGAGCTGAATCCCAAGGATTCATCCCACTCCCCCCCTTTCTCCCACTTTGCTTCCTGATGCCTCTACACTGCTCTATCATAATAAAAACAACAACAACAACAACAAAAAAAAACACACAAATAAATAGGACATTATTAAATATGGATTTATTCTTATTATTCCAAGCATTTAACATTTTATTTATAGCAGACAATCATGCGACTGGCCACGTAAGCAATGCATATGGGGTTCGTAGGATCACAGAACTCGCTACTCCGCTGTGTATACATTGCCATCTGAATCAATGAGTTTTATCACAAAGGTGCCATGTAAATTTATTTTTACAGACGTCCACATGAGAAACAACTACCGTCCAAATAGGGCTTTAGAATGTTTCTGAAAATTCAGCTTTGCTATCACAGGACTTAATTACATTTATAAAATTAAATTATTTAATGCTGTAATAAAATCTTAAAATATTACTTACAGTACAATGTTACTGTTTTACTGTATTTTAATCAAATAAATGCAACCTTGGTAAGCATAAGAGACTTCTTTCAGAAAAAAAATCTTACCAACCCAGAGGTGTTCAAATACTATATAGTATTTTCACAACACGTCATTAATCGGCCATATTGGTGTCACTGAATGTAAACAATGACACTGCACCGAACATGCATATTTTGCTGATTACTGCTGCTGAAAATGGTCAATTATTGTCATGTTTTGGGCTGTACTAATTTGTCGGAATGGGGAAAAACATTTGGAGTACTACACACTGTCAAAAGTTATAACAAATCAAGGAGAAGAGTGCAAAAAACTGTCTGAGGATCAAAAAAGCAGGATTTTCAGGGCAAGAATCTTGACAACATTTGTGTTGGTTCTTATCATTTCTGGTCAGGTAGGTAAAATATTAGGCTAATATCTTAATAAATACTGCTTGTACATATCTTTATCACCTGTTAACTTTAGTTTGTTAAAATATTGCAACCTTTCCTCCTAGAAGTCCTTCTCTCGTAGTTTAGACAGCATAAATTTGCAGAACAACATATTCAGTAGTACATTAACCTTGCAATTCATGCTGTTGTTAACATCTGAGTATCAGCCAATATGGTCGCGCATCTGGGTACCTGACCAAATCGTAACGTAACTGCAAACCCTCTATGGGGTCCAAGTATGTTGGTGAACTGCAAAACAAGCCAAAACCTCATAGTTTTAATGAGAAGCACGCTGAAAGATGAACTCTGAGTTAACAAAGCTGATTGTGGCTCACCTGATGAGAATCTTAATCTTTCTCTCTCCAAGTCTCATTCTCTCTCTATTGCTCTCTCTCAAACACTCTCTTTTCCCTTCAGACACCTCTTCATCATCCATTAATGAAGTGGATGAGAGTGCACTCACAAAACTAAGTGAGATTCTGCATTCCAACAATGGGTAATTAGCCTCCTCAGCAGAAGCCAATCAAGTAACTGTGAATTGGGATAAATTGGCATGAAATGGAACGACTACAGGAAACAAGGACAATGCTGAGATACCTTCCAGCGATTCAAATGTTTAATCCGGTAACAACCAGCGCTGAATCAGAATTTGGGTTCACTGTGGGGAGGTGTTTCCAAAGCTTTCCCTCATGATGCACCAAAACCACAAACAAACATTCACATTTTCTTTTCTGAATAGGATGGGGGGAAAAAAGAAGAATATAAAATGGGCACAAAATATGATTCTGCCTCACAGTATTTCAGACACTGACCTACATGAATGTGTTCTTAGAACTGGTTGTCTCATTTCATATTTGATTTGGAAAATGAAATGCAGAATTATTTTTGCATGACGGGAATCGTGGGCAGACAAATCTGCCCGAGGGAACTAAAATTTCCTCCCACTAAGAAAAGTTTAAAAACCCTTTTACTTCCTGACAGGAAGGTTAAATATTCTCCTAAGCTAAATCGGAGTGGTGTGTATGTGTGTGGGTATGTGTGAAAAAAGGATAAGAAATGAATGCTGAGTAGTTAATTAGTGCTGGTGCTGTCGACCGAGATCAACAGAGACAAATGAAGAACAGAGCAAAGCAATGCGAGACTAAGATTAGATTGAGTGACTCTGACAGCACCACTAAGTGAAGGAATCTGTATGTGTGCGTCTGTAGAATTACAAATCCAATATTCCGGTCCCGTTCGCTTTGTTTGGTGATATAAATGAAATGTAAACTCAGGCGAGCGAGAGTAGCCGCATGTGTGCGTGGGGTCTGGTGCAAATAAACAAACAGACTTACACGGATCCCCGAGGACCCCAATAACACAATGGGCAAGGGCTAAACATATGCACATCCAGATTTCTTCTCGGCATGTGGTTGCGAAATGGACCCCGATTGTTATCCCACAGAGAAGACTCTTGCGTCTCCTAATTTATCGTTCTGTTTAACTCAGCACTGCTTTTCATAACTCAGACTATCATTTATGTCCACAGGGCTGAATAGCGGTATACAGATTAAGAAAGTAACCAGCAGGCTTGAAAAGCCATTTGCTCAGTGCCGTTCAGTTCAGCACTTTAATGGAACAGAAAATAAATTCCACTCTCAATTTATCCTGGTAGGGGAGAAAAAAGTGACATAAGAACTGAAAACTTCTCAAGCCGTTTCTGGATTCATTTTTCAAGTGTGCCACCTTATGAACAGGCACTTGAAAAGAAAATAAAACTAAACCAAACAATAAACAGCTAAACACGAACTGCTCTGCTAACTGTCGCCTATGGCCTTTTTGTTTCACTTTATTTTGCAGCTAGCAGGGTGAAATACTTAGGACAGGCTTTGAAAGAAAATCACTAAACACCCTCAAAACAACATATTTTATAAACAAACACATTAGGTTACATGTTTCTCTATAGTCAAATTGTCTTATTGCAATGATGCAGTGATTAATCTGCGGCTTGCGCTACATTACCATTACCTGTCTCTACAATCTGCTTTCGTAAGATAACCCAGACTAATGATCTGAAATCTATTAATACATGTCCGTTTCGCCCTGCTCTTCACATCACTGGAGAAGGTCATTCAGATAATAACTCAACTAATATGGGAGGGCTGTTACAGGAGTCACTAAAGCTGCCATAAAACTCTTGCTCCCGCAATATTCTGCCAATTATGGAATCTAAAATATGAGAAAGCCTTTGCTATTTGTGATTTTCTATGATTTGCACTGAGAAAATTCAAATCTAAATTCAAAAATCAGCATTGGATAAGAAACAGATCCTTTGTGACAAAGGTTTAGATTTGCAGTAAACTGTAAACCATATGACTTTTTGCTCATCCACCTGTTTTTCTTTGAATCAGATGCTAGTCACATGCTAGCCAGACTGCTAATGTGCATTTAACAGGCATAAATCAATAACTAATCAATACTGTTTCATAAAGAGCTAATACTGAGGGGAATACACACATATACTTGCAAAACAGACACACACATACAAACTAAGTATTTGAGAACATGAGAAACCTCTCTGAACCATGAAACGGTGCTTTACTTGCTTGGATTAGCATAAATCACTCTGACACCTTTGTGAGACGAAGCTTTTAGAAAGTCTTAAGGTGTGATAGGAACACCAGTCTCACTCATTAGATGATTTCTTGGATGAGTGAATATGTTGACAGGTTTTAATCTGAGAAACTCAACAGCAACAGTAACAAAAACTTTAAAATGAACCTGCTATTGTTTACCAGAACTGGTGCGGCTGATAGAAGTTTCCTTTCGTATGCTGTTCCAGGGTTAACAGCTTGTGCAATGCTTGTGCCTACAGCAAAATGCATCCAATATAAGGAATAAAAAAGTAGAGTTCAGGCAAAGCCGCAGCAAATTCCAAAGAACAGATCGACGCATAGCATTCTGGGATTTCTTCTTTGTCCTTTTCAGCATTCCATTTGAAACTCTGCATTTTTCTATTTCTTTTGTGGCAAAATCACAATGGCCATTGACATGCCTCTGAGTGGCACATCTGCTCATCTCCAAATGATCTCTATTTACCAATAAAAGAAGCAAAATAAGCCGTCTGTAAATTTATGCATGAGGTCATCTCTGATATCAGCAATCAACCACTCATGATCAGCTACTTCAGTTTGATGTGGCAAAATTCAGAGTTCTCTTGGATGAAACGATCAGTGTTGTTCTGAAGCTTTTAGTGCATTAGTTCTAAAAAAAAAAAAAAAAAAAAGTTATTAAGAGAGAGAGAGAGAGAGAGATTTCGAAAACCTAACTGGACGGATGGACGGATGGACAGATATATAGATAGAACAACGGACGGACGGACGGACGGACAGACAGATAGATAGATACATACATACATACGTACATACATACATACATAGAGTAGATAGAGGGTGTATGGATGAATGGATGGATGGATGGACAGATATATAGATAGAGCGATGGACGGATGGACAGACGGACGGACGGACGGACAGACGGACAGACAGACAGATAGACAGATAGATAGATAGATATTTGGTGTATGGATGGATGAATGGACGGATGGACAGATATATAGATAGAACGATAGATAGATAGATAGATAGATAGATAGATAGATAGATAGATAGATAGATAGATAGATAGATAGATAGATAGATAGATGGTGGGTGTATGGATGGATGGACAGACGTATAGATAGAACAAGGACAGACAGACAGACAGACAGACGGATGGACGGACGGACAGACAGACAGATAGATAGATAGATAGATAGATAGATAGACAGACAGACAGACAGACAGACAGACAGACAGATAGACAGATGGACGGAAGGACAGACAGACACACGGACAGACAGATGGATGGATGGATGCACGGACAGACGGACGGACGGCCAGATGGATGGACAGATATATAGGTAGAGTGACGGACGGATGGACAGATAGATAGATAGATAGATAGATAGATAGATAGATAGATAGACAGATGGTGGGTGTATGGATGGATGGACAGACGTATAGATAGAACAACGGACAGACAGACAGACAGACAGACGGATGGATGGACGGACGGACAGATAGATAGATAGATAGACAGACAGACAGACAGACAGACAGATAGACAGATGGACGGAAGGACAGACAGACACATGGACAGACAGATGGATGGATGGATGCACGGACAGACGGACGGACGGACAGATGGATGGACAGATATATAGGTAGAGTGACGGACGGATGGACAGATAGATAGATAGATAGATAGATAGATAGATAGATAGATAGATAGATAGATGGACAGACAGAAAATCAATCAGATACAGCATAAATACATTTCATTTAATAAATTCCAAGCATGTTTTTGGTGTACAGAGTATCCAATGATGAAATAAAAATGCTTGAAAACACTGATGTTGTGGGTGTGTATACACAAGTATTTTTTTAATTTCAGAAATGAAACCATATGTGGTCCCCAGGAATGTTTGAATGAGATCTCTTTGCATTCAGTAGAATTTTAACAATTTAACTGTGGATATCTTCAATACTGCACTCTTCCTCTAGTTCAGCTTTTATTATTTTCTGTCCACTCGTAATATTACTTTTTTTCCTTTTAATTTTTGCAGGCCTTGGGGAGTGGGAGGGTTATATTGGCATCCAGGGAGACAGTCTATTGATTTCCATCTTTCTTTCACTTCTTTCAAGCTTTTCAATTCTCAATCTCTGTCTTTCTGGCACATTTCAGGAGCAGTTGGTGAAGAGCCCGTTGAGGTGCTCTATGCCCTTGACTGAGCACCATCGGCTGCAATTTCACCCCCTTCGCTCTTATTCTGTCTTTAAGTGTCTTCCCCTCCCTTTCCTTTTCTCTTCTCTTTTTCCATCAAACAGAGCAACACCTCTTGATTCTTCTGTGGGAATGGCGCTCGTTTTCTTTTTTCAACCTTTTTCATGATTTTACTCAATGTATGAGTCTGCCTGTTTATATAACACCTTTTTTTTTTTTTTAATCCAAACACACTCACAAACACATAACTGCTTGAAAGCATCGTTTGCACCATGTGGCTGACTATTCCTCTAAGAGTTTCATTAGCACCTCTTCATCCTATAATCATATCTGAGTTAGTCTTTATTATATATACACCCTTCCCAACCCGCTGCATCAGTCTTTCTTTTCTCAATGAATAAACACTCATGATAATTGCCGCTCGTTTTCTATAGAAACATTCAGATGAACAATCACTGCGTAATGCTGAAGTATTTTGCTCTGCGTGATCTGTAATCTGTTTTTAGCTATTCACAATTATAACGCAGTATCAAAGATAAATAACAAATTCTCCCAGTCCAATTAATGACCACTTCAGTTTCTTTACTTCCTCCCGTTGACCCCACAGCTCACTGATGAAGCCATGTGTTTGTCTATCCCTCATTCTTTTTTCTTTAAAGCTGATTCAATGACACTTGAGCTGCCTGGATATTCAAGGGCAATCAGCGAGATACCATCACCCTGAGCACTACACTGGCCTCTACAGCAAGGTTTAACCGGAGGAGTGGCCTGGGTTAATGTTAACGCTGCATAGACTGACAGATCAGTGGTCTTGAGGGATGCAAGGGACCTCAGAATGCCTTCCACCGTCCTGATTGACCCATTAAATCATCTAGAAGTGTTCACTAGAACAAACATACAGAGTCATGAGGGGGAATGATGATGATCTGGCCAGAGCTGGCCTTTGAATGAATGTCTTGGGGCTGATTGCGTTCAGAAGCACTACCTTGCAACATGTTGTGGGCAGCCTATTCTGCTCTATCAAACTTTGATCAAAGACACTCTTGAGATACAGCAAAAGAAGTGAGCTGGGGGAGGGAATACAACTCTATTAAAATGAACAATGGACAGATGGATGGATGGACAGACAGATGGACTGAATTACATAGACATAAC